>NC_059471.1:95155055-95781484 GCF_018139145.2 Gymnogyps californianus
CACTCTTCCGATTCTCTCCCCCATCCCACCGGGGGGGAGTGAGCGAGTGGCTGTGTGGTGCTTAGTTGCTGGCTGGGGTTAAACCACAACAGACACATAGGAAGGGAGTGCCATTAGGAACTATTCACCTATAGCAGAGAGCTAAAACTAACTAGTTCTTGTCTTGTCTCCCATCCCTTTGCCCATATTTTTGTTCCTCTCTGCTGTCATTTCAGTGGCAGCCTTGGGTGGCACTCAGGGCACCGGCTCCTGCGCCCTGACCCCAGCTCAGGAAGTGTCTCCTATGTGAAATTCATGGCTTCATTCTTGCCTGTGTCTGATCCTAGTGTAACAGAAGAAATAAGGACAAAACTATGCTTGTACTTCCTCAGGTCCCACAGAAGCCTGTGACTACTTGATCTTGTCACTAAAGCATTATGAAAAGAGGACTTCATTGAGGGGGGGGAGAGAGAGGCCTTGAGTGCTGCCTCAGATAAGGACTAGCATATGTTTGAAATGGCCAAATCCTCTCTGTGTATCCCTATTCTAGAGTCATAGCTTATAAAACTTTCTGATTCTGTCTCCCCTTTCTGTAAAGAGCCTCTGCTTTCTGTAAACAGTCTTTTGTGGCTTTTCAGGACAAGATGTGAATGTCTTTGAAGTTTTCAAACACGTTCCAGGCATCTTTTCAGAGAATCATCATGAATCTGCTCTTCATCAAGGCTTCCCCAATCAATTATGTACATTCTATCAGCCTCTACCAGTCTGGGAGCGTGGAGAGACAAGGGAAGGGGAGCCAGCAAGGCTTGGGCGGCAATACACTAGCCAAAGAACAGAGGAGCTCTTAATCAGATTGCCTTTTAATTCTTCATGTAAGTTAAAGGCATAGTGTCCTCTCTAAGACTTAGGACAGAGGTGTACTCAGCGTAGGCAATGGCAGAACAAAGAGTTGCAGCATAGTGGAAAATTTTGTAAATATTTTGTCAAACGCTGTCCAGGCACAGCTTAATAATCATGTTTTTATTATTAGCAACTTCCTTTATTCCTTAAAGTAAGATTTTATATCAAAACAGAGACAAAAGGACCCAAACTAGAAAACCAACTGTGCACATTTTGGCTAAAATACCTAACGTAATTGTACAGGCAACAGAAAACTCTGCCCAGATTTTCCTGAGATTCCCCGCTGAGTCCCATGGTTTGTGTAATGAGCACCCCAGTGCATTCCTTCCCTGAGAAAATGTGGGTGCGCATCCTGTGCTCTCCTGTTCTGCCCCTGCCTACCCGGAGCAGGAGGCTGCGGCTCCGCACAGGCTCCTTCGAGCAGCAGTGCTGGCTGCCGCAGCTCCAGGCCCCTGTCTTCCCTGCCTGGGGCTAGCTACCCCACTCTTGTTGGACTGGCATAGGCGTTTGCGTAGCCACCCCGACCAGGCTGAAGGACTGATCTGGGTGAAAAATAACACCCTCTCCCCACTGGTTTATTTGAGAGGCTGAAATGAGCTGGGGGTGCAGAGTGAGGTAGGGACTAGATAAGCTGGCAATGCCAGTGAAAGAAATGCTTGGCTTGAGTGTAGCGGCTTTGCCCTGCACACTGAGTTAAGGCACGTATTGCGGGGAATATTCACTAAATTGAAGAAACTCATTGACTACAAACTAATATCCCACAGGCATTTCTCTGGGCAGAGAGTTGACTTAGTCAGGTTTTTCTTCTACCCCTACGAACAGAGAGAGTTATTTTAAACTCAGATCAGTTACTTCATTCACTGCACGGACTGGCATCACTAACAGCTATACTGGGACAGCCGAGGGGACACCTTGAGGGCAGGAACAAATGGCAAGTGCTGGGAACTGCCTACACCCGTACTGCTGCTGAGAGAAACGTCTGAAGAATGACAGCCTCCCAAATGTGAGGAACCTGGGAAGGCCATCCAATGCATCAGGCCTGGTTTTGTTTTTAAGTTAGAGGAAGGGTGCCAGCTTTAAATATGCTTTTTCATTTTATTCTGCCACATAAATTGCTTTTACATACATTATTTTAAAACCTATCCATTGGTCCAAAGAGTTTTGTAGTCACTGCTGCATGGAAATGCAGACTTTGTAGCGAAGGCTTCGCTAACAGTATATCAATGGTTGCATGTGGTTCTTCTTGCCATGTTATTCCTCCAAATCAGTAAGACTCTGCCTTTTGATACCTAAAAATGTCCCCAGAAATTTGGGAACTGATCAGATGCAACATTTTAAAATTACGCTGTTAAAGACAGATCTCTGATATTACTGAGAGATATACACTGTTGACTAAAGACTGTTTCTCAGTCCCTTTGCTAATTTGTGGCTGGACAACATTAACTTTATATTTTTTATTGCCCTGCCACCTTGCAATATGAAAGACTCACAAAAATATGGTATGTGGTCTTAGTCTCAGAGCTAGCTCTGTAGAACAAGAAACAAGTTTTCAGTACTGCAACCTGAGAATTATATCCATGGTAGGATTTTTTTTTTATCACACTGGATTTCAGGGCCTGAGTCTGAGTTGCCTTACCATTAGTAAAATACCTCTTTCCCTGAGAAGTAAGCTCATAGTTCTGTAAGATGCCTGGTACCATATGACCTGTTGGTAGTCTCAAAACAGCTAAGGAAACTCATCTATGCAAGGCCAGCGTCTATCAGCTTTGGGTAAAAATATTCTAAAAGGCAGCTACAACTTCATAAACAGTGTTGACTTTACAACCCACACTGCTTGGTGGAAGTCAGGGATACTGCTTTCCTAATGCACAGCAATGATTTCTTCAATACTCAGAAAGCTGTATCTCTAGCTATTTTGAGGCTAACAGTGTAGCCTTTCAGAACGCCTACCAGATGAGGCTCTGCAGGTGAGGGAATATCAAATTTGGGAATCCTGCTAGGATTTAAGAACTGAGTGTCCAAGCACCCAGCAGTGTCAGGCTTTAAGCAGTTTTGTTTGAGTCCATCAGCAAAAGTTACCGAGTTTAACGGTGAGAAGGATTTGTGAGGACTCCAGTGTTAGCTTAATGCTTGACTCAAGTACTCATTAGCTGCTCAACTTCCTCCAGCAAATTATCTCTGAGTCAGCTGCAGGAGAATAAAAAGTGAAACTGAGAATACGTAGTCCTGCCTAATGCACATGGTAACTTAATAACAAAGGGAAAACTGACTTCCCTAAGCAATGGGAGCACTTGCGTGCCTGCAGCAGAAGACTCCAACTTTGTAATTTGCTCTGCCTTGGGTGGAATACCTTGAAGCACGCTGCCAGCATGACACAGTATGACACACACAGGCCCCTCTACTAACCTGTCACGGAGGCAAGTGGGCCCACCTGCTTTCCTGACTGCAGGACCAGGAGTTAAATTACTGTGATACTTCTAAAACCTGTATAGTGAAGGAGGATTAATTAATGTCATTTTCTAGTGCATATGAATTATATCAAACAATGCTCTTGTTTATAAAAGCATTGCAGACATTGTGGGGATGTAAACATTGCAGAATTGTTTAGAATTTAGGATTGTCCGCAAAGTTGTAAGAAGAAGAGGAATTAATATTTGAAATTTGCTTTCAGAAAAACAAAATTTGGGCCTAAGTCCAATAACAGCTTTTGTAAAAATATAGAATCTTTTTTTTTCTTTTAACTGTCAGGCAGCCTTGGTGAACACACCTGCAAGCATTTAAATGATATAAATAGGTACACCTGGGGAAGAAATACCAGTATAAACCTTTAACTCTGGAGCTGTAGCTGGCTAAGGAAGCATTATGGAAGACCAAAGCAGAAGAATGGTAAATGTTTTGTTTAAGGACAGACCCTGTCCTGTACAGAACTGGCTCATTTGTCTGTGAGAAGGAGTATGTGTTGCTCATTTAAGGATTTGTTTGTGGGTGTTTAAATCTTGTAGGGCTTAATTTCTGGAATGGATGGCCTTTGGCTCTAGAGCCCCAACTTTAAGGGCAGCTATGTGAAAGAACTCTGTGTTCAGGAAAAACTAGGTAAAGATAGGTGTTTTTATGTGCAAGTACTGTGGAAAAGTTTTGTCTTGCTTTTAAATCCCACAGTGAATCTAGCCATCTTTCTGGACTATGAATCTTCCTTATGCTTGCTTGTTGGAAGAGGCAGGAGCCCAAGGAGGAGGGAAATGGAGGAATAATTGCTATGTGTGGATCAAGGACAACCAAACCCCATGTCCTTTTCCTTGTGATTTAATAGCCTCAGAGGTATTCTGATCCTGTAAGCATGTTTGTCAGTACTTTTACTGATCCAAATTCAAGGAAATGGCTCTAGTATTTTCTGTGTCAGCAGGCTATGATGTGATGGAAGGGTATGGGGGTGTTTCTCTTTTTTGAAAAGCGACAGGTAGCTTAATGCTTATTATCTGACTGGTATTTTACAGGCTAACAGAAAATGAGTCCAAGGTAGGGCTTTTTGTGGATATAATGGGATAGCTTGGTAAAACTGTCACTACAGGGAAAATAGGGGTGACCTTTGGCATCTCAATAGATTTGATGGCTAAAGATTTTGGGAAAAAGATGATGTCTGTAATAACTAGTGTTGACCACCAAAACCAATGTGTTGGGCTGAGGGGCTCACAGTGATGTGCCACTGGACAGTAGGCACAGCGGATAGTTTTGTAGCCCTGTAAGCACGGCCAGGGCCGCAAGTTAATGTGTCTGCATCTGTGTTGAGGGCAGCTGAGCTGTGATGGTCCAGAGCAGGTGAGAGGGGCTGCCTGGAAAAGGGTGAGGTGACAGAACCTCTCAGGAAGCGTGCAGAAACTAATGCCAGGATGCACAGTGGGGCCTGTAAAGGGAAGGAGCCCGAGTTCCTGCCCTGCAAAGCCACCGCGTAGGGACCTCGGTGTGTGTGAAGCAGCCCCTCCCCCACTGACCACAGTCCCAGCTCCCGCTCTAGGTGACACTCAAGCCGGGCGGGCCGCACAGCGCGCCACTACTAGCGTCCTCCTCCTTCCCTCGCCGCCCTCGAGCCCGGCGCCTCCATTAGGACCTACGCCACTGTGCCGGTCTAAGCGCACAAGATGGCGGCGGGCGCCGGCCGGGCCGCCCACGTGACCTAGAATCCGACTCCTTCTAGAGACATCTCAGCCGCGCGCGCGCCGGGGCGCTCTCGCGAGCACGCCGAACAAAAGGAGAGGGCGCCGGGGGGGGGGGAGGAAGGAGGAGGAGGGGAGTCGTGTTCTCGCGAGACCTCGTGGCCGTTCTCCGCCCTGCGGAGAGCCGGGCGGGGGAGGAGAACGGGCCGCCGGGGGGAAACCTCGCGGTATCGCCAGCAAAGCCCGGGAGACCCAGCGGGTGCCGCGCGGGCCCGGCGCCCCAAGTCTCGCGACACCTCCGGAGCGCCCTTCACCGGGGGCTGAGCGGTAGCCCTCCCCCGCTTCCCCCGCCGGCGCGGCGCGGTCGGTTTCTCTCGCGATAGCGCTGGGCAGGAGGCGGGGGAAGGGAGCGCTCGGGCAGGGGCGGTAGCGTGCGCGCTGAAGTCAGCGCGCGCCGCCGGGCAGGCGGGGGGCGGGGACTATATAAAGGCCGGGGCCGAGGCGGGGGGGGCTCAGTCAGGAAAGCGAGTCGTAGTGGACGAGCGGCAGCAGCGGCGAGGTTCCCAGCCCGGCGAATCTGAATTTCTCGAGGCGGAGCGGGACACCCCGAGACGATCTCTCGTTATGAGTCATGTGGCGGTGGAAAATGCCCTCAGTCTAGACCAGCAGGTGAGGGACGGGCCCCGGAATGCGGGGGGGGGGGGGGAAGGGCAAGCCAGGCCGTTCCGTTAACTGGAGTGCGGCGGCGGACGGGGCGGGAGGAGAGGCGCGGAGGAGGCTCCGAGTGCGTGGGGCAGGAATGGCGGGAGGGACGGTCGAGATCCCTAGCGTGGGACTTGTTTCGCTCCTCGGTCCCTGACGGTTGCGTCGTGATTTCCCCCCATTCTCTACCGCCGCCGCCCCCCCCCGCCGCGTCTTTTCGCCGGCAACCCCGCCCTTCCCCCCTCTCCTTCCCCCCCCCCAACGCGGCTGGTTTGTGGCGTATTCGGTTGTTGCGCAGTTTCCGTCGTGCGGCGGCTCCGCGCCGGGTTTCCTCCCGCGAGGGCGCGCCATCGACGCGGCGGGGAGGGGGTTGGGGGGGTGGGGGGCGCGAGGAGGACGGGACCGCCGCTGCCGCCCGAGCGGCCGAGCCGGGATCCGCGCCTGCCCCCGCGGCCTCCTCGCCACGCTCCAGGCCCGGCTTTTGTGTGGCGGCGAGCGACGATGGTAACGCTGGCTGCTGGGACACCTGGCGGCGGCGGCGGGGAACGGCCCCGCGCGCGCGGGGGGGGGGGGGGGAGGGAGGAGGAGGAGGGAGCCCGGGGGGAGGGGGGCAGGGAGAAAGACACGATAAATGGCGGCCATTGTGCCTCTGACGGGGGGTGGGGGAGGATGGCGCTTTGTGTTGGCGCCCCCTTCCCCGGGGAAGGGGCTGGGGGAGGGGGGGGCTGGCGGCTGCTTTTGTTCGAGCTGCGTCAGCAGGGCCCGGCAGCAGCCCTTCCCGCTCTTTCCTCCGCTGCCGGTGGGCCCCGGTGACGCAGTTGGGCCTGGACGAGGAGCGCCTCAGCCGGCATGTGTCCGGGCGGCTCCCGGGCCCGCGATGTTGTTGTTCTCCCCCCCCCCCCCCCCCCCCCGCTCTCTACGTCTTCCACCCCCCCAACCCCCCCCCGATACTGCTGGGCGGAGTCAGGCGCAGGACCCTGCCCAATGTGGAGGGGATAGATGCTTATCTAATCCCTGGAGAAGGGCGGGGGGGGGGGGGACGGGGGGACGGGAAGAGGCCCCTATGTTGTAGCGAGACCCAGAGCGGGCAGCTGGCGTGGCAGAGCAGGGCTAGTCCTCGGCGGCTTGTAGGCTTACGGGCGGCCGCTGCTCTGGAGTCTTCGGCGAAGTAGGTCAGGGAGCCGGTCCTTCCTTCCCCCCCCTCCACCCCCCCGCGAGATAGCACGTGACGGGTGCCGGCCGCCGGATTAGCTGGGCGGCTGCGGCTGCTCCCTGCTGCGCCGAAAATCCCAACCCGCAGTGCCGGCTGCACCGCCGCACTGAGATGGCGGCCGCGCCGGGCTTCGTCGCTGCGCCATCTCCGAGATCAGGTTTTGGCAAGTGTTACCCCCACGGTGGAGACGGTGGGGATCCGGTGCGAGAAGACTTATGCGTCACTCCTGTTGACTGCCCCTGGAGAGCCACTTTCACCTAGTAGAGAGTCTTTGTTTTTGTTTACTGTGCAAATAAGAATAATTCTTTAGCCTTATGTTGATGCTTGGATTAACGGAAGAGATCAGATTTTTAGTGGCTTTAAAGAGGATGATATGAGGCCTGCTGTGGGAGGATTTTTCAAGAATCTGAATGTCTTAAATGGCAGCAGATACAACTGAACATCTAAAAGGACAATGCATTGGGATCTTTGCTTTGGATTGATTCAGCTCATATTGGAAGACACTTTTGTGCAATTGGTCTTGCATAAAATTTAGTTGTATTTGAACATGTCTTATTTTTTCCCAAATAAGTTTCTAATCTTGCCGTGTGGGCAAACCACTGTAATAACTGGTGCTTAAGCTTTGTGAGTTGCCCACTGCCTTCTGCTGAAATGAGTCTGTATTGTGTTTGACCTAAAAAATGTGGGTTACATGCTAGTAGTGCCCGAACTGAAATACCTTTTGGTAGATTTTACTGTGAGACTGAAGGCTGCAAATGAAGTTTTAGAAAAGCAAAGAAAAAATTGTATTTGCCAAAGTAATTGTAGGAAGAAGTCACCTGATGTTTTGTGAACAGTAGCTGCCTCAAACATGAAAACTACAATGTCTTAACATTGTAGTTACACAGCATTAATGCAGTGTAAAGAAATAGCTGAGTCTCTGCAAGTGAAGTGCACAACTGAATTGGTATTATTTGGGCTGTAGTCTCTGTAGACATAAAAAAAAATTACCGTTGATCTCAATAAAAATGCATTTGAGTGGACTGAAAGACTATGTTAAATGGCTGTTTAGCCTGCATGTAGTGTGTGAAGCAGAAGTCTGTGGCATTTGATTTGGTGAGTGTAAGATACTCTTCTGGCCTTGCTGCCTGTGTGGTGCATGTTTATTGGTGGGTATAAAGACACTTGAAGATGGTATAGCCTTGAGTACTAACTATGTCTTTGGTTTTTCTCCTTTACAGGAGATCTAACTGAAACTATAAACAATTTTTTTTTCAGCAATAACTTGTCAGAACACTCCTTGCTCTTGATAAGCAAAAGGGCTTTTTGTATCTTAGCATAAATTAATGATATAACATGTTGATACTTGTTTTATTTCTTCCAGTTTTCTGGTCTAGACTTGAATTCCTCAGACTCTCAGAGTGAAGGAAGCTCTTCAAGCAGTAAGTACATGCAAGTTCTCAAGCTTACAAACACACAGTTTTAGAAATCAGGGTTTTGTAGCTGTGAAAAGTAGTTTCTGAAGCCAAGATTTACGGATGCTGATGGGGAAATTGAGGAGGTTGCTAGTTATGCCTGCTTTGAAAACACTATTATACTTTAGATAGGAGCACTTAATTTCGCAGTGGTATGGCATGTGTAAGTTTCGTAAGTACTGAGAACTTAGTGTTCCAGTTTTGTCCCAGTTTTTCTGTTGCCTCTAGTCAAACAACTGAGGCCACTGATTGTAGTAGTAGTAATGTGATGATCTGTCTTCTCAAAACATCCAGCTGGCGTTGGAATGTTTGAAGGTAAAACTTTTAATAGTTAACTGTACTAATCCTAATTCATTGAGTAGAAACTGCATTCTCTGACATGTAAGGCTTAAGTACATTGAGAAGAGGGGGGAATCTTCCAGGAATTCACATTCAGCTCGTGCCTGGTACATTCTGATTCACATTGCTTAGCAGACAGATGCTTCTGGATTGTAAATGAAGAATGCTATTCAGAGGCAATTATGTGTGGCTTCTGGTTTGATCTGAGCTGAACTGATGGGGATGGTTGAATTTAAGAGGAAGGAAAAATACGGGTAGCAATAATGCTGTGAGTGCCAATACTTGAATGACACAGTGAAAATCTTAAGCTGCTCAAATATCTGGCACCAGGTTAAGCCT
The DNA here is from genome assembly GCF_018139145.2 of Gymnogyps californianus. Taxonomy (NCBI): domain Eukaryota; kingdom Metazoa; phylum Chordata; class Aves; order Accipitriformes; family Cathartidae; genus Gymnogyps; species Gymnogyps californianus. Next base: position 95,164,133 of record NC_059471.1, read on the forward strand.
TAGTGAGTTCTAGGAAGACACGCTTTTGTCATAGACACTGTAACATCCATAAAGGGCATGTCTAACTTGGTCAAAGAAATAGCAAGACATCTGTGCCTTAAAAAAAAAAAAAGCAGCTGCCTAAATGAGTGTGCAAGAACTTAATCTTCACTGCATTGGTCCTGTGAGAGAAGGATATTAAGCACTGTATTAAAGGACTCTTGTTTAAAGACACTGTAAGTAAGAGGCCTTAAAGCTTGTGAGGCAGACATTTTTTTTCTAAGCAAAAACTGTTGTTGGAAAGACTACTATCTTTCCAACAAGGTGCTACTGCTGCAATCTTGTAACACTACCTTTCTCTTGTCTTTTAGAAGGCCGATACATTCCTCCTCACTTGCGGAACAGGGAAGCTTCAAAACAGGGTATGTATCAGAAATACAGTGGCAACACTCGTAACTGGTTCTTGGCCTGCTTGTGAATCTCTAGGAGCAGACTGTTAAAGGCTTTGACAGTACTGTTAAAGGTGATTATACAGACTGCTTGACTATTCTGTGCAAAACGCTGCAACTTAATTTTCTGCTTTTAGTGTGCTATTCTTGGTTCTTTCACCAGGTTATTCTAAGCTCAAGTTCAGTATCTGACTGGCAAAATATCTTCCATATCTCATTAAGGAATTAACTGTGACTGAAGCAAGACGGAGTCTCCCATCTTGACTAGCTCTCTAATCTTGATTATCTATTTTAACGGATTTTGGGAGTACCAGTTTTTGTGCTAGTCACTGTGATGTGGAACTTGTAGTAACCAGTTGTTTAATATGAGCAAATAGCACAGTTTCACTTTGTAAATGGATGTTTTACACAACTTGCTCTTAACTGGGGAGCATGAGAAATAAGAGATGTTGTCCTTGTTTAGCTTCTTGCAGTTTTTATGGAAGTCCACTAGAGTACTTGCAGAAGGAAATGCAGGATGCTGGTGAACGAAACGTGAAATACGTGACCGGTGTTGGTCATATGTTTACACAGGGGTTTGTGCTGAAACATGGCCTTTATATCTTGCACTTGATTTTCTAAACAAAACATGGTAAGACAAACTTCGTGGAGTGCTTCAGTGAAGTAAATCATGACCTTTATTTGTAAGATACAAAGATTGCAGATGCTGCAGCATGCATTATTGTCATGTCAAATGACTTGTGTAGATACAAGAGAAACATTTCCTCTAACACCTGTTGAAATACTGGAGGAGCTAAAATATTTTCTGCTACACTACAGCTTAAGGAATTGAAGTTTCATAGTATGGGAGGACTTAGATCTCATCTGTTTCTAAAGCAGTGGTCTTTCACAGATTCTCTTTTCAGTACTGCAGGAGACTCCTTCCATTAGAAGTGGGTGGGAGGAGAATATTGAAATAAATGCTGATTTATCTCATAATACTTCTGGAGCTATGTAATTTTAAATTTGACTAGATGAAAGATGCTCCATTCCAATTTTATGCCATTTGAAGAAACAGATCTGTCTGTTTTTGTATTGCCTTTGCATGTGTCCAAACTAGTGGGTTTTTTTACCTAAAAGAAGCATGGCCTAAAGCACCAAATGATGAACAGGCTGTTACCAGAGCTCAATGTTTTGGGGAAAGTAGAGGGACTGGTTGGCAGCTCAGTGCTCTTGAAGTTCTTGGTCACATTAACCTCAAATGTGAGCAGTCTTTTAAGAAATCAGCTAGCTAAACCTGAGAAGAATGTGCAGGTTTCTTAAAAGCAGGAAACAACTTAAAGTTGGCTTGTGGACATTTGCTGTTTATAGATTTCCTTTTCCTATATGGTAATTTGTACCAAACTCCAGTTTAATTTTTGGGGCTATCAGGTACGGAGGGATACTTCAGTCTTAACCTGGAGTTCATATCATGACCTGTTATGTATAGGACTCACTGTTGTCTTTCTGTGCAAGACCAGAGTTCAAACATTGCAATGTACATGTGATCACGTGCGGCTTTTCTGGGGGCTTCAAGCTTCACCTTGCAAAAAGGTAAAAAAGTCATGAAACTTACGTCTGACACATGCCTTGTTCAATTAATAGAACATAGGCTGCCAACTTCCCTTGGTAAACCTAACGTTTCAAAACTTCCCTTAAATCTGCTTGAGTATTGTATCACTAGACTCCTCGTGGCTCCTTGTGACAAGGTTCATGATGGCTAAATGGAAAAGCTACGATTCCAGTTCAGGCCCCCTACTGAGAAGCAGAGTGGGTATCATCAGTACAGTGATGTAAAGCTGAGCTATTTTATAGGATGACTTGAAGTCTGTTACACAGTTGTACTTTTATGAAAGTAATGTTTGCTTCTGTTATTTATAACTAAATTAACAATTGCTTCTTTGGCTGTGTTGAAGCTGTTCTGTATGTTGGCTGCTCCTTGGAATCTTCAGCAACAGATTTTTCAAGGTGTAGACGTTAGCAAGCAACAGGCAGAAGAGACCTTGGATAATAGTGGTATTTGACCATGTAACAAAACTCTTAATGCAGCCTTACAAATGTAGTAACCTGATAAAATTTTTACTGATGTAAAAATCAGTTAAACTACTTGGTGGAACTGTATTTCAGTAATCCAGTAGAATTGTCTTGCTCGCATAGCATGACCGTACGGACTTCTGTGAAAGTGTTACTTAACTATTAGTGCATTAAAAAACTTGAAAAAAGAATTATTTGTTTCTCCTGTGTGTTGTTCCCTTAGACATGCTCTAGAAGCAAATAGTATGTAGTTTCTAGCTTGGGGGTTCTCACTTTGCTCTGTAGCTGATGATGCTATAGTAATTCATAGACACTATTCAAGTTGCACAATGGACTTGCTTGCAGCTAAGTAAGAAATTGCTTAAGGGAATGGACTTAATAGTTTAAGAATAGCTGTTCTTTGTGTTCACGAGGAGCTGAGCACCTTCATGATTTCAGTAGGTATTGACAGGGGAAGCATGCTAATGGATCTAGAGTATTTCTGTTTAAAACTCCTGCAGTGCTTTCTTCAGCTTACTCTTTCCATACAGCTGCAGATCTGTCCCTATTGTAATACTAAGCTTTGTACAGGGGAACAAGACAGTACAGTACTGCAGGAAATAAGAGCATGCATAAAAATATGTCCTTAGGTTACTTAATGGCAGTTCTGTTTTTCAGCTGTTGAAGCTACAGTATATGGAGCTCAGTATGCAGGGCTGCCTGGTCTAAGGTGTATTGCTTCCATGAGTTTGACTTGATAATGCTAAAGCTTGTTGTCATGTCATTTTCTTGTTAAACTTCCTGGAAGCTGCTCTTGGATATTTAAAGTCTAATCTGATATATAGTAGATCAAGGAGTAGATGTTGGAACTTATCTTAAGGGTCTTTTCCAACCTAAAGGATTCTATGATTTTAACTATTTTTCCCATCTTTAAAAAACTGATGATTGCTGCTGCATGTGGCAGCTTTTCAAGTAAGCTGACAATGATTGGTGTTAGGGCATTATAAAATGCAAAGTAAAATGCTGATTGAGGAGAAGCATTGACAATTCTACCACTCTTCATAGGTGCAAGAACTACAGAATTGGTCTGGAAGTTCATTAATTTACTGAACTCCAAACTTATCCCTTTGGTGGGAAATATGTACTGGATGGAATCTATACAGGTTTTCACTTTAAAAAAAAAAAAGCCTTGATGTTTTAAGGAATTTCCTAATAATTCTTGCATGGTCTTGTGATCGTTCTCTTCACTTTAGAGAAGTCTGTGTGGTCTGTTAGGGGTTGTCTCAGCGCATTTGCTTTTGATTTTAATTTGCCGTGTGTTCTAAATCATGATGATGTCTTCTGCTAGCTGGTTACTTAGAATTGGCTTGTATGGCATGGACCTCTGTTGTTCTATGCTGATCCACAAGTAAAATCAAACTAGGAATACCAAACTGAAAGCAGAATTAATGGCCCTAATTGTCAAGCAGGGTTTATATATGTATTTGTTAAAGACTTGGTCTAGAAGTTGCTGCACTACCTTGAAGAAAAATATGGCAAGGTACCAGCTTCAGAAACTAGTGCAGTGACAAGCTAGATGAGTAAGCTTACTTCATATGCTATTTGGAGTATAACAGTTTGACTCCTTTCTGGAACTTTTCAGACTTGGTAGAAGATCTTAATGTAGTACAGAGCCCAATTTTTTCACTAATGAGAAACTACATCTCTATCTTCCTGAAGATTGCTCTGTCAGTACCACTGCTGTTAGATCTTTTGGCAGGATGACATACCCCAATATTTTTAGCATGGTTTGAAAATTACTCATACTAAAAATCTGGATTTAGATGCCTTCTTAACAAGCTACAAATAACTTTCTCATGCATTAATGAAGTGATTATGGTATTCCTGATCTTCTGTCAGCAGTGTCTCTGTGTGAAGTTAATTTATCCTTAGGGACTAAAGTTACTTCTTAAAGCACTTTAGAGGTCTTGAAGCATTCCATGATCTTGTGTGCTAATAAATTTCATGCATGGATTATTTTTGCTGTCTGCTTCAGTTAGCTAGACCAAATGAGTTACAGTTATCACACTAGTTTTAAAGTTCCCTTGTGACTAGTGCCTGTGTGGATTCTGAGGAGTAGGATTTCTTACTTTAAAAAAAGTGGGGGGGAAGGGGAATGACTTTCTCCAGAGAACATCTAACAAGGTAGGGTGATTGTTGTAGCAAAGCTTTCTCAGATAGGGCCTAGAACAACCCCTTTCTTCGGAGTAATCTTGTTTCGTGGTTGCTCTTATTGTCTGGTGCATAGGTCTCGACTGGTTTTGTGCTGTGGAGCTGGCAAAAGCGTGCTCACTAATAGAAGTGACATTATTTGTTTATCTGTTGAATTATTTGACTTATTCTCTGCCAGAATCCCATAGCTGAGACTCTGGTTGGGTCATGTTTTCAAACTTGTGAAGGTTGGAGCTCTGAATCAGAATTTGTAAGTTCTTAGTCTAGTACCAAAGCACTGTTTAATGCTCCACGTTTCTGCCTACCTCCCAACCCCTGCCTGGTAGCTGAATAAAAACGAGGCTTTCTACTTCATGGTGTTGGCAAGCTGATGTACTTTCTGTTCTACTTGGTCCTTTTTCTTTGAGTTAACATACCTAAGTAGGCATCTACTGTAGGTGGGTGTAAAATTGCTGTGGAAAAACTCAATGTGGTAATTCATTGTGAAGAACTCCATATTCCTTATTTCTGCATGATGCTGTTAATTTGTCTTAGTCTGTGTAGATCAGATTGCTCTGTGTACTTGCAGTATGACAAAACATTCTAACTTCCATATGGATTTCTAGTGCAAGGGCTAATACCATTGACTGATCTCTACCAGAGGCCTTGTTAACCTCACAAAAATTAAATGCATTGTCAAAGATTCGTGTTGAAGTCGGAGAGATAATGTAGATTAGGCTTGGCAAGACTTACTGTCTTAATGTTTCTTCTGATACCTGTCTTTCCAAAGTAGGCAACGTAAATACTAGCGCTAAGGGAAGCACGGTGTTTTAAAAAATAACATGCTTGTACATGAGTGGAGGGGTTTCAGCAAGTTCTGATAGGCTATGAGAAATGCTTAGTCCTTATTTGAATAAGTCTTAACATCTGTACATCTTCCATTCTTGAATGACTGCCTGCCTTTCAATCCTGTAGACCTTCCAGTGAAGACTTACTGGACAGAACTTAGTTTGTTCTTGTAAAAGCCTGGATCATGTAATGTATGGCTAAAATATCTTTCTCTACTAGGTTTTGATAGTGGTGGCTGGAGTTCTAGCAGAGACAAGGATGCGTACAGCAGCTTTGGTGCACGGTCTGACCGTGGAGCAAAATCAAGCTTCTTTGACCGTGGAAATGGATCAAGAGGAGGAAGGCAAGTACTTATTTGTCTGGGTGGTGCATACAAAGTCCGTCTCAGTTCTAGTAGTGCACCTGTAATCTTGATGTTAAAATTAGAGTTCTAGGTGTGAACAACAGGATAAGGTAGGAGGAACCTGGGAGGGGAGGAGAAAGTGAGAGAACCTTGCTTTTAAAGCTACATGAGTTCAAGGATGGGGAAACTTGCATGTGTTGAAAAATGTGCCCTGTAGGCCACCACCAGCCACTCACTGCAGCTGTAATGAATTGCTGACTTAACCATTTCACAAAAAAGTGCTGGATGGGTGGCTACTTCCAGAAAAATCATGAAGAGCTGTTGGGAGCACATAAAATAGATACAAACGGATTTTTATTTTTTTAATTTCAATATTTTTTCCTTGTTTAAAAAGTGTAGTTAATAAAACTGGGTGAGACTCTTGCAGGTTCTCTACCTTACTTGATCAGTCTTACACACATCATGCGTTGTATGCACAAGTGTGGTGAGAGTGACCTTTATCGACTAGTAAAGCTGACGTTAGTCCTGTATCCAGACTTTTCTCAAACATGATTTACCAGACCAAAAACTAAACAGTTGAGGTAAGGACTTTTTCCACCTTCTTTGCAAGTCAGTAATACAGGTGAGCTCCCTCTTTATAAAATAATAACGTGACATGTAATTGAGGTATTTAGTTGGTCACGAGTGGTGGGGGAATAGAGGCACAAATTACAGCACTTGAGGGTTTTGTCTGGATGTGGGAGACCTATGTAAAATGAGGCACAGAGAAAGGGGGGAGTACCAGACAATGTCTCCTAAGAGGTTTAAGCGGTGCTCCCTACAAAATGGCAAAGACTGAGCAACTTGAATTGCAGCTCTGCTGGCAGATGACTGATTCTTTACATTTGTTACACTTAACCACAAAAATTTTGATACAAGGTTCAGTGTTAAGCTAAACTGAGCTGTGAAATCGTGACAAACTTTTCTGTCTATGATACAGAATATCATGATCTAGTCTGATGGCTGGGACTAAACTCAGTTCATAGGTCAAGAAGCAAGTACAGATAATCTGATAACTTTGAATTGTTCTACAGTTAGATATGTAATACACAGAGCATACACTACTAGATTATTATAGCTTTAATTTTGCATGTGAAAAATTCCTGTTGCCGAGGAACGGTGGCCTGATATTAGTGCTGTATTTAGATATGAAGAGCGTGGAAGAGGTGGCGACTATGATAGGAGCGGCTTTGGCAGATTTGACCGTGGTGGGAATAGCCGCTGGTCTGACAAATCAGATGAAGATGACTGGTCAAAGCCTCTTCCCCCGAGTGAACGCCTGGAACAGTAAGTAATGGAATAGTGTAAATTCACATGACGGGGTCAGTTGATATGTCTAGCAAGTAAAATACTTTCTCTTCTGTTTTTAGAGAGCTCTTTTCAGGAAGCAATACTGGCATTAACTTTGAGAAATATGATGACATTCCTGTTGAAGCAACAGGCAGCAACTGTCCTCCACATATTGAAAGTGTAAGTTTTTTTTTTTAAATCTGGTTTGCTGATCTATCTTAATGGAGTGACTTTTGCATGTGAAACTTGATGTAATGCTGTCTTAAGTGTAGGGAGGAAAGGAAACTGTCTTGCCTTCGTACAGCTAAGCTATTTTGCAGAGGAGGGTTGCATATGATGAACTAAGACGTGGGAGAAGTTGCGTAAGCTTGTTCAGCTAACACTTGTAGCTCACTTTTAACTATGTGACTTGTCTTTAAACAGTAAACATGTAAAGAAGTAGAAGTGCTTGGAGGTGCTGGTTTGTTGGAGCAACTGCTTAAGCATAGGCATTGTGTTGTGCTAAGCATAGTATGCTAGTGTGGTCTGCACTTCAGGCTTGGCTGGCTTTTTAAGAATCACTTACGTGACTGGACTAAGTAGCTACCAGACTCTCGGTAACTAGCTCCTGAGTATCTGTAAACTTAATAGGCAAGTTCTGTAGGAAGAGATGAAACAGAAGCTGCTTTACAAATGACTTAGACTGAATGATGTGTTCCATGGTAGCTGAAAGGAAAGGTTCCCATCTTATTTGTTTTAAATATCTTACAGTTCAGTGATGTTGACATGGGAGAAATTATTATGGGAAACATTGAGCTCACACGCTACACCCGTCCTACTCCAGTCCAGAAACATGCAATACCTATTATTAAAGAAAAGAGAGACTTGATGGCCTGTGCTCAGACAGGTAAGTTAGTAACTCTACTGCTTAGTTTCTCTCAGTAAGAGTAGGGTCTTGTATCCCTCAAGCTGTGGGTAAGAGGTCTGTAAGGTAGTACAACTTTCTGTTTGGAGTATACTGAAGTACCTGTAGTGTTGGAATTTAATTAGCTTTAGAGTCTTGCAACTGCTTTAGATGTGGCTTGACTGGATTTACTGTGTTTTGTCCTGAGAGAAATGTTCATGGCTTAAATCGCACTCACTTCAGGGTTTTGTGGTGCTGAGTGGTAAGGCTTTTGTAGATAACCTCTACTGGCTAAGGAGTGCACTCCAATGGCATAAGTAGTATCCATATACTAGTGCAGATGTTACTGGGAATATGCTAATGATACAGGATGAGTGCTGTAGTTGACAGTACAGTAGCTTTGAAAATAACTATTAATAATACTGAATTGTGTCCTAATAGGGTCTGGGAAAACAGCTGCATTTCTTCTACCAATATTGAGCCAGATCTATGCAGATGGCCCTGGTGATGCCTTGAGAGCTATGAAGGCAAGTATTTAAATACCCAGTCCTGGAAAAGCTATGACCACTCTGTATTTCTGCCCTGTATGCTAATGTCTGCTACTGAACACAACAGCTAGGCTGAAATGTCGTCATTATTTTGGGTATGATAGGCAAGCTTCTCAACTTCTAGAAGACACTGGCTATTTCCCTTGAAAGATACAGGCTATGGAACATTTTTTTCCTACGTGGAGTTGATATGCATAACTGTCTAGAGGAAAGATTGCTTATGAGTGTTCTTGTTATTGCATAAGCTTTAAAGATGCTTCCCTTGCTACAAAAAAGCTACTTGGTCACCCATGTCTATGTTGTAGTGATTTCAGGACAGGTTTTATGGCTATCACTTCCTCTGCTTAAGTGTGCAGGTTGTAGAGACAAACTTGTGCAGCTGTGTTGCTGTTAACATATTAAGCAACAGCTGAATCTTGGGTACTGTAGTAGGGCAGTCTTCAGATGCAGTGCTTAAAACAAGTTTGCTCTCAGCCGTGCTTTTTCTTTCTTGTTAGGACAAACTTGGTGACCTGTCTTCAATATTGCCTATAGTGGCTGTTTTAATTCCCCTTGTATTTGGGGTACTCATTCCAAGTAATTTTTTTTTCTTCAGGAGAATGGAAGGTATGGTCGCCGTAAGCAATATCCAATCTCACTGGTCTTGGCTCCCACTAGAGAACTGGCTGTGCAGATCTATGAGGAGGCCAGAAAGGTATATCTAGGAGTTCATAATTATAAAATATCTTAAGTATAGTTTTTCTTAGAGCTAATTTACTTTGTTTTATAGTTTGCATACCGTTCCAGAGTTCGTCCCTGTGTTGTATACGGTGGTGCAGACATTGGTCAGCAGATACGTGACTTAGAACGTGGATGTCACTTGCTTGTAGCAACTCCAGGACGACTGGTTGATATGATGGAGAGGGGAAAGATTGGACTGGATTTCTGCAAGTAAGTAAAAGTGTTCTTGTCCATATGCGAATGACTTGACAACTAGAAACCGTACCTTTCAAAGTGAGAACTAGAGTTAGTGACACTTAAGTTCTAGCTTTCAGACTGTGTAAACATCTAGTTGAGAACTTGTGGTCCAGTGCCTGTGCTGGGTTACAGCTTAAAGAAAAAAGCTCTGAAGAATAACCTGTTTTATTACTATTTAGGTACCTAGTGCTTGATGAAGCTGACAGAATGCTTGATATGGGGTTTGAACCTCAAATTCGTCGAATTGTTGAACAAGATACTATGCCACCAAAGGGAGTTCGTCATACCATGATGTTCAGTGCTACTTTCCCCAAGGAAATCCAGGTACTTTACAAAAGTTCAAATATTTTAACAGCTCATAGGGCCAAATTTCATCTCTGGAAGGGGGAAAATCACTGATTTGATGTTGGTTTGTTTGTTTTGTTTTTTTCCCCCTCTCCTTCCCCTTTTTTTAGATGCTTGCTCGTGACTTCCTTGATGAGTATATCTTTCTGGCTGTTGGCAGAGTAGGTTCTACATCTGAGAATATCACACAAAAAGTAGTATGGGTGGAAGAGTCGGACAAACGATCGTTTCTGCTTGACCTGCTAAATGCCACAGGTAAAGACTGGTTTCAGATAAGCAAATAAGGCAAAATTCAGATGAGGCGAGTCTAATGACTCAAGTAATAAGAACTTCTGCTGAGTAGGTGAATGAAAGGGTATTTCCTTAACATGCAGTGAATGTTTTGCACTGGCTAACTGTCACTTTTAAGTGGATGTAAGCTCTTCTGGTAATACAAAAAATGGGGAGGGAGGTCTTCAGTTTAGAATAAACAAGAGCAGAGAACTGAAACGGCCTTTTACCAGGTGGTGGAGCCAAGTATTTGTCTGTGCAGCTTTTCTTCTGCTAACCTGTGCTTTAATTATTGTTAGGCAAGGATTCCTTGACTCTGGTGTTTGTGGAAACTAAAAAGGGTGCAGATGCTCTTGAGGACTTCTTGTACCATGAAGGATATGCTTGTACAAGTATACATGGAGATCGCTCTCAAAGAGACAGAGAGGAAGCACTGCATCAGTTCCGTTCGGGCAAGAGCCCAATTCTTGTTGCCACAGCAGTAAGTGAAATCTATGAAGCTTGAGCCAGTAAGCATATTACTTGGCCTGTGGAATTTTACTAAGATTTGATTTAATCCTTTAACCACTAGGTAGCAGCAAGAGGACTGGATATCTCAAATGTAAAGCATGTCATAAACTTTGACTTGCCAAGTGACATTGAAGAGTATGTACATCGTATTGGTCGTACAGGCCGTGTAGGAAACCTTGGTAAGTATGATCTAGAATTGTGATAGACAGCACTTCATACCCGAGTTGATAGGTGTAGTAGTGTTGGCTAAGTAGCAAATTCCAGCTAAGTACTTCAGAGAAGCCCATGTGCTGCCTGCTGTGACCAGAAGCTGGTCACTGCTGTCTAGCCAGTGTGGAAAGTAACCAGTTCTTTAGCTAGTGCTTTTGTTGCTATTAAAAAGCTCTGATACCACATGTAAGCCTGGTATCTTCTATGTCTGTCAGTAAATAGCCAGGGTTTTTGTGACTAGTTGTGGTGGAATAATGGTCTTAAACAGCTTTCTCTTCAAGTAATTCTAGTGTTCTCAAGCTTGGCTATAAGGAATCTGATCCTGTACTTGTCACAGCTGCAAGTGGAGTGTGGAATGGGTTTAAGTGCTGTAGTGTACTTGTTTTGTGTGGGGCTAAAACTGAATGTTTACTTTAGGTCTTGCCACCTCATTCTTCAATGAGAGGAACATAAACATCACCAAGGACTTGCTTGATCTTCTTGTTGAGGCTAAGCAAGAAGTACCATCTTGGCTGGAAAACATGGCTTATGAACAGCATCACAAAGGAGGTGGCAGCCGTGGGCGATCTAAGAGGTAATGGTCACAACTTTGGCTAAAGGTATACTTAATCCATTGTGAGAGGCAGTGCTGTGACTTGTTTTCAGTCTAAATATAGTTAGAGGAAGACGAACCAGTGCAGTATAAACTGAGTTAGGTGCATCAGAAGGTGACAGCTTGATGTCTGGTTTTGTTCTATCTTATCAGAAGGCAATTAATGCATAAGATTTTTCTTAAGCAGACAACTAGATATGGCTGAGGTAGAATGACATCTAGCAAAAATGGCTTTAGAACTCTGTGAAAGCACTTACAAAATGCTTACTAGAAATGTATACCTGCATGTGCTAGCGATGTACCTTTAGCAGCTGTTTTGTTAGGAGAGGATAATGCATGCCTCCTGACATAAAAACAGGAAGGGTATGAGGGTTAGACTGCAGGTGTGAGGCCACTTGTAAAATAGTTCTGCTATGGAAACCTAAAGTACTCTATAAGCTGGTAATACAAAGCTGTGTTTAATGACTTGAAGGGGTGTGAGGAGAAACAACCCTTCCTCTTAATGTAGTTAACATGATATGACCACGTGAATTCTAGTTGTTTGGTGTTTTTTCTTCAGAAGTATGCTTGTAAAATGGTTGTCCTCTTCCACTATATGAAAGGTGGTTATAAATGTGTCACTTAAACACTAAGATAGGTTTGGAAATTCTGTGGAGCAGAGGTTGCACTGAATCAAATCCTACCAGGACCTAAGAAAGTAATTCTTAGTGTAACATGTCAAGTTCAACGTCACCCTGCTTGCATAGTAAATTTTCCTTTGCCATCTTGAATGCCCTTTCCAGATAGCATTGGGATGCTTATAAAACATGCTGAACTCAACACTTGTACTGGTTGTTGGCTGGCTGTAGTTGGTAACTAGAGTTGAAGAAATTTAGTACTTGAATCTCAATGTCTGCAGTGCTTAAAATACCACTGACTTTACTCAAGTGTTTGTTTTCTTCCTTTATACAGCAGTAGGTTCAGTGGAGGATTTGGTGCCAGAGACTATCGAACAAGTAGCGGCTCTGGCAGCAGTAGCTTTAGTAGCAGTCGATCAACCAGCAGCCGCAGTGGAGGAAGTGGCAGCAGAGGATTTGGAGGTAAGAAAAACTGGGCAGGCAGTGCTGGCAAATACAAAACCAGATCTGAAATGCTTGCTGTAGTAAAACTTCTGGAGGTAATGTTTAAATACGAGGTCAGTTGGTGCTTGTTACGCCGTCAGCATTCTTCTTGGATCTAGGATAGTGCAAGTTACCTGTCTTTGATTAGTTTGATGCTACCTATCTTTCCAGCATTTTAGTTTAATGTGTGCATTTGACAGTACTTGTGGGTGGGTTTCCTTTAATAGACAGTAGACATCTTGTCTGTGCCCTGGGCTATTTTCTTGTTGTGAAGGTGGAAGTCTTTAGCGGGTTAATTAAGCATCGCTTTCTCTTGCCTTTCATAGGTGGTGGTTATGGAGGCTTCTACAACAGTGATGGATATGGAGGAAACTATAACTCCCAGGGGGTGGACTGGTGGGGCAACTGAGTCTGCTTGCAGCAGATACCCTACCAAACAAGCTAATATGGAAACCACATGTAACTTAGCCAGACTATACCTTGTGTAGCTTCAAGAACTCGCAGTACATTACCAGCTGTGATTCTCCACTGAAATTTTTTTTAAGGGAGCTCAAGGTCACAAGATGGAAACAAAGGAACAAGTAGCCCTATCTCGAAGGTGGTTTTGAAGACTCTATTGCTGTAGTCAGGATTAACTCCCCTCCCACCCATCCCCACCCAGAAACTGCATTTATAATTTTGTGACTGAGGATCATTTGTTTGTTAATGTACTGTGCCTTTAACTTTAGACAACTTTTATTTTGATGTCCTGTTGGCTCAGTAATGCTCAAGATATCAATTGTTTTGACAAAATAAAAATTACTGAACTTGGGCTAAAATCAAACCTTGGCACACAGGTGTGATACAACTTAAACAGGAATCACTGATTCATCCATAATATTACAAAGAAAAACTTATGCGGTAGCCTGCATTAGGGCTTTTGGTATCTGCAGATTTGAAAAATAAAACATCTTGAAGCATATCAATGCAATTAGTTTCTAATGTGGCAAAACTGTACTAAGTTAAAGTTCTGATTTGCTCACTCTATCCTGGATAGGTACTTAGAACCTGATAGCCTTTAATAAGCCATTCCAGTCATGATGAGATGATGTATGGATACATGCATACATTAAAAGCACTGTTTTTGAAGTTAATGCAAGTAAATACAGCAATTCCTTTTTCAATATTTAGGCAGATCATTAATGTGAGCTAGCCAAATGTGGGCAGAACATTACAGGGAACGTTTAAAGGTCTGATAACTTGAAATAGTTTTTAGGAGAATTCATCTATTTAGACTTTTTAAAAATGCCTGCCATATGAAATTGAAATGGTAGAATGGCTGACCATGGCAGTGATTGGTCCTCCTTAAGGGCCTGACTGAATTTTTGGTCTAATAACGCATGCTAGTGTTGATGTTTTTTGGTCAAGAGGGTATGAACAGGAAGAATTATGCAGCAGGCTTTATTTTAATGCAGATTCACATTACTCTGTTCAAGCTGCGTGGAGATGTTAAACTGGCTTACTGTAGACTTTGTAAAATGGCTCCAGAAGAGTAACACACAAACCTGAGATCACAGAGGTTGGAAATGTACATAAACTGCACAAGGTTTCAATTCTGCTATTAAAGTGCAGTTTTAGTCAGTTTTAGTTGCATAGGTTTCCATTGTATTTATAGTCTGTTTATGCTAAATCTGGCCAAAGATAAGTATTGTCCACCAGAAAAATGCCTCTGCCACTTGGAATTTCTGTGCTAACTTTGTGGCCAGAGCAGTTAACAACTAATCTACAGTGGCATAGGAAAATGGCAAAAATCTCCTAAAGTGCAATAGATTTTTTCAAGTGTATTGTGCCTTGTTCTAAAACTTTTATTAAGTAGGTGCACTTGACAGTATTGAGGTCATTTGTTATGGTGCTATTTCAAGTCTAGGTTTAGGCCCTTGTACATTTTGCCCATAACTTTTTACAAAATACTTCTTTTATTGCACATTCAGAGAATTTTATATATGTCTTGTGTGCGTGTCCTTAACTTCCAATCTTATTTTGTCTCTTGGAGATTGAACGCAGCTTGTTTAAGGAGAAGGAAATAGATTCTAAAACTTATTTGGGACCATGGGAATGATAGCTGGGAAGAAAACTATTTGCACACGACAGATTTCTAGATACTTTTTGCTGCTAGTTTTGTGTAATATTTATTGAACATTTTTGACAAATATTTATTTTTGTAAGCCTAAAAGTGATTCTTTGAAAGTTTAAAGAAACTTGACCAAAAGACAGTACAAAAACACTGGCACTTGAATGTTGAATGTCACCGTATGCGTGAAATTATATATTTCGGGGTAGTGTGAGCTTTTAATGTTTAAGTCATATTAAACTCTTAAGTCAAATTAAGCAGACCCGGCATTGGCAGTGTAGCCATAACTTTCTGATAGTAAAACAAAAATTGGCAACTTAAAATTAAACATGCCAAGGTTTTGATACACTTGTCTTAAGATATTAATGAAACACTTCTAAACACTGATGTGAAGTGTCCAGATTCTCAGATGTTTGTTGCGTGAGTTTTGTTTAGTTGTGTGTTTTTTTTTTTTCAGTGAATGTCTGGCACATTGCAATCCTCAAACATGTGGTTATCTTTGTTGTATTGGCATAATCAGTGACTTGTGCATTTTAGCAAGTTTTATCAGCCAGCAATATTTTCAGTTCAGATACAAGGATTCAAAACAATATGCAAGAATGGATTTAAACTTGCTGAATGTGAAAATTGAACTTCAAGTCACTGTAGGTTTAGAATTGCTTATTGTATTAGTTTAGATGCTAGCACTGCATGTGCTGTGCATATTCTTGATTTTATTAAAATAAAAAAGTTGAACTGCACAGTCTACTCATTTGTGAAGCGTCACTCTTCTGGTTTACAAGATCTGTAGCCCAAGTAGTCTCATTCATGTGCAACTCTGGAAGCAGGTGAACCTAGTGTGGTACGCATCACTGTGCTTAGAAATGGCAGCTAAGTTTAGGGCTGTAGCAGTAGCAACTGTAAAATAACCTGTGTCCTACAATGTTGGATACTTGTACAAGTTTTCTAGAGAAGCTAACAAAGCAGATGTGGGACAGATGAGGAGAGAACCTCATTTTTTTTCTTAGGGGTACCAAGCTTGGCTGTAACAACATAATTTATTGAACTCACACTCAGACTTGATTCCTCAGCCATGTAATGTTAAGGACCTCATCTCACAGTTGTGCCCCTGAACTTAGCAAAGGTGCCTTGTAGTAGACAGCTTTAATTTTGACATCTTACCTGTCGATTGCTGCTAGGCAGCCTCATGGAAAACAAGCATGTGCAATCCTGTGGGGAAAAGTGCAATACAGATCCTCTTCCCTCTCCTTTCCTCCAAAAAAGTGTGCCCTGTCTCCCCCCCAGTTAGCAAATGTATACCCACACTCCAGTTTCGAATTAGTTTTCTAAAACTAAGCTATGGGATTGAGTTGTAATTAGGCTGGAATGAGGTTATGTACTTGAGTATCCAAGGGGGTACAGTAGAAGGAATAGATGGTTCAGATGTTTCCAGTCTATCTTTGAAACTAGACAGAAGTCTTGCTTCATTTAGAAAAACATGGTTTAGAAAGAACCTGAGTTTAAAGTTCTGTGCCAAAATGACTGTAGAAACTGGTGAATTCCCAGTGAGTAAGGGAGAAAGTGATGCCTGGGAACTCTGATCTACAAAAGTGTGCTGCAGATGCACGGTATGGGTTGAGGACCGGTAAAGGTGTGATGTGGACTTGCAGTCTTGGATTTATACAGTGCACATCTGTAAATGGAATCTTCCCTACTTGGTACACTGCCAATCAGTAATATGTATGGGGTTTGGAGAACCATGGAAAGGAGGAGATGAGCGTCCTTACCAGGATAGCTTGCATGGAGGATCTGCTTTTAGCACACTGACTGTGGACCACACTAAATTTACCTGCTTTAGACTTGCACTGATGATCAGCCTCATCATGCAGGGCTTTGTGTTGTCATGCTATGTCCCTGGATGTGCAACATGCACTTGAGTATCTTCCAAAAGCTCTAACCTGGCAGTTTCCACCCCCCTGTATATCGTGTAGCTGAAGTCGTAGAAACACAGAACCACAGTCAGGAGAGACACTGAGTGAAGTGGTGTGCACTGTGGAGGCGGCCCATGGGATCTCGAAGTCAAGCCTCAAGTGTAAAGGTTAGCACTCAGTGCGTGAGGATGAGGTTTGTTCCTGGCGAAGGCTGTTGCGGAAAGCGTGGGTGTGGCCGAAGTCGTGAGGCAGCTGAAACCAGAGGAGCACAGTGAAACAGCTCTAGGCCAGACCTGTGAGCAATGCTCTCTGGGCCAGGGATTGTAAAGGTAGCGGAATGGTTAGTGTAAAGCAAGGGGAGCTCTGAGTACAAAGTGAGTGAAAACTGAAGGAGGCAGTCTGGTACTGATGTGTGGCAGACATGCTCTGGAAGATTCTCTCTCATTGAGCCTGGAGGAAGCACTGTATCTCTGGTGGTATGAGGTTGAAACTAGGCTGCTGGGGAAATTGCAGATATGAGGAGTGTTAGGACACGTCGGGTAGTGTGGTAAGAGAAGCACAGGGCATGTTCCCACAGAGGTGGGCGTTTGTACTTTGTGCTGCCCGGTGTGCCAATAACTACTACTTTTTCCCACGATAAATGGGAGAAGACTTGAGAATGGGTGGAGAAAACTGATCCTAAGTTGTAAAGAAAAGGGCTGTGAAGTTAAATGGTGAAAAGGATTATTGATTTGTTTTTTGACTGTGAAGCTGCATTGTATCAGGCCTTCAAAATGTGCAGTAAAGTCAGTCCTTATGCAATAAATGACTGTATATGCCAATAGTAGCAGAGGTTACAGTAAAAAGGCTGTACTAAAACCTCCTCTTGTTTCTGCCAGTGATGTTACTGTGACCTGTGCAGATAAGCAGTGGTCTTGAAACAACATCCATTTGACTCCGGTGACAAGGGGTGGGAGGGATTTAGATTAACGTCCTATTGGGGATTTTCATAAAAGTTGAGAGCAGCGGGGTTACTAGAGGGATTTGGTTACTGTTTTGTTAGCTGCAAGCATGAAATCTGGGCAATGATTGAGTACAGGAAAGACGACTTGCGCAAGCAGGATACTGCTGAGGCTTTCACCATGGCAATCAAACAAAAGTTGCACTGTATACCTCTCATTGAAACTGTGTGTCTGTAGCCGCCTGAGTTTGTGAATTCTCATCAAGTGCAATGTTCACTGTTGCTCATATTGATTGATGTGCTCATGAAAATAACCTGCAGTTAGTTGTTACAGTCTACATTGAATTACAAATCTTAAGTGTTAGCTCTCATTCTTTGGAGGAGGGGAGCAGTCTCTGGTTTCACTCCTAGTTTGTTGTGAGCTCTTCCACTTCAGTGAACGTGGCTAGATCTGTTGCACTAGCACACAAGCCAACCTCACAGGACAGTCATAACTGGATTATTTTTGAGGAGAGGAAGATTGCCAAGGCTATAGAGATGACATAAAATACTGCATGAAACTTTCTTGGTTACCACTTTGTGTCAGAAAACCTACCAGTACAGATTCTATCTGTGGTTCTGCCGGCCTCCTAGTTGGTTGGTTACTTCATTGAATCATTTGCCTTGTGCATAACATTGCTCATATGTAGCACTCACATATGTAGTCCCTGGAAAGTAAGCTGTTTAGTTATCCCCCGTTCACAGAAATATTACTTACCAAGCTAAAATAAGTTGCTGATGGTTAACAAAGCAGGCCTGGACCAGAGCCAAGACTAGGAAAAGTAAAAGTGGTGGTAGGGCCTTTGTTCACTCATTGATCTACCATAATGTGGTCTTCTACTGCTACCCTTAGTTCTTTCTTGGCATTATTTAGGGAAGGTCTGGAAAGGCTGTCAGTGCTACGGATCTCTTCAGTCTTGGCTGTCCATTTAGGATAAGGGTGGAAGTAAATTCTGTTGTATATTTAGTCATTAGGGGCACTGCATCTCTGCAGAAAGTTTTTGTAAGCAATTGAAATCCTGCTCTAAACTGTTTGCATTTTATCGAGAAGAGGTTCACTCTTAGTCGTGCCACTTCAGGGGAAATTTACCATGCATATCATCTGATTTGTTAGCAAAAAATCTTGCTGCTAAAGGCATTACATTGTTCAAATGGATGTTCAGTATGTTCAGAGCACAGATTACACAGTGCTGAATCTGATTGATGATCTGTACACGTTTCAGTACAGTGACAGTGTCAAATTACATATTTGGTGTGATGAAAACTTTGTTCCCACTGATGTTTTCTCCAAACTAGATTTCTCAGGTGAAGTGTTTATCATCAAGGGGCGTACTCTGATAGGCTAGGTCTATAGGCTTTGCAGGGAAGGCTGAAGTACAGTCTGGAGTAAATTGATAGAAATCTGTTGGTATTATGTACTTAGATACTCAGTGCAGAAAACGCAGCAGTGTTGCTTCAAGGAGGGACTTGAGTACCAGAGGTTTTTTCAGTGACTAAGGAGTTTATCTAATCTCCTTCAGTTGATGACTCAGCAGGAAAGAAGTAGCAGTGATAAATTTGAAGAGGAAACAGAATAAAGGGTTAGGCAAAGACACAAGGCATCTGTTCCTAGCTGTGCTGCTG
This sequence comes from Gymnogyps californianus, assembly GCF_018139145.2. Taxonomy (NCBI): domain Eukaryota; kingdom Metazoa; phylum Chordata; class Aves; order Accipitriformes; family Cathartidae; genus Gymnogyps; species Gymnogyps californianus. Next base: position 95,183,340 of record NC_059471.1, read on the forward strand.
ATCTGGGTTACCTGGGGCCAGTCACATGATCATGCTGCAACTATTCTCCTTGTCTCTTGTTCGTCCTGTCAGTGTAAGACATCAACTTTTTCAAGCAAGGACTGCAGCACCCTATCATCTCTCATCTGTCATCTCACCCGGGACTTCTAGTTTCTACTTAAAACCAATGATTTGCAGGTAGATTCAGCTTAAAAAAAAAACACTGCCCAATAAGAGCATGGGACGCCTTAGCATATTCCTTGATTATTCTACTATAACAAGACAGGTAAATGAGATTTCTGATAGCGTTTCTCAAATAATTGCTTTTGTGGTTCTTTCTAATCCAACTTCCATTGCTTACTTTGTTTTCTATCTTTTTTTTTTTGGTAAACACTTGTTTCTTCTTGCAGTCGAAACAAACATTGCTCCTCATGGTGCTTGAGATCTCAGAGGTTCACATGACTGAAAGCATTTCTTGTGAAGCAAGGGAAACAGACACTTAGGGCTATTTACAAAGAAGGAACTGCCAGAAATTAAGTGGACCAGGAGTCGTAATTGAAGCTGTTTGTTAAATACCACTTGTGTGCTGAGCTTAGTGAGAGATTAGATTCAGGTTATGAGAAGTGTTTTCTGAAGAAATGTAAAACACTTGAAAGCTGAGAACTGGCTTATGGAAACAGAGTACCTCATTGTTGATCTTTTCCAGCTCTCTCCTCTTCATCTGTGTATGGAGAAGATACGCTAGAGACTCTCTAGGTGAAAAGGCTCTATATGTACTTAATTATGTTGAGTTGTGTGGGTCTAAGAATATAATGGGATCATGTACTTGAAAGCTTGCCTGAGTTTTCTAACTATATCAGCTGGTCCAAAGAAGAATACATCCTCTCCTCACTGCTCCTTGAACAGCCGAGGAATCTGATAATTAGACCACTGTTGAATCACAATGTACTTCATGGACAAAATTGATTAATTCCCACAGGGACTCAAGTACTTGCCTGTTTTATGTGGATAAATTAAAATGATAGGCCCACCGTAACCACTAGTACTGCTTCTGCAGTACTTCTCACGAGTAAGTCTCAGCATGCTTTAAGAAGGACGTCAACCTTGCCAGGAAACTGAGACACAAAGCAGTCAAGCAAGAGGCCAGTGGCCGAGTTAGAATCCAGAAGCCCAGCTCTCCTCTAAGAGAGTGATGCCATGTTGCTCTTGTAGTGCAAACATCAGCTTCCTTTCTTGATAACCTGGGGAGCTGGGAGCAGTGTGAGGCACTCTGTCTTTGCCTGGGAACTAACACTCAGACTGCAGCCATTGCACTTGCCTTCGCAGTCGTTACTCTCTTAGTAGTAGCTCCCTGGGAATCAAAGTTCCCCATGCAAGATAAGTCTTATGGTGGTCATCAGGGTTTTAGGAGGTGTTTTCTGCTACTGCTGGTCTGGTCTTCAGTTTAGCACCAGAGGTGATGCACCCTCGCTTCCCTTGCTGTAAAACTCCGAGTTATTCTTAAAGGAGTTAATCATGACTTTGAAATACACTTGACAGGAACCACTTACGAAATGGAGGCAGGTTTCAGTGTATACTGCAGTACAAGACAGCATTCCCGTAACTAGTAGCAAATGAAGAGTTGAACCCTGCAGCACACTGCTGAATTTTCTGGCATGGGCTGTGCCACAGGATTATGAACATCTTAACAAGATGGAAGTATCAGGACATCTCTGGGTCCTTGTTGATGTCTGCTTGAGCAAGCGTGCTCAAAGAATGTCCACCCGATAACCACACCACCAGTCACTTTCCTAGGGCTTTTGCTAACTCAGTGGAGGCTCTCCCTAGGATGCACTAGAGGTCAAATAACTTCATGTTTTTTAGTTCTGATACCAGGATCTCACTCCCATGTAAGGAAAGGATCATACTGCTTTGACCAATTCTTTTGATATTAAGGGTACAGCTTTGGTTTAGAAATCTGATCATCTTAATTCAAGCCCACATGGACAGGTTGTAGACACCACATAACAGTTCTCCCCTACCTCAGTTTCAGTTCTTCAGCTGAAGGCATTGGATTGGAGGTGGAACTTGCAGCGATGGAAACCTTTAAGAGCAGGTTAGGTGAAGGCTTGCCAAGAATTACATGAGTATCACAGATCATGCTTAGCGACAAAGAATGAGTTTCCACATGAATGGTTCAATTTGAAATCCAAATATTTTTTGTGGTGCATAGTTTCCTAGTTACCCTGGCTGTTGAGTTGTTTTCCTTCTGCAATCCCCAGATGCTCTGTGATTAGAGGTTACTTCTGTGCTAGGTTTTGTGTCCATCAGCGTTTAGGCAGGGTATGAGATTGCCAGCCATGAAGTTGGGGACCAGCAGCCATTTATTGCCACGTGTTTGTGCCATTTGTCCCACTGGCTTAAAACCATTTTGTTTTCCTTCTGCCTTCCTTGACTCTTTCTACTAAGCCCAGAAACCTATACCTTCCTCGGAGCCCCAAAGATCTGCCCTCATCCTTCTGAACCAGGTAACCATTCCTTTTTTCCCAAGCTCTTTGCCTACCATCTGCAACCTCTACTTGGTGTGGGTACTTTCAGAGATCCACCTGCTTCCTCAAAAGTCAGAAACTTCCTACTGTTGTTTCTCTTGATGTTCGTGCTCCCAGAGGCCTATTTCTACTGTACAACATTTTGCCTCAAGTAGACTCTTCGTAGTGTGAAGGTCTCCTTTTAGGGGCGGGTGCGATTACAGCAGCAGTGCCGTTCAGGGTAGCAAATCCATGCCTCCAGATGAAGAGTTTGCAGGGCTGCTGAGGCAGGACCTCGTAGGTGATAGGTCCTGTCTGAGTCACAGGAATATGGCTGTTCAAGGTTTTTCTCAGCAGAATTATTACTGTAGGTTATTTAAACATAGCTCCTCCAGGTCATTGAATTCTTTTAACCCAGAGCAGTAGCTGGCAGAACGGCAAATGGATATGCCTGTCAGATTTGCATGTAGTCCTCAAAAACTGCTTTATGAACTACTCAGTATCTGAATTCTCATCAGTTCAAGAGAAGATATAGTTGTATGTTGAGAAGGGGTTTTTTTTGACTATTATTTTGTCAGTAGTATAAAAATACAAGAATGCAGTGACTGATTAACCTCCAAAATGAGGAAGAAGCTGGTTTGTATTTGTATGCTATGCTTAATTTTGTTTACTAGAGCATGCTGTATTATTAAAATTAGACCTGGATGGGATGATTTTTCCTTTTCCATTGAATCTTTCAACTTTAAAATTAAAATTTTTTCCTCCCTACCAATACAAAGCATAGGATCAAAATAGCAGTGTCTTTGATGTAACACTAACTCTGGGTTGTCTGATAACTTCAGGCTATTTATTGTACTGCTCCCTTCATTAAAAATTACATTAAAATGGCTTTAGTTTCTAAATTCAATTCTCAAAATATGTATTTTTTAACGAATGCCCAAGACAGACATTTTGACAATTCTGAACCACTTTTCACAACGGCCCCACCTTACGAATGTTTTTTGAAGTATCAGCATTTTCTAACAGCCACAAAATAGTTTTGTTGAAGAGTTCCTGACCGGCTTTATTGTCATTTCGTGTCAGTGTGCGACACCATTTTCTTTGTCGCAGCGTGACTCAAAATTGGTACCGCATGTCACCAGTTCAGCCTTGGGTGCTGTAGGTTGGGGGCTCGTGCATGGGTGCCATCTGACAATAAAAACCTGGAGGTGAGCTGCTTCACTCCAGCGGGCAGCAAGGGCACCTGGGCTGCCAGCAGTTTTGCCTTGTTATGCACTGTATTATTTTGTACATTCATTTTACAAAGTTAGCACCAATTTACGAAAGTACAGCCTCAGCAGCCTACGTGTTCAGGATATGGATTGTAGAGTATATCTGATTTATAGCCCCATCCTACTCTCAGAAACGTAGAGGAGATGTCTATTGGATTTTTGAGAACACAAGTGGACCTTTAAACTCCAGATTCATTTGTCTCCTTTTGTGTACTATACAGGGCTGATTCTACTGAGGCCTACACTAGAGTTACATCATCTCAATTAATGCTCTTGCAAAGCACTTTTCCAAGCTCAGAGGAGACAGTCGAGGTGGTATTTCCAAAGCATCCTGGCTCTTGGCGTACCTTCACTGCTGTCTTCTTGAAAGGAAAGTTTCCTGCTGATGCTGAGTGGGAAGAAAGTTAGTTCAGCAGCTCTCGCCTCTTCTGATGTGGTGTTCCTGTTGGGCAGTTGAGGACAGTCCTTCCTCTGCTGCTTCATGGCACATAGTTGAAGGATGAGTCTTTTTTAAGCCTTGAAGGCAGCAGGTGGTTAGTAGTAGTATTGTTACTTGCTACTGTAAATGGGGCTTTTAGTGGCTCTACCACCAGTCGGGGGGAACTATGTTTTACTGACTGACAAACAGGGCAACTCAGCCTTGCTGCAGTAAGCTGTGGTGCAGGCTTTGCCCTCCGACGTCAATAGCGAAGTGGGAATGGGATCCAAGCTTTGGATCTTCCTGCTTTAAAGATGTGGGAAGAGCGTAACAGATCACAGTCTGCATCCCGATCTGCGAGGCTGTGTGCTGTGGGGGGCTAGGCTGGGAACGGCGGAGACACCAGCTTGTGGGGGAGGTAGGAGAGGTGGCAGCTGTGTGTATTGGCGCTAGCGCAAGCTGGCTGCTGATGCTCGCCGGCTGGCAGGAGGATATGCTTGATCAGCTTTGTGGGTAGAGAAAATGTCCTGGATTAGTTAGTGCTGGCAAGAGCTGAAGTGAGAAAAATACTGAGACTGGAGCGGTGTATGTGAGTCTTTCCTGGGCTTTCCACGCAGAGCTTCCCAGAGTCCCCCGTGCTCACAAGCTACATACCACATTTTTCCTTTGAACATCTTTATATATCACTGAATTGATCATCTCTCGCTACAGAAATGTCTCGGTTTCCCTCGCAATATGGGTGTTATTTAGCCGTTTAACTTGTGGGTGGTTGGTGTTACCCTTCATTCCTGTTGTCCCTCCTAAATGTCAGATTTGTGTTCCCTTGCGTTGGGAGGTGAGGGAAAGCTTGTGGCTGTGGGGTGACACCTCCCACCCAACTTGATTTAACCTGTGGTGCTGCCCTCAGAAAAAGGTCTGGAGCAGGTTGTGCTTTTCCCTTTCTCCCAGCAGAAAGTTCCTACCATGTCACTGTTCCAGTGGGATCACTGAGATGTCCTTGGAGTGCTGGCCTGGAATAGTGCTGGGCACAGGAGGGCAAGCAAAGCAGCAGCTGAAATGAAAATGTTGATGGGTTTGATTTCTGTTCTTGTACATTGTGTCACCAGTGACTTTCAGAGCACATTTTCAAGTATGTTGGGCAGCTTGCCTGTAGGACAGTATTACAGTATTAATAAAGGAGCAGGCAGGAAGGAAAAATGTCCAGGTTTTTCCAGATCAAACTGGAAAAGAAGCAGATAGGGAGTAAGGAAATAGTGATTTCAGTGCAGCAGAGAAGGCTGTCAGGCTTAGCGGGGTGATTGCTGATCGGCAGGAGCCATTAAGAGCGGAGTACATTAGTGTCAGAACATTTCCATCCCAGGTTGCTTCAAGTCTCCACAGCCCAACTGGTACAGGATGCACGTTTGCATTGTGAAGTGCCAGTAAATCAGGCTAGAGGGGAGCCAGGCTTATCCTAGCTGACTTAAATAATGTAAAACTACTGTCCTTTAGTGGGAAACACTAAAAATCCCAGAGATAGTGCTCAAGCACCTTTCATGTGATGAGAAATTAATTCAATTTCTAACACAGTATAGCCAATCGTGAGATTAATTTATGCTTCAAGCTCTAACATTAATCTTTAATTTAGCTCAATGCCTCTTCATCTAGCTGAGAGAGCTCAGTATCTCCTGACTGTGCTGTTTTGATCAAAGATGCTGTTCTTCAAGAGCTGTAACCCCCTCGCCCCACAATCCAACACTGCAGTCCTAGATACAGACCTGTACTTATTTGTGTGAACAGGCCTGCTAGTAAAGATACTTGCAGTAAGCAGCCCTTCTTCCTTTTAAAGGTAGGGCACGCGTGCGGGAGGGTTGGGAAGCATTTACCTACCCTCCCTGTAGGCACTTGGCTCCCACGTGCAGTCCGTCCCTTGGGCAGCACCTGCTGCTGGTCACGTTACAGCTCCTCTGTAGAGCCCCCCGCTGCGGCCGGGGCTGCAGACAACCCTGGGGTATTTCTGTTCAGCCCACTGCTCAGAGAGCTGAGCCTGTTCGATCTTGACTTGCAGATGGGAGAGTGCATATGCTATTACTTTTGGAACTGGGCACTTAAACAGTGTAGAAGTCTTTCCTTTTTAACTGGTGATAATTCAGTTTGCCTTGGACAAGTATTTTGCATGTTCAGATGTAACCTTTCACTCTTCCATCCCAGCTTTCATGTTTTGGTGTACAGTCATGTGTGACGTGTATTACAGCTGCTCATGTGTTCCTGTGTATTTTGATGGACTGAAGCAAGTTCAGAGGAAATCTGAAGCCCCTGAGCGCACAGGGGTGTAAGGAAGAGGACTGCACAGGTCCCAGGCTCCAAACTTCTTCCACCTGTTTCATCATCTCTCACTTACCTTGTTCCCAGGTACTTTTTAACACCACAGGACTTCTGCCTAAACTCTTTCTGGACCATCTTTTTATACCTCGTCCCACCTTGTCAGTTGTGGGATATGTCTCCTTTCTGTTATTTATTTCCTTCACCCAAATGCAATCATCCCTCCAGAGGGTGTCACGGCGTGGTAGTGCACATGCCAGCCACCTCTAGCAATGGACTCGTGGGATAACAGGAAACCTGTGCAGGAACACAGATCCCATCTGTGATGTCCTGTAGCCTTTTGTTCCATGTTTGTGTAGCATCTAGCGGAGTAGCATCTTATCTGAATTGCTATGCAAATACATAGGATTACTCATGAGAGTAGGGAGGATTAACTCCATAATTCATACAGATTGATGCTAACGAGAGCTTCTTAGGGAGGACGCTTCATAGCAATCTCTTAGGTCTGCTTTTCTTCTGATCTCCCCAAAGTATCACCTGTGGGCTTTGAGAGCGTGGTTGGCAAACTGTAAGTCAGATGTTACAGACCTCGTCTGATGAAATTCCTGTCTGGGGGGAATAAACAAGCAGTGCTGTATGTTTTGCTTTAGGAAATTCAGAGATTAGCTAAGTCTGTGTTTTAAACCTCCTCCATAAACAGACTCCAGCTGTGACAGTCCTGGGATCTGTACCCTCTTGCTCCAAGCTGCAGTGCCAAAATAGAAACAGGCTTTTTCCTGGACGGGCTTTGTCCTGAGATGATCTCTCAGTTTGTGAATGTGTTCTGACTTGGCAAAAAAACAGTAGTTTAAAATACTCAGCTTGACAGCTGTGAAACTGTGCACACCATGGTCTGGTGACTGACTGGAGGAGTAACAAGTGCCCTCTGCAGAATGACACAGTCAACGCTGGCATCAGTTCTGACAGCTCCAGCCTCGCTGGTTTGTGAACGCATCGCCCCTCGTCTTTCGTAGCTGAGAGATGGAGGTGCAGCTTTTGCCATGAGTTAGAGAAGAGGGAGATGCAAGACAAAAAGCAAAAGTCATAGAATCCATCCATAGACCCAAAAGTCATGGGAATGCATCGGTGTTTGCATTGCGGTCTTCTGTGTGCAAGGCTAAAATAGGCTATGTCTATGTGTAGCTTTAAAGGGGCAGAGTGCTCCAGTGACCTTCCTGGGCTGTAGACTTCAGATTTGATCATGGTGTCTATTTGCAGGTAAAGAACCAAATATTTGGGCTACAAAGGCTTGTTACCAATTTGCCGTGCAGCCCATTTGTATAAATCTCAATATAAGACATTCCTTTTGATGGAAAAGAAAGGCCAGCACTTACAACAAACCTCATGATAGTGCATTTATGACAGTACAAGTTAGACAGATGAATAACAGTATTTGGAGGAAATGTCTGTAAGCTTCTTGGTGGTTACTGTAGACAGTACTGCATTGTAGAATTACATGTATCATTTGTCCAAGTGGAAACCACTGCTGTGCCCCCAGTTTAAACTCATATACAGCACTACAGATATTATGCTAGGATGGGTGGGTACTAACGATTCCTCTTCTCTTTAGAGATGCTTACCTGCAACTTTCACTTACCCTTTCATGTGGACATGTAAGTCCCAGGTGAAAGCATTAAGTTTTCCAGGCTTATCAGTGGATTAAAGTTGGCAAGAAAGTAAAAAACCCAGTCATTTCTTTTTAGCCAGCTTATGATATACAAAGGAACTCTGAAGTGTTTCTTTTCCTCCCCAAATGGGGAATGTCAGATAGACTATTTCCTGCCTTTCCTCTCTTAAGAATACGGTGCGGGAGGTCTCAGAAGTATAAAATTGCTTTTCCTTAATCAAAAAGGCAAGAGTCTTGGAGCTTTAATAGAGACATATTTTCTTCTCAACAGTTCTCAAACATTTGTGCTACATTGGATTTGATGATACAGGAGTTTTAAAGGGGCCAAATAAATCACTTTTGCTTTTCATGAAGCAACACACTGGTGATATAGCCTCCATTAGAGATCTGGTAGACCTTTCAGGAAAAAACAGCATTAAAACCAGACTGAATTTACTGTGTTTAAAAAACAGCAGTGGAAAAACATGCCTCAAATACATAAATGTTACTGTTAAACACAAAAATGTCAAATGTGCATGAGGTCTCTTCTATTCTTGGAGACCTCGGTTATATTCGGTAAATATATTCAGTTACTAGTGGTAACTTGGAGGACACTTAAGTGCGGGGAAGAGAAGGAGGGATAGCTAAACAGAAGGCTGACAGGGGGGTGCAGCTGTGCAAGCATGCATTGGCTGGCTGAAGCTGCGGCGCAGCAGCCGAGGGATGAGTTAAAGCTCTGGTAGGTCACAGCACAGTTTGTTCTTTTGGATTTATGAATCCCACGCTTGGAGTATGTCTTTGCTTTGCTGTGTTAATGGCTTCAGTACCCAGGAGTGTGTGCGTATTTTAGTCAGGCACCGGTATATCGTCTATGTCAATCACGAGGCAGCAACAATATGCACACTGCTACATTCTCACCTGCTTGAAGAGGCTTTTGCTTTGCAAAATGTAAAGCCAGGGGTATGTCACTGCATCTTCCAAACTGGACCCTAAAGAGAGTTGTTAGTAACTAGTAAGGACACAAATAGCTCTTACTTGCTTTACAGTTAGATCAAGCTTATGGTGCATTACCATGTGAACATTACAACCGCTATTTCCAGCACAGTCACTCAGCTCTCATGCATAGATGCTGTCAAGCCAGGGAGAAGGAAAATCAACGATGCCGAAAATAAATAAAACAATACGCTTACATGTACTGCAAATGCATCACATGTTGTTTATTATGTACAACACTTATGCAACTCCTCCCACCCTATTAATAAAATGTCCTTAAGGTTTCAAAGTGCAAAGCTCAGCAGTTGCTGATGCAAAATGACAACAGCAGAGTGATGATGATTTACACCACCCACAGATGAAGTCTGAAGGCTTTATTTACATGCTGCAAGACTGTTTGCACAAGGCTTTGCCCAGTTTGGTGCATGGGAAATCTGGCGGTGAAACAATTTAGTTGCATTATGAAATTAAAAAGCTTTCTAAAGACTTAAGGCATGAAGTGCTCTTTGCATGCTGCTGTATTACATTCATAAAATACCCAAGCCTGGCTCTAATGGGCTGTAAACGAACTCTTGGTGAAAAATATATCAAAATAAAACTACAGACAGCCTGGGAGAATGCCTTCCAGGTTCCTCATAAAGACTTCATACCAATTAGCAAAGCTAGTCCCAGGAAGCACGTAACAGGCTTTACACTAGACCTTACAGATGCTGGGATAGGACTTTGTTTTTTACAACACCAGTATTTACATTGACTATGGGCTTCAGTGATAGGAAATGCAAGATTTGCAGTGAGAGCAAGGCAAATGGTATCGTTTGGAAGGGGAGAGAAACAAAATTGTTACTACCAAGAAAGTGGGAAATCAGAGCTGTGTGGACTGAGTTCTGTCCTTATTTGGCTTCAGGGAATTATGTGATTTTATTCTATGACTCAGAGTTGTTTTTACAGCATTTGCGTCACCCAGAAAAGCTGAATCTGCATAAGAACCAGCATGTTCCAGGAGAGAATATTTTGTTCTGTAATGTGAACTCACTAACAGATACTGAGAGCTTTCATGCTTTGCTTTTTTTATTATTGTCATTCAGGCATAAACTGCAAAATGTCTCAGAGCTATCAGGTTGTGTTACCACAGCAAGTACATGCAGTATCAGGGAAAATCCTAACGCTTGGAGAACCATTTTACAAATCAGCAACAGTGAATTTCATTTCTTGGGAGAGCTGTAAGCTTTTAGTTTGCCTCCTTCAGCCTCTGTTCACATGCTGAAAAACACAGCCTGTGTATGAAGTAGATAATGTAACTGCCCCCCTCAGTTCCACCCGGATCTGACCATGGTATTTCACTTGCAGAGCCTCACCCATTATACGTGCCACAAATTAGTCACTGCCCTGAAGTGTAAATGCTTGTGTTTTTCCATCCAGGAGGGTTGTTAGAGCATTTGGCACATAATGCTGTAAGGAGATGGCAGAACTGAAAGTAGGTGAGCTCGGGCATTGGTTTGAAGATGCAGCAAATCCAAGCAAATCCAAATTTAGGGCTTTGAAGGCTGGATCGCAAATGCTGCAGCCCTGTGATGCAAAGTGCTGATCCAATATTGGCTCACTCTGCTTGTTGAGACATGTTCAAGTGTTTCTGAGAAGTTATTTTTGTGCTGGCAGGCTTTATGAGAGATCAGGTGGTGTCTGCCCATGCGGCTCTGCATTTCTACAAGGCTGGAGATCATTTCTCTTCCTGCAGCTGGCACAGAGCTGTCGTAAAAGTATGACGCTGACATAAACACCGCTCTGGCTAATTAGACAGAAATGAGGTTGCGTGCCCGCACCCAGCCTGGAGTGTGTCAGTGGCACCGTGTGGATTGGGTTTTATTAACGGCCGTGGAAGAGCCTCAACCTCTCATCCGTTGCTCGGGACCGAGTAACAGCTCAGACATAACTGAAATCCCAAGCAAGTCGAGTTTTTTCTTGTTCCAAGTGCCTTGCATGTGTCTGAGGGAGGGACGCTCACCTTTACCCCATCTTTTTGCTGGAGAGCGCTGGCACCAGACTTTGACTCCAGTTCATTGCATTGCTTGTTTGGCATTGAGCTCAGGCAGGAGGGTGCGTCATGACCCTGCGATGTGTTTATGTAAAGGAAACTTCCTTCTCTCTCACCTACTAATTTTTTTTAATTTTTTTTTTAACAACTGCATTTTGCCAATGGTCTGCTTTTGCTTTTGATTTGCTCAGGTTTTGTCAAGAAAAAAGGCTGAGGCTGAGTAAGGTGCGGTCATTGCAGGCTGCAGCCTGGGAGGGGGAGGCACTGCACTAATCTCCTGCTGTCTCTCCTCTTTGTGTCCAGAGAAGAAAATGAAGCTGACACAATTATCAGATAGCTCATTAACTGAATCCCATCAGAACTGGTCACTCCGCAAATTCTTGGTGATTTAATTCCCCCATTTAATTAATTCCTCCCCTAGAAATGATTAGCTTACATTAGAGACGAATTACCTGTTAATTTTCCATTTGATAATTAGTGCTCTTCTAGGCCCTTGTTAAGCTTTCTTGCCTTATGTCAGATTTGTTCAAAAGCAGACACTTAAGCCTTTTGATTTGGGTTTCTGTTAATCTTGCCATTTCCCATTTTATGTATGGGAAGACAGGCTGCCTTGTAGTCAAGTCTTGGGATCTGGTCTCAGCTCCTGAGGCTGCTTCTGCATTTTATCTACAGATTGGTTCAATGCAAAATGCAGAAGCTGTCCAGGAAACAGAAGGCAATGCTTCCCCTCCGCCACCCCCCCGGATGTGTTTGCAAATCCTCATCTCCTCTTTCAGTATGTTTCTGCCAGACAGAAGCCCGCTGGCATTATTTATTAATTTTGCTGCACAGTGTCATGGTTTTGACAGGAGGGGGGGATAGTCCCCTTTTGATCCATGCTGACCCATTGCTTCTGTTGGTAGGGCACTTCTTTAGGGGAGAGGGTGGTGCGGGTTTGGCTCTCCCCATATGGTAGAAAGCAGAGAACTGGAGGCTGCTGTTTGTCAGGTGAGCACTCAAAACCCTGCTGGTTGTGCGAACCTTGGGTGACGTTGGTCGTGTTAACTATTGCTGCGTGCCACGGAGCACAGTTTGTCCCTGCACGCTCCTAGGGGAGTGGTGGCAAATGCTCTCTTCAGCCTCGCCTGGGATGGAGGTTGGAGCGCTTGCCGGCGAGGCTGCCCTCCTTGCGAGTGGCTGCGGTGCTGGGCTCCGTACACGAAATAAGGTGGAGGAGCGCAAGGTCTGCGAGCAATGCCCCAGTGACACCTGACAGAGTGTATTTGGACTGGGCTGGTCGGTCATGCACAGGCATGATGGAGGAAAGGCAAATGCCCAGCAGACTTTTTTATGGAAAAGTAGGCACGTTCGATGCTTGAATAAATACAACGTTTAGATCTCCCTCAGTTGCTGCCTAAACCTCAGTCTCCCACAACACTTCTGTTCCTTGGTGGATCAAACATTCAGGCCCAGAACCTCAAGGGTATTTCAGCATCTGTGCTGCTGACATCCCCTGGCTAACGCCTAATCCGTTTTAGGTCTCCCAAGTGTGAACGGAGCCACCTAAACACAGGTGCCGCTGCCCGGCACAGCCCCAAAGCTGCGGGGGGTGTCTCAGACAAGGTGCGTTCAGATCTGGGCTTTGCTGGCACAAACCAACCTCACTGTACTCTGTTACTGCCCTGGCTGCCCATCCCGTTCCCCTGTGGATGCTACTGCCCCTCGAGTTGGGAAGGACCTGTGTGTGCTCCTCTTTTCCACACTCTGCGACGAGGCCCGGCGCTGTAGCCCTTCAGCTGGAGACCCTCAGGCAACAGGCAGCCAACTTGTAGCACTGGTAGGGTCCCTCAGACGTGATGGGATGCTCTGTCAAAGGCACCTACCGAGCATCTACCCAAAATAATAGACTGAGGGTGTCCCAGCTTGGTGCTTTCATTTATCACTTCCACAGTCTGCTCTTTGTTTTGCAGATTTTTAAATCGCACCACTAAAAATCATAGCGGCAGCCCCAAGCAGCGGTTTCCCTATCCCATTTCAGGGCAAGGCAAGCATTTCTGTTACACTGGTGAGCCCATTGCTCTGGTAGGAGAGAGATTGTGGATGGGCTGTCACCGAGTGCACCTGAGCGGCTGCTGCGAATGCTCAGCGAGTGCCAAGGAGGGAGAGGATGTGTTTTGGATGCCCCGGAGGTGCTGCCAGGCACCGAGGTGAAGGGAGGCACAGCCCTGCATGGCCAGGCACGCTGCCCCTTCCCCATCCCACACCCTCGTGTGCCAAATGTGTCTCCCCAGCAAAACCCAGTAAGTCTCAGAGAAGTGTGAAAGCACTGCCTAAATCAAAGGGAAATAATAACCGTAGTGAGAAATTCTGGGTAGAAGACAGTTTTTTTGAGGGCTGCGGTGTCTTGCAGAGCCCTGGTGTGATTTATTTTTAATGCTGAACGTCTAGCCCTCCTTCGCATTTCCCACAGCTCGGCTTGATCAATGTGCTTCTGCAGCATCTCTCTCCCCTGCCTCGTACACGTGGTGTTTACATCCTCCTTTATTTTCTGTTTCCCACCATACAAGGAGAGCAGATATTCTCTACTCTCTGTTATAACTCCAATTGGGCACGGTAGCTCAAACAACTTGTTGCAACACACTTGTTGCTAAAGCGCAGCCGTTGTAGCACAGCTTTTCTGACAAGTGCAAAGAGGGTTTTCCCCACCCGTCTGCAGGCTCCCACAAACCCGACGCAACCTGCACAGCATCCCTAGATGCAACCTAGAAACGGCTAAGGGATTTGCAGGCTGCAGCTTTGCTGCTATCAAGCTAGCAGGAATGCGGCTTTCTCTTCCTGTTGCCAGTTGCTAGGCTTGGGACTCAGCACTGATCCTATCCGAGAGCGTAGTATTCGCCCTGCTGCAGAGGAGCTATTTCATTTCCTCTGTCACTGTCTATTCGATGTCTCAGAAAAAGCTGTTGCACCCCTTCTCCCTCAGGTACCGTGGTCTTCTGCAGCTGGCAGGGAACAAAGCCTTTTGCATGAGCAGAAGTGCTGTACTTCTGCGATCCATAAATACACCCCATTGGGGGGATTTGCTGTGTTTGCCCATAACACAGCCACAGGGGCTTTTCTGGCAATGTCCAGGGTTGGCATAGATGAGGAGGTGTCAGCAGCCCATAAAATCACAGGCAGGGAACGAAGCAGAATATGCGGGCTAAATGTGTGCTTATCTACCACAGTGGCCGTTCCCCTCCCACTCCCAAGCTCTGCTAGCTGTAATCGTCTTAGACCCATGCAAAAACTCTGCATACGTCAGGTGGTGGATGTTTAAGTAGCTGCATTACTGTAGCTGGAGAATCTAACTCCCTTGCAGATGAACTCGGTTGAGGCTTGGAGAAAGCAGTGGGGCAGATGGCTGCTGTCGGCTGCGCTGGCTGCTCCCAGGGCAGCTCCTGGCCCCAGTGACTGCTTCCTCTCCCCTCCAGTGTGCCCTGGAGCGATGCTTGGTTTCTTACCAGAGTTTCATGCACTCGATGTTTGGGCTCCCTGAGTTTCTTTGTCCTTTACCCATGACACATCATTTCTTAGTGGTCCAACACATGCTGTTCAGGTGCGATGTACCATGCGGGGAAGCTTTTACTCCCACAGCTGTGGGGAGGAGCACTCCCCTTTCCTTTGCTAGGAGGGAGGACGGGTGAAACGTGTCTATGTGGCTATTTGTACTGTAACATTAGCTGGAAGGAGGACTTGGCCATAATGAACAGTTTTTAGTAAGTTCTCTTGCTGTCTTTTCAGCCCAGTCCTTTAACTGATGTGGGCTTGATTATGCACTGAATGCATTGCCCTTACATGCTAGGCAAGGCATGGTAAGTCCATTTAACAAATCTTTCAGATCATCTGTAAGTGTATACTGCTCTAACCTCCTGTTTAGTGTGCTGGTTGTTATCTTATCGAAGTTTATTCCTGATTTGATGATTGGCTCCTTTCCTATCTGCCAGCATCTTTGACAGGCAACGGAATTATCCTTTTAGATCTATTACCAGGTAATTATGGCTGCTTGGTGTGATGGAGTGCTCCTTGTTACTTGGCGTTCAGAAGCATTAGTCAGGTGGGGGAAAGTACTGTGACGGGTAGAGCAAAAATCACAGTGCAGCACAGCCGTAGCCCCCTAGAGCCCTCAGTCAAGAATCGTAGGGCTTCTGGTTCATTCTCCCCAAGTATCTGACCTGGCTACAGAGCAGGCTCCTGACAGAAGTGCCCGAGTTAAGCGGAGAGAGGTAAGCGATGAACCTGCCCCAAATGTTGACACTAGACAGCAGGGAGAAGGTGGCACTGATCCTGTCACGTAGGTGGGAGAGATGAATCACCAGGAGGTAAACAAACTGGTGAGGCCTGGGAGGGCTGTTGGCTTTGATAACGTGTTGCCTGTTGTGTGCTTATTGCAGACAAGACTGTTTCAAAAGGCGTTTGCAGTGCTGTGTTTTAAGTTCATTGCGCATTGCCCATACATGGCTGTGGAGGCAGCTTTATTAAGATTAATGGACTCACTAGCCACTAAGGGGGAATTAAGGGGAGCTCACTGCGATGTGTCCTTGCCTTCATGTGTGTACCAGACAGCCTTCCCATTAGATATCAAGGAACTGCAAGTAGTCACTGCCTTGGGTGGCAGCCTGTGGAAAGCACGGTGTGAGGAGTTAGGCAGGAGACAAGCAGCTCCCTGTTCATTAGACAGGATAGAAATGACCCTGCAGATACCAAAGGGCTGGGGCAGGGCAGCTGCTCAGCTGCTAGTAGAAGCGGCATGAGCCCGAACCCTCCTGGGGCTCGCCGGCTGTGCCTGCCCACACCACTGGCACCCTTGGACCAGCTTCAGCAGGGACGCAAGTTGGCTGGTGCGGGCACTGCCAGTCTTGACTTTCGCTGTCTGCTAGTGGGACGTGCGAGCAGCAGCTGCCTGCTCGGCCGCATGCCGGGCGAAAGCGGTGATGCAGCACAGCATGCTGAGCCAAGGGCTGCTCGAAGGCAGAAGCGCGGGCAGGGCTCCCCACACCCCGCAGAGAAGGACAGATGACGCAGACCCTGTTCATCAGCATGTTCAGGCAGCCCCTGTTCATGCTGCCCACCAGCAGCGGTTCATCCCTGAAATGAGACGTCTGAGCGTGGCCGGCCAGTTTTAGAAAAAAAAAAATTGTAATGGAGGCCAAGAGTCACAGTGCAGATGTGGGAGATGTAGATTCAAGTTCCTCTTTAGCTTTAGTTAATACAGATCTGAGCCCAGCTTCCCTCTCCCTCCCCAATGCAATACCCTCTGGGTATTGTGGGGAGTCAGCTGGTAACCCCAATGATGTTTTTCAGCATTGCATCCATAGACGTATTGCAATGGGAAGCAGGAGCTTGCTTCCCAGGTCAGAGCCCAGCCCCTCACTGCAGAGCAGCCCACACTGTTCCTTTCTTGCTCGAAATTTTACTGTTTGATTAGCACGAGTGAGACATGAAACCACATCTGCAGGATGGGCCGGGAGAGACCCCCTGAGCTGGTGTAAAAGCCAGTGGCCTGGAGAGGGTCTCTGTCCTGCCCTCGCACCAGGCAGTGGGAGGATTTGACCTTGATGGAGCTACGCTCTATCCCCTGGGCTCCTTCTCCCTTTTGCATGGGGTCTGCGTGACATGTAACTAACTGGGCCGTCGGCAGAGGTTTGGGCTGACAGATGAATACACTAGCCTGTGGTTTGCTGCGGACTGCATCTGCTTCAGTCTCCCTACCCTAGAGTGTGCTGTTCCCTTTCAGAAGACGCTCTGGCTGCAGCTGCAGGCTCCTGAGCCTCCGCTCCTGCTGCAGGGCTTGGCCATCGTGCAGCAGCTGGGCTGGGGCTTCAAATCCGGTGCCCACCTTGACCCTCTCCTCTTTCTGCCGCTTCATTGTCTTCGCTTCCTTACCCTTCCCGTGGGTAAGTGGCTTTTTGGTGGCTATTTCTTGCCAAGCGCTGCTGCTGGCTGTCTTGTCTCGTCCCTGCTTCCTCCTGCTACGGACCAGGTGGTGAAGAGTCCCCTGGAGTTACTCCTGCAGGTAGCCCGCAGCCAGCCGAGCTCCGCTGTGAGGCCGCTGCTGGGCTGCTTCACCCTCGGGCTGGGTTTGGGCATCGTGGCGTGCCCAGCACTGGCCGTGCTCGCTGTCCCTGGGCAGGTGTCCGTCAGGACACTGTCCCCACTCAGACCAACTCTGCAATGGCAGCCCACTGCTGGGCAGCGTGTGTGCGTGCCTGCACTGCTGTGGGGACACGGCTCTGGGTGGGGGGCAAAGCGAGGCGGCTGCTGCTGGTGTGAAGTGGCTGCGGGGCTGCAGCATTCCACACACAAACCCAGACCAGCACAGTGAACGTAAAACCGGGCGATGGGCAGTTCTTCGGTCTGTCATGTCTTGCCAGGGAAGCTGGTCAAGGCTTGGACAATTCTATGTATACCCAGCAGAATAAACCTGGACACTCAGCAGAGGCTGCTGAGGGGAGTTAAGGGCAAAAATCGGTCTTTGGGGTGAGATGGGTTTATTTCTGAAGGGCAGGAGCCATTTTGACAGCCTGGAGGCACTGTTGCTGGTGGCAGCCCTCCTTGCTGAGGATACACAGGGAGGACATTGCAGGGGCCCCACAGCAACTCTCCTTTCCAAGGGGTTTCTTGAGGCCACATGGATCTTCTCTGGCTGGGGTGGGACCAGCAGAAGGCAGCCTGACAAGGGCACAGCACAGCAGCCTGAGGGAGCTGGGTAGGCTGCGAGGGGGCTGCAACACAGGGCAGAGGGCCAGTGACAATGTGCAACCTGCAGCACCCAGGCTGGGCAGGGACCAACAGCCCTGGGCTGCGATGAAATGGGACCCCTGAGCCCTTGGGCAGAGGTAGGGGGAGGCCCCGGGGGAGACCCCCCATATAACACCTACAGGTGCCCTCAGGGCCCTGGAGCTTAACGCCTGAGCAAAGTCCGGGGGCCTCAGTCCAGACAAAAACGAAAACTCTGCCTGCAGAAGAAAAGCTGTCCTCTCTTCTGAGTGAGGGAAAGGCTCTTAACTCCTTGCTCTTGAAGTCCTGGTTGGCTTCTCAGCTGCTTCTGCATCTCTTGTAAGCGGCAACATCACGTGTGCACCAAGCACTATTTCTGGCGGTGGCGCGGGCTGTGTTGAAGTTGCAAACCCCAGCACGGCTGTGCTGGTCTGTCCTGTCCTCTCGAATCGCAGCACTCCCTGCTGCAGAGGACTCCCTCCTGCCCATCCCAAACCTACGCCATCTGGAGCAGTGTGTGCAGCGGCACGGCCGGCTGGGTGACCACCCTACACGCAGCCCAGGTCCCACGAGGCAGGTCTGAAAACAGGAGCCCTGGCGAGAAACGCTGAGGCAGCTACTTCAAAGGTCACCCCAGCAACTACGTGCACAGGAGAGGCTCAGATGTATGACACAGCTGCTGCTGCTGCGAGAAGAGGGGAAGTATGCACCGAGCTGCAGCCGCTATTACAGAAGCGCAGGAAACCAAAGCCTGGGGCGGGTGGAGGGGTTCGGGCACTCTGCAGCGCAGGGACCTCACCCCCCTGCACTAGTCCCATGAATGCAAGCAGCTCTTAGAGATGAAGAACAGGGAAGTGAAGATGTTCAGCCACCGGAGTCAGGCAAGCAGCTCTGCATCTTCACTGCTCTGAGGAGGGCAGTGTTTGGCTGGAAGCATCTGGATGTGCGATGCTTGGGATCCAGCTAACCCAGTGCTGGTGTCTAATGGTGTGGAGGTGTCCCCAAAGCTGCACACCCTTGGCTGTCTTGTCATCCTCCATCAGTGAAAACAGGCCCTGCTGAGGCCCATGATGGCGCCCACAAGTAGGTGGCTAAAGTGGGTGAGACGAGACCTCTCTCACCTTCAGTTAGGTGAGATGAGTCCCACCAGGTGTTTTTAGCCAGCCTTTGAAAAAAAGGGAATATTTTAAGCTGCAGCTGAACCACTGCAAGAAGTGGTCCCCAGTGATCATTTTAAATCTTATCAATATGTATCAGAGAGAGGAGCTACATTCAGATCCTTAACCCACCATCACATGAAATGCCCCGGCCATGAAGAAATGGGTTGTTAGAAGCAATCTTGCATCAAGTCTGTGCAGGCTTGCCCTGCAAGGTGGGCTTGTCCTCACTGCCAGCTCATGAAGCTGTGCCTACGCTTACATCCCCAGCACACACTGCCGGAGCAGAGCGGGCTTCTCCGGTCAGGGCTGAATTCTCCAAATTCTTTTGGTGGAAGATCAGCTATAAACATCTGTTTTTTTTTTCAGTGGCAGCATAGCTCTGCTCTTTTCTGGGCTCGGCTCCACCGCTATGTTGACCTCTGGCTTCTCTGAATTCCCAGAGATTAAAAAGGGCAGGACAGGTCATGAGGAAGAGCCCTTAGGGGCAAAAAAATTAACAGTGCAGAGCCACAGTAGCAAGGTCTACAGCTTCCGAGTCTACTTGCAGCCCAGCAGCCACAGCAGCTTCCCAGCACTGAGCATCTGCAGTGTGCTCAACCCTCAGCATTAACCAGCTGTGAGTCATGCTCTGAAAAATGTTGAGGTATGGTTTAAAGCCCAAGTTTCTTTTAAGAATAAATGCTGGTCTCCTTTATGTACCCTCTGGTATTGAAGTTTTTCTACCTAAGAAGACTAGAAACTTCTCCTTACCAGGCCTCTTTCTCACATTGTCATGCCCTTTCAGGACTGAGGGTTATCAGGAAACAAATCAGAAGTTGCAAGACCTGGCAGAAGTTCACAGGAGGCACTGGGTGGCAAGCTTGGTGCTCCTGCAGCGCTCTGCTGAAGCTGCTTGCAGGGCGATGCTCCCCAACCAGCTGGCGGCCTGCAGTGCGAGACTTTCCTAGAAGCTGTGACCTCAGTGTGTCTCCCAACCCCAGTCCACCCCAGCCTCCCTCTGTGCACATGCTGAGATGTTCCTGTCTTCTCTGTGCTGTGGTCTGGAGGTGCCCGAAGCTCCTGCCCATAGATGATGCACAGACATACACGGCTGTAAGCCTTGGAGCTGCTGCTGCTGGCCAGGCAGGAGCTCCAGGTGTGCCAGCACAGGTTGGCTGGTGAGGCTGCGGGTGGGAAGGCTCACGGTGGGGCAGGACATGGGCTGTTTCAGGCGTTCCTACCTCCAGCTGCAGTAGAAAAGGCCGGAGTGGGGCTGGGCTCGATCACCAGGCCAGCTGCAGCCACCGAGCTATGTATGTGGGACACTGACCGCAGAGCTGCTGTCAGAACCTCCTGCAGGAGGTAATAACATCTGCGCTGGTCTATGGCGAGGCTGCCTGTTGCAGTAGCTCTCTGAGAGGTGTTCCCTGCCAGCCTTCCTCCAGCTTCTGCTGGAGCCTGCTTCGGCAGCATTGCTAACAACCAACATCGTGGCTGCTGATTTTGCAATAGGCACCTACTGCCACTGTCTCCCCCACCCCTGAAAGTGACTGCTGAGGTGCATACAGCTCCCAGTTTAACAAGCGCCCCAATCCCCAACCTACCAGCCCCCACCCACCCGTTGCACATAGCAGAGGTTCCCAGTGCCCTCCTTAGGGGATGTGTTTTGCCAGGTCCCGCAAGGTGCCCCTCAGGGGGAGGTGGCTCTGCAGATCACAAAAGCACTTTCCGGGGCTCTGTGGTCCTTCATGTCCCATCCCCATCGATCCCTTACTGTGCACGTGGAAGAACAGCAGCGAGGCACAGGAGAGCCCCAGAGCCTCAGCAGAAATCTGGTGCCTTGGTGCAGACCAGCCCCTCCGTGTTTCTGGCGAGCAGATTCAGTATTGCTGTGCAAACCAAGCAGCAGGTCTAGTCCCTGGCGAGCTGCCGACTGATCACATGCCAAATTGTCCCCAAGTCCCACGTACCCTCCTTGCCCGCTGCCTCCACCCCTTGTCTACAGCATGTGTGCACCTGGGGAGAGACAAGATTTCTGGTACCACTGTTAGGGCTCTGGTAAATATTGGGGAAAAAGGAGCTGGGAATAGCGCTTTCCCCTCCTCCCCCCTAGTTTTCTTCATGGCCAAAAGGCCAGTGATCTGCTTTCTGCGATCAGACAGGTTGTGGCTTCCTGGTATTCCCATGAGAACCAGGACCTTCTGGGAAACACCAGCTGCCCCAGCGCTGGCAAGAGCCCAGCCGGTGCCACTTCTGTCCCTACAAGGTCTTCAGCAGCTTCAGCTCCGTGGCAGAGGCTGCAATGCGCCTGTGTGTGGCTTTGCAAATCTCTTTCCTCCTCTGTACTAAGCAGCGTGGTGCAAAGTGCAGAAGTGCAAAGCTGGGGGGTTGGTACAACAAGGTGGTGGGGAAAGGTATCCTTCAGATAAAATCACTGCTATATGGGTCACCCCCTTCCCTCCAGCCTGCCCCCCAGCACCAGCCTGCTGACACACTGTTTAGACAGACACAAATTTCCTGAGGTGCCAGCCAGATGCCTTAAGACTGAGGGAAAGCCAAAACAAAATAAACCCGATGTAGCTGGGTGCTTTAATTTGCAGGAAGAGACGAGAAGCAGCAGGCTGGTTCCCAGCTGAATCTTTCCTGCTGTATCAAGCATAAATTCATCAGGTATTCCATTTCCTGAAAAAAAAAGCAGAATAATTCACTTCTTAGAAATGAAGAGTAGAGCTATTTTTCCCTCTGACATGGTGAACACAATTACCTAAGGCATGGGAGGCTGAGATAACTCACTTATTCAGCCCCCATTCTCCAAAGAAACCATCATCATTCTGTCAGAAAAGGCTTTAAAAACCAATTCACATCCTGAATGCTAAAACATCACCACATACAGAACCTGTCCTTATGATTTCCACGCATCAGCTGCAGCATCACAAGCAAAACACACTCATAGGCAGGGCAGAGTTCATTATTATCAGGGCCATATACGCCATGCAAGGTCCCTGTGTTTGCTGACCCCTCTCCTGGTGCTGTTGCCTTCTCCTTGTCCTTCAGGAGCAATTATTTCCAGCAAAGCAAAGAACACCGGCATCCTGTTAGCAGCATGTGAGCCACGCTGGGGCTGGGAAAGTGTGCATGGGGGAAGAGAGTCCCAAGCTGTGTCTGTTTGGAGAGCTCCACGAAGGGAAACCATAAGCCTGCGCTTGCCCCCTAATATAATCCCATTATGCTGCACCCTCCACTCCCACCTCCTCTCCATTACATAATAGGGAGTGGAGTAATGACTTTCAGCAATGCTGTTTGAATGGCAGCGGTCCAATTCTGGACTGTTGTTTTTTTTTTTAATGGTGGGGGGAGAGTAGGTTGGCGGAGGGGAGAAAGCGTCAGTTTGGTTTGTCTGCAATCCCTGTTTTGCTTTGGGAGCTTTAGAGGACAGACACATTCTTCCATCTCCGCTAATCCTCCTCTGATACAGAGGATTTTCCTGCCATTAAATGATAGCTTGCGAGAAAAAAATGCCAACTTTTCGGAGACTGACTCGTATGGCTAATGGCAGCCTCATGAACAGGAGGGAGGACACAGCCACTGCCCAGCTAGGTAAGCAATGTGTATCTAGATGATTTCTGTTGGGAATTTTAGTTTTGAGTGTTTGATGCTAAGCTGGTTACGCTCCTCTGTACCAGCACCTACTCCCTGGGGAGATGGCCAGTCTCTTACTGTTGGTGATCTTTTCCCACCTCAGATGATAGGAACCTGCCCTTGGCACGGCTGGTGGGAAGAATGCGGATGAGCTCGTGAAAAGGTGTAGCACAAAGCTGCAGGATTCCCTGAGAAGGTCAGTGGTGGAAGAAAGATACTCACCAGGAAGGTGCTGAGGACTTCTTCAGTTTGAAAGCGTGTGGGAGAGGAGCTTTTTCCTTGCTCTTCCTTTCTAAACATAGACCTTATTGTGGGAAAATGATGCAGGGAAATGACAGAGGATGAAACCTGTCTCTGCTCTTCCTGTGTGCTTTTAGATCCCTCAAGTTTGCTTGCCAGACCTGAAATGCCACTAGTGAATAACCAAGGTAATGTTTGCCATCATTTTAAATGGTGAGTATACTCTTATTCTGCATTACCCAGTAGTGGATTAGACAGATCATGCGGAAAGGTGTAGGTTAAATACTTAATTATTTCAGTCGTTGTCTCCTTACCCTTCTGAAAACTCTGCAGACATTTTTTCAGTCTCTCACTCTTCCTTTCAAATACTCAATTACCATAGTATTTAAAAGAGATCATCCCTGGGTAGAATTTTCTTTATTCCTTAATCTCACAAATATTTTTGACCTTATTGCTGTATTTCACCCTATTTCTTAAACACACATCTCATTGGAGCACCCTCTGTGTCAATGAGTTGGAGGCATCTTCCAGCTGCTGCCCTGTCTGCTGCCACAGTGTAAAAAGCAAAGAACATCCTTTTTGGGGAAGGGGAAGGAGTAAGGAAGGAGAGGTGGGAATGTTTCATGCTATGTTCGTCAGAGGAGATCTGGCCAACAGCGGAGATCTGATCTCCTGTGCTCTGAGCAGCAGCTCTCCTGAGGGTTTGGTGGGGTTCAGATGGAGGATTTTTTCTGACTTCCTTTGCAAGAGAAAGAGGGAGAATTGCCGCAAAGACTGCCGTGGTGAGGGGCTCCTCTGAGCTCCTCAGGGGATTGTTTTCTAGTTGGATGGTCCTCAAGCGTTTGTTTTCCATGTACTGCACAATGCAAAGAGATACACTTGCAAATAGAGATCTTAGAAGTGTGCTGTGAAATGCCACTAGCAAAAGACCCAGGTCTGGCACTAAAAAAAACCTTGTGTGTAAGGAGAACAGGCTGGATATGGCTTGGGTACAGACATTTCCTTTATCAAGTGATTAGAGAACAAGCAGGGAGGGGAAGGATAGGATTTGTTTATCAGCGTGCTCATTCCTACACTGCACACAGTGTACACAGCTGCTGGGAGAGGTCTGCTCTGAAGGCCAGAGATGTGACTGAGCTTGGGGTAGCTGTAGCTAAATATTGAACTTGGCTTGGGACAGTCTCACATATAGGACAGCCTATGCACATATGCCCCTCTGGATGTCACCCTGAGCCCATGCAAGGCTCTTGTTCCAGCAGCAACACTTGCATCCATCCTTTCCAGACAGCCACCTGCGGTCAGACATTTGGGAACAGGCAAATCCTTAATCTGTCTGGCCCTCAGTTTATGTAACTGCGTAACAAAAACAACATATGCCCCTGTTTGCAAGCAACAACATAGACTGGTGCAAAGGGTAGCAAACAAGGCAGCCTCTGGGCAGCCTGCACAAAGAGCAATCTGAGACCAGAGCGTTATCCTGCTCTTGTCCTTAGGCTCCTTACCTGTTTTCTATGCAGGGCCCTGCCTGAAGGGGACTTTCCTTTAGCTGTGGCTGTTGGATAAGGGCTCAGGAAAAAGGAGAAGAGCATACAAACAAACAAACACAATCACAACCTGTCTAAAATCCTTTCCGTCTCTCAAGAGTCCTTCACTATTGTTTATCCTTGAAGTGATGCTGTTTTGCTAATTCTCTGGTCACAATAGTGCGGCCAGGCTTGATGGGACTTGAATTTCGATAAAGAGGCCACAGCTAAAGTCCTTCTGGGATGCTCCCTCCACATATCTAAATCCCTCTTCTACATGCAATGACCAGGTTGGTTCGAACAGAACCAGGCTGGGTGGCTCCTGGGTTGATGTCTTGTCAAAGGGCACCTGCCCAGCAACTGCTTTTCCAAGTCCCCTGCTTGAAGAAGCCACAGTCAGCATAAACTCATAAATACAGTACCGTGCATGTTGCCTTTAAAAAGGATGGAGAAAGGGCAGAGCAATTGCAGTTCAAACTGTAGTTTGGCCTGTACATTAAAGCCTTAGAGGCTGCAAAAATAAAAGCTTGACATTTGCTGAAGCTGATGTTTCCTGGCATATCACCTCACAAGTCTGTCTTAATAAAAATGTCGATCAGGAATACAGCTGTCGTGGGCAATCGCTGTGCTGCAAACGGGCGGGGAGAGGCAGCCCGGCTGCTGGGAGCTTCCCTCTCCAGACCGTCAGCAGAAGCGTGGGGGGAAGCCTGTTCCTTGGCCCTTGGCCTTTGGGGCCAGACATGCACGCAGCAGCAGCAGCAATGTGATCCCAGCGGTGCTGTAGTAAAGGTGGCTGTTGGTAAAGCTGTTGGTATCTCATGTCTTGCTGAAAAAAAAAAATAAAAGGATTATGCTTGTGTGGGAGCTAATAAGCTGCAGCAGAAAAACCAGTCAGTAGCAATACCACCATTTCCTGCTAGTGACTACATGGAGAGTTCGCTGGTGTGGCTGCTCATTTTGTTGAGCGGCAGGTAGGATGCGCCTGTGAGAGCAATTACAAAATGAGCTCTGCCTTCAGTTCTTCCTCTTTAATGAGTTTATTTCGCAGATGTCTGGTTGACTGGGTGTTTTTTCCCCACAAAAACGCCTGTCCATGGAGGCTGATGTCTCCTGTTCCTTTCGTTCTTCCCTGATTTCTCCCCAAGAGCTTTCTCCTTCTCTTCCTTGTTGTACACCCACCTGCGTGGGACTAACCTCAAAAGATGCCACAATAGCCACATGCCTGCCATGTCAGGCTAATAAAAGGGCAAAGCGGCTGCTCCCATCAAGCATAAGGCACTACGGTGACTGTCTTGAGAACTGGCAAAACAGTAAAAACTGTGCTGGAGGTGCAGAGGATCTCATCTATGATGAGATCATGAAGAAGGCAGTTGAACAATATCCCTTGATTTGTTTTTCCTCATGCCGTTCTTCCAGTACATACTGGGAATGTGTTTTTAAACACTGTACTGCATCCTTAAGAGCTGATAGTTCCCCTTACAGTGCTGCACCAGCTCATGGCTCTGGTGGAGAAATGTTAGGCTGAATGAACAAAGAAGAGAAAGAAGCAAAAAGCATGAATTTGATGTGTCCCAGGCAACTAACTGATCTCCCCTGCCCACAGCCAGACTAGCATACACTGCCCTCCCCTCTTCCCCACCCAGAAATACTGCAACCCATCCACAGCTGCTGGCCTTCAAAGCATCTCTGCCTGCTCCCCAGCCAAACCATGTCCCCATCAGCTTGCAGTGAGACCAGTCACAGAGACACTGAGAAATACTTAAGTCTAGGTGAGTCCCCCTCTTAGGGAGAAAAATTAATCAGATTACGTTCTAGATGACATATATATATATATATATATATATATGTGTACACCTTCTCAGAGGGTTTAAAAACCCGAGCAGAAGATTTTTAGGAATCTTTCACAAGAGCTCCTTGATCAGCTTTGGCGTACAAGTAGCGAGTGGCAATTAGCCTGGCTAGAAGGGAGGCAAAGACAGCGTAATTTCTTTTTCCTGTCGTGACTAATATATTTGCTAACGATGCATCCCGATTCTCTCCTCCCACGCCTCCGTGGGGACGGCGTGTTCATCTCTGACAGTGATCCTTTGGGTCCCCCACATCCATGCGGTGTGGGCCTGCGTGCGGTCCTGCCCTGCCAACTGCGTGTGCACCCAGGAGCGGAGCTGCTCCGTCCTCTGCGATCGTGCCGGTCTGGGGCAGATCCCTAGCAAGTTCCCTTGCGAAGCCTCCTCTATCAACCTGGACAAAAACAGCATCAAGTTCCTCTCCGAGAGGGCCTTCGGGACCTTGCCTTCCCTCAAATCCCTGTCGCTCAACCACAACAATATCTCCTTCATCACCCCGGGGGCTTTCAAGGGGCTGCCCAGCTTGACTGAGCTGAAGATGGCCCACAACGAGTACATTCGCTATCTTCACACGCGGACTTTCACTGCCCTCAGACGGCTGGTCAAGCTGGACCTGGCGGACTGCAATCTTTTCAACATCCCGGACAGGATCTTCATCGAGCTGCCTGCTCTGCAGGAGCTCTTCTGCTTCCAGAACAACTTCCGGAGGATCCCAGGTGCCATCAGGGGCATGGAGAACCTGACCCACGTTTACCTGGAGAGAAACAGGATCGAAGCGGTAGCCTATAACTCCCTGCAGGGCCTGACCAAGCTGAAATACCTGAATCTGCAGGACAACAGGATAAATGTTGTTCACGAGCGAGCTTTTCAGGGCTGTCAGAGGATGGAGTACCTGTACCTGAATGACAATTTGATCAGCGAGCTTCCAGACAACTCCTTCGATGGCCTGAGGAGCCTGAAGATGCTCAACCTGGGGGGAATTTTCTCAGGAATGTTTCCAACACCTGGTTCAGAGACCTGGGGGAGCTGGAGGTCCTCTACCTGGACCGCAACAGGATCCACTACATTGAGGAAGGGGCTTTTGAAAACCTCACCAGCCTGGTCGCGTTGCACTTGAACAGCAACAACCTGACGACTCTGCCCTTTTCTGTCTTCCAGCCAGTGTACTTCCTTGGGCGGCTGTACCTCTTCCGCAACCCCTGGGAGTGCGACTGCCGCATCGAGTGGCTGAAGGAGTGGATGGAGAACTACAGGCTCGTCAGGGATATTCCCTGTGCCTCCCCCTCCTCAGTAGCCGGAATTGACCTGATGGACGTGCTCTACGAGAGATCGCCAGAAGGTTACTGTCTTGACCCGGTGGAGCTAAACATCACGTCCGAAGGCCCAACCCCAAGTGAAGAGCCTTGGTCTACCACGGAAAGCAAGTTCAACAGCCTTATCTCCAAACTCCTGCTCCAGATGGGCCTTCCCGAAGAGGTGGCAAACACTACCGAAGTCTATGGTAACACCACGCAGCTGGATGGACTGACTGATGGGGTTTCTTCTGGGGTGGGGGAAGACAGTATCAAGGCCGTCTCCTTCTCTTTTTACCTCCCAGCACTTTTTACAGTGATTGTTTTGCAGTGCAAATAGTCGAAGGGCTGCATGGAGCATGGGTCCTGCTTAAGCATTTAGTCCCTGTACCTACCTAGTCATTAGGGAAAAGTTTGTATCGCGGGCTTCCGACACATAGCTGGCTCCAAAATCTCCCGGGTTGGGTTGGTTGGATCTGGCTTCAGATTCCCCTGCGAGCTGGTGGGATCTGGTTCAAGGCTGGGTCCCACTCCGGGTGAGAAACCTGCCCTGTGGGGTCTCAGAGCCTCCTGGACACTCACAGAGCTGTGTGGAAGATGAGCAATGAAAGAACACCAGTAAGGTGGTTTTGCTTAGAGACGTGCGATGTCCCCTGCTGGGAGCAGAGGGAAGAGAGGTCTGTACGGATGGCGGTGCGGTGCTGTTTGTTCCGTTGGGCCAACGCCAGCTGACCCAACCATCGACTTTATGCGAGCAAGACGAGGCAGCAAAACTGGACCCCCTCTTCACACCCTGACAGACACCCACACCCATGGCGGGTGCTGCTGAAGGCTGGCACACTATTCCTCATTTCCACCAGCGTGTGCGGGGGGGAGCAGGGCTGCCCTGGGCAGCGTCCAGGGATGCAGGACTAGCCCTTGTGAACAGGAGAACAGCATCTGGGGAGGGCGACTGCCCCAGGCGGGTCTAGGACGGGCACAGTGTTTTGGCCATGACTACAGACAGGATTTTGATCCTTTCTCCCCCTACTATTCTGGCACAGGTGCAGGAGAACCAGACGGACCCATGTTTGTCAAAACATTCTTCTCTGAGGAAAAGCTATTTCAATGTAACAGCTTACTTATTAACATCTGTTTCAAATGTGGTTTTATTTTTCAATGAATATATCGTTTCAAGGAATATATTGTTTTTATTTGTAGATTATTTCATGGCATGACAGCAGGGGCAGAACATGGTGATGACAAATGCAACCAGGCCCTACTAAATATTTTGTATTTCCACCACTAATGTATACCACATAGCATGTCATATTATGCTGTACTAACCAACTATGGCGTCATTTTCTTTTATATGGCATCTTACATGTTTTATCTTTGAAATCTTCAGTGACAGCCGCTACTGTGATCAGAAAGAATTATCATGTATTCTCTATCAGAGCACATTAATAAAATAATTTGATATTTTGCTCTCAAAAATAAATTAACTGCTCAAAACACAATTTTTTTTTTGAGATCCTTGAATTACTCTGGTGTTTTTTTTGTAGGCTACTCAAATGGGTACACATGAATGTCCTTTCTATGGTCTAGAGCAAATGGCAAGCTATTTATTGCAGCATAAAGAATAGACACTTTGACTTAGAACATTACCGTGCTTACATTTGTGTTAAGTAGCAATGCTTTAAAAAATAAGTGACTATATAGAAATACACTTCTGTGATATTTTAAATATATTAATTCATTATACATGGCTTATCATACTATGGTGTACATGTTCATATGAAGTGATACAACATATAGAATCCTTTCTTACTGCTAAAATGTCACGAAATAGGAATAAAAATGGAAATGAATTAAAAACCCCCTTTCAAACATTTTCCTAAACCTTTCTTTCCCCCCCAATCCCTGCCTTTTCATGAGCAACTCAACACGAATGTGACCTCCACGCCTGCCCCGGCTCAGTCCCCGCAGGTGCTGGAGAAGAAGCAGCAGGGAGGGAGCCGCCCTGGCTCACGCTTTGCTAAGGTGGTGGTTCAGTATGGACAACACGTTGGCTAAAACCAACTGAGAGCAGCTGTCCTTGCCTCTGCCCCTTTCCCCAGTCACACATTGGTAAGTACCCAAAACTGTATGCAAAGGACAGGCCAGCTGAAGATGGACTTCGGGCATAGAAAAGCTGAAAAATGATGGGTAAGGTACAAATTCATGCACAAAGACCTTTTCGTAGCAGCTCCTGTGCCCTCTTACATCTGTGATTGTCTGGGAGAATCGGGGAAATAAAAAAACTTTTTCAAAAAGCGCTCAACGCTTCAGCAAAGGTGCCTTGGGTCGGGTCTGTTCACACCGGCCCAGCCAGGCCAGCCTGGAGCAAGAGTTAATAATGCCCTTGGCCTCAAGCAGCGCTGGCATCCCAGCGCGTCTGTGAACAACCCCACGGAGGGTTCCACAGCTCTGTCGAAAGCCAGCATCAGCTCACGTGCAAAATGACTGCGCGCTCCTGAGCTCCTGGGGCAGCTGCCACGTGAGACAGGGAAGCTGCTTTCTTGCCTGCGCATTTTGCCAGCAAAAAGGCGGCATCTCCAGCGGCTTCAAGACACTTGCCTTGGGGCAGCCTGCTTTGGTCTGCAGCACTCTGTCCAAAAAGATCTACTGCTGTCTAATTAGCACCAGTGATTTCTAGAGGAAAGCTGAGTACAGGGAAACCAAACCCTCCCTGTTGTGATGGCTCCTCAGCTATCCATAGCTCCACCACAGTTTTTTCCCCAGGGAAGAAAGATGCCAGATGGTTTGATAAATGCCTATTTGACCCGTTCCGTGAACTAAATTCAATGAGTTTGGATTTCCAAGCTATTTATGAATCCATTAATCTTCTTAAGTGCTAAATTCATCTGTGTATTATAAAAGGCTGTTTTTCAAACCTCGTCCAGCCCAATGCTGTAGAGGCGTATTATGTTAAGGATGCCTTTACAGGAGCAGTATTTCATCCTGTCAGGGAAGGTTTAGCAATAGGCTTGGCACAGATGGTAGGACATTGGGCACAAATGGTTGTATTTCACTTCCTATAAGTACAGATGCCTCATAAGTGAATTGTTTTTATAACCCACATTTTCATTTTCTGCACTGAAATACGTTAAAGCTGAAGATCATCTTACTGTGCAATTGTTGAGTATGGCTTTCAAGTTAATTAGTGCTTCAAAGACGCTTCTGTTTTATCTGCAAGAATGGCAGATCTGAATGTGAAGCATCTTAAAATGTATGTTTTAGCAGAGATTGCGCTGTCAGGTGATGTACAAGGGGACTGTATATCATACTTTACTGTGTGATGATGGGACCAGTGACCTTTGGCATTGATGACTTAAATGTCTCTCGTAGTCAAATACCCTAACTGCTTGCCCCAGAAAACTTTCCCTGTGCTGCTGTAATACAGCTGTGGCTGCCTAGAAGGTGTGTGGCTGGCATTGTGCTGCATGTAATGGGCTTTCAGCTTCCCTGCAGTAATGAGGACAGACTTCATGCTCTCCCGCTCCGAAATCCTGCTCTTCCCTCTGAGCCAAGAGATCAGCAATGTGCGTTTCCAGTGGTACAGAGCATCTGGCACGCGAGCGCTCCGAGTCAATCAGGAAAAGTCCGTGAGTCTGTGCATTGCTCTCGCTTTGCTCCCCTCTCCTCCGTGTCACTCCTCCCTTGTAACTCTCTCTGCTCAGCTTGGGCATTGTCCTTAGCGTGCGCTTACCTGGAAGAGCAGCAGCCTTCTGGGAAGGACAGCGAAGTATGGCTGCTCAAAAGCCCTGACAGGACTTCCAGTGCCATGAAAGCTTGTCTTTCTTAGACTAGAAGTGCTGGTTCAGTCTTTCGTGATCCCTGTTTCTAAGCTCTTAGCAAAGGGCTTGTTTCACTGATTACATGGGTAGATACCAACTCATAATTGCCTTTTTTTTCTTTGTTTTGAATCTCTTGATTAGAAAACAAGTTAAATTAGGGATTTGCCTTTTGCATGAATAGTTTGATTTTTTTCTTTTCTTAGACTAGACTCCTGCTGCAAAATTGTGCTTCAGCTGGTAAACCTGAACCAGCTGTTGGTTATAAGTTCATGGCTCAGAGTCCCTTCACAAATCAATGCTGTTTTCAAAATCTGCTTCTGGACTGAGAAACCTCCAAAGATGTCACAGATTTGCAGGTCAAGCCCAGCGGAGATGCCAGTCTCAATTTACGCTGGCTTTGGGACGTCCATGTCACTCTGCCATGGGCTGAGGTACTCATAAAGCAGGTTCTGCTCTAGGAGGGGCCTGAGGCTGTCCTGGGGCAAGAGGGCAGCACAAGGGAGAAATCATGAGTACAAGCAGTACTTTGTCACTGCTCAGGGTCACATCATCCGCCATGCACCCTGATGCTGCTCACACAGGAGCACACGGACGTAAAAGCGCAATGATGCAGTTGCACTTACATCCTCCAGCGCCCTGCTCTCCGTGCACTGGTGAGGGCAAATCCCTAATGGCCTGACAGCGATGGGGTGAGCATTTCATTGGTATTCATGTGGATGTCCTTCAGTTGAAGTGATGTGGTGCCGTGCATGGAGGAGGACATCGTTCTAGCTCTCGTCCATGATATTCTTTCAGTAGGGTCTGTCCTGGTTTCGGCTGGGATAGAGTTAATTTTCTTCTTAGTAGCTGGTACAGTGCTGTGTTTTGGATCTAGTGTGAGAATGATGTTGATAACACGCTGATGGTTTAGTTGTTGCTAAGGAGCACTTATCTTAAGTTAAGGACTTTTCATTTTCCCATGCTCTGCCAGCAAGCAGGTGCACAAGAAGTGGGGAGGGAGCACAGCCGGGGCAGCTGACCCGAACTAGCCACAGGGATATTCCATACCATAGAATGTCATGCCCAGTATATAAATGGGGGGGAGTTGGCCGGGGGGCGGATCGCTGCTGGGGCATCGGTCAGCGGGTGGTGAGCAATTGCATTGTGCATCACTGTTTTTTTCCCCTTGGGTGTTATTTTTTTTTTGTTATACTCCTTTTAATTACAATTATTATTATTATATTATTATTCTTATTCTTAGTAGTGTATTTTATTTTACTTTAGTTATTAAACTGTTCTTATCTCAACCCACGAGTTTTACCTTGCTTCCTGAGTCTCCTCCCCACCCCACTGGGAGGGGGGAGGGGGGAAGCGGCTGCCTGGTGCTTAGTTGCTGGCTGGGGTTAAACCACGAGAGGTCCCAGGTTACAAAATCATTGCCCTGCACAGACTCTGCATCCCTGTCCCAGGTCAGACAGACGCTGGGGGAGGAGCTGGTAGGAACCCTTCAAAGAATTATTTTTTTTTGACTGATTGGTTGGTTTTGATTGCATTGACTGCCTGTAATGTGGAACGCAGAGAAAATGGATGAAAACTTCTGCCAAACGGGTGGCTGTTTGGACTAACTACAAATGTTTTCAGCAAAGCCCCATCTGGGAGGGTGATGCAGGTGCTCTCCAGTCCTGCCCTCAGCATGAGGTGCCGGGCGTTTACTTGAAGCAGCGGGGAGGGATGATCATGAGTTGCCTGGTGTTAGGATATACCTCCTGACTGAAGTTTATTCAGAGAGCTGGTGTTCCCAGACAGAAGCATCTGACATCTTGGGAGAAGGCAATTTGTTTTAATGTACGGTACCTGTTAACACAGTGCTCTTCACTGGTGCAACTGTTTTTTATGCTTTACGACAGTTGCTATTAAATTGGAACAGAGAAGTGGTCAAAGTAAAGAGAAAAAAGAAATTATCTAATTTTGGATATCATCTCTCGGTCTCAGAATTCTGCCCCCGTGTTGCATTCCTAGGGGTCATACTTGGTGTTTAACATGAACACTGTTATGACCCTTTTTTTTTCTTTAAATTTACAGCTACTGCCAGTAATGTCCTGTGAAATGTAGCTATTGGCTATTTTGCTTATCTTGTGGAGTCTTACATTGTTTTTCTGCTTTGCAAAGAAATATGAAGTCCAGGGCAAGAGGAATCACTGTAAATAAAGATAACTTCTGCTAGAAAGGCAGTAGATGCTGGCCAGCTGAGACTCGGGAACTTCATTGCCAATTTTAAAGTGGGTTGTTATGTATTTTAGCTAATTCTTGTCTTTATGACATCTGGCTGCTAGCTCTTAAAAAAATCAAATCTTGATTTGTTGAGTTTTCCCCTGATAATTTTTGTGATCACAAATTTGAGAGGAACCAAATCAACTGAGTTAAAGTTTCTTATTCCAGAAAACTGCTGTTCCCATTTTGGAGTATATGAAGCCTTGCAAGAAAATAGCCTGTAATGATCACTGCTGCCCCAGTGTGAGCTTCAGAAGACAGGGCTAGTTTGGGTAAGAAAAAAATAATTTCTAGGTACATGAAGCATACCTTTCTAAATGCCTGCTTTTGTAGAGTCAAGGTATGGGTTTGTTGCACAAACACTAATAATATTGGTCCTTCCTTTCCCCCCACCCGAATCTGATAGAGACCCATGGAGTTTGAAGAATCTGCTGCAGTGACCTCCAAAACAGTTTTAAAAGAGCTTTATGGAAAATGTTAACCATGGAATAAAGACCACGAACAAACAAACCAAAGAAAAGCATCACAAGTATTACTTTAAAGAAAAACAAGTAGTTAATTTTTTAAGCATAACAAAATAATCTTCATACTGAAAATGCATAAGGTCTAAGAAGCAACTGTGTCAAGGGACACTACAGGTGGCCAGCTGTTGGGCAAGCTTTAGATTTTACACGATGAAGAAGCACCTGTAAGTCAAAAGCTAAACACGCACAAGATCAGCACCAAAAGGTCTCTTTGTCTTGGGGCAAAGCAGGTCTTTTAAACTCTAATATAAAAAGATGAATACAAATATGGCAAATAGATATTTCTGGACAGAGTAGATCTTGCCCAAAGCCGGATTTTGTTGACCCTGTGGTTAGTTGAACCAGTCTGATCTTGTACTCTGTGGTTAAGTTTTAGCCTTGAATGCGAAAAGTTCATTACTTCTGCAGTTTTTCTCACCTTTGACCTTCACCACATCCTTTATTTTTATTGTACTTCCCTCTTCATCTCTCTCTCTTTTAAGGACTGATTTAGAGTTAATTCTTAACTTGTACAGCATAAATCTTATATTCTCTATGAAGAATCCCAAGGCATTTTAAAAAGACCTAAAACTTCCATTAGCTTTACTATACTCACCCGTCCCATGGTTTACTTTACGTGCGTATCCTATTTATTTGCTTTTTGGATTAACAGCTAATTTCGCTTTGTGCTTGTTCAGCATCTAAGACGGGGGGGGTTGACCTGTGACAGGAGCTTCTTGATGTGGCTGTAGGTTTGCAATGAGACAAACTTAAGGTGTCCTTCTTCTGCCCTCCCCCTGCTTCACCCCCCCTCGTTTCCCCGGTTGCAACTTCTTGTACCTGTTCCAGGCCAAAACTTGCCCGTGCCCTCATTGCACTGCTGCAGCAGGGCTGGCTGTGCTTGAAACTGGATCACTGCAATGTCCCAGTTCGTTAAAAACAACAGCCGCCCCCTCCCTTTTTTTTGATGTTTAGGAGCCCAACTATTTCCCCTAACATTTTATGAGTCAGGCTGGGCATAAGTGGGCTAAACTGAGGATAATGAGAAGAAAATGTAATTGCTATATCTGAAAGGGGGACAAGCTAAATTGGAAAGATCATGCTCCATTGCTGGCTTGCACCGTATGATTTACTCACGCCAGCATGGATCTGGTGCGAAGGTAGAGGGAGAGGTGATCTCTTTTTTCAGAACCCAAATAAATTAACAATTGAATGTAAGAAACACTTCAGCAAAATAAGCCCTACGCTATAGCTTAAGACACACTGTAAAAATGCTCTTATTCTAGGACTTTTGTCATTAACTCTTGCCATTAGCCGTACTCAGTGCAAACAGCTTTTTTTGAAGATGACATCATTGCAGCTTGTCTGCCTTCTCCCACATCTCCCCTGAAACAATACATGAGCAGCCTCTGAGTTGGTTACTTATGTGCTTTAATTAAAATGATGAGCAACAAGTAAACGTCTAACCACTGATCAGATCTGACCACGTACTATGAAAATGACCGCTGGGAGTTATCTGGCTTCAGCTGGAACAGGGTCGAGCCGTGCCTTGGTCTAATAAGAAAGGAGGAGCGCAATTCTGCGCAAGGACACAGAGCCTGTTGTGTGGGATCACACAACACAGAGCTGTGGTTGTGTGGGATCTTCAGGGAGCTTCAATCCACCGCAGCCCCGACCTGCGCCGTAGCCCAAATGAGGTGGGGGTCTCAGGCAGTGGTCCTATTCTCCCTCTCTCCCGGGCTAGCACTAGCATTTGCACGGCTGTGTGACAGCTGGATTAGGAACCGCTGTCCCTGGGTCAGTTTTGCACAAAACCGGTTTCCTCAGCTCGCTCTTGGGGAATGAGAATGTGGGGAAGGGGCTGTTCCCGTCAGTAGCAATGGGGATGGATAGTATAGATCCACGGAGAGCATAGATCCATAGCATAGCATGGATTTCAGCAGCCATGTGGACACAAACCTCACAACTCCGAGAATCTTGTCTCTGAGCATTGTGGCGAGGGCTGCACCAGCGGGCTGTTTAACCCCTGGAGAGGGGTGAGCTGTGAGCGGTCATGGAGGAAGCAAACCGCGGGGCTGGCAGGAGCCGGGCCGAGGCAGGGTGCAGCGGCCAGGGCTCCCCTCCGCACCGCTCTGCGGGCTGGCTCCTGCACCTTGCCTGGAGAGCTGCCTTGCCTCCCCCATAGCCTCTGCTCCTCACAACCCTCCTGAATGCGTACAGCCCTCGTGTCTGCTCCGGGCAGGAGCTGGGTGGCAGGCAGAGTGGCGGAGGACAGGCAGCGAAGTACAGGCAGCGAGGTCTGGATCTGGCAGGTGTTTGCTCCAGCTCTGGATGGGTGAGACAGGATTGTGCTGGGAACTCTGTGCGACATGCCTGTAGCTGAGAGGACATGGACTGTGGGCATGAATTTTTGAATGACAGTTTTATTCTTTTATTTCTGTTTTGCTTAGACTGAGGGCTGACTCACGGGCACAGGGATACTGGGGAGGAGAGGTCTAGGGAGGCTCGGGCTTTGCAAGGGCAGACGAGGGGACAAGCAAGGCTTCCTTGCTGCAAGCAAGGAGACACCGAGTGCCTGGTGGGGCGAGGATCTGCTGGACTCACAGCAAACTGCATCATGCAGGCAGGTGTAAAAATATGCGTAGCTCAGGGGCGTTTTACTTCTGGGCTTTTGATGGTGAAAACAAAGCTGAGTGCACAGTGCCAGGAGTCGGCAAATGGGCAAATGTGATAAATCAGTAACAAAGGACAACTAGCTGTGTGCATATAAATTGGGATGGAGTTGGCAGTAGCAATTCCTCACCATGCTGAATGATTATGTCTCAATGTGCTGTGACAATTAGATATATATCAGACACTAGGTGGACAGGCACTTTCTTGATGTATGAGACTGGCAAAGAGTCCAAAGACAAAGTATAGAAATAAATGATAAACTTGCAATCAGACAAAGCTTGTTGTAAATATCTGTGCTGGAACAGGTGATTGATTATTTTAATAGGCAAAAAGTAGCACTGAAATTTGCAGATGCAGAATTTTTTAGGCCAGTAAAACTTAAAGTAGGTTTTGATGAATTCCAAATTACTTGAAAGCTAGGTAATTCGGAGCAATGTGATAGATAAAATAGATGTTGACATCTGTAAGGTAATACATATCAGAAGGCACAGCCTGAACTGCTCACAGGCATGGCTGGGCTCTTCGGGAAAGAAAGACCTGAGAATTGCTGTGAAGGGCTGGTAGATCAACTGACATAAACCAAACAAAATGCTGTAAGTAACAAACACTGGGACAGGAAAAATAGCAAATGATAATGCAATAGACTAATGCAAATGCCTTTTAGTAGTACATCCTGATCTGGAATATGTCCAGCTTATGTCTTGCCACCTCAGATAAGACATAGCAGAAATAAAGTTTGGTGACAGAAGTAAATGAGGCGAGTCATGGAACTAAGATTTCTCATTAGCCAGGACTGAAAAGACTGGCTTTGTTTAGAAGGGGAGACCTAGAAGGTGGTAAGTCTTGTTTAGATGGAGAGACCTAGAAAGTGGTAAGTCTTGTGGGAGCCATGAAGCTCCCTTTGTCTCCTTTGAAAGCATCTGTGAGCAAGCCAGATAACCAACGCCACACAGATCACGGGCAGCGTGGGACACAAATAATCACAAATTCTAGAGACGAGTGAGACATTTCTGCTCCGTGCCACAGGGCACAATGACCTTCACCAGAGGATCCCCTGGGGATGTGGAGGCTCACTTTGATTCATGGGGCTTTTCTACTTTCTTCCTCCTACCTGTCACTTTTAAGAGCAGAGCTGGGTTTCCCTGTTCTTGGCTCAGACCTTGGCTGTGGTGGGTGCTCCAGCGACTGCTGAGAACCATTATAAGCGAGTCTCAACTGTGGATGATGTGACACCCGAGGTCCAGCTCAGGACACACCTGGCCCAAGGTTAGCAGAGCACAGAAGGCGATCCCCCTCCCAAGGGCCCGTGTCAACTCCTTGTCCATCAGGACTGTAATATTTGCCAATCTAATCCTATCGATGTATCTAAAACTAATTTAATTGGCTAATATTGTTCAATCCTCCCTGAGAAAGTAAACAAGTGTAACAGACCACCAACTGTTTTAGTCAGGTAACGACATATGAAATGTCTGCTCTTACTACACTGGTACGAACAAGTTTGCTTACTCATCAGTGCGACAGCTGAAATGGTGTCAGGAATACAGATTTCAAACAGAAATAAACTAACTTTGCAGCTCCATTCAAAGAAACTGGATCTTTGCAAGAGTGCCCTTTGGGTGGGAAAGAAGGTGCCAGAAAAGCAGGCGCAACTTCCTAGTGCGCTACATGCTGCTCTCATAACGAGTTAAAAATCCCGTCTCAGGAGGAATGCAGCAGCAGATCGGCAGCAATCAGCAGCTCTGGCTGAAATTTTGTTTCCAGAGTTCCCCGCTGGCCCCTAAATTCCCTCTTGTACATACGGTTAGCCTTAATCCAGGCTCTCCCCACTCCTGCTGAAGCTTTGCATGCAATGCCTGGTGCACAGACCTTGTGCTGGCTGCTGGCACAGGAATGAATTTCACCGTACGCAACCAATTCACAGGATAATGATCTGCATATATGTTTTTTTTCTAATGAAACCTACCTTTGTGGATTTCCGGGCACTCCATCTTCATTCTAATCTTCTCTTATTTTATTTAGCACAGGTGGGTGTTTTGATCATTTACTTCGATCTCAATTCACCCAGACACCTCACTTTCTTTTTCTAAAAGACTTACTCCTTTCCCTCAGTTTTCTCCTACTTTTTGGCTCATGACTAAGTGCAGGAAAGCAAGATACCAGCCCCTGTGATATTATAACAGTATAATTCTAATAAATTTTTATTATAAAATTCAATATAAACTATAAATTATTTTAAAACAATAAATATAAAATATATTTTAATGATAAAAACTATAATAGAAAATTATGTTATGTTATGTTAGTGGTGATGCTACAGCTTGAGCAAGTTGAAGTTGAAAGTGATGCTTAGAAAAGGGGATGTGGACTTCCTAGGTTGGCCTTTAAAAAATAAATGCTATTGGAATGGGCTAGCAGCCACCAACACAGCAAATACTCTGGACTAGATATAATGTTTCCAAAATGATGGCGGGTTATGTTAAATTTGTAAAGTCTTATAGCAATAAAACCATAATTTGTATGTGACTTCACATGCTTTTATGCTACAGTCCAGTAAGAGGCCCCCAAGCTTTAAAAACAAGACTTAAATATTTAAAACATTGGACTTCTTAAACTCAAGATTTAAATGTAAAGTTTCAGCAGTTTGGCATTTATGGCAAGATCAACCAATAAAACCCACCATGTAGCCTTCAAGTATATCATATATGGAACCGACCTTTTTGAGAGGGAAATTTTTTTCATTAAATCACTAAAATGGAACAAAGTGTTTGTCAGAAACAGTTCAGAAAACAGTGACAAACCAGCCAGGAGGCAGACGCAGGGACTGCAGGAGAAGGAGCGTTGCAACTGCTGTCACACTGGAGAAGACAAGACAGTTTAAAAATCAATGCCCCAATCCCTCAAAATGGAAATAAACCACAAATTGCTACAAGCAACAGCTATAAAGTTACCTACATCCCACAGACTGTGACATCCCGAATTTTAAGCTCTGTAAGCAGCTTCCTTGGCTCAATGAAGCCTTCCTGGTGAGTGTCTACCCCAAGCCAAGAAAACCGTCCTCCCTTCTTCCAGCCCTGGGAATTTCTCATCTCTCAGTCTTTGGTCAATGGAAGATCTTACACAAGATGCTGCCTGTGCAGCTTAGTATTAAAAGGTTAGTATTTAATACCTCTGATTTAAATACTTACATCTCGTGGTGGAAACCTGCCTGTCTTTTGGGCAGATAGTGGACGCCATGCCTGTATCTACAGCATCTACTGAAATCCAGATTTGAGCACCAAATGTTACTGTGATGGGGTAAAATCCGTGATGAAACCCCAAGTTACTTTACATGGAGCGTGCCTGCAAATGCTGCTTAGGGGCTGGGGCCTGTTCAGCCTCACCGTCAGCTTTAAGTGCTGGAGGAGTTGTTAAAACTACCTGGATTTGTGCAAAGCATTTGACACTGTCCCACACGACATCCTTGTCTCTAAATTGGAGAGACATGGATTTGATGGATGGACCACTCGCTGGATAAGGAATTGGCTGGATGGTCGCACTCAAAGAGTTGCGGTCAATGCCTCAATGTCCAAGTGGAGGCCAGTGACGACTGGCATTCCTCAGGGGTTGGTATTGGGACCGGCGCTGTTTAACATCTTTGTCGGCAACATGGACAGTGGGATTGAGTGCACCCCCAGCAAGTTTGCTGATGACACCAAGCTGTGTGGCGCAGTCAACATGCTGGAGGGAAGGGATGCCATCCAGAGGGACCTGGACA
The DNA here is from genome assembly GCF_018139145.2 of Gymnogyps californianus. Classification (NCBI taxonomy): domain Eukaryota; kingdom Metazoa; phylum Chordata; class Aves; order Accipitriformes; family Cathartidae; genus Gymnogyps; species Gymnogyps californianus. The sequence goes on from NC_059471.1 coordinate 95,223,899, forward strand.
GCCTTGAGAGGTGGGCCTGTGCGAAATTCAGCAAGGCCAAATGCAAGGTCCTGCACCTGGGTCAGGGCAATCCCAAGCACAAATACAGGCTGGGTGGAGAACGGATTGAGAGCAGCCCTGCGGAGAAGCACTTGGGGGTGTTGGTTGATGAGAAGCTCAACATGACCCAGCAACGTGCGCTTGCAGCCCAGAAAGCCAACCATATCCTGGGCTGCATCAAAAGAAGCGTGGCCAGCAGGTTGATGCAGGTGATTCTCCCCCTCTGCTCCTGTGAGACCCCACCTGGAGTACTGCGTTCAGCTCTGGGGCCCCCAGCCTAAGAAGGACATGGACCTGTTGGAGCGAGTCCAGAGGAGGGCCACAAAGATGATCAGAGGGCTGGAGCACCTCTCCTATGAAGACAGGCTGAGAGAGTTGGGGTTGCTCAGCCTGGAGAAGAGAAGGCTCCGGGGAGACCTTATAGCAGCCTTCCAGTACCTAAAGGGGGCCTACAAGAAAGCTGGAGAGGGACTTTTTACAAGGGCGTGTAGTGATAGGACAAGGGGTAATGGCTTTAAAGTGAAAGAGGGCAGATTTAGATTAGATGTAAGGAAGAAATTCTTCACTGTGAGGGTGGTGAGGCACTGGAACAGGTTGCCCAGAGAGGTTGTGGATGCCCCATCCCTGGAAGCGTTCAAGGCCAGGTTCGATGGGGCTTTGAGCGACCTGGTCTATAAGAGGAAGGTGTCCCTGTCCATGGCAGGGGGGTTGGAACTAGATGATCTTTAAGGTCCCTTCCAACCCAAACCATTCTATGATTCTATGATTAATACCCATATATTCTGGTATCACCTCGCAGTCTTACCTATGCTTGACACTCTATAACACGTGGTGAGTGTCAGGTCCTTATCCACACGGCTTACAACCTAAACAGATAGCAAGCAACAATGCAGGAGAGGACATGGAGGGAGAGGTGAAGTGACTTACCCTGTCTTGCACAGCAGATGACTCCTGGAGTCAAGCACAGCTCTCATGTTCCCAAATCTGCTGCTCTGAGCCTTTGTTTATTTATTTTCTCTGTAGGCAACTTACCTTTCTCTTTGTTCATTCAATCCTACTGTTTAATTTCTGTTGACAGGTACCTTATAAATCCAAATTGCGTTGGGTATGAACTCTTGAAGACAGCAGGTGGATTACTTAAGTAAGGTTCAGGGATTTTCAAATGACAACAGGAAAAAACCTGGTTATTAAAGTCTGAGTTTAGACTGCCTTGCTCTGTGGATTGAATTCGGTAATTTACAATCACCTTGTTTCTGATCTCTGGTATCCAGAAAGATGCTTAATTTTATTTAGTAAAATGTTTTCTGTTGCATATTAAGTTTTGGGCTTTTGTTGTTGACTGTTGCCCTAGACTGGGGCCGAAGGTCTCTAAGTTCTTCTCTGCTTTAGCAGTCTTGCGACCGGTTTCTTTGGGGGGGGGCTCTGCTCACAGGCACATGGGTTTCCCCAAAGAATTCCCCAGCAAATGCGAACTTCCCTGCACAGTGACTGTCGAGATGTGACTGTCCTGGACAAGGCCAAGCTCTCTTTCAGGAGACAACAGTCACCAGTCACTGAGCCCTGACCCTGAGAGTCTGTAGGATTTAGTCCTATATACCGTTCTGAGCAGCAATGTTACCCTTCCCTCATGCATGATTACTGCATGCAACCACGAATAGAGTTTGTGGGACTCAGGTAGGGAGGACCTCATCGCTGTGTGGATCCTAAAAGGTCCTTTCTAGTCAAGACTCAGCACGTGAACCCCACACAGCACTGGAGCCTACAAAGCAACCCATCTGTGGCACAGCTGGGACAGAGGGCAGGAATGAGAAAGTAGATAGCAACACCCTCAGTGATCTCCCACTTTTAAGCTAATTGTTTTAATGATCAAAACAGATAAATATGTTAAAAACATATTAATGAAAATACGTGGCTTGACCGAAAGTCAAAGCTTCTTGAAATTATTGTGAGTCTTTCCATTGCCTTCAATGGATTAATATCACACTGAAAGAGTACTCCAAATTACAGCCAGAGGGAAAATATTGAGCCCAGCAACACATACACACAAGAAAGCTAAAGCTTTTTCTCTTCTACCTGAAGTCTTGCTAATTTAAAATCACAAATTCTAACAAGACAATGTTGGCAGAGTGGAACCTTCAAACTGCCGGCACTAAAACCCTTCTGAGGCAGACCCCGGCAGGGGCAGCTGCTTAAGCTGCTAAAATCAACAAGGTATTTTCCTGGAAGCAGGATCCCTCTCCTCTTCCTTTCCTAATGTCCTGGTTTTGGCTGAGACAGAGTTAATTTTCTTCTTAGTAGCTGGTACAGTGCTGTGTTTTGGATTTAGTGTGAGAATAATGTTGATAACACTCTGATGGTTTAGTTGTTGCTAAGTAGCGCTTATCAGGACTTTTCAGTTTCCCATGCTCTGCCAGCAAGCAGGTGTGCAAGAAGCTGCGAGGGAGCACAGCCAGGGCAGCTGACCCGAACTAGCCAAAGGGGTATTCCATACCATGGAATGTCATGCCCAGTATATAAATGGGGGGGAGTTGGCCGGGAGGGGTGGATTGCTGCTCGGGCATCGGTCAGCGGGTGGTGAGCAACTGCATTGCGCATCACTGGTTTTTTTGGTGTTTTTTTTTTTTCTTTTTTTCCCTCTTCTTTTTTTTTGTTATATTCCTTTTCATTACAATTATTATTATTATATTTCATTGTTATTATTTTTAGTATTTTATTTTACTTTAGTTATTAAACCGTTCTGATCTCAACCCACGAGTTTTACCTTGTTTCCTGAGTCTCCTCCCCATCCCACTGGGAGTGGGGCGGGGGAGTGAGGCAGTGGCTGTGTGGTGCTTACCTGCTGGCTGGGGTTAAACCACGACACCTAAACTTGGGAAATACCCCAAAGGCTTTACTGAAAGGCTTATTTTGATAAGTGAAAAACCAGAATATCTTACTTTAGGAGAGTCATCATAATTAGCTAATTTGTGAGTTTTTGAGACAAATCTGCTTTTTATGCATTACAGAATTTATTTGTATGTATTTTTTTTCTAACATTAAATGAAAAAAACCCCAGTTTTGACAGTTTTCATAACAAACAGAAAATAACCCTGTGGAATTTATCTTCTTTCACCTACTAGGTAACTTCATAAATCTTTACTGATTTATTAAACAATAATCTTTACTGGGTTATGGTTTTGACAAGAGCTGTTTCTTTTGTTATATCCATCCTAGTAAACAGAAATGGCTGTAATGCAGAGTAAGGAGATGCTTAGACATCGAAATTGTTGAATTTAGTGAAAAAGGACTGAGTTTAAAAAACTTAATTTCTGTGTAAGCCTGGGATGGATCCTTCAGCAGTCAGTATCATGTGCTGTAACATTGTTGTAACCTGTAATATTTACTGTTGATTAAGATAAAATATTCTACAAAACTATTCATCGATCTCTCCCTCCTCCACATCTCCCTCTGGTTGATACGGAGATGAATCTTCAAAGACCTTCTGTAATAAGGATACTACGTAATACAGAGGGGTAAGACACGTTTGCCAACTGTCAGGAAAATGCACCTTAAAATCAAGCGTCCGAGCGTGACGCCACCCGCTCCCCCTCCCCCCAGTTACACACAGATGGACCCAAGTATACGACAATTCTGCTCTTTTGCATCTACTAAAATTTCTTTTCATATGTTCAATGAATTAGTCCCATAGCAGATCTGGGCATGGGTTGACGCCATGGAGTTCTCCCTACTCTGCTGCGTCTCTCTTTTAGAAGCCTGGTCATGCTTTCGATATATTCCCTGGTTTGTTAACTGTGACATTCAGCACAATCCGCATGTTATCCCTGCTATTTTCAGGAGTTGTCCCACCAACATGACCATTTTGTGAAAAACAGCGAAGGCGAAGGCTCCATCTGGCTGGCCGGCAATGGAGAAAAACAGACTCATGTTTCAGCTTCAAGATGAGTTACACTTAAAAACAAGCAAATTCCTCCCTTCCCCTTGGGTATTTCCTTTATGCAGATAGAAAAATTAGTTACAGCTACTGATAAGGGAAAATTTGCAATTACTTTGCTAATACTCAACATGAACTCTTTCAAGGATACAGCGTGGAATGTGCTACTAGTTCAGTTATCTTCCACAACACAAAACCAGGCTCAAGTTACATATGAATCATAAGAACATGTGGTAGAGATGTGGCCAGATTTAATTTGCTTGTTACTGATCTTCCCATGGCAGTTGCTACGAAGAGACACAGCAGAATGCATGGACATGCATATATGCGTCCCGTCCCCCCCTTTATTTTTTTGTAGAAAGGTTAAGACTACATGAAAAGCGATCAACTTTCTAAAATCTTAACTGAGATTACAGCTACGGGAAACATATTTCTGAGGTAAGAATTAATTATTTACGTAATGTACAGGTCTAGGAAAGAGGCTTTAAAAGCCTTTAACTCCGAGGCTAAACCATAAGGAGTCCAAAAGCTTCTGTACTTGCTTCAGTCCAGCTTTCACAGGATTGGAGCAGAAGACTGCTAAAAATCACTTAAGGGGAAGAAAGTAAAACTTACTGTAGGTGCACTAACTGTGTGTATCAGCAAGTGAAAAAAAAACCATGGTAAACACTTAAATGTTGGAACTGGCTTTGTATTTTTTGCATAGCATTAGCAAAAATACACTCTTCTCTAACTTAAGCTTGTGCACTCATCCTCATGGTATGCACACAAGGCACAATCATTCAGGAGAAGTTACTTCTGCCCTGCTTGTCTATGATATATTTCCTGTTCTACAGATATTTTAATTTATATGCGACTATTTGACGTAACGTGCAGCAGTCTCCTTGATAAGAATTACGGGTATCTCTTAGGTCATTAAAAGTAGGGAAGAAAGTAGTCTGAGAGACAGGCTTATTAAGAAAAGGAATATGCTTTACATAAAGCAAGCACACTTTTTGTGGTGTCTGCTTTAGCTCATACTCTGTCAATTTAGCTTATAAAAACAGATGACACTTACTCAAGTCAGTCGAGAAATGTACTTTTCCCGTAGTTTTCACAAATCCTCTTCTACCAAGTATTTTAAAGCCTGAAATTGAGTTCTAACTGCCTTCATTAAAGACGTTGAGAACTAATTGCAGTGGAAGAGAATGGGACCAGAACTGTTTGCATCTAATATTTCAATCTAGATTTGCAAAAAATGTGAGCTTTGGCAGCATTTCCAAGTATTTGTTTAAATAATAGCATTCTGAAATAATTTCCTTAGAGAAAAGAATAAAAATGGAACAAATACTGAAGTTAGTCTGCGCATTAACTTTTCCTAATGGCTCTAGTATCCAGTTCCTGAAGTATACACTCCAGTTCAATGCTGCTCAGGCTGTAATGTCTCGTCTTGCTATGTTGTCCTTTCAAAATCAACTGAGTAACCTTGCTAATGAAGTTTCTGAAGTAGGTAGCAATATTTTCACTTAGAGGCTAGTGGCACAGCATCTTTCTTGACCCAAATCAAATAAAAAGAAAACCAATGCTAAAACATATGGAAGAATTCAGTTTTAGTGATGAGATTAAAAATGTCCCTCTGATTTTAAATAGTTGCATGCTGTGGGTTGCATGACAGTGGCCAGGATTGTCTGAACTAGGTTACCATTTCCATGCAATAATCTTACCACTCTGAGACATTGAATAACCTAGTGTACTTTTATTAAGTAAATGGAAGCAGAGGTTAATGAACATTTATTGGACCAACTTAACACCTTGAAATCACAGGCATCAGTCAGACTGAGAGGCAGCATACTGAGAAGATCAAGTTTTCTTTACAAATCTATGAGCCCCTGTACAAAAATAAAGTATAAAAGGGGCAAAGAGAAATATTTGTTTCTTCCCAATCCCAGGGCTGCTTCTGAGGTCACATTCAGCATAAATTTAGAGAAGTCCAAAAGGCGCTCTAAATCATGCAGTGATATTTACAGTACGAGGAGGACGCTTCTCCAGTTGGAGATTGGGGCGGGGGGGAATCATAACATTAGCTCTGCACCTGCATGAGTCTTCCCTATGGAAGCGAAGCTTCCAGCTGAATTTATGGCAGCCTTTTGCCCTCTATGTACCACACAAATAACAGAGACGCATCAGAAGGGTTTGGGCAGGGCAGGAGGCAGGGGAGGCGTGGATCGGGCAAACTGAGGAGTCCCGGACTTACTGAGCTTACTGGGCTGCTCGGTTCAGCTGTACTTAAAGCCTAAGGGGGTTCCGAGTTAATCTTTTGCTACTGAAGGTTCCTACAAGGAAAACAGTCTGTGGTAAAGAGGAGGCAGGACAGCATGCTAACGGATGTACTTTACAGTTTTTGTCTCTTGATAAAAGGCTATACAGTGAGAATAAACGAAACAAAGCTCTCCAAGTTAGTCTTTCTACTGTGTAATATTAACTGAATGGTAGCTCCACTTAAGAGAAGAAAAGCGTATTAGTTACATTAAATCACTACTTATTGTCATCTACATAAGGCAGAAGCACCCTCATGGGCCTTACGAGTTTTCTTTCCTTACAGGCTGGATACACAGAAACTCCAAGAAATTCACATTAACAGTCAAAAGTGTGTAGCCAAAACATTTATGGTGGACTATACCCGAATTATCAAAATTACTTTACCTGTTTAATGTCATAAACATTTGAGGTGAAGAATGTGTCACTGAAGTCACATACCAATGCTTACCAGAGAGGAAGTTTGTATTTCTAACATCAGAAACACTCCACTGCTTCATTTTCAGTAGGTCTTCCCATCTTTGTGCTTTACTGGGAAAAGAGGTAGTTTTGAGAGTGAATGAACCTGTCACTTCGATGAGCTCAGCTAGTCTGTAATACTACCATTGCAACAGCTGATCTTCAGGAACACCTGCTAAGGTTCATCCAGGACTAAAATGACATGGCACGACTACTTGAAAAATTACCTCTTACTCACTAAATAGTTCACAGTTCGCACCTATCTCCTTTTACAGGGGCTAAATTCAGAACAGATGAGCAGCTACTATTACTCCGATAGGTTCCCTCTTACTCGCTGGCGTGCTTACGTGAGGCCCACACAGACAGTTTCTCATCGGTTAGTTTCCAGCACTCCACAAACTACAAACTCAAGGGACTCGGTTACAGTACTTGTTTTGGGACGCAGTCGCAGAACTGTGATTCCAGCTGTAGCGTAAGTGGGTTCAGCAGGTGGGGTAAAGCGACGGATCAAGTCCCCTTCTGCGCTGCAGGCTGCAAGCTGTGCTGTCAATGTCGCACAAAACAAACACGTTGCCGGACCTGGCTGGATGGGATGCCTAGCTGGGCCTAGTTTTCGCCTAAGGATTTTACAAGAATAGAGATTTGACCACCCGACCTGCAGTAGGAGTAGGCAGAAGAAAATTAGCAACCTATGCACTTTATGGTAATTCCCCCTATGATAAAGGTTCAACTGTGAGAACCTTTTCTGATTACACGTGCAGTGGTCCCAAACAACTGGACCAGCCCACAGATCAATTCCAGCTGACAGGTCAACTGAGTATAAATCCTTTGAGAACACTGTATCATTTTAATCTAAACACTAAACTTCATACTATACAACAGCACAGCCAACCAAGCTTTGAAGATAAATCATTTTAAGGAACATCGTATTTCTGATGTTCCTAAAAAGAGGTGGCAATGCTTGCTTCTGTTAACCATTATCAGAAAAAAATGCAAACCATCTGGGCCAGTGAGAGCATGAAGAAGGGAAGCAAAACACCAGGTCAGCACATGGTTAAATTTCTTACTTGGCTCTGCTCTAATTCTAAATTAGTTGAACTTGTGCTTGTACAGGCGGAGCAGAGCCTCTGGAACAGACTACAGGCTGTGCCCTTACAAGGGCCTTCCCTTAACAGACTTTAAGAAACCTTTTCTCACTGCATGAGTCACTGATTTGTTCTTGAAACTCCCTGCAATGAAATGAAGGACCCAAAAGCATTTAATTGTTGAACACATAAAAGGAAGTATATTTAAAATAAAAAAAATTGGTCAGACTGTAGAGTCAATTACCATTTTAAAAGGAATTTACAGGGCTGTTGTAGATGAGTCTTTTGGAATAGTCAGTTTATCGCAATGCCTAAACTGGTTTCTTCATTGCACAGTATTTTCTTTTAAAATGTGTGCATTTTTAAACAATTACATACATATTAAAAATCAGCATTTCTTTGCTTAAACTTAATTAAAACGTTAATACTCTCAGACAACACAGATCTGAAATGGTGAAACCAGTAATTGCCCCCTCCCACCTTACAACAAATTAAATTGAGACAAAATTACAAACACATTTCACTACATGATTATTATTAATAAAAATCAGTTTTTTTTTTTTATAAAGTTGCCCAAAATGCAAGGGATGTGCATAGGTTTACAACTTAGTCAGAATAATATTTTACTTTATTCCCTTGGGTACGTGTTCCCATGAACGGAATGTACTTTGCTGTAGATTACAGGTTTTATCAACACAGATACACCAACGGCATGAACGCTTGCGACTGTCCACATGCATTAAGAGTCAAGACCCAATTTCAAATTTCTAAAAGTTTTACAGAGTTCTTCAAAGAGACAGTATCACATTATCTGGATGTTACACAAAAGTACTTAAAAATACTACCCTAGGGGGAAAAAAAAGCGAAAAAAGGCCTTTAAAATTATGAATTTGTTTCATAACCACTAGACTAATTACTTCAAATAAATAAAGGAAAGCAAAGTATTCCAATCCATAAAATCAGACTCTAAAAAGAATGTAGTGTTCCACCCCCAAGTTAAGGTAACAGAATCATATTATTATTACTATTAAAATAGATTATAGAAAGCAGCATCTATTTTGTGCAGTTTTTAGGGGCCTTTGAAATAAAAAGCTATGATTTCAAAAAATATAACATTCCAAAGGACTGAATAATACATATATTTAAAGATACATTTTATTAAAGTTTAGGAGAAATGATTAAAAAAAAGATACTGTCTCTTTAAATTAGTGTTTAATTTTTTTCCCCCTTCCTCCTATCTATTCGGACATGACAATAATTATATTTTAGGTCACACTACATCTAGGTAGTCTCTAGGGGCCAAGACCTGTTGACACAAGGTCAATAACGAAGAGGTTTTCCATGTATGAGGTGGTTCCCAGTAATGACAGATTTTTTTTTTTTCAATTCTCTTGTGACCGGTCTAGTAGACCCAGGAGACCGGGACCCACTGTGAGGCTGTACACACAAGCTCGATGGCTTCCTCCAGGTGTCTGATAGTTTCATCAATTTCATTGTTGATAATTGTTAGGTCAAAGTAGTGTGCATATGTTCTCTGTAAGATTTCAGACTCCTTCTGCAGGCGCTGAAGAGATTCGTCCTGTTCAGCGGTCAGAAAAGAAAATGGGAGAGAGAGAAGTTGGATCCTTTTGTACTCTTCTACAACAGCTCTCTAACTGTTGCTTACAGAGAAGGAAATGGGCAAAAAAGCCTTAGGGAGGCCTAGGTGGTTTAGATCCCCCACCTAAATCTATGGAAATCACACGGGAGAAATGGCACAATTTCTCTCTTGAAGCTGACATTCAAACAGCACTCGGTTATTGACATTACTTGAGACAAAACACAAGTCTAGCCTTAAAAAAGCAAGGCAGAGGATGGAAGCTTAGAAAAGCAGCACAGACACGAGCAACGGAGACCATATATGAATAAAACGTACAAAGTGCACAAATATGAGCTATTGGGCCTACGTCCAGGTAAGAACACGAGAAACAGGAGAGGGTATATTGTCAGGTATCAGCTGTTCCCGGTTTTGGTAATGTTTTCTGTTCAACATCAGTCTTCTGGGTCTACTTCCTTTAATAATCATTTACTGATAAGGAAGTTCTCACTCCGCATTACTCTGCGGTTCCTATTTCAGAGCATGCCGTTTCCAGCATCTCTTAGTGTGAGATCCTGAAGACAAACCATGCAGGTTCGTCAAGAACTGCGCTCAAGAAGGGCCAGCGACAGCAGACTGGTGCTCTCCATGGCTTTGTGTCAATGTCCTTACAGAAACAAGTGCATCCTCCTTTGTGGGTGTGCTACTGGGCTCTGTGCAGCCAGCAACACTACAGCGATGGGCTTTGTTAGTGAGGTCTGCCTTTCTGAGAGAATGGGATTGCAAAAGGCTTCTTTCTAGGGCTCTGCAGCAATTATAAGTTTGAATTTTCTTCCTGCAAATTCCCTTATAAATTAAAAAAAAAAAAAAAAAAAAAATCATTTGCTGCTTTCAGGAACCTTGAAATAGCCACAGGAAAGTAATCAAGTGCTTCCCGCCCCGCAGGTTTGGGGTGGATATGGGGCAAAACTACATATGAACAATATAGACTCCTGCTGCTCTGTAGTATCTATACGGTCACCCTACTTGGATCAATCAAGGGGATACACTTTATTATAACAGAGTTTTAGGCTGCAGGAAGTACAGACACAGTGCCTATAGCTGTTTTCACGAGAAATTATTCTGGGAACAGAATTTTATCCAGCTAATAAGAGACTCCCCCCCTCCCCTTTTTTCTGTTTAAACTTCCCAAGTATTTGTAATTACAGTGACAAGTAGCTGTGGAACAGCGGCTTTCAGGTCCTCTGAAGGGAACAACCTGCGCTGAGACAGTTCTCCTTCCCTGTAGCTACGAAACCAGCCACTTTTGGAGGAGAAGTTCTGTACCAAAGTTACAGTTCTGCTTCTCTCCTGAAGCTGCAGCCTCAAATGAGGGGGGGATGCTGCCTTCACTTCATAATCACTACAAATTTCATTCAAAGTCAGACAAATACTCCTCACATGCACTTCTGTACAAGGGATGCTCCTTGTATGGACCATTATGCATCGCCAGCGATGCCTGGAACTTCCGCAGAAAATACCAGTGCATCCAAATTTAATTTATGCTATTAACAGATCGGACAATATGGATCAATACTAATACTAAATATTTTTGTGAAACATTTCATGTGGCCCAGTGTCTTTAAGCAAAAAACCTAGTTAGGTAAACTGCCAGCTTCTCATAGATTCCAAGAGACATCAATTTATATCAGCAGAGAATCTAAACTTTTCTGCTTAAATTAATCTACAGAGGAAAAAAAAAATCATACTTGTCAAGCAGAATATTTTCAGTGTTTTAAATGTATCTAGCTAAGATTAATTTTATATTTAAAGCCAGTCTTAGCAAAATCATATTGCACCTTTAAAAGAGTTTTAATCTTATGGCACAAGGCTAACAGTACCTGAAAAATCCCCAGGAAGCCTCAGAGCTGTTAAGTCATTTGTAGCTTTTTAACGGCTATTCAGATTTCCCATCAGTGTCATCCTTACCTACAAGTATGAGAATGCACTTTTCTCACTAAAGCACCTATCTTACTGTGACTGACAAGAAAAATCTGAAAAACTTACAGCTATCTCATCTTAAAAAAAACAACTGGTAAGTAGAGAAGAATGAATACTAATATTTACCTTGCACACATTGATGTCACAAAACTAAGAGTTTCAAAAATTCATTAAATTTTAATATTTTTCTGATTTAGAGTCTCCTAGATCCAATTTTACTGGGATCAAAGTGGGCTGTATTTTGGAATATCTAAATTTCCTAGCCTGTTGGAAATGTAAAACATTACTTTTTTCATATACTTTTAGAGGCAGTAATAAGTTTGGGATAGGCCATTGCAGCAGTTTTCAAATAGGTTCAAACTTTCTCAAGTTCTGCAAAAAGAAAAGAGATTACAGTTCTTGATTTTTGTTTTATTCTGGGACCAAATTTCACCTGTGTTTGTGATAGAGTATCTATTTGTACATTCAAAACCACGTCAGACTTGGCTGTTTCCTCTGTGTCTGCAAGTCTTAAATGCCAAAATTCATCTTCGAAGCTAACACTTCCTCAAAATTTTTGCTGTAGTGAGTTCCTCTCAATTTATCTAAAATTTCTTAATTAAATTTTGAATAGTGAACATCCCAGATTGTTCTCCAAGAAGAATATTCTCCAGCAGTTGTGCTCTCAATAGTGTCAAGAAAGAAGATATTTATCAAAATGTTCAGCTAGCTGCAGACAGACACATGAATGGCCACAACTTCAGTAATTTCACATTTGGGAGCAGAACATCTGTCTTTTCTTCTTCCCTCAGCTCTCATGCAATAGGCGTTTTATGTGGGTCTAGTTGCAGCGTGTCCACTATTGGAACAGACTTTTCTTTCCTTTCACTAGAATTCAGTTCACTTTCCTAATCTCTCCTTCTCCACCATAGCTGGGACAGAAAGGAGTGAAACATGGCTTTTATCCATGCAGTCTCTCCCATGTGCATAATGGCCACCAGTGATGTCTTCAGTCTCTGAGGGCTGGGGTTTTTTTGGCCTTAAAGTACATAGGACAATAGCTGCTGCTTGTGACAGTCAAAGTACAGCCTAACAAATTACTAATATTCCCTTCTAAGGCTGTGAACAATGTATAAACACACCATCAGGCCTTTGCCTATTTTGCTCCAACAAAAAGAAATTCTCCTCAATTTAAACAGCTGGGGGACTGCAAACTTCTTAAGAAAAATTCCTTTTATTCTTTGGCTGTAGGAAGGGAGGAAGCATAGCTAAAATTCAGAAGAATTTGGCTCAATAAAGATTTACACATGGCTCAATAAAGATTTAGATCAAAAAAGTGGAGCCTGTCAACTCCTCTTTGCTGCTGTCTGGGCAATGGAAGGTAGAAAACAGCTGGAGGAAAGAGGAACTACTCCAGTGTTTCATGATATACTCTCTCCTCTCTCCGTTTTAGCACAGCAATAATCTGATTTAAGTTTCCTTCGTGATTACACAGGTGGGTACACTCTGGGAGATTTCCTATATATCATTTAAATTGGTTTTGTGCTTTGCAGAATTGCTCATAGTGCACTGCTATATTCAGTTGGAAAGCATAATATTTTGTCTCCTAACTCTTGCCGTGTGGTCCTTGATTATTGAGATATTTTGTGTGGTCTATGATAGGCTAAAGTGTCTCAAGAGAGATACTTTTAAGATTGGGCCTCTGCACTGATTTTACCACAAAGTTCAGATGTACAGCTGTAAGAGTAGAAATTTTATTCTCTAGATTCTTTTTACTAGCAGATAATTTTAGCGCAGATATCTGAAGTCATTATTACATTAAATTTTTATTCCAATGGTGAAAGCAATGTTGAATGGGAACGAGCATATCTACATTCTAAAACTACTGAAATAACCAGGACTACCTTGTCAGCCCCTAGCTGGTACTTACAGGCAATTTTCTGCACCATTTTGGCAGCTATGTACAATTAGTACGAGTGCAGGAAAATGAAAAGAAAAGCAAAGATGAAATTTAAGAAAACATAAGGGAGGAAAAAAGGACAGTAATTTACAGATGTGTTCTCAAAAAGCATAAGTAAAGTAAACAAAGCAGGATAAGAGGATAAACAGAAAGGGATAATCATTATGCAAATGAACCTTTCAAAAAGAAAGCATGAATGGGAAATATGAAACACACACTCTCCACCCTTGTTTGCTGCCTTGCAGGCTGCTAACACACAGACACAATTTGCATATCTCCCTTCATGCAGCCCAGTAAACCTTGGAAAATAGGATCCTGTATTCGGGTAAGGTCTGTTGCTATTGCCATTTCCTGCCCCTCCCTCTCCTTAAGTTTAATTGATTCATAAATTAGCATGCTTTATAAGTGTGGCCTCAGTTCAGCAATTCATGTGCCTGAGTGAAACCCTGCGTGCCCAGAGACTTTAGTCACAAGCGCTTAAAATAAAGACACAGTCTTACCGCATGAATGCAAATATTTAGAATGTAATACTTCTACTAATATTTCTTTGGCATGAACAAATATTTCCCCACCACTACTATAAAAGGTACATTTCTGTCCTCTTCCCAGCGTACCACAGAAAACATTTTCTCCCTCATATGAACTGTCCCAAATGTCTCTGTATTATATCCTACAGCTGGAAGATTAAAAGTTAAGTACACTGGCAGATGAGTGAGGCCAAGGAAGAGTATTTGGGAGCTGAGACACAGGTATGGAGGCAACAAACCCAGGCAATGACATAATTCCACAGGGTACCTGGCTGCCTGAGTGCTGCTGTAAGCACAATGCTTGCCTGACACATCCTAAGAACGATTCTAGCTATTTTTTAAGTGATGCCATGCCATTTGCTTGCACAAAGGCAAATTCAGTGTAGAATACAAAATTTCAGTATTTTTTCAAGTTCGTACTGATTTACAGCATACGCCAACACCAGCAGTTAGACAAACTGTCGCTTCACTAATATTGCAAATTGTGACGTTCTGAGAGCTCTTCGTCTGTACACTCGTGCCATTTACTAGTTAGGGTATGGGTCCATAAGACACAATGAAATGACATAACTTACTGCTGTGAAAGTTAAAAGATCCTTCTTCCCCCTCCCATCTCTCTTCCTGGCTATATGCTTTCACTGCTTGTTCTGGCATTGGTGCTTGTCAGAGCCTTTGTGAGCCGCTTGAAAACTGACAAAAATCCAGTTTAGAGCTAAAGTAGCTCACTAAAGGATCTGGTAAGTGCCATGGCCCTGGCAGTACATGTTCCAGAAGCAAGTTAGAGAGAATCACTCCCTTCAGCAACAGCGAACTACTAGTATGCCTCAGCCGCCAGTAAAATTGCAGCTCGAGGCCAATATTTTTTACTCTCCACTTGCTATTTAATAATCATTCAGGGTATTTGCCTTTAAATATGTTTGCCTTGTTCCTTATTTTCCTCCAAGTCTCTGCAGTGATGTCATAGTTTCATACTTATGATATTGTAATTACATTTCTATAGAAACAGGCTGTAGAGACAGGGCTTCTGACTTTATTTTTGTGTGATCAAGGAGACATCTAGGAGATTTGGAACAGATTTATGGTCAAATCCAATTGATTAAATACCTTAATATTATGGTTTAAAAAAGGCTGAGCAGATAAAGTGTTTGTATAAATACCGTTTGCCCTGTTGTGAGCTAAATCCAGAATTGCTTGATATCATCTTTGAAATCAGTAGCAAACTGCAGAGCGGATACTTTATAAAAACTAAGTAGGAAATTCAGGATGTGGACCTCCATGAATACTTAACATTATTCCACAAGCAATTACCCCTTTGGTCAAAGCTTCCAATCCTTAGAGAACAGTCTTCGAAATTAATAAGCCTATTTCTGATATATATTTGCTGTACAGAAAAAATACTAAAAGATAAAGGTGGGATGACAGCACAGTCACACACACCCATTTCTTCAGGTCAGGCCAGCTGTAACCTAGTGCTAGCATTGCAACTCAGAATTGAGTAATTTGTGCTAATGATTTGTCAAGGATTTGGAAATGGATCTTTGAGCTAGGGCAGGGAATGAAATAAAAGAATATGTATTTTTAGAATACATCATGTGGATCCTTCAACTTGAAGTTCATATTTTGAATTAGAAAAATCAGTTAATAAACAATAAATACATCTCAATCAACATAATAATGCTGCCATACAACTTACTTTCTGCCTCTCCATTTACAGACAAGGAAACAATTAAAGAGTCTTATCTGCATATTTGAATCTCATCCTTAATTCTGTCTCTGATAGGACATCAGATTGCAACATGCCATACCTCGTTAATGCCTGGGGTAATCGTAGGTGCAGCAATAAAAACAACAAAAGGAGCAAACTCTGCAGTTCTCAGGACCTTCAATGCCTAGGTGAAAAAAAATCAGAGACTTTAGAAGAATCCCCCAACAATCAATGTGAAATAAGTATAGTCACACAAGCAAAAGATACAAAATCATGATTTATCAATGCTGGTACTTGTTTTTAACTGATCTGGAGTCAAGACCTTAGTAATACAGACACGTAACTTTTTGCATTATTTTACATTTTTGGTGGTCAAGCTGTATATTTATCCTTAATTAAAGTGAGTTTTCAAGACAATGAAAGCTTTAGCATTTTCAGAGAGGTTCTTCCTATGCAGTCTCAAAGATTGCACAATTCTGTTTGCATTTAAATTGAATGATTAACACCAGGTAAAAAAATTCAGTCACGCCATAAATAGGGAAAAGAGCCAACTGTATTTTAGAATAAATATTGATTAGAATATCATTTTTTGTCTTTTTCTACCAACCAACACTTTTTTATTATTATTTTCTGAAACAAATGAAAATGTGATGTGAGAGGTTTGACGTTTTTAAACAGTAAGCATAGTGAAGTTTTTAAAAAGTGAGCATAGCACTAATGCAGTAAATGCAGCACCAATCTCCTGAACCAAATCTATGCAAAAGAAAAGAGTTCTCATTAAAAAGTTGACTTAGTCATGATTTACTGAGTGACACACAGAGCTGCCATACATGAAACTTTGGTACAGATCCAAGCTAGACTGAAGTGCAGGACAGCAAGTAAACATACCTCAGCTGAACTCAAATGGATGGACAAGATAAAGTAAGACTACTAAAGGTCAGTCTTTTTTTGTTCCTTCCACTTCCTGTCTTCTCCCAAGTTTTTTTTCTTTTTTTTAAAAAACAAACAAAAAACGCACCACAATCCATCCTTTTCCCAAGCTAAAGAGGTTTCATCTCTGCTGCTTGAAACCCACCTATATATATCATTTATGCCAACCTCCTCTAAACAAGAGATAAACCCCATATGTGAAAGTCAAGAAAACTCACATAACTAAGAGTACCCAAGGGAAAACAGGCAAGCAGTGTAAGGTAACTAAGTCCACAAACAGGTTGGCCTTAATGAGCTGAGATGGATGCATGAGGAAGCTGGTTAAGAAAGAGGCTTGCTAGACACGTGCTGGAGGATGTGTAGCAAAGGTGGCTGTTACCAAATGTAAATATATCGTAACAAAGATTAAAACAGCTTCTGAGAATTGTAATGCTTCTGAATAAAGCAAGTTGAAAAGGTTTATCAAGAGAGTTTGCTTTTAACAGCTGCTCTGTTTGAACTAACTATAAATGCTGCTCTCCCTGAAAACTGTTAAATGTGGGATTTTATTTTTCAGAACAGCACCCCACCAACATACTATGTGAACTGTCCTAAATAATTTAGTTGGGTATCTTATTTCTGTTATGAAGCTCTTAAAGAATTTGAACTTCTTGAATCCATTCACAAAGAAGAAAGAAGGCAGCAAATTTAAATAGATAACACTGGTCACAATTTTAATTTGTCTTTCCTCCCGTTTCCTTCAATCTGCTAGAACTATATAAACATCACATTTGTCCATATTCATGTTGTTCCACTTAACAAAACAAATAAACACATCCCTGTGAATTGAAAGTCATGACTACATGGATGCTTCAAAGGAAACATATCAGAATTTTCCACTGAAGATTTTATATAATGAATGAACAAACTACTAGTGTTTCTTGAAGAGCCTGATTTTCCTTCTTCCTCTTCCGAAAAGTATAATACCGCAACACAGAAAGGAGTTTATAAAGTAACAACACTGATCTGGTCATTGTGCAAACAGGATCAATATCGGTGATTGACCACAAATGTTTCTGACCATGCTCAATAGTGATATGGAGCCAAGAGTCAGTTAGGAACAAGATTACTCTCTAATACAGCATCAAAGAGAAATTTTTGAAAATATTGAAACATTACTCCTGGCAGGCAATGACAATCACTTGTTTTGATGTGTTTCACTGGACATGAGGCTAATATAGTAAGAAGTTACACGGTAAGTAGATTTTCAAGCTACAGTGGTTGCATACCAAGCTAAACTATGAATTTGTTTCTGCTGTACGTTCTTCTAACCAGATGATTACCAGAATTCTACTTCACAGATTGATACCTTGGTGTTCCAAGGACTTTTGCTCCACATTACTGTATGCATTACTTATCTCGTGTGCAATCAATAAAAATAAATATATCTCAATAAAATAACGTTGAAGGATTTGTGATGAGTCCCATTTTCATATACTTCTAATTAGTTACCTGAGGTTCTACATCAAGTATTGCAATTAGTCCCTGCTCATGGATCTTTCGTATTGTTTCCAGTTTTGTCCCATACATTGCATCCTCATGGCTGCCATATTCCAAGTATTCATTGTTTGATATATCCTGCATCATTTGGTCATGTGATACAAAGTAGTAATTTTTCCCATTTTCTTCATCTTTCTTTGGAGGTCGGGTTGTGTCTGAAAATACAAAATATTTTTAGTACAAAAGCAATATTAAGCTTATATATAGCTTTTTGTTTGGTTTAGCAATACTTATTCACTGATTGATGACCTGTCAAATCACATATAGAACAACAAAGCATGAGCTCAAGGTAGGCGGAATGACAGGGGCTGGGAAAAGCAAGAGTCTGGGGGATGTGTGTTGGGAAAAGCAGGAGATGAAGGGATGTGGAAAAGGTAAAAATCAAAAGGTAACAGAGGAAGAACAGAAGGTCATAAATAATGTTTACCTGGTCAAGACTATAAGACTCTATCAGATCTCACAGTTTTTATAGTTTCTAAACAATTCGATTAACATCTCCATTTTACCCCAGGGGCCAGTACTGGGTCCAATCCTGTTCAATATCTTCATTAATGATCTGGATGATGGGGTAGAACTGTACCCTCAGCAAGGATGCCAATGATACAAAACTGGGAGGAGTGGCTAATACACCAGAAGGTCGTGCTGCCATCCAGAGGGACCTTGACAGGCTGGAGAAACAGGTTGACAGGAACCTCATGAAATTCAACAAGGGGAAGTGCCAAGTCCTACACCTAGGGAGGAACAATCCCATGCACCAGTACATGCTGGGGGCTGACCAGTTGGAAAGCAGCTCTCCAGAAAAGGCCCTGTGGGGGGTCGTGGTAGACGCTCAGTTGAACGTGAGCCAGCAATGTGCCCTTGTGGCAAAGAAGGGCTAAAGGTATCCTGGGCTGCATTAGACAAAGTATGGGCAGCAGGTGGAGGGAGGTGATCCTTCCCCTCTACTCAGCACTGTGAGGCCACACCTGGAGTGCTGCATCCAGTTCTGCGCTCCCCAGTACAAGAGAGACATGGACATACTGGAGAAAGTCCAGTGAAGGGGCACTAAGGGACTGGAGCATCTCTCCTATGAGGAAAGGCTGAGAGAGCTGGGACTGTTCAGCCTGGAGAAGGGAAGGCTCAGGGGATCTCATCAATGAGTACAAATGTCTCAAGTGAAAGTGTAAAGAAGATGGAGCCAGTCTCTTTTCAGTGGTGCTCAATGACGGGACAAGAGGTAATGGGCACACACTGAAACACGGGAGCTTCCGTCTGAATGTAAGGAAACACTTTTTCACTGTGAGGGCGACTGAGTGCTGGCACAGATTGCCCAGAGAGGTGGTAGAGTCTCCATCCTTGGAGATATTCAAAAGCCACCTGGACATGATCCTGGGCAACTGGCTCTAGGTGGCCTTGCTTGAGCAGGGGGGTTGGACCAGATGACCTCCAGAGGTAGGGATCTCAACCATTCTGTGATTCTGTAGGCCATCTGCTCCTCTTTTCCCCACAGGCACGCTGATACCCACTTGCTTCTCTTTCTTCTAATATTCCCTCACAAACTGATTTACTGTCATATTTTTCCACTATCATATTTATGTTGGTGACATATCTGAAACACCACATCTCTTCCCTATCTAATCCCACATCTTCCAACAACCCTATCATAATTTCAAACAAGGTATCCAAAAATTGAACTCATCTTCTAATTATACCTATTACTGTTCTGAAGATTAATGAGCAATGTTCTGAGTATTAATTAGCATATTTCAAAGATGCAAACTTCTATAGAAATATTATAGATCACAGTTATTATTTTAAGGAATTCAAGAACAATGGATTATATAAACCATATAATATCACTCACTGCTGCCCTGTGTCTACTGAACTTACTCTTATATTTCCCCTAAATCTTCTTCTTTTGTAAAAACATTTCTGTATTTTCCTTTTTTTACTTAAATTCTTATGAGGTTTTCTTCTTGAGTGTGAAAGTGTAAGTCTAAAAAGTGGGTGAGGGCCTGATTACTTGTGGTCAAGAGAGATGAAAGCTACTTAACAATAACATACTTTTTGAATGTATTGCTTCTGCAGACCTATGTGGTAAGAGATGTACGGCCTACTAATCCTTTTAATTAACTACCATTGTTTGTGACGTGACCTTTACGATCAGGTTTTCAGGAGGTAGATAATTTATTCATTAAGCATTCCCCAAAACTCCACACCCAACTTAAGGCCTATCTCAAAAGCTACCTACTCCTATCATGGTTTTGTAAAAGAATGCAGAAAATGCAGCAAAATCCATCCCTGAGTGTCGGAGAGAATAAGTTCAATTACCTAGAGTCAGCTGAAAGTCAGATCAGGTTCCCATAATACTTAAAGAGTATGTGATATATTTTATATGATCTATTTATATCACTAACATAAGGAACTAATTTAGGTCTCTAAACACCAGCATAAAGTGCTATGTTAAATGCCCTAAATGCCTTAAATCTGAAACATCCATACAGGACTATTAGATATAACACAGGAATTAAAGGAGACCATTGCTCTTCTGGAGTGGGGCTGGAGGTCAGGTGATGTCTAAAACCAGCATCTAAACATCATACTGATGCTTAAGCACCTGAATTTCATCCTGATTTGCAGTCTAGTCTTGTTAGTCTTCTTATATAATCAGTAAAGCAATTTCAGTGCTTCCACAGAGCAGGAACCTAATGCAGACAATCTAAGGCATGGTCGTCGTGGTACAGGTGAGTCCATTTTAATAGGTATTTGAAGATAAAATAACCAGTTCAGCTTCTACCTCCCCACAGCAATACAGTTAGTACTTGAGAGAGATGGGGTGAAAAGAATACTGTAAAACATTTATTACTCTTTTAGTTCTTTGTAATGGAGAACATATCTGCTGGGTTACTACTCCCTTTCCCCCATATAATCTTGTCTGTATTGAATAACATAGGTACAACGTACATCACATACTCCTGATACTGCACTTTTAAAGTGTCTAATCCAGGATTTTAGTGTCTAGATATAAACAGTAGTGTGACAAACAGTGCAGTTTCACATTGCTGCTGGGGTGATCTAATGGCTCATGCTTTCAAAAGGGCTAGGTCTTTCTGTTTTCCTTCTGCTGGCACTGGTCTTATGTCTAACTCCTTAGTGAGCAAGCCTCGGGAACTTAAATCAGCAGCCAACTAATCCTTTTCCCCTTCCAAATAGGTTTACAGATAAGTTCTCAAAAATAATACTTTCTAGCAACAACAAAATCCTTATAGGTAGAAAAATACCTAAGTGCAATTTTAAAGTAAAGCACCAACAATGTATAAAGAAAATTATATTAATGCGTAACGGTCATCAGTGTCACTTCTGAGCCATGTATGGTGTTTCTGAAGTCAGCCTGAAATAGAGTGGACAGAGTTAGCTGCTGGATGCTCTTGTTTCAGAACGCCTAGCTTGAGGAAAAAGGGTGCATCTCCAAGAGATCGTGTAGTAGGATATGCAATTCCTGCCATGGTATTGATAGAGATTGTCATGAAGGGAAAACACTCCTGTGCTCTTTGTAACAACCCACTTGTAAGCAGAGACGTTAATTGCGTTTTCTTTTCCTTATTGTCATCTCTGGAAACTTAAAGTTATTTTAGTATAATACCAGTCCTGAAGGCTAGGCTGTGAAAAGTAGTTTAAAACATTCAGATAAGGTACACATTAAAAGTTTCTAAATCCAGTTTATATTTCTTCTCACGGGAATTATGCACTGTTTTAAACGTCAAGGCTGTTCTAGTCTTACCTGAACTGTAAATGTAAAATTAGCACAGAAAAATGAAAAAGGTTTTAGCCTTCATTCTAAATTACAAACATTTGGGGTAGAGAGACGTATGCTTAACAAGAAGTTTTGTGAATACTAAGAAACATTCGATGTAAAAGTGGTGCTACTTACTACCCCCCTGAAAAAACCAAAAGAAGAAATATACGCAGTCCTATCACAGTTCCCACCTTTAAGATAGGATACGTCTCAGCAGAACTGAACACATGTAGTAATACAATGGGTGGGTTGTCAAGGATGATACAAACAATTTT
Organism: Gymnogyps californianus; assembly: GCF_018139145.2. Taxonomy (NCBI): domain Eukaryota; kingdom Metazoa; phylum Chordata; class Aves; order Accipitriformes; family Cathartidae; genus Gymnogyps; species Gymnogyps californianus. The sequence continues at coordinate 95,245,954 of NC_059471.1, forward strand.
GCAGTACATTGAACATTGCTACTTACGAGGAATGGGGTAAGCAAATCTGTCCGGGTGTTTTGTGATGAGTGTGTTTTTTATGTGTCTTCTTCCAACACCGTGTGCACCTAATCCAGAACACAAAAATGAGTTATAAATTTTCCACCAGAAGGGGTTCAAAACTATGCTGTTATGTTCAGAATAATAACTCAAAATTACCTAGTAAGACTAGTGTTTTCCTTTTGAATGCTGGCAGTTTTACTACTTCTTCATATGTGACGAGATCTAATTGATCAAACACTAAAATACAAAAGAAACCCCCACAGGGATAAGAAAAAAAGGCATATTAAGGGTGATAATTAATTGTGCTACAAATTATAATTTTAGCAAGTTTTAGATTTACAATACAAAGTAATATGTTATGGAAAATAAACCCATTTCATTATGCAATTTTAACAAAAGTGTTCATTTAAAAAACTGTTAAAAAGCAATAACAAAGCTACTGAAATGCTCAGGAAAGTTTGCATGTCCTTTCATGCAGTATTCAGCAGACCACAAAAATTAGCTAAAATGGCATGCCATTCACGTTTGCATTCCTAAGAAATAGCAATACTAAAGAAAAATCTGTAGACAGTAACCAACATGAATACAATATGAGAACATCTATTTACAGTAAAGATAGGGATACTTTCATAATCATGTTTTAACAAGATCTATGAGAAATGTATAGAGAAGAGTGTTAATACTTTGCGGTATTTATTCTTCAAAACTACCACCATGTTAATTGTAATTAGAGTTCTCTTTAAACACACGTGCTAGTTAAATTGACATGCTTTTAAAGCTTGTTACAGAATGAAGAATTCTAATGAAAAGTGATGGCATTACATAAAAGAACCTCCACCATATTTAGGGAAAAATTGTAAAAGTATTATTTCGGAAATAATTTCAACTGCAGTTGAAATTGGATGAACTCCACCATGCCTATCAATCTGTTGTCAATTGCCAAGGTATATAATGATTGACAAATCAAGTTTTGTTCATTAAAACCAGCTTATTCCTCCTGTGCCCAATAACACAACATCTCTGGTAATTCTCGCAGAATTCTAATGAAAAAAGAAGTCAGGAGGCCGTTAATTATATTTATAAAGATTACAGCAATCAGCAATTGTGAGCAGAATAATGAACAAGAGTTTTCAGTTCTGTATTTATGCATACTATAAAAAGAAGGGAGGAGAGACTGCATCTAAAGTATGGGATCTTTGAGTGTTTCCAAGTCCTAAGCTGGGGTATTCACTTCAACTATATCCCATCCATCTTTTAGGATGAGTCTGGATATATCCCTCTCCCCCTATCCAAAACCCCTTAGGAAAGAAGGCAGTGGCGGGAGCTTTAGTTTGCTTGCTCCAGAAGTCCCCAGCCACCAAGATCAGCATTAAGACTGTTGGAGCCTACCAGAAAGCACATGCTCTTTGTACTAAGGTCCCAGTTAAAGGAGCAAAGGATTTAACTTAATGTATTTTTTTTTAATAGGGCAGATTTTTCAATTCAACGGCAGTCTTTCTACCCTAGAGAAAAAGTACAACTACTTCAATTTGGTCAAACTACAAATTAGTCAGTTGACATACTCAACTCTTTAAGACCTTGAAAAGATACAGATATGAAAACTTCCTAGTCCATTTGAAGCATTTTGAATTTCATCCTAAATAAGAATCTCTTTCAACCTTTCCCCAAATATTACAAGCAAGAATTTAGTAATATTTTTCTTCCATTCCACAAAGATGGAATTCTTACTACTGTCCTTTTTGCAACTTCACACTATTTAAACTAATTAATAATTCATTTCATATTAGAAAGGGTTAAAGATCTACATGTTAAACAGTTTTACCATTCTAACCATCTAGGCCTGCAAGTATCTTTTCCAATTAAAAAAAAAAAAAAAATTAAAAAAATCAATCCTTTATTTTCTTCTTGAACAAAACCACATTATGTTAGATACAAACAACAGGAACAAACAACAGAAATGATACATATTAATGCCTTCATCGCAAACTAGCAGCATGGAGAAGATGTGTCTCAGTCTACATGGATTTAACTAATGATTGTAGGGTTTTCAAATGCAAAAGAAAAAGGATTAATTTTTTAATATACGCAAGATATGAGGAATACAGGGCACATTTAAAGACTGAACTTTAATGCTTCTGTGTTACTAGCTAATAAAGAAAAGGAGTTCTTGAAAGGAAACAGTAAGAAGCAAATAAAGAGGCATTGTCACTTGACAGGTTACTTACATGCACAGAGGCCATTGGGAGTAAGACAGCATGAAAAATGTACAGGGGTCATTGAGATATGGCTTGTAATATATTAGTAAAATAAAAAGTATATGCACAAAATAAACTTTACCATGCAATAGTCTAAACACAAGGCAAATAAATCACATTAAGAAATGATAAACATATTTTATAAAAGCTTGGCAATTTTCTACGTTATGCATAATACGAAGCATAGTTCTAGCATGTTCTAAAGAGTGTTCTTTTATGAAGTCCTGCAATAACATTTCAGTAAAATAAATAAAAAAAATGTATCTAGATATCACTGCAGTATATCTCTAGAGCATTTATAAAAGTGTCAGTGAACCTAATAATGAAAAACATTTAATTTTTTTCTGTGACCTTTGGTTTAAAACTGACTTTACAATGATAAGATGTATGATTGTGAAATTGTCTCTCGAAGGACACAGTAGTCTAATATCAAGTATGGAGGAAAGAAAAACGGGATGATATTTTTCTTGTAAAGGAGAATATATTTGCTTTTAATTATAAAAAGTAACTGAAATATTCTCCTCTCTACTTCATAAACTATGTCTGATTTGCAGAGTAATTTCATTTCTAGTTCCAGTAATATTCAAATATATCACACCAAAATCTTAGCTCTCAAATCATTAGCTAGCCACACAAATCTTAGTTGACTATGAAGTATTTTACCAGGTCATTTCTCAGCACCCCACTTCAGTCTCATCCCAAAGACAAAAATAACAGGGAAGTCCCAATGGATTACATACTGCTAAATGATTTATTCAATTTTATACTACGATATAAGAGAAATAAATTCTACTTTCTTGCAAGAGCACTATGTTGACATCTGGATTAGACTTCTCAGTTCCAAATTAATTATACTTATTTTGGATCCAACAGAAGAAAAAATCTGGTTTTTATTCTGAGACAGATGCCCTGAAAGCTTGCAAAAGCCAGTGTTGCCATATTTCTGACTAACAATACCAGACGTGATGGAGAGGTTCAGAGAAGGTAAATTCAGTACCACCTTAGTTAAACTCATGTGAGCACCATAGCATATCAGTGAACCTCTTTATATCCTACATTTGGCATCATTCCCTGGAATATTACTGGCATCACCTTTAATACCTCAAGGACACTAAGATCAATAAACATTTCTAGGAGAAATCTTGATTCCAATCTGTGCTTTCATTAACTTTTTGACTTCTTAGGGGGAAGGGGAAGTGTCAGATAGTATTCTGAAAAGAACAGTTTCTTTTATGGTCATTATGATAATTTTTAGTGTTCATGTTTCTGATTTTTGGCAAACACTGTGCTCTGATGTTAAGTGACTAACGGCACTGATGATGGTAAGCACTAAGGCAGGCAAACTGTGTGACTCAAAGTGCTGTCAACCTTCTCCAAAATGTCTCCCCTACATCAAGATAGGAAAGTCTAGATTACCTTCCTTTCAAGGATTTGATACAAAGTCTTTGAGCTAGTTTTGCTCCTAAAGTATTGCCTGCTTCTTCTCCTTCCCTGGACTTCCTCTTTCCTTTGCTTATTCCTTTGTAGCAAGCCATACTTAGTCACACGGACATTATTAACTATGTAGTTGCACTGTGAACTGTGTTAAGAAATGTATCTGCCCTAAAGAAAAAGAATCAATGTTTTTTGTTGGGTTGTTCTTCAGTCAATCCAGTCAACAGCATGGCCACGCAAAGTTATACTGCCACAACTGAAAGGAGTAGCAATGCTGTGGGAATGTATGCTGGGAGCAATTGATAACACTTTAAAACCAGTATTGTCAAAGACTTTAGGTCATAAAATACAGTTTATTCTCAACACTTTTGTTAAGGTCATAATTAGTAAAACATGGTTTAGTGCTACTGCAATGAAGTGGAAACATTAAAACAACCAGAATATTGAACCAGTAAAAGGAAGAAAACAAAGCTTTCTATCTCTACTTGTAAGGGTTTTCAGGGTAACAAGTAATTTTGTATTTAACTGTGAACATCTTAAATGTGATGGTGAATTAAGGAGTATAAATGACAATTACTGTTCTTTGACTTTCTTAGATTTTATTTTCAAATGACTTAAGTAAACGTAAGTTCTGTAGTATTGATATATTATGAGCTCTTATACTGCACACAGATTGTACAGGTAAGGAGAAATGTGAAAATACAGATTTATATTGTTTAATTCGTGCGTTCAAGAATGCAACTGAAAATAACCCAGAAATTAATGCCATATATAAAATACTTTCATTACACTGTTTGGACAGGTATATCTTTTACTTCTAATAAAAATCTCTGCAAGTCTCCCAAGAGACCACAACAACATATTTATCATCACAGGATGTGATATCAATACAAAAGCAATAGAAACAGTTTCAACACATTGAGTATGTAATATTAAAAGACGAAAAGAACTAAATTCCACTCATGAATGAAGGGGTCTTCCTTCTTTACTACTAAGACTAATGAATTTTGCTCAGCAAGGATCTCTTACTCTACACTTCTGCTTTCAAAATTTTCTAAAACAATTCAATTTTTCAGCAGTCTTAATAGAAACCCAAAACTTAGGATTCAGGCAGAAATCATTGCAAGGAGGATAAACTTCCACAGTTTGTTCTATTTGGTAACTGTAAATAACACATTGACTACGTGATGGCTCTTGTTCTACTTCCAGCTGCAACGCTTCAAGAAAAATGCCCTTTCACGATGTTTTCACATATATAATCTATAACTATGAACACATATTAACAAGGATGCTACTGAAGTCTTCTGTAGAGCACAGTACAGTTGTATAGATTGCAAAATTCATATCCTGTTGGTTTCTAGTGCTACTTTAAATATAAAACCCAAAACAATGTAAGCCTATATTAGGATACATTATGATGCATTTATTTTGTTGCAGCTTGTCTCTCACTGATTAAGCTGTATGTTTAAATAGCAAAGAACAAGCAGAGTAATGTTGGCATAATTAGAATTTTACTTATATTTTCCTAAGTAACTCATTAGATTTATATAACAATGCCAGCTGAACAATTAGTGGCAAAGTTTAGATTGTAAAAAATTTAACCTGTTAAAGATACTTGCTTTTTTTTTTTTTTCATACCTGCATTGTGCTTTGCCAAATATTTGTCTTTGTACTGCTTTTTTTTCTTTCCAAACCAAGTACAGCTGGCCTGTTGCTCCTGTTTGGTCTTCTCCATGGCAATACAAGCAACTCGCCTGGCATACGAAGGAGAAAAAATTTTTTTTTGTTGTAATCAATGTATTTTTAAAAAGCCACACAGAAAGAATTAGAAAAATAAGACTTTGTAACAGTACAAGGGTACAGCAAAACTTTTCAAAGCCTTTTTTTTTTGATGACTTAAAAGCACTTATATACAGAGGTATTTTGATATAAAGAATACCTTCTTAGTGGTAGGTCATTAAAGATCACAGATCAAGTGAGCATGGGAGGAAGGGTAGCTACTAAAATGGCTGTAGACCACTTTGCAGCAGATGAGACTGGAAGAGCATGAGGTCTGAAAAGACTACTATGGTCTAAATTACTTCAGAGCAAGTTGTGTTGTGTAACTATTTTGAGGTCGATCTTCAGGATGAAGTATTGCAAATGTTCCTGTTGCAATGTATACGAGTGTCTCCCCCATATCAGGGCTTGCAAGAGGGCTCTTGAGATGGAATGAAATGTCTCGTCTACCTCTGTTTCTCTTCTAGCAAAATCTCCCTTAGCCAGTCCAGGTGGCACAGGTGCTGTTAAACCCTTTACAGCACTCTAATTCTTTTAACGTAGCAAATCTTGTGTGAAATATTTTGGGCTAGATTATCCATATTGATAAACTTTCTTGAGTTATGGCCATAACTTTCACGGCCCAGGACTTGCTTGCCAGAGTTTGTGCTGATACATTTAAAATATTTACTAAACAGTTTCCGCAAGACATTGTTTAAAGGCTCTGCATTGCTTTTGTGGTACTCAGTGCCATTGCTGTTCATTGATTTTGTTATTCAGGAATCTTTGCACTGTGATTTCTTTCTACTTTTTGGCTTTTACATGAAAAATGAAAAGGAGAGAAAACCCCAAAGCTCCCTCAGTGACCTTTGTGCTTGACATCTTGCTAACACCTTATTCCTGCAGCACTTACATGTAAGCTGTTCGCAATGTTTTCATGTTTTCAATAGAAAACACTATTTAGAACCTAAAAGAGAAATTAATTTGACCCCCTTACATGAACAATTTGTATGTTGCCTTCAATCCTAGTTTCCTATAGTATATCAGAAAGCACAAACAATGTTTACTAACACAGGTATTTATTTTTCTAATGTAACCACACATATGATATTGCATGCAACCCTTACTGCTATGCATATATGAGAAAAAAAAAAAAAATCAATGCCACACAAACTGAGGCAATATATAGACTTTATCAATGCCACACAAACTGAGGCAATATATAGACCTTTTTTTTTTGAAAAAAGAAAAAATTATACAAAAACTAGCTATACAACAATGAAAAGCGTGAAAGACAGAAATAAAAGCAAAGCTAAATTAATTTTTACAGAAAACTTAAGTCATACCATTCTTGAAGTTCAGGAGAAGGAATAAGACCCGCAGTACCATTTTTGGAGTTCTCAAGTTTACCCTGCCACCAGTTGTGATCATCTTTGCTAATGATTTGGATAATATCACCAACTCGGAATCTGATGCCAGCTTCTTTGCAAGGAATGAGGTCATCCTTTGCTGGATCATATTCAAATTGTGCTCTTACATATATCTATAAAAAAAGAGTTTATAAAAGACACTGCGATATTATTACTGGTACAGTATTAACAGTAACAGGTAAAAATTTGATCTGTGCATGTAGCTACACATACTGTTTGCAACAAGCAAAGGAAGAAACAGAATGGCAAAAGCATAAGTGATAGTTGAAAATGAAACAGAACCCTCCCCCAGCAAACAATGGAGACGTATGATGTTATTTTGAAAGCTCATGTCTTCTACATACTGTAAAACCTGAACAGCAAAAATGAACACATGTAATAAACGGATAGTCCCTCAAATCAATATTAACTATCATGAATCATTACAGACAATAAGCCAGCAGCTTACAATTTGAACTGTACTGTACCTTCCAACTGAAGTCCCATGATATGTTTTAAAAATTTGTATGACAGGAAATTTTATTGGACAGTATAAAGGACTTAGGCTACACTACTGATCTTTAGTATTTAGACTGAAAATTTAGTACCTTTTTTTAAGATTAAATAGGAAGTCCTGTGTTGCACCTATCACACAGAGTTACTTGGGAGGAATCTGGGAATTCTCTGCGTGGGTTTTTCAGTAAAAGTCTACTCCCATATAAATGAAAACTAATGATTTGAGTAAGTTATTCGCTAAGCAACATTAACAGAAAGAATTCAGATTCTGACTTCACAATTTAAAATAATATACCGATCCTTGCTTTTTGTGTTAGTGAGGTCTCAACCCTAGAAAATAAAAGTGATCTACAGTTTTGGTTGCTAATTACAGCCCTGATGCATCCAAGGATCTTAAAATTGGAATTAAATGTCATGTCCAAGATGGGTAATTTCTATAGTTTATGAACTTCAAACATCACCCTATAGCATCTCAGCCAGCCATGTATATTCTACTGCTGATTTTCTTACTAAAAATTGACTAGATTTTTAAAAAAAAATTTACATTGCAAAGTAATATCCTTCATTTAAACTGTAACAAACACTTTTCAACTTTGCTCAAATTCTGCTCCAAAAATAGCTGTAACTATGCAGTGTTAGCACTATTCATGGCACTTTAAAAAGTTCATTTCTATAGTAATCCAATCTGCAACCCAACATATGAATAAATTAACTTAAAATGGCTAATCACTACTATCTTGTACCTGATGCATTTTTATCTGTTTACACTGAGAGCATCAGATGACAATACCAATATAGAACTCAACTTTTAATATACTAAATCTGACCCTTGTTCTGCTGTGCATTGAGTGTGTGAGTTTAGACAAGCAACCCAACTTCTTTTAATCACCTGAAAAATAGGGTATTTTGAAACCAACTACGTTTATTTAGTAATTGGCTTTCTATGAAGTAATCAGTATTGAACCAATCCCTTATTTCTCCTCAACCTTATCTAATATAGGTCTAGAAATGTACGCAGTATTTTTAACATCTAGAAACTTCCTTGCTTTTCAAGTCCCTGCTCCAGTTTGAGCCATTATCCACCATATACTGGCAGTTCATGGAACATTACAGACTTCCTTACAGATAGCAATGTATCTGTTATCCAAGCCCTTACCATTCTCAAGGATGACAAGCTACCAGAAAAATATGCTGGTTCAATGGGAAAAGACTCTTGAAAAAAACAGGTAACTATAAATGCTGTGAGTATGAGGAACTTCATTATTCTGATATTGCCTTGAATAAAGTCTCTTCTCCTGGGAAAAATACCTTATGAGGCAAACGAAAACCTAACACAACAGCCTGGAAGGTCTTTCATGGAGCCTTTCCAGGGTTACATTCAGGTAGCTGGAAACTTCAGAAGACAACAAAAAGTTGAAAGAACCATATAGCTGTAAGCTTTAAAAATGGGAAAAGAAGTGAGAGCAATCCACTCTTGTAATAGATATTCCAGCCAACTTAACCAGACAGTAGTATAAAAAGATTTTCAAAGACAACAGCTCATGGACTTAATTGACTCTTTTGAATGGAATTGCAAGAGTTATTATTAAAACCCTTGGTAGAGAAAGAGGTTGAATCCACAGTTAAAGATTCAGAGGCAGATTCTGGAAGGGCTATATATAAATGGAGCAGTTGCTGAAGATGAATCACAAATCACTTGATGGTATGTGTTGATTTGGAGGCTGCAGTAAAAAAAAAAAGTTCTTAAAATTGCAAAGGGAATCATAGGGAATCCTCTGCAGAGCCTTGAAGGGCTTTCTTGGAATTCTCTGGAGAGGGAAGATCTTTCTTTGGTCCATGATGACATGTACTACCATCAGGTCAAGGTAACAAAGTTAAGGGAGGTTACTGAACCTGGGCCTTAGGACTGAAAATTTAAGAGGCTATCTTCAGACTTATCAACCCTTAACAGAAACTGTCCTTCATGTTTTTCTTTGAAGAGCTTTGTTAATGTTAATAATTAGTTACAGATCAACTCAAGCTTTAAAATCTTTGTCAGTACAATGTTTTAGAATAGAGTGTTAGACGCTTGCCCTACTAGTCTCCATTTCAGCTAAAATATAAATTTGAGCTTTCCTCTAAGATGAAAATCTGCACAGGTCACTGCACAACAGTAAGTCTATTAATGCATTCTGAACTAAAACAACATCTCCAGTTAAATTTACAATGACTTTGTAACTCTCACACATATGGACACATGAAAAAAATGCTATTTTGAATTAGCCACAAACAAATGAGTTAAAAAGAAAAATGAAAAAAATGGAACAAATTTTCCAAGCTTAAATGTTTTAGTCCAGCACATACAGAATACGAGGGGGTAAAAGATAAGCAGGGATGTTCACTAGCAGCTAAGTTTACAAAAATTCCCATGGAAGATATCTATTCACCTGTCGTCCTTTTGGTTGTGTTGTCGATGGCAAGTCCTGCAGAATAAAGTCAACCCAGGAGAAGAAATTTTCATTTTACTTTTTAAGGGTATACAACACCATTTGTTAGTGATTCATACTACATTACAGTAAAATGGTAAGTCAGACAAAAGTATAAAGCATTGACCCATGTTTAGAAATATTTTTTTTCTTAAAGAAAAATCAAACCCAGGCTGTTTAGCAGCAAGCTGAAGAAAGCAGGTAAAAAGTTTAAGCAGATAGAGAATGTGCTTTTTAATAAATAATTCAGCATCTTCAACACAAAAGCACTGTCAAGTGAAAGAGGCTCTTTATGTGAACGCCTTTTCCACTTAATACTTAGTCTTGTTTTTAAAAGAGAAGGATGGCTATTATAAATATTAAAAAAATTATTATTAAAAATGTATAATGTGATTAATTGTGCCAAGGAATAAGATTATAACTACTAATCATGTTACAAATTCAATTTAATTCACAAAAGTTTCTTAAATTTTTCATCCACACAATTGTTTTTCATTGCATTAATTAATAAGCACTTTACCTTGTGGCAAATAATTTCTAAGTTGTAATTTTTTTTATAGTTAAAGGAGTAGTTACTCAGCTGTTTTTTTTTTTTAGCTAGTCCCATGAACTCATGATATTGACAGCACTCTTACTGAAGGAACTTGCATGTACAGTGACTACAGTGGTCCAAACGATGACAAATGATAAACAACACAAATTTTAACATTAATATATTTTAGAAAAGCAGGAGATCAACAGCACCTTTCTACCTGAATACATACGAAACAGAAGTACTTTGTGTTAAAGATGTGATGATAATAGCTTGGTTTGTAGTGCAGTTTAAAGCCGCTTCCTTTTGCTTTTCATATCCAGGCAAGGCTCATATTTCACAAAGTATGTGCACGTACCACAACAGCAGAGGGCACACCAATTCGTTAACTCAGATAGCGGAAACCAGTACACGTTCCAGAGGTCTCTCAAAACACAAAACTTAAAAGAGTCTAAAATGTCTTGAAATACCAACTGCACAGTTATTCCTTCTTCAAACACTGCTTCCAAAGTTCAGGATGGAAATAAAACTTCCACTTTAAACCTTTGCATAGTTTTGAGGAAACTGCTAACAGTGATTTAAGGATGACTGAAGTGTCACATTACAGTTATTAACATTTAATTCACTGGATGGCTTTTAATGAGAAGAATATGTTGGAAAAAACCCTTAAAAAAAGAAAATGGGGAGTTACATATGTAATAACCTTGGTTCTATCAGCAGGACAAAATTTTCCACTGACCACACGATAAGTATAACAGTAATGGCAGATGAGCACCAACAAAACTTTCACACTTGCTCTGTGTGGAACTGGAAATCTTACCGAAACAGAATTGTTAGTGCTGCTATGACCATTAGCTGGGGACTGTCTGGATGTAGAGGGGGAATCTCTCTGAAATAAGACACAAGGTTCATTAACAACACAACACTATCACAGGAACACAGATATATTTAAAAGAACAGTTACATCCACAGCCTTATAACCATTTGCTTAGCTGCTTCATCTGTGAAAGTTTCCACACTACAAACTCTGTAAATCTGAAAAGTTTTCCATAGTTTAAGACTCAGGTTTGACATTTTGATGTATCCTAGGTAACAACTATTTCTAGATTGCCTTAGCAATCAAACAGCTTTTTAATTACTGAGTATCTGGGACCTCTTAGATGTCATGTGGCTGACAATGCTAAAGGCCATTAGTCATACTGGTGTCTTTGTTAAAGGTAATTACCTGAAAGCTATATGCTGAATAATACTTTGGATAGAATGAGGCACATATTCCATTTTAAAAATGCTTCTAAATCTTTTTTCAGCTATGTGGTGGAGGTCAGTGTTGATCAGTTTCTAATCTGTAAGATGCATCTCTCTGCAGTGCCTCAAAGACACTGAAGCTAACGCCTGCAAAGGAAGTTGGATACTCTTTTCTCCCTCCTCACGCATTTTACAGCACACTGAGGTTTTTTTCCTCCAACGTTCTTACGGGCTTAAAAGTATTAAACCTTGCCAAAATATATCACTTTAAAAAAGCCACGTCTTGTGACTCAGACTACCAGTGTGGTCCTATACTTCAGTGACGAGACAGCAGACGCAGGGTACATACTGGGAAATTCTACAGAAAGGATAATAGGAATTTCTGACTGGGTTTTGCAAAGGCAAGGAAGTCACTTGTAGAGCAATCTTTTTCACATGCCATTTTGATTGTGTAGTCCTTAATTCCATAAGATCTGATAATTGAGCCATCTCTTCAGGAAATAAAATAATTCACTCATATGTTGTGAAAAAAAAAATCCCCTTTACCCCCAAAGGAATTTTGGAATATAATATTCCATGTCAAAGGTCAATTTAGGAATGTCTGGTAACTTTGCATAACGTCAAGGATAGCATAAAAAAAGGGCTAAAACAGTTTTCAAAGAAAACAAAGTTATCCCTGTCACATTTTATCAATACAAGTGCCCTTTGTGAACAAATTAAAAACCAGAATTGGAGCTAAACTGTTCATGCAACATTAATCAGGTAAAGGTCTTCTATTAATATTCTTGAACTTATACTAATTATGTGATAGCACTCATAGCTATTTTAAAGCATCAAGAAAAGTTAAAATGACAGGCAATACTTTATCCCTCTTTCTGCCTGTACGCTTGATGTGCAACAAACTCATGTGGATCTTCTGCACTTTTTTGTGGACTCATTAGATATGATTTCACAGAAAGTTCCATATGTAGCTATCTAGATGCTTTCTTTGATTTTAACACAGTTGGGGACAGATCTGACAATATTATGGCTGTAAGATCATTGTGGTTCGAAGTATGTAGGTCTGTATACTTCTGCTACATGCATAAGAACAAAATGCTCATTTGGCTCCCACAACTATTTGCAACATGTAATGGACTGGGGGAAATCAGCTCTAATTCTATCTACAAAATCACTCCAGCATAACAAGTTTAAAATGTTCAAGTGAGACCAAATAAGTTATTCATTACTGAAAAAAACCCCATAGAAAAAAGAAAAAAGAAAAGCCTAAAGGCACCATTATTCCTTTTTTTGTGTACGGGATTATCAGCATCACCTTTATCAAACAGCAGCAGGAGATACTTTTTTCCAAAAAAGCAGTGACTTCCTTCTTTTATAAAGAGATTTTCTGCTTGCTCTGCAATTCTGTCTCTGCCATTTTCTCACTTTCAAGAAGAGGTGAAAAATTAATTTTACCTTTTTTCTTTTTTTTTTTTTAAAAACCTAGTTTGTTATGATCTGCTAGTCAGTGATGGTTTAGCAATGGAAAGCTTTGCAAAGTAATGCAAGCACCCAAGTAATTTGGGGAAAAACAAGTTTAGAGTAACTTGAAGAATGCCACTATTTCTGAACTCTCTTGAAGGCTTCTCCCTTTGAAGGAAATTTTCTTGGTTTGAGAAAGTTTTGATTTGTATTCCTCCAACAATTCTCAACAGAACACAGCATATTACTCAAAGCAAATGTTCATCATAACACTGAGGAAAATACACATTTTCAGGGCTATTGGTGATTTCAGTACTAACTGTAAGAAATTAATCTATCAAGCTAGTCAAGAGGCATATGTACAATTTTTAAATAATTAGGCAGTTCAGCCACAGTTTCAAAGGCATTTAGATTCTTAGTTTCCTAGGGACCTGGTCTTTCTTTCAAAAAATATCAGACTCAAAAGTTAAGAGAAAAACTGTATTATGCACAGCCTCATGAGACAAATCAATGAGTAGAGAGTTCCTTGTAGAATGCTAGGACTGCTTAGAACTGGACTGGAAAACTTCAGCTTTGGTTGTGAGTTTGTTTCTCCAGTAAATCGGAAAAAGCCCTAGTTCTCCTGGGGATAAGAGCAGAAAAACACTTGGAGGATCCAATGATTCTGAGTAGTGTCGAAGAGTTATCATCATATTTCAGTATAACTTGACTATCTAGACTTCCCAACCTTGCCTAGCCCCAAGGCAAATAACAAAACGGCAGTCTTTTGGATCCTTGCTCTTCAGTTGAAGCACCACAGCTGAAGCCTTAGAGGAAACAATCACAATTATTTCCAAATGATGGCAAAACTAGTTTCCTGTTGATTCCTTGTTCTTAGGTGTGGATTATGAATGATAAATCAATGCATTTGAGATACAATCTTACAGCAGAAGTCAGTTATGTCTGCTAGATGTGGCCTGATCAAATTAGACAGTGACAAGAACAGCTAGATTAATGACACTGTTGCCAGATCCACAAAAAAAAAAGAGAGAGAGAGAGAGAGAGAGAGACTTCCCAAAAACCTGAATACACTTCAATTTCAGTCTTGCTCAAGAAACCTTTCTGGCAGTATTTTTAATACAAACGTAAAAAAGGTTTAACACTATAAAAAGTCTTACAGTCTGAGCACTAATGGAAACATTGCAAGACAAATGGAAAAAATCCATGGTGATTACCACCAGATTTTTAAAATCTCATATATGTAAGGGCTTTTCTTCTTAATGAAACAACTTCAGTGTTTCGTGAAGACAATCTGAAACATAAAGGGTGTTTATAAGGAAAGTTTTTTCGTAAAAAAAAAAAAAAAAAAAAAAAAAATTACTTCCCTTACCATTCTCACATATCTGACACTATAAAAAGTTACTTGGGGTATTTTGTCAGTACAAAGTAATAATGCAAATGTAGCTAGAGCAAAATGCTTACTCCATTGGATAAAGCTGAAATGTATAAACAGCATATGCAGTCATCAGCCATAAGAAGAATGTGTTGCAATAATTACTTAAGTTCACATTTATATAAGTCTGTAATTTCCTGGGTATCTGAAGCAGAAAACACAACATCCTGACCTCTGTGTTATCTAGATATCTAAGTAACTTAGGCCATTTGCCACACCAATGACAAAACAGGTCACACAGCAGATCAGCTGATCAGATTTTTATACAAGGGAATTCATAAGTATTATGTTTTCAAGCAAAGTCTACTCCACAAAATAGAAGGCCTGGTAACTGAATGGAAGGCATGGGTGCAGGAAATGCCACAAATCCCTAAGAAACTTGAAATTATTCAGCTGAGATTTTGGAAACTGCCTACTGACACTGAAGTACCATTACATACTATAGGGACAAGACTTCCCTAAATATGCAAAAGTGGCTTAATATTTAGAAAACACCACTAGAACACTTCTCTTAAATGCCCACAAAAGAAGAAAAATATGGCAAGTGAAATGCAAATCTCAGTTACTTAAAAATATAACATCCTGTGCCCCCCCGCCTTTGTATATAAAGGCATATAGACAGATTCTATATACAAGGCACATCACCTCTGATTCTACTAATATTTAGTTTTTCTTATTCAAGATTAACAAGATGTTTTGCAATTCAATGACGTGATCATGGTAGGAGCCTCAAAAAACCCCTAGTTATCGGTTCTGTTTTATATTCCTCTTCTGGTAAAACTATACTACATGAGCACCAGTCCATGACTGAAGGGAGGGGGGAAATCAAACATAAATTTATACTGAAATATTGCCAAAAAATACCTTAACTAGTGAAGACCCAATATGTCTGAATTTATCCTGCTAGAGAGCATGAGAAGCAAGCTTTCTGTGTTTTAGTAATGTCATTCAACATTCATTCTTAGCCTTTATCAATGGTTAAGGATTTGATTCATCGTCTGAATCACAGTCCTGAAAAATTCTGTGAAAAAAATTCTCTACCAAAGGACTAGTGGTGCTTTAATAGGATGATTTAAAAGTGTTGGCTTTTTGTGTACACTTGTAACAGTTGAAAATCTAGCCAAAGTCTAATGCGGCCAAGCAGGTGGAACAGACTCAGCCACCTCTGATTAAATGAACGCTAAATGCCACAAAGTGTGATAATTAGACATGCTTATTTTTTTCCTCTGTCTTTGATCACACATTTCTAGTTTTGCTGTTTTTTCCAAAGGAAGGTAAGAGTCCATTTTCCTCTCTTCTGTGAAATAAATAGTCATGAAGAACCTAAGGACACAAAGCCAAGGAAAAGAGATGACCTGCTACTACTAAAATAACACCTAATGGTATTAATTTAAAGCTGTATGTGGAATTATTTTTTCCAAATAATCATCTTCCCAGCAGGTCTACAGTTTCACCAGTTTCTGTATTTTAATATTGGGAAGTGAGATATCTTTTTATTATTACAGCACAGCTGTCAATACATAAATTTGTTGGCACACTCCAGAATTTCTATTTGAGGTTTTTTTTAAAGCCTTTGCATTTCATGAAAAACTTTTGCTTCCATATTTATACCTTTTCAGAAAATCGGCCTCATAGGTGAAAATTTGTCAAACCTTCTACCTCTAAAACCTTTTAGTTCTTGTTGACTTCTATTAGAAGTACAAAAGGCAACCAAAAAACAGTAATTTTTTTCTTGCAAACAGATTGTTCTGACAATCACACTAGCAGTTTCTGTGTGTTCTAGCATCTGCTGAGACACAAAAACAATTAGGGTGAAATCACAGCTCTAATTAAGATAAGGTGCTTGACTTCAACAGGGATTGTGATTTCACTCTCAGAATTCTAATTTGGGAACTGTTTGCGCAGTTAAGCATGTGGCACAGAAAGACTGGCATCATCTACATAGTCTACATCATCTACATATGCCATCTGTATGCTTAAATTGGAACAGTATCTCTCAAGTAGCCATTTTCTAGAATTTAATTCCCTTCAGTTGCAATCTGGAACAAAACTTTGTGAGCAGAAGGGAATTAAACGTTACTGTGCAAAAACCATAATACAAAGTTTCTAGTTCAACAAGAACTAACTCCAAATCTGTTTATCTTCTGTAATGACAAATACCATTTTTTCATGGAAACATAATATTAAGCCACATGTAACTGTTACAGACAACCATCACAAATTTACCTCAACAGGGTTATACAGAAACAGATTCTTCAATTAACCCTTAACAGCCCAAAGCAGTAAAATAATGTTTAATGCCTAAAAAAAGGAGGATTGTTCCTCAGCTTAGGAACTTTAATAGAGTTCCCGAGAATGAGTTTAAATTGTAATTTTTTTAAAGGGGCTTCCTAAACGCGTGAGTTGAGGATCCCCTTTCCTATTTTTTTTTTTTTTTAAATAGGCTGTAAAGAGTTAGTTAAGGTGCTGATGAGATGAATATGAAGGCAGGGCTGAGTAGGTAGGTGGGACCTACTCGTGTTCCGTTATCTTTGTTGTAAAATTGGTGTGCGTGATCTAACAGGACAGGCAGAAACAATTTCCCAGAAAGCAGTAACATTCAGCCATCAGCAGGCAGTTAGTTACAGGACTGAGGAAGAAATGGGATGGTTCATTAAATTCATTACCTCACAGGATGAAGATTGCGTGCGATAACTTGGCACAATCTTGAAGGTAATACTTCCACGCATTTCCCTCTGCAAAAAGAGAAGCACTTCTTTAAAGACCAGGACACTGAAGATAAAATCTCCAAATCACTAATGCTTGAAAGGAAAGCATCATAGTTCAAGAGCAGCAGTATGTTTTCCTCAAGTAGAAATTCAATAAAGCTAAAACGCTACAGCTAATTTGTCATTTCACTTATAAACATTTAAATCGTCTCTCATTAATCTAAAAGATAAACATACACTATTAGTTTGTTCACCTGACCAGTTTTCAAATGCCTAGAACCTACAGCTGTATTTTAAGGTGCATTTACTATAGTATAAGAATATTCATAACAAGTAGTAACTGCAGAATAGCAGCAGACTGTGGCAACATATTTGCTCGGCCATATTTTCTTAAACGACAGTTTGAATATAAGTGCCATCACATGGCTGACAACTGCAGGACTTGATCTGGGCAGAAAGGTAAGCAGATCACTTCAAGCGATCTTGGAGTTTTTCCCCTTTCTCTCTTTGCCTGGCTTATTGTAAGCCAAAAAAATGCTATTTGCCTGGACTCACTTAAGCTTGTCTATATGGTTCTGGACACAACAAAAGGATTAGTGATATCATCCAAGATCCCAAGGTTAGGGCTGCATGCAGAAAAATTTGCAAGTGCTATGGAATGAATATCAAACTGACTCTACTAGCAAGGCCCAAGATGGAGTTTTCCTTCAAAAAGCCAGACTGTCTGAGCTCAAAATATTTTTTTTTTTCTTTGTAACATCAATAGCCACGAGCCACAATAGTTATAAATTGAAAGAAGGGATGTTCCAGCTACATGGTGAGGCACTGGGACAGGTTGCCCAGAGAGGCTGTGGATGCCCCATCCCTGGAAGTGTTCAAGGCCAGGTTGGATGGGGCTTTGAGAACCTGGTCTAGTGGAAGGTGTCCCTGCCCATGGAGGGGGGTTCGAACTAGATGATCTTTAATGTCCCTTCCAACTCAAACCATTCTATGATTCTATGATATAAGGAACACATTTTTCCCTATCATAATAATTAAGTATTGGAACAGGTTGCCCAAAGAGGCGCCTGTCCTGTCAAATCTCTGTCCTTGGATATTTTCAGGGCTTAACCAGACAAAGCCCTGAGCAACCTGGGCTGCATTCAATGTTGACCCTGCTTTGTGCAGGAGATTGGACTGGAGACCTCCTGAGGTTACTTCCAACCTGAATGGTTCTACGATTTATTGTCTTTGTATTTGTGTAGCAATTATACCAATGGTCAAGAAAAGTTTCTTTTCTCTCATAGTATATTCAGTGACTACACTTGGTGTAGATTGAAGATTTAAAATAAGGGCGTGATCTTTATAGACTAACTTGGGATGAGTAATAGGAGGAAAGCAGTATTTTTTGTTATGTCCACTAGAGACAAGAGAAGAAACTTCTGCATTTCAGCAAAGGAAACTCAGACATTAGAAAAAACTTTCTAAGACCTAGAAGAGTTATACACCAAAGTCAACTGCCTGGAGAGTTTGGGGAACATCCATTACTCAAATTTTCTTAAGAGCTGGTCAGACATACATCTGTCAGGAATGGCTGGGTGTCAATGATCTTTTCTGCGGGACTAAATGGACTAAATAAAATGACACCTGGAGGTGCCTTCTACCATTCCTGCGTATAAGGTGCAAAAAAAGACACTCCTAAAAAAGGGGAGAGCCTGTAGAAGGCTTTAACAGCTGAACACAGGAAGACTTTGTGTTACATGCACATGTAGGCTATCAAGAATAGAAGAAAAAGGGGAAGTCACAGTGCAATTACATAAAAGTTTTGTCAAAATAAGACAGGCACTTTTATAAAGAACATGAGTAAGATTTCAGGCACTTACAAGCATCTTTTGTAGTTGCTCTACAGTTTGATTTGCCACACTGATTCCGTTTATTTCTCGGATTTCATCCCCTACATGTAGCGTACCTGCGGAGTTAAAAAACCACACAATCACCTCAAATGTGTTTTTACAAATTGAGATAATTGTAAGACAGCACTAATATTCATACAAAGGCATAAATATGAAACAAAACTAAAATACGTTTTTTGGCTAGATTCAGAAAAGGAATTTGGTAGCTGTGTATTAGCTACCACAGACTATGAATCTGTCTTTCAGAGTGCACTCAATACACTAGCATGAGATGCCCAGGCACCCTATAAAGTACACGGGGAAAACATCAGTCCCTTACAAGGACACCACAAAAACCCACACATTGAAAAGAAAGTCACCTGCAACTAGTCAGCTGGGAACATTCAACAGAGATATTCAGGGAGTATTTTATCAGATGACTACTTAATGCAGTTTGGCTTCTGGACATAGTCTTAATTTTATCTGTCAGACTGCTGTATTTTTTCATTTCTCTGATTTTGATTTGCCGTAGTTAGAGCATGCATTTTCTGTATGTACACTTGACTTCATCTTGAATGTAAATGATTGGTGTGACTACCTACAATGTCAGATGATGAAACAAATATCTACTTAGCTTAGGCAAGTCATAAACTGACCTGCTGAAGCTGGGATGGGAATGGCATGCTACAACATGGCTCTAAGACACTACAAAAGCTCAACAGGGAGGAGGCAGCGAATGAATTAATTATCTTCAGGATTAGAAGCAACCTAGGAGGCTCTTTTTGGATGATAATTTCTGAATTGAGTAGCTCAAGCCCACCTAATTCTCTAGCAGTTCTCAAAAAAACCATGTTTTTCTTATAAAATGAAATATGACAAGACCATTTACTTCACATATATTTCTTTCTCCTGTATGATTTAAATAATTTGTGCAAGTATCCTTTTGTAAATACTGTACCTAATATAATCAATCTTACTTGGAAAACTAGCAACTGGCAAACATTTCCTAAACTAAAACATACCTATGGAAAATTACCTGAAAAAAGTCAATCAACTAGAATCCTGAAAAATCCTTAAAATTCTTTTCCTGAACCAAAATAATCAGTTTTTCCAAAGAATACCATACAAGCAAAACTTTCAGCTGGACAAACGTATGAAAATCAAACTGTGTGCCTGCTAAACACAAGCACAGCCTGAACCAAGGAGAAGAATCCTGAAAAGCTCTGTTACTA
Organism: Gymnogyps californianus; assembly: GCF_018139145.2. Classification (NCBI taxonomy): domain Eukaryota; kingdom Metazoa; phylum Chordata; class Aves; order Accipitriformes; family Cathartidae; genus Gymnogyps; species Gymnogyps californianus. The sequence continues at coordinate 95,266,314 of NC_059471.1, forward strand.
TGATTCCCTTTGGGCTCTCTTCTGCGAAACAGAAGCTCACTTGGCAGTGCTACAGGAGAGAGCCCGAAGTTTACAAAAACTTTCAGTACTCTCAAGAGTAAGTCCTTCAGCCACTTTAAATGCTCCAAACAATTCTACAGGAGCTGATCTGCTGATATGAAATTATAAAAAAGGACTCATCACAATTCTTCTTCCACTCTTCAGTCGAAAAATTATCACAATTAATAGTCTACTGAATGTGAATGCAACAGTCCTGCATCTGAATTTCAAATTAATCTAGTTCACACCTAGAATATTAATGACCAAATCTCTAGTGAAACACTTTGAAAGTTCAGTTTTGGCAGACTTTCTCAGGAAGGCATTCAATACTCAATTCTTAAAAAAATATTAAAAAAAAAAAAAAAAAAAAAAAAGAGCCTCTGTGTTGACTGTATCATGCCAAAATTAAATTGTGTTTGAAGTGAGTGTGATTGTTATTAAACAATAATACTGAATCAGAAAGAGCATATGCCTTGGAATAGTATAAAGATTCTTTGGCATTATTCAAAATATAAATCTAATGGAATTAAATATTAGAATGAGAATCAGACTCAGTAATATCCCTGTATCAAATCGTTTCAACAGTGCACTTAAATAAAATCCCCTCTTCTGGAGCATTTCCCATTTCTTCTGACAGAAGTGAATATTGTTCTGTTCACGCCTGGAATGGAGCAGTATAAATAAAAGTTGGTTATAAAGCATGGACATTTAGCAGTAGATGGTCATTCTGTTTTGGGGGGTGGATGCACTGATAAACCATAGGAAGACATTTTCAATCTGAGGGAAGAGGCTTTTATTATTTGCAGAAACTTTTTCCTCTTTATGAGTATTTGCGTTGGAAAAGAGTATTCTTGACATCTTTGAACAACGAGTCTTCCATACCATTTGTAGCTCCCATGATACCTATGCTTAACCATCTAATTTTGGTTGTTTTTGGTTCCTTTTCTACTGACAGTGCAGTGTTTATTCAGAACTTAAGCTATTAATGACTTATTGATGTATAACACATCTGTAATAACAAAGAATGGATGTATTTCTGGAGTAAATGATTTCCTTCTTTGTCTTTGCAAGCCAGAGTGAAGACAGTTTTAGGAAGTGTGTGCTCTTGCTCTGCACAGAAGTATGAGAAATCCTACCCTATTAGGAAGAAGACAGAACAAGTTCTTGGAATCCCTATTTGGAAACATGTTTTGTAGCCAAAAGAAAATTCTGTAGCTTGGAAAGCGAAAGGCTGGGAATGTATAATCATATTTTCACCAAGTCATCACATATATTTTGTTAGAGTTGAATAAACCTTAGCGGGGTATCAGTGTTTTAAAAATTGGTGTGACTTTTACATTAAGTCACTTTGAGAATGTAGCATAGACAATGTACAACTGCTGTTTTTCTGGTGAGGTTAAATGGGCAGCCAATAAGTCCTCTCTCTTCTTTGGAAATCTTTTTAAATGCCATACTGGGACCTCTTCTTAAATGCATCTTAAGAATGAATTCACATTTAAGCACATATGCCCCAAAACCAGTCAGCAGCAAAAACCCCATGGGTTAAGATACTGAGAGCTGCTGAGAATTCAGGTGGTATGCAGATCCCCTGAAAAGAATATTTACACTATGAGTGGTCTAAACAGAATCCACAGGTAAAAAGTGAATGGACAACTGAGCTAAGTTAAGGCACAGACGCAAAGGTGAAAGCCAAGACATAATTAAAAGCCTGAGATCTAAGACACAATTAATTTACTTATCCTAAAAAAGCAGACAAGTCAACAAAAAGACAATTTGTAATGACTGAAACAGGTGTTTTATTTTCATTGAGCTGAATCCCCTGGAAGGTGCAAGTAGATAGCATCTTTACAAGCCTATCTTCCCACTTCAACTCCCTCACCTTTTGAATAAGGACAACTATAATCAGCAGAACTAGATACAGCTGGCATAGAGATAGGAGGCAGACTTCACAGCAGCTACTATTTCGTGACTGGGAATTGTGCAGTTTGTACTTAATATTGCTAGACTTGAAATTATACAGTTCTTGTAGCCCTCCCAGTAGATCTATTATCTAGTCATTGCTGTTATTGCCTGGCAGTTTTCCATATAGCAAGAGGAGACAGCAGAAACAACAACATAAAAAAACCCCCAAAACAAATAAAAACCACAGACCCTGTCAATAGGATTCAAAGACACGTTGTGCTCGAGATCAGTGTCAACTTACATTTGCATTGTTCTATTCAGTAAAAATATTCTAAATATAGGTATGTTGAATGAAGCAGTGAAGCTAAGAGGCATCTAGAGCACTAACAAAATTAGAAACATAAAAAAAAAAAGATGACAATACTATGGAAACACTGAAGTATAGTTCATTTTCGAACTAAACCCATGTGCAGAAGAGCTACCTTAGATGAAGCACATATAGAATAGGTTAAATTTCCCAAATCTTTAGAAATAAAAGACACTGTATAATTAAAAAGAAAACAACAGAGTTTTAATGGGCATAGTTGGATTTTTTACCCAGTTTTAACAGGTTTTATTACCCCCATTATGGAACAGTCACGTGAAACAATACTCTGCAGAGAATCACCACTACCTAAGTTAAGTACAGTTGGAAGAAAACCTTCCTCCTGTGAATCTTAGAGCGATCTCCTTTTAAAATTCACTTCTAGAAGCCAAACAAATTTCAGTCCAGAGGGTCCTCTAAAGGAATATAGAAGTCTATATGAATTGCATCTTTGCTTGTATGAAAAGTTTTATGTTTCCTGCTTCTTGACAGGTTTGATCATATCAAGGAGACAAAGTGAATATATCAGGGAAAGGATTGCTGTACCCCTTCCCTGTTTTATGTTTTGTCTTCCTAATTACCTGTTCCTAGCTTCCTTTGAAACAGAACAGTAGGCCAGAAGGAACTTTGGTCTGACAAATGATGAAAATTTTTGTGTTCACCAAAAGAAAAAGTTGGCAAACTGGAAAAACTAAAGTAACCCTTTTAAGGGTGCAATCCAAACTTGCAGCTAACAACCTAGCAGGGAAGTTCATCTGTTTAAAGTAGGACAAAACCCAGCTATTTTTTGACACCTGATCTGGACACACAAAATGGAAAAAAGGAGTAGACTGGAGATGAGAAAAGAAGTATGTTTGCAGGGTTTGCTATAGTAGTGAAAACTGAAAGTAAAGATTCAAGTTCTAGGCACAAGAAATATTTTTATTTCAAAAATCATTTGTATGAGCCTCAACATCAAAAGTACAAAGATCCTCAAGAATTGTGTGAAAATACATGGAGAAATTTAAATTTTTTGTTGAACAAAGCTCTTTCATTTTTGCAAGGAAAAGTACTGTAACTAGTCTAAGGATTTTTTTTTTAAACAGAGGATTAAATAAGTACAGCTCCAGAAATTATTGGCATTTCAATCTCTTACTGAGCTACTCCCATTATCCTAATTAAGGCCTAAATGAAACATAGTGGGCCCTTATCTCAAGAACGCTGGCAAACATCTGCAACTGGAAGGTAACAAAGACAGTTAACAGGACTCCATCCAGATTCAGAGGTATGTACCATTACACAGTTTGTACAAAATGATCTAAATAATTGCGTTTGAAGACAAAACCATTCATGACACATGATTACCTTGCCGATGAATCATTCCTCCGTGCATAATTCTTGCCACAATGCAATGGTTCAGCTCATTCATTTTTAAAGTGATTCCCTAGAAAAAAGAAATGTTTATATTTTTAAAATAAAACGTGAAGCAGTGTGATTCTTGAGTGGTTAAGAACAGTCACTTCTCCTAAAAGCTTGAAGGCAGGGTATAAATTTTAAGGTTAAAATAAAAACTTTGCCACTCACTGAAACATAAGCGATGAAAATAGATACTATTTGTAAGTGAAGATGCAATACTTTAATATATGAGCATATAAGGCTCTAGTTTGTTAAAAATGTAATTTTGAAGTGCAAAGTGTCCAGTTTGGTTTAAAGCCTAATCTGCTATAACTACTACAAGGTTCTTTTTAAACACAACCGGCTCTAGTGGTACAGCAGTAGTATGAATGCACACGTAGCATTTTAAATTAAGGATATACACAGGCGGATAAGTATCTACAATGGCTGCTGAACTATTCCAATTATACTGGCAATCCTACTTCAAAGTGCAGAAATGGTCATTAACATCATTATAATACTGGTCTTTACCAGCACAGAGTCAAGAGAAATACTGAGGTTCCCTCCATACCATTGGTTCATCTGTGTTCTTCTGGAACTGCACCAGTCGAACTCGTGTTACATTCTCCATATCCATGTCGCCGTTGGCGCTTTCTGGAGAATCTCCGTTTAAGTATGGAGAGGTGGGAGGAGGTGTAACTCTCAGCGCTTCATCACTGTAAACTTCATGTGCCACTACATCATGAGTTTGAAGTAAGGCCTAGAGGAGATTACAGCAACAAAATATCAGACTACCATAATCTCTGATGCCCCCTACTCATTCCTTATAAGTATTTTTGAAGCTGTTCAGAAATTAAAGGAAATCCAAGATATTTGTACCTCACTTTCTATATAGGAACTTTTCCCTTAAAGTAAGATAAACTTCAGCAGAATGCAAATGCATACGCACATACCTAGCCTTTAAAATCTGCATGAGTAAACCTGATTTTCTACTGTAGATACCTAAATGAGAATGATGCTGCTTCCCTCTCGCGCATCTTCTAGACTCCTGCAAGGTGTCAGAATTAAGCCATCCTTATTTATGTGTCTAGACACAGAATTACGAAGCTACCTTTCTGAGCAAACTATTCTATAATAATTACCCTAGTAAAATGGAAAGGTATTCAGATCCCATGGTATTTCATTCTAATAAAGACAGACTGTGGATCGGTATTGACTGAAAGACTGAAATACTGTTTTTTATTGTTTACTAGCATAATCACTTCCATATTCTCCCATTCCCCTAGAGCATGGACCCAGCACAGCCACACTGAGTTCAAAATGCCTGATAAAAATTACAATCTAAACCAACAAACTGCTCAAATACTACTTCATTAGTTTTACTCTGTTTCTTGATGCAAAGAATGGTACAACATGTAATTGATTAAATGTATTTAAATATCTTTGATAAGCAGAACAACTGACTGTGTAAGAACTCTAAGCTAGGGCAAAGACATGAAGCCTGTATAACTGTAAAAAGTGTAACATAGTATTATTACAAGATAAAAGTTGGACAAAGTGTAAACATTTGCAAAGCAGTATTCAATAGTACCAGGCTTTTTTATGGTATGACATTCCACTGTTCTCCAGGATATCTTTAAAAACCCCGTAACACATCCATTTCACATTTGCATTCAACTCTTAATAATGAGTATGTTATAGGTAGTTTCCTTCTGTCCAAAAACTAAATACGACTTATATGTGAACATGCTAGTTCTACTCCTATACTAACTCATAAAGGACCAGAGATAGATCCTGCCTCTTTATCCAAATGGACAGGTTTCTCAGATAAGGATTGATAAATCAAGCCTAGTTCTTACAATATCTCTACAATAGTAGAGATATCAGCCACCACCGCAGTTAGGTCAATCTACATTATAGTTAACATCTTGTTAATTTTCATTTAAATGCTCATAGCTCTTAATTTGCAAAACCCATCAATCTTGCAAGGCTTGAGATTGACCATCTAGAATTTGTTTTGGCAGGAAATCTGACTTTGCAATGTCTTAATCTTCAATTAAAATGTTTAAGTAGAACTTAAACTGAAAAAAGTGATAAAAAACCATCCCTACAAGATGTATTTCTGAAGTGGAATCCAAGGCAGAAATGGGATTTTCACGGCCTCTACAAAATCCTAAATTTGTTCCCAAGGTAACACTTCTAAATTGTACCATGTTATAAAAGGTAACTTCATAAACAGTTTAAGTTGCCTTTCCTCAAATCAGTTTCAAACTATAGTTGGGAATTCAGCATTATAACGATGGAACGGAATTCCCTAAAGTAGCAATGGTCTGCCCACATTCCCTCCTGTTTTTCCAGTGTTTCAAGCCCACCTACACAAATACTGGTTTTAGTTAAATACTAACCTGTATCTGCATTTTCTGTTTTTCATCTTACTTTGTCAACCACTAAGCACAAACTTGCAACCACTCCTCTGCATTAGTCTGTACTACTGAAGCAACGTTTTAGATTAGACATCTGGACCATATATGTAAGTTAAACCACTTTAATTAAATCAATTCTTAATTTGATTTATTTAATTGGGTATAAAGTTATGTGTGAATACTCCTATATAGGTTTAGGGATTTAGCTTAATTCTCATTCTAGTATCTGAAAACTGTTTGCAGTTGTCCCAAATAAGACAAGAGCAGCCACGTGCAATCATGCCTTAGCTCTGGCTGTTACAAAAAAAATCCATTCTAGGAGTGAGTGTGGTCTTGGCTTTGCGTGCAAGCACTCTTTAACAGAGTAGGATGATCTTCCATGCTTCCTTCAGCTCAATCTACTCAAAACTACTTACTCAACTTCATGCACCTGCCGGTATCTGTTATACTCTCCACACTTTAATATTACATTTCTTATGTAATTCAGGGCCTTACATTTGTTTCACATCAAATACTTGCCTGGCTTTATACTATATTTTTAGCAACAATATACATCTTGTAGGCAGTTAAAATATGGTAATTTGAACATTTTTAAAGGTTCATAATTATACTAGATGACTTCTGAAAGTGTTAACAAAAATTAACACAAATTCAGAAACACCAGATACTAAAGTACAGCAAGCTCAATTTAAATACTGAAAACATTAAATATAAAGGCTGCTGTTGGACTTTACTTAAAGATACCTCTTCTCATGCATTTCTGTTAATTTTGATAATTTAGATTTTTTCCCTCTCTTTTTTATTTGCAGAACATGATAATCCTGCTGAAAATAAGTTTAGTGAGAACAAGTGCTTTCTACTATATTGCAGGGTCATTTTCTGCAAAGAACAGCATAAGAAGACACACGATGATGCATAAAACTTCAATATGTAATTAAGTGTCTCCTAGTACAGCAAACATTTCAATTGCTGCCACATACTAAACATATATAATAGAACCTTTTACAGATAAAACTGGCACATTTGAAAAGCTACTCAAAGTTGTGTAATGGAATAAAAGCTCCTTGAAATCTGTACACAACAAATGAGGTACTGGATAATCTTTTAAAGAATTCTTAAATTAATTATCTGCTGAAAGACTTCCATGCAAAATTTACATACATTTATTTAAATTAAAATGTTAAGCATGTACAGACTAAATTCATAATTTATTCCTGTACCCATAAGGCACACAAGGGTAAAACAAAACTAAAACAACAAAAAAACTTTGAACTCTAAGATCTCAGTGCCAATAAGAGTACTTACAAACGCATACTTCATTGGCTTTGGTTCTGTAAAGGCCTATACATTGTCTGAACCACTAACACTGTGTTTAAGTAAACGAGACAGACCATACTCCATTGTCTTCTGATTAGTTATACACATTAGATAATATGAATAATAGCAAAATACTCTGTTATCATACAGGTGTTAATGCACATGATCCTACTTATTACACCTCATTGCTTCAGTCTGTGCGTCAGAGCTCAGCAACTTACTAACCAGAGTATTGGTCTGTACAATGCTTGGTACACACATTGAGTGTAGGCTGATGATATTGTTCTATACAATTATTTCCTTTCCTAATAGTATCTATTTTAAAGGCTTTGGCTCTGAAGGAAAGTTTGGCAGAATGCCACATACATAAGAATAATTTTGTAAGGTCTGCAACCTTATAAAAGGTGTATCTGGGAGCAGGAGTGGGAATGATGGGAGAGGATGGGATTGCCTCTTTGACATCTGGAGACTCTTTGGTATCCGCACCCTAAAGGTATGGCTCCACAGCAACATATGCCAATTTAACTGCTGCTTTACATGTTTGTGCCATTCCTCCTGGACTGCATGTTTCTGTCCCCTTGCTCATTCTGGCTCTGGCAGTATTCCAGTTGTCCCTTATTCTTTTTGCTAAAAGGATCATTGTTTTGTTGGAGCAGTTTTCTACTAGTTTAGCACAGTGCAATACCGAAGTGCAGTGTCAGATGAATATCAGAACAACTGCAAGGGAGAGGATGAAACATGGGGAGAAGGGATGGGACTCCATCAACTAGCAATTTAGTGTGGGATGCCATAGACTGACTTACTGAAATTACTCCTCATCAAAAATACTTGTTATGGAATTGCAGCTTATTCCTTATTAAAAAATACTTTTTATAGAATTGCAGCAAAAGAATTCAGACAGATGGTTTTAAATTTGTGAGGATATCAGGTGGAAATAGAGATATCTATAAAAGATGATTTCCAACTCACTTTTCCTGTCGCTTGATTTGATACATGAAATTTTTACATGCCACAATCATTTTTGTTGATGCCTACCCTGAAAACAATTTATACTTAAAAAATGCTTTCTCCACAGTGCCTAATGTTTTTGCAATACTGTGTGGTAATTACACAAAAAAAGGTAAATCAAATGAACCTGTCAGATTCCAAATAAAGAAGCTGAGTACCAAAGAGTATTGTTCTTGGTTGGTTTTTTTTTTAAATCTTTCTTACAGTATGGCTGTGTACCATTCCACCTTGTTTTACATTCTATTTCAAGCCAGTATTCCTGCTAAAAGTTGAACCAGATATGTTACAGACTTCAGAATAGGTATCATCTCCAGGCAACGACATATCAGTGTGTTGCTGAGTACAACATAAAAAGCCAATGTCTGCATTAGCAATTAGTGCAATGAAATAAGAATGAATCAATAAGTAAAACAATTGGGTTAGGGAGGACACAATGTACACACTGAACGCATTGCAGGAGTTTTTACTTCTGACCAGCTTCCATCTTGCCCTGTGGACTGAATGCCCATCAGCTGCTGGATTACATTGGCTTCTGGCATACATCTTAGAGTTTAATTTTATCTGAAAGGAGTCTAGTTTGCATACTCTGAGACCCTTAGATGATACAAACCAAAGCATTGTAAGGGGACAATCAGGAGATTCACTTCAAAAACACACTCCTGATCTGATTTAAAGTACTAAAATAAATGCACCCAAACCTACAGTGGCCATGAAAAGAACACACTGGGACATGCAGCTATCCAGATTTCATCTTATACCTGAATATGAGGTTGGTTTCAGTTCACTCTTTCCTGGAAATTAGGTTTATCCTTCAGACTTACAGTAATTCAGCTTTCAGGTATGCAAATTCCACAAAGCCCCCTGCATATAATCCTTGTGTTAGGGAAAGTCAAATTCATGATTTCAAACTGACAATAGTGTATAGTAGATTTAAGCAAACACTTTTATTTCTAAACTTATGAACTTTATCCACAGCGCAAACAAAATAAATCCTTTAAGCAGTTTCAAAAGACTGGACTTTAGTAACTTGAACTAAGTTATTAAGCAGTCACAACCTGAACTTAGGACAATTATTGCCCACAAATCAGGTTTGTGAAACAGACACAGTAGGAGTTGATATGTAACACAAATCCACTAGGCTGTACAAGCTATTGATTTATTATAAAATAATGTTAAATAAACACTTATTTTGCAATGAATTGACACACCTTTATCCTAACAAGATCTTGGGAAAAACAAAAAGGAGGATCCCAGCTCTACCTATGGACATCCAAAAGGATTCATTCTTCCTTCTATGTGCAACACAGCTCCCCCAAAAAGACAGTGAAACTGCTCTATAATTAGCTTACTCCAAACTGCTGACAGTTTTCAGCACAGTAATGGGGACCAATAGTAGTAGTAATAGTAACTATTTTGCCGGAACAGCAGATTAGAAATATTTATTAATACGTATATCGTATTGTATGCAGTTTCATCACTTGTAGATTTTAGGGAGAACTTACTGAACTTAAGTTTTCTAATATGAAGAATATTAAAAAAAAACCACCAACCAACCCAACAAGAGTAACATTTGCTCACCATGAAATGAGGTTGTGTTAAAATACGCTTCAGCTCCTTTGCATCATTGTTCTCTGGGTAACATGAAATTTCTTCCAATACCTGCAAAATAAGCAGGAGAAATGCCCATAGTAAATTTCTTTTAAATAAAGCTATTAATCAAACAAATGAAAACCCTCACTGGTCAGTCAGAATATCTCCAAATTATACAAAAGAATATTTTTGACAGGAAAGGGCTTAGGAGAATGTGCCTTCCCCGCAAGAGAATAAAATACCTCATTTCAGTTTTCTTTCTGAGAGAGATTAAAGCAGTAATTTGAAGGAAACAGTTGCTCTTTTTTCAATTGACAGTATTCTTCCAACAGCTAGATATATGGAGGTAGAAATGAAGCGCTAATAGGTGACACATCACCACCACCAATTGCTACTTTCACACATGGTCTCAATTTATTAAAACAATCAGTTTAAAAGCAGAATAAAAAATACTCATAAAACCTACTCTCCACAAATTAAATTGTTAAAGACATCAAGTGTAGGTGGTCCATCTGGTATCCCACCTCCAAGCTCCAGATTTTATAAAATCTGAGCCATACTTCAGCTTATCATTGGAGGAAGGAGGAGGGAGTAAATAAGCTTTAACTCATTTGCCTGCAACCTGATACTTACACTTTTATTTTCACATGCAACTACTTGGACAACAAAAGCAGAGTATTTTGCTTCTGGAAGCACCTTCCAGAATTAACTGCCAGAAAATTTTGCAGCATAGGACTTGAGGGTGTCTATCAGTGTAACTTCAGTAATTACATAGTGTTTTAAGGTCTTCCTGTTAATTCTGTTTTAATAGCACTATGAATAGTGTTTTCCTATGACATTATCCCCAATAACTGTGCTTATTTTTACTGATAATATATAATACAACTATTTTTTTTTTACTACTTGCAATAAATAAACAAATAAAATACTGTTTGTCAGGTATAAGAATTAAGAACATCTGTGTCTATTTATCTTTCATCTTAATGGGCCACCTTCATTGCATTTCTAGGTCTGCTCTTCTTAAAACTATCTATGATAAACTTGGTTTTTCAATGTAAAAAGCTGATACCTAGAAATATATCTTTTTTTGTGACTAAGTCATATAAACATCAAACTTCTGCTGCAGATAAATAAACTGAACATGAAAGATACTGCACTTCCCCAACTGGAGTATTCCTTTTAATACCACTATTGTTGCAGCAAAGGTTAAATGATGAAACTGAGTAATATATATAATCCTTACAGACATAATGGAATTCTGGAAGTTTATGCAACTTGTTATGTAACTTAAAGAAGCAATGGTAGAATTCCAGAAATAATTCAGATTATGAGCCAGAATACATATCAGTATCTTAATGAAGAAAAAAATGTTCCACTTCAAATACAATCAAACTTTCAAAGTAAAAAATGTATTTATAGCCATTACCTCTTTGGCTCTCTGTACAGCATCACTTGGAGGATTCCTGATTTGTGGTGAAGATTTTGTGTTTATTTTGTCATAAAGCTGAAATAACAAGAAAAGAAACTACTGAAATCATATGCTACTTTATCTAAAGTAATGATGAGCACTAACAATAGCCTGCTTATGTTACCACGATTAAGATGACTGTTAAACCGCAAGACCGACAGCTGTTTTGTATACAAAATCTAGCGGCTTAGGGTTTTGCCTTTTCATTTTTAAACATTTCCTGATTTGAACAGTGCCATAGATTCAGAGTTCATAGGATGACATGGGAAAGTTCAAGAGGTTAAGGGATTCTGCAAACCTCCCATGATTTTTCCACAGATTTACAGAAACTATATTCTTCTACTAGAAGCGATCCTATGAATCTTGAATAAATGCTTTAAATCATACATTCTGCTATAAAATCAAATTAATCTGCATATCCAACTTCTCAATAAATCAAATCATCAAACATTCCGAACAGTAATTTAAATAAACCTCAGAATATGGGAAAATGCTCTTGAAGATAGAATGCCACAAAAGCCAAAGACTTTGGAGAAGAGAAAAACAAACCTTTCCAAGAAAGAGTGCTCACAAAAAAGAGAATCTGTATTTTACTAGGATTTTCTATTGGACAGAAGAATGCCAATGTATTTAAATAGGAAATTGTAAACCTTCCAGGTTAATTATTTTTTTAAAAAAACTTTTAAAAACCTCTCAGCTATGCAAAACACAATAGAAGAAAGATCTGTCTTCAGTTTCAAATCAGAGATATTACAGGCTCTGTTTCATACAGACCTAACAGATTGTGCATGTTTTAAAGGAATAAATGTATACTGAAGAATAAACAGGCACTGTAATATATACTATTTTCAAATAAAAAACTTTTGGCTTACAGTTCAAACAATATAAAGATGGTCATACCTGTAATTATTTCCTATTTATGTTAGACTATTTCTTTGAAATATAAGACAGAAAAAAGATACAAATAACTATTTTTAGGATATTAGAGAAATTTTTATCACAGTGAGGGTGGTGAAACACTGCAACAAGTTGCCCAGGGAAGTTGTGGAATCTCTCAACTTTGGAAATACTCAAAATTCAAGTCAAATTCATAATAGTGTATGTAAACAAACATTCAAAATACACAAGGGACTCTTAACACCTTCAGCAAATCCTAACACTGTAAAGGATGAGTTGATAAGAACGCCCCATTTAGGCTGCTCAGCAAGGAGTTCTCAGGAGCCTCCTCTGAGAAGCTTACAGCTCCATTTTCTGGCTGAGGACGGCCTCGGATGTTTGAAAAAGGGAATCTTGTCAAGCTACAGAAGTGCCCTCTTCTCCTTCTCACATGAAATACCATTCAGTTTTAGAAGAGATGTAAATTGCAATAAATGCAATCCAATATCATAATCATTCTTCTTGTGTCCCTTAACAACCTAATGCACATGTTGAACATTTCGAGTTCATACGCAAATAAATACAAAAAGAGGAAACAACGTCACTTCCAAAAAAAATTGCCTGCAGGACAGTTATACTACTATCTTGGGGAAAGAAAGGTAGAAAAGCCAAGCTAAATCAGTTTCTTCCACATCCAACAACTTCACCTTGTGCTGCCAAAACACTGCTATACTCTACAGTTTAAGCACCCTTGACCACTGCTGAAGTTTTTAAAATAAAAGCTTTCTGCTATCTTATAGTTCAGGAGATACTTTAGTTGCGTACACAATTATTTGTTTTTACCTTTTCTTAAATAAGTAAACAAAACCTACCCAAACTCCAGCAACTCCAAATTATTAAGTATCACATTTATACACCTGTTAAGAAACTGCATCAAGCATGGTGTACTGAGTAAAGCACAGTAGGAGCTGTTGAAAATGCATGATACCCAACATCAACATTATTGAATGTATTTTTCTAAAAGTCACACACACATCCTGTTTAAGATTAATGAAATTACAGAAAAGTTAGCATGAAAATATTTTCATTAGTTATTTCTAGCAATTGTTTAAAAGCTAAGTCGCTGAAGTTGCTGACTTCACCCAAGTCACTATGTTATTGTGATCCAAAACAACCGGCAGTTTACAGAAACAATTTTTTCTCACTGTCATGGGTGAGTTATCTTCTGAGACTACGAAGGAGGCAAAAAGGAAAGCAGGAAGCAAAGTGCCTCTAAGAATGTTTAGAAAAAAATCAAGGCAAAGTTCAGACTAAACAAGGGTGCATTTATTTTTCCGTAGTGCCTTCATGCTGAGGCATGGCACTTAAATTTCATCTTCTAGGACTGCTACTTACTGAGATTTGTTTCCCAGGCACCAAACCATTAGGAGAGACTCTGACAGTACTTAGAAGAGAAACCTTCATATTTGCATTAAGGCTTAAAGCCTATATATTACCCAAGCCACGGGATCCATTCATTGTTTCTGGAGGTAGAAGACAACCTCAACTAGAGAAAGGATGTATTTTTGGCAGCTTCACTAGCACGAGCAGATCTCTTCTAGAGAATCTTCTTGGGTACTCTACCTCCAAAGCTCATTACAGCGGAAGGCACTCATTCCAGGGTCTAATGGAAACACTACACAAACAGCCTACACCGCATTATGTTTTAACCATGAGTATAATGTGTTTTTCTCCAAAGTTCTGTCCAATCTTAACTCTAAAAAGCAAGAATCAAACAAAACCCACAATAAATCTGAAAAGAAACTTGAACCTCTCCAACTTGAAATGCATTTTTAAATGGTAAATTCCTAATTAAAACCAGGGACATTTCATGAAGGTATACTGATGTAAGAAAAAAAAAGAAATACACATTTTCATTTGTTTAACTGGGTTACCATTACTTTAACCTCTGCATGCAAGGAAAAAGAAAAGCGTATTTTCTGCCCAAATAAAAGACCATACATCTACGAACAAAGAATACAAATAATACTTACAAGAGGGGGCACTATCTTGGCATGGGGAAGGAGGTATCTCAGGCAGTTAGAAAGCATAAAGTCAGCTATGTATGAGTTTCTCCCAGGGAAGACTACAGCCAAATGCCATTCCATAATGAGAATATCAACTAAGAAACAAGACTGTTATATGTGTTTGTGGCATGCCCACAATAGACCACTGTTCGGTTCTACATTCAAAATACAGGAAGGATGTCAAGAGGCAGAGAGGGCTCAGAAAAAGCTTTCCAAAAAGATGAATCATCTCTCCCTCTAGTACATTATAAAATGCTTAAAGACAGAAGTTTGATAACATAAGGGAAGTCAGTTTAAATGACAAAACTATGACATGATCCGAGTAAAAGGAAGTAGTCAGGACAAATTCAGAGCAGAATTAAAGCACAAATATCAACACTGCAGGTAATTAAGGGTGTAATTGATTTACTCTCTTGGGAATTTTTAAAAAAATCAGAAACAGACATTTTTGAAATGGTATACTCTAATTCAAGTTAGTTCATGGAATTTTTAGCTTACAAAGGGACCGGGCTACATAATTAAAATTGCTTCTCCTAGCCACATACTCCCTAAAAAACAAATTAAGCTTTAAAATTTAAGTGTAAATAATTTATTCTGTAATTTGTTGGAAAATGATATCTATATCAATAAAACCGGTGTTTTACGAATTATCCTAAAAGGAGCCCAATAGCAGTAGTGAAAGATTTATTTTTGTATGTGAAGTTATCAATGGTCAAAGAAGATTTCCACATGAGAAAATCCAAATGACATAAAGAAAAATGTAGTTTGTCAATTCCTGTACAATATTTTTTAAGCACACTGTAGTTCTTCAGCTAGTTGTTACTATCTCTGTGCTCTGAATTACTTTTAAAACAGAAGCTGACTGTGGCTTTCATCATGTCAAGGTTTTTTTGTCTTTTTATAGATGAGCCACAAATTCTTAGGTTTTAATTGTGGTTCTTGAAATGATGGTGAACACTGTCTTGACCTAAAACTGTTTTTAATCCCTTTTTAGCAACAAAACAGCTGTACTTATTGCTGACATTTGATGTTAGCAACAGAAAAATTTCCTAGTGGAGACAACAAGTATCGTTACCGAACTGTCTCAGTTTCTATTTTCACATCTCATCTGGAAACAACCTTTTGTTCAGGCCATGCAATTTCTCTCTGGTATAATGCAGTATAACACTAAATTATTTTGGAGAGTAGTGGCACAAATTACAATACACGAGACAAATGCAATTATTACACACTGAAGACAGTAAAATAACAAGACTGTTTTCAAATCTATAAATACATACACAGCAATACCCCATGAACCATTTATCTTGTTCAGGTTCACATGTCATTACGTATTTCTAATGCATCCTTAGGAGAAATTAAAATAATATCATGTACAAGATTGTATCAGAAGTACTATTTCTACATTAACTGTTTATGTAGTCAAAGCAAAAATAAGAACATACAACCAAGATGTCTCTTTAAAAACATATGAAGTAATAATAAGTAAACCCAGAAAGGAAGTATTAGTACCTCTCAGTACTTGCTTTATATTTTAATTTTTTCAATATGCCATTTCAACAATGCTTTCACAGAATTTTTTTGGACATTAAAAAAAAAGTCTGGTTCTAAACTGTCTCTTGTTTGGTATGTACTTGTATAAACAGAAGGATGAATCCAGGACATTATTTTGCATCTCTCATTTCCAATTTTAGTAACTGTGTATTCAGTCTGGACAGAATCTTTTAGCATTATGTTATTAAGCCTATTTAAAAAAACACATTAACTCTAACAATAATTAGTCTTTACTGGTTACAGAAGATGATTAGAAGCTTTCCGCCAGAACACAGCAGAAGCTGGTAAGAGGAGCAAAGATTATACTATGCATTAATGCACCAGAACTGGTGAAGCAGTCCTGCCTTCTTTGCAATCTTTGAAAAAAGACTGTTTTGCAATACTTTTCAAATATTTCTGCACTTAAACAATAGCTATAGCAGAAGCAATTTAGAAGAAGGAATTTACAGCTCCATAATTCATCTCTGAAAGCACTGAAATTTAGTGGTTTCATTTAGACACATTAAGAAGAACATTTGTTCCCTTAGACACAAGAATCCAACACACCTTTACACAAATGTTTTACAAAATGTTTAAGAAAACTCTGAATGAAACCTGTTCGCACATCATAGATTAAAGTAAACATTAATGACAATTACAGCCAGGCTTTATACACTCCTGTAGTGCAGAACACATTACTATGTGCAGTTAGCTACACAATTTTAATCACAGAAAACCAGCCTGTTTACAATGCGGTTGTCTTTCAGCAGCCCTGCAACTCTAAGTCCTTCAGGGACCATACCAAAGGTGGTTTCTTGTGGAACAAAATGAACCGGTTCATTCTTCACTGTCCTCAACAGAATGCTTTTCTATGTAATACCAACAGACTTTCAGCAGGGCAAAATCTGTATGTGCCCTAATGATGGGCTTTCTTTTTGCTGGGACACTCTATTTTCAAGCAAATAACTGCTTGAAATATAATGCTTGAATAACCCCAGTAGCCCAACCTCCAACAATTTCACTCAGCAATAAGCATAAACATAAAAATTAAAAATTTCTAATAATTAAAAAAACCCCAAACAACTGTTGTAAAACACCACAGCAATTGTAATCTTTGGAATTTCCAGACTTTTGAATACTTTGCATCACAGTCTCACTCCTCAGTACCAGTTCTTCTGTGTTTGCTACACAGAAAATTAAAATTATGAGCTTGCTCTAGAAAAGCTCAACAGTCACAACTGATACATTAACAAAACGTGATATAACAAACATAAATTGACATTATAGCTAATTAACAGAATAGTACTGCTTCTTAAAAAGACAAGTTTTGCTTTAAATTTTGCATGCTAGAACACAAATGCTATGAAAAGAATACCCACAACAAGTCAAGTAGTGTCACTATCAGTTGACCAGCTTTCGTAGGAGTCCAGACTTTTTGTCTTCTGCCTGTATAAAGGGAACTCGTTTCTTCTGATATTGAAAAGCAGACAGCCCAAAGCCTAATCCACAATCAGGCAGGCGAGACAAAACAACAAACTCTTCTTTTCTGACTAGTTTTTCAGATGTGTAGAAATTCCTTTTTAACCATTTCCTGTAAGAGGAGTCAGAATACTGTCCGAACACAACCCCCATTCAATGTCACACTGAAAAATTTAGATACATCACAACTAGCAGAAATTTAGCCTCACTGTCTGGTCTAATCTTGAATGTAAACAAAGTTAGATCACACAGTGAAATCAGTAAGTATTTTATCTGTCCAAAATCTGGAAGTTTCTGTGATGTAAACGAGAAACTTTTGTTAAAACAAGAACTACTGAACTGCTAGAGCATAAACCCGCATGATCTTTCAACACAAATACACATTTTGTGAGGATTCAGTTAGAATTCAGACAGACAGATACTGGGTTGCCAACCTCAAATATTAAATCCCCAAATTGAAACATGTAAAAATAATCATTAAAACATGTCCTTATATATTTGACTTTTGCTTTCTGAACAATATAACCATATGCAACATAGTGATATTAGAGGACTGTTTTTTATCACTTTTAGGTTTTTGTACCATCTAAAAATTCTCCGGTGGAGGTGCTGCCCCTTGCACAGCAACATTTACTGACAAACAGGCTTGTTACTCTGTTACCTTTCACAGCTCCCTATCGTGCGTGGTACTCCGTTTACCCCAGAGGATTCATGTACTGCAAGTCTGAAAGAAATCCATGACCTACTGAATGAAATAATATTCACAAGCAGTAATATCAAAGAAGCTCTAAAATTAAAGAGCAAATTAGATAATTGATAGATCACTTCATTCTTTCTTCTGCCAGTTCTGTTTCATGTCTCCTTTTCCATGCAAAATGTTACAACCTTCCCATGGGTGCCTCTTTCCTTGGGATTCTATGCCCTCAAGGAAACACATCCCTGAAGGTAACAATTCCTACTGGAAAACACACTGAGTAACAAGGTCACAGTCAGCAGGGGCTTTATCTTCAACTTTGTTTAAAGACAGTTTGTTCTTCTAAACCCTCTGTTTTTCACTGTTAAGGACTGTGCCTGAAGCTCCCTGTCATCATTTTAGCATTAGTGACCTAACATTCATTTCCCAGCATAACTGTACAGCACACGTTACAGTCCCATCCCGTATGAAAGTCCGAAGCATATTTAAGACTCTACTTTGTGACCTCTAGAGCATTACAGGTTACAGCTCTCCACAGCTTCAAGCTTTCTTCTGTGTGATACACTTATTGTAGAATAGGAGTGTGATCAACCTTTGCATTCAAGTTCCTTACACAGCGAAATGCTGTGCTATTGAACAGTGAACAAAACTACTTCAATAGAAGGTTTCAGGAAGTAGTTTATCAGCTAAAATGACGATTCCCTGACACAGTGTTCACAGAACAAGACAGTCTGAAGCAGTACATTAATTCTGTCTGAACAGACAAGTGTTTGCTTCTGTCATGCCACAGAACTGACAGCTGTCATCACTGCAGCTTGTTACTTCAGGCACTCAGACTTTCAGTAACCCTGACAGAGGTTATGTTAATTTGAAATATTCAATTTCTTTCTACATATTCACATTCATGCAACACATAAATTATCTTTTATGTAAAAAAACTCTTATAGTAGCAAAGAGAACCCCGAATTTCACTTTAATTTTGATTATTTATGTGATAGAACTGAAATACACATATTAATTTTTAGAGGAACTTTTACGTGCAAAATTTAAGCCAACTGTAATTTGTTTTTAGAAGTCATCTGTATTCTTACATATTCATAATGTGTCACTTGTAGAACAGAGTTACACTTGCTGCTACCTGTGTCAGAAATGAACATAAACCCAGATTTTCTTATGCCTTTACTAAAACAACAGGTAAGAAAAAATGATGCCAGGTAAATTCAATCAACTCTATGGAATTTCAGCTTTTACTCCAAGCTGCCTCCCTTTTTTTGGGACCATTCCACATTTGGGCTTCTTCGCTTGTTTTACTTTAAATCAAGAACTTAACTTTTGAGGGGAAGAAGAGAGAAGAGGAAACCAACCAAACTGGGCAAAACATTTTTCTCTGTGTATTAGTTCAATTCCCACTGCACACAATTGGCAAACAATTGTCTTCTAGAGAGTAAGAATGACAAATTTCATTGTATTGCATACACAAAACATGAAATTCTGACCACACAAAACTGACATACCAATGAAGCTAAATGCCAACTGGAAAACGTTTAATACATGTTAGCAGGTTGTTAATGACCACATTTCTGATGCATGCAGAGGATACTACATGTTTCTTATTGGTCAATGCCTTACTACTGGAGAAGGAGGAAATATATTAACTGATCTACTTCAAGAACTGCTAGAATAAAATTCCTTGACCCTTCAGTGCGCTATACATGACAACAAACACCGCCTGTCAGATGTGGTCCTACTGCGTTGCCAGAACAGCATCTTAGTAAAGCACAAACTATCAAGGTTCATTCTACTGAGGATGAATATAAATTAAAGGACAGAAGGTGACAGATATGGTATCTGTTTTATTAAGGTGGAACCCTGAAATGATCGTAGGCTTCCTTTCAGAGAGAAAACATATCCCTCCAACCCCTAAGAAGTCCACAGCCAAAGGACTGTGTATGCACTGCCTTCGTAGTAATTCAAGGGGTAAAAAGGAACCAAGAAAGAAATCCTCCTCATTGCCTTCACAGAGTCTGTCTATTGGTAGCAATTTGGTTACATGACAGTTGGAAGGAAAGCACACAGCCCTTTGCCAGTGTTGGCAATAGGCAAATATGCCAAGTGGCATTACATACATTACTGCTCAATATTTTATTATCTAAATCTTGCATTGACATATTTTGTATGCTTGGAAACACCAGGGGAACTAGAAGGTTAAGGCATAGAACACTAAAAAGGTTTTCCATTCTGTTATGTAGCTAAATGGGATATCTGTTGTGTCTATCTTTTGATCAAAACTTAAAAAAGTGAAAATGTATCCAAGTTTAAATTCTCTCAATAGGTTACAATCCTGTAGCAAAACTGCAGGCAGTCATGAACTGTGGGAAAATCACACAAAGCTGAAACTAAGACTGTACAGATCTGTGCAGCTCCATACACTAAATCCACTGTGCTTACATATGTGGGTGTAACCATTTTTCAGCTGTAGTTCTTATACTGCTAGTTTGGACAAGCAGCAATTTTAGCTTTTAAAATGATAAAGGAAATATTTCTACTTATGCATATTACATGGCACATTGCTTTTTACAGTCTTCATGGAACATTAAATATTTTCACAGTTTGTTCTAAATCAATCTTTGATCTAATTTTATTTTTTAAACTGATATAGTTAAAAGCAGATTCAAAGACACACTTATGCTTATACTGGTTCAGACCACATAGTCAAGTGTCAAGATGTTCACTAATATCTGACTTGTATGTTCTATATCTTTGCAAGGGGCTAACTTTTTACCTTCAGCATACATGAGCTATGAACAAATTTTAGCTCTATTGTAGAATGTTTTCCTTTTTAGCAGAAACTACCGTGTGCTATAGACTTACTCTGTAAATTCAATGCCTTCACACTTCAGAAGTAAAAGAGCTGAGGAAAGGACCATATTCTTACAAAATATAGTGCAGGGTGTGTGCGGTTTTTTTCCACAACTGCCCTTTTAAATTGTGCCTCTTGATTTGCGTCATATTTACCAAGAAGTTTTTTTTTTTTTTTTAATTGTGTGACGGAAGTACTGATAATAAACAGTAATGCTACTCCTCAAAATCACACAAGACATTATTTTCTTCTATTTAATTTCAGGTGCCCATAAATGCCTCATTCATGTATAATGAATCCAGACTCCAGTACCTGACAGCATTATATTTCACTATAAAATAGGACTCTAACCTAGTAATTTGTCTCATATTTTAAGAAAAACCCATATTAATACTCATCATAAAAATTCTATTGACTGTAGAAGCTGCAGTTCTCAACAAGTGATAGCAGATGTTAAAAGATATGCCAGACAGTACATGTACATAGCTTGCCAAAGAGGAAGAGCTTACAATTCAGCAAAATTCTATATCATATGCAATACGTGTAGGTAAACATGTTCTCTCAAATTGGAAAGTGTGGTAAGCAAAGCCTGGGATTGAATAATCTTAAATAAATACATGCTACACTTTAAAATCATAGTGACAAAACAAAAATGATTTAGATTTAAGTAGACTAAGATGTTTTCCCACCTCCTCAAAGGAGGTGAGAACTCTTCAATTTCTGCTGCCATGAGCTGACTGCAGGTATCCAGGGTACCCTTCAGTCCTCCACTATACACTGCAAGACATCTTCAGTATGCCATCTAATCTTTTTCTATTTCAGGAACTCTCTGCCACAAGTCCCTCCAGCCATTTTTTGGGGGGGTCTCAACTCCATTCCTATGTCATAAACTGGATTTTTCTCTGTTAGCTTTGCAAACGTTTTAACTTCTTTTGGAAAGATGAAAAAACTAAAACTAGGATGAGATAAAGGTACTGCTTTGCACATAGCAGTACCAAGAAAACTAGCACAGCTGTCAGAAAATCAACACAATGAAATTCAATGGTCCCAATAAAAAACCCCCACTCTCATTCTGGAACATACCAGTAGTACTGTTGTGAAAGACGTGGGCTTAGATCATTATTTCACAAGGTACTTTAACATATTTGTAATTTCAAGGACACAAAAATCCCATTATTTCAATAACATAGTCACTTAATTTTTTTTGCTACATCAGATATCTAATTGAAGCTGATCTTAACAAAAACAAGGCAAACCACCTTTTAAAGATGACACCAAGCAGCTGATGAGATAAAAGTAAGCATAAAAGACATTGAGGTGCTGGAGCATGTCCAAAGAAGAGCAGCAAAGCTGGTGAAGGGTCTAGAGCACAAGTCTTATGAGGAGCTGCTGAGGGAACTGGGGTTGTTTAGCCTGGAGAAAAGCAGGCTCAGGGGAGACCTTATTGCTGTCTACAACTATCTGAAAGGAGGTTGTAGCGAGGTGGGTGTCAGTCTCTTCTCCTAAGTAACAAGTGATAGAACAAGAGGAAATGGCCTCAAGTTGCACCAGGGGAGGTTTGGATTGGATATTAGGAAAAATTTCTTCACTGAAAGGGTTGTCAAGCATTGGAACAGGCTGCCCAGGGAAGTGGGTGAGTCACCATCCCTGGAGGTATTTAAAAGACGTGTAGACATGGCGCTTAGGGACATGGTTTAGTGGTGGACTTGGCAGTGTTAGGTTAACGGTTGGACTTGATGATCTTAAAGGTCTTTTCCAACCTAAATGATTCTATCATTCTATAAGTACCAGGGAAAACTAAACCCTCAACACAGGAAGGGCTATAAAAAGAGTTATGTTACATGGACAACACCTCGATACACCCCACAGAATAACCTTTGCCCCCATCTTGCCCCCCCTTCCAATATGGACTAATGACCTATAGCAGGAGCTACAGACTCAGGTTAAGCCTAAATAGGCTTCATTCCCAATTCTGTCAGTTGAAGTAACTCTTCAGGGTTAGATCACCATCTTGAAGAAAAGGATGCTAATGACCACAAACCTCATTTCAGGGGGATATAGAATCCATATAAAACTAGTTAAATCCACTGATTACAGTGGGTTGGCAAAGAACACAGCTTCTCACCTGCTTTGTGACATTGAGCACGTCTTGCACCAGGAGGTGCTAATGTTGGAGTTACAACCATTTTTGTTCCTCCCTATCCATGTAAATTTTTTGTAATGATATACTGAGAATAAAAATATACTGCAATGAGCTCATTAGTACAAAGAACAGTCAACATGTACCAGCCAACTAGTTGAACAACTGGAAGTAGGAGGCAGTGAGGCCTGACTGACTTCAAAGATAGAAGCATAGCTTACTGGGCTGTTACTATATTGCCTTTGGGTATTTTAATGTAAACTAAGTGTAGACTGAAATATCATTCTGAAGAAAGCTCCCAGCACCAACAAAGCAGAAGTATTATTCAAGATTTGTGGACTGTATCCCAGGTGCTGTAGCATTTCTTTATTTTTGTCATTTCTCAGAGTAAGTCCCAAGCTCCTGGAGAAACAATAAATCTGAGAATCTGAAGTTTTATAAGGAAAACAACCCCAAACAGGTAGCCCTTCTGGTTAAAAAGGAACTGAAACTAAGTTGAACTAGACTCAACATAAAAAGAAGAGAAAAAAACGTGGAAAGTAAAATATGAAAATGACCCTCTTTACCTCAAAACAATATCAGTGAAGTTAATTAACTGTTCTGCAAGTGCCAGGAATACAATTCTAGAGTTCTTTGACAGATCAGGGCCCAGTAACATAAAAATACACTGTAATCAAGGGAATTTTTAATTGCACATACTAAAAAAAATAGTCTATGGATTTATGCTTTTGGAGTAAGATATGTTGGTGCACACAGACACACACATTTGCACGGACACTCACAATGACACACCATTGACACAGGGAAGACGACGTTAGGCCAAGAGGAATGGGCTAAACAGTACAATTCTCATTTAAAGTACATACTTTATTAAGCTGAATTTCACCTGATGATTCACCACATCAGTACTATG
Organism: Gymnogyps californianus; assembly: GCF_018139145.2. Taxonomy (NCBI): domain Eukaryota; kingdom Metazoa; phylum Chordata; class Aves; order Accipitriformes; family Cathartidae; genus Gymnogyps; species Gymnogyps californianus. The sequence continues at coordinate 95,290,360 of NC_059471.1, forward strand.
CTTATAAATACTCAGAAATGACAGAACATTAGTTAGAAAGAAAACAGGTTAAGTGCAACAAAGCAACTATCACAGTGTCATGCAATCTGACCCAGAATTTTGCATCGTTGGAAAGTGGTGGATACACAAATTTCTCAAAAATGAATCTTAATCAATACAAAAGTTACTGTTAGCTCTTATTTGTATTAGTCTTGTGTTTAAGAGACCCAATCATATATCAGTATTATATAAGATATTATAAAAACATGGAACAAAAATGGTTTTTGCTCAGAAGACTAAATATAAGACAAATTCTCTGTATAAATTTGTAAGACAGAGAAACAGGAAGAACAAGAAAACAATGAGATGATGCTGACTAGCACAGTGATCTACCTATCCCAGGAACATAGAAAATGAAATGCAAAGATATGAAGGAAGTTGAAAATGGAAGGTATTTTAGAGAATGATTATGAAATAATGCAGAAGAAATTCTAGAACAGCCTCTGCTTTTAATGTTCTTTCAGATATGGCCTTCCAGAGAAGTTACCTTTCAGAGAAAAAGTATACTGCACTGGTGATGATGATCCAGCCCACCTGCTGAAGGAATTCTTCAAACAGTTCTCCCTAAGGTTTGGTCATTGTTCCTTCTACACTACTTGGGAAAGGAGTATCCATTGCAGTATGAGAGACAGTCCCTCCCACGCCCTGGGGCTGAGCATGCTGCCTCTGCTGGACTGGGATAAAAGCCAAATTTGATTCCCCAAATAGCAAGGTGCTTTCCTGCCAACATAGTTTCTTTTTCTTTTTTTTAACAAATATTTTCCATTTGCTTTTGTCTTACAAACATATCAATTAAAGGATAATTAAAAATAGGAAAACAAGGTATTTTAAAAATGAGAAAGGATTATTTCACATAAGCATAACACGTTCTGAGGGAGTTTAGCAAGACATCTAGCACACATACACTTTCTGATCTGTTTTTGCAAAAGAGACGCATTCATGTTTCACTAAAACATGTTCCACTTATTAGTTTTAACATAATCAGTATTCAAGAGGGTAAGGACCAATGTTGATCCAAAAAACTTGAACCACACTATGTGATTAACATAGAAAGCCATTCTTATTCAAATAAAAACATAGAAAAATTAGATGATTCATGAAAATATTTAAGCTTTTTATACACAGCTGCTGGTTTAATTTTCTTTTCTATATCATATAATATTCCACCAGTCTATTTATGATTTTAAAAAAAAGGAAGAAGGAAATGAAAGCATCCTGAAAATAGAAATCAAAATGTCTCTTGCTTTGTTTTTTTCCAAAGTATGTAATAGAATAGTTAAAATTAATACACTTTGCTCAGAAAAGAGTAAATCAGGGATAAATGTATGATGAGTTTAAAACATTTTCAAATAGAGAACTATAGTATCAGCCATGGCTGGACACTGCTGAATAACTGCTACTTTTACAAAAGACGTTCAAATTTACTGTGCCAACGTCGAACGTTGGGAGGGTAAACAGAACAAACCAAAACAAATCCAGTAGAAAGCTTTAGCCAGCCATGTAAGAGGCTAAACTGAGGTCCCAACAACATTCATTCTAGCAAAAGAGAAAATATGTTTCCTTAAAAGTCTGGACTTCAGGACCAAATCTGTTTGGATGACTGAGTTCAAAAGAAATACTAAGGGAACTGTGAAGTGTGCACAGATGCATGTTCCTTTGAAACATTACCATTAGCAGCAAAGGATAACAGACATAAAAGCGAGATTCTCTTGAAAAATCAGTATGCCTTAAATATATGCACTGTGAATATAAATTAAACTCTAAAGGGAAGAAGTGGCCACACATATAGATAAGATACACATAGTTACTCCAAATTTTATTTAATCTCATTTAGTTAAAACCATACTTGTGTAATATGTTACGCCAGCAAAAGGTAAAATAAATTTTCTTAAAAGTTCATAACGCTTCTATCGCAGACACACTTGCAGAAATAACAACACTTACCTTAACGATTCCATCTATGAAAATAATGTAACAAACTTCTTAAATTAACAGCCAAAAGATATCAGCCTAGAGAACTATCGGACTTGGGACAGACAGACGCAGACAAAGCCAGTAGCATAGAGAGGCCCCAGTCACACAAAAGCTGATATTGTTCTCCTGCTGAGCGAAAATCTCACTTGTAAATCGAACGACATCTGCATTCAGAATCACCCACTGAAAGCGTCCCTGGAGAGGTGACCAAACTACTTGACTCAACAGGAGAGTGATTTCTCTTGTCTCCTTCAATGTAGGCAGCTGCATAAAATAGCAGCTTCTGGTTTTACTTTTTAGCAAACCTTGCTTCCTTTGATGCATCGATACAGATGAAACATAATGTGTAAAGTTCTTCCCCATTCGGCACAGCCTTGAAGCCCAGTATACTTTTCGAAACAAATAATCATTAAAGTAAAATCTTTTGTCATGATACAGAAAATAGCCAAACACTAATGCCTCCAGAATTAGTAACCTCTTCACATTTATTTCCAACTTCTCTATCAGTACTGCTGACACAAGACAGCAATGCCTCCCACGATCTCTTTCATGAAAGTCAATTAAAAAAAAATAAAATCTTAATTCAAGCATTTGATAAGGCTTCTAAAAATCTGTCAGTGGTAATAAAAAGCTATTTCACTACTTAAATTTAACTCTGTTTTTCCATAAAGTTATTTATATCCTTTACTTAACTTTATTACATTCTTTATGATCTAAATTGGATACCAGAATGAAACAATCTATAAAGCTTTATATAGGCATAAACCCAGACAGTTCTAAGTCACACACAGGAATGTCCTACAGCATTCACCAGAATTTTGCTCATCACATTTCTAACAGAAGCGAGAAAAAAAAAAAAAATCTGTCCAACCCAAAGTTACTCTTTTACTTTACAATAAAGATCAATTATTAAACAATAGAATTTTTTTTTAGGTAGTGAATATTTCTAAATGGTTGTTTCTAGAAGGCCCTTTTCTTTACTCTCTCCAGTAAATGAAATTAAGTTTTTAATAATGAATTGTGTAACTTTTGTAACAATTCCAAAAAAGCCACTCAATACAACAGAGGGATTCTGTAAAATTATGAAAAAATCTCACAATGAAACTATTCAATAAGCCCACATCAGGATATGCTGGTGTATTGTAGGATTTGGCCCAGAGTGAATATAAGTTACTTTGTAAGTAGTTGGCACCTTTTCCCCCCCTTGTTTTGAACAGCTTTGGCACCCAAGTGGAAGAGAGTCTTAAGATAGCTATCTAAACAAACATACATAAATGAATCAATTAAAAACAATCGATGGGATGATAGGAACCCTGCCTTCTATGGCCTTCAGAAGTGCCAATCTTCATAACATCTAAGTTAATGAATTACTGAGAAAGACGACTTCTATTTTGTGATCTATAATACCTGAAAAAACCAACATGTGGGTAACTTGCACTCTTAACACAAAGGTTGTCCTTTCTTTTTTTTTGCTTTCAGAAAAAGAGTTAGTTCAGAAGCAAAAGAAGGTACTTCAGCAGCAGGAGTGATCTATCATCATGTGCCTAATCTAAAAATAAGGATAACTCTTGAGAAAGAGTAGGAACATGAGAACAAATTTAACTGTGGAAAAAGGCCAAGGAAGAGGAACAGTAGTTTTAATGCAATGTGAGAGCCACAACTTCACAACAGATTAGAAAATTCCTACTTAGTGGAATATAATGCTTTACAGGTGACTTGTTCTGGTGGCTTCATTAACCCCAAATACTCTGAGAGGAATAAACAGTTTCCCCAACAGAACTTCATCCAAGTACAACTGATGATTTTTTCAGAGTTCTGAGAGAAACTGGAATAGTATCAATGCATAAACAGAAATCAATCTCCCACATTCAAGTTACTGAAATGAAAAAGCTACCCTTTCAAATAATACTGTCTGTAACTTGCTTCTGTCTTTCAAATACGTATTTCATGACATTGCAATCTTTTAGAATTTTATTTTGTATTATTGTAATCAAAGTATCTTTGGGAAGATTCTATCATCCCCCTTCCACATAGCATAATAAAACAAAAATGCTTTTTGATAGTGTTTTGTTCTCACAAATATGTTATTATAGTGTGCATTTAAATGTATCCCTTTCTGTCTAAGAGAATGATCATGACTTTTAAGTAAAAGAATGGCAAAATGGTATGAATTCACTGCAGTTTTTTCTTGTTTAAAAGGCTACAGCAGACCATTACAGAACTAATAGATCATTAGTGAAGTACTATGAACCAGACTGGTACTGTAAAGAACAAAAAAAAGTAAAAGCATTGCAGAGGCGTGAGTTAATGTCCAGTAGACCTGTCATACAGCAAAACACTTAAAACTAAGGCCATCTGATTTACCAAAGCCCAAGAAGTTATATGACAACATAATAATGGTTAATAAATATCTAAAACCTTTCTGCATGAGTGACACAAGTGTTTTGGTTCTTATTATTACACTCATGTTATTCTCTTCCTGTCCAGATTTTTATTTCTCATTCATATTATCTGATCACCTTTCTATACTGCAGCACGCAATATAAAAAGACAGAGCATTTTAAGCATCTGGAGCACAAGCTAGATAAACTTACACTGGGATAAAAAGATTCATATTTTAATGCAAATTGCAAGATGAGTTGTTGGAGATGCAACTCAGGAAAGTCATGAGCTCCTAATCCCTTCTTCCTGCATGCTTCATATAATTTTATCCAATGACTGTTTAATGTAAAATGCATAAACAGTTATCAAGAACAAAGATTAGAACCGTAGAGTCTTGTGCCAGAGCAACGCCTTCATCACTTAACAGCTAACTATCGCTGGTTCCTCGAGTCATACAGGCAGCTATGTTGTGGGGAAGCTTTACCAGAAAGCTTATGTTCCCATACAGGCTAATTCAGAACCCTGCAGCTGGGTTTTTGAGCATTTTGATTTGATTCAGGAGTGCATTTTTGAAATGAATCTTCTAATTATGCCCACCTACCGTTCTTTGGTTTTCATTGTACAGTGTTACCAGAGCATATTTACTCTCGAATGACACTAAAATAGAAGATGCTGTTCACCTACCAGTGGTTATTCAGTCCATAGTCCACTAGCAGTATAGCTAGTAAAAAGTAAAAGCCCTCAAAATACACAGAATTGTTGACACTGGGTCCTCAGTGTCAACTGCTTTGCTTTATAGGTCTGCTATTGTTATGTTGGAGTACTTGCTAATGTGGACATAGCCTATGCCTCTGTGGATTTGGTTCCATGGTGACTTTTTTTCTCAGTGGAATGTGTAGATTGCTTCAGAAAAAGTTTGTCTTGCCAGAAAGCAAGTCTTCTGTCTTCAACATGAAGTATCCATATATCCCAGAAAAAAATCAGGGAAAGGTTTTTCTGCTTCTTTTTGACTTTTATTTTAGACTCCAATACTGTGTAGACACAGAAATCAATGACAGCATGATATGCTTTTGAATTTGTCCTTCAATGAGGGTCTTGGCACTCAATGTGAGGGATGGAGTGTAAGCCTGCAGTGATGCCGAAGGTCCCTGTTTTTGCAGAGAGTTGAAGTTCAGCAAATACTTCTACCTCAAAACTATATGTATGTTTTCCCAAATTCACATAATTTTGGAGAAGGTACAATGTATATGCTTGTTAGGCCTGCTTGGTTAAAAAACTATTGGGAAATATAAACAGGATTTCTGCATGTGACAAGATAACAGGGAACTTTGAAAACAGGAAGTTCTCAAGGCACAGAAAGATAAGTAGCGTGCAAGCATTTTTCTCTCAAACACCAGACTACTTGCTTTTCAAACTAATTTTTGCAAAATAGAGTACTTTAGTTTTCTGGAAGAAAATAAATAAATAAATCTATGAACCATCTGATATCACAGTCGACCTGTACATGTAGCCAGACAGTGAACTATGCTTACAGATAGGCAGTGAAGAAACAGGAACCAGATCCTGATTATGCCTACCAGGAGGCACTAACCTGTATCTTCCAGCTTTGTCATTTTTGCTCACTTTCTTGTGGAACCCCCACTGCTGTCTTATGGAGTAATAGCTCCCATGAACCACAGAATAACACAGATTTAAATTACCGAGCCTATTACATACTGTGTTCAAGTATAGGACAGAAACAAGCATACCTAGGTGTTTCACACAAAAAATGTTATACTTACAAGAATATCCATAGAACTGGTCCAAGATTATTACATTACTTAAAAATAATTAAAAAAAGAACGAATCTGTACAGTTATACAGTTACAATTCACATTTAAAATAAAAAATAAAATCCAGCCCTTATCAAAACAAAAAAGCCTATTCTGATGAAGTATTTTAAAGCAAAGCTATTAATTCAAATCAAGTCATTAACCACTTACATATTCTAAAATATTCTGTATGTATAGTCCTAAAATGTATTTTTGTGTAAAGTGCTAGTTGATTGTAATATTCCACACCTAAATAAATTCATTTTGGTATGAAACAAAAAAAGAGAATATATTCGGGATAAAACAAAATATTATCCAATGAACAACAGATACAGAAATGCATTCAAATTGTTTATCACAGAAAACTTACATCTAGTAGTGTGTGAAGATGCTGATCCTGGAAAACACTGTGAAGAAAATCTAAGTCTTTTTCGCTGCAGTCTGTAAGCGCATGAATTTCTTCCAGGCTGTCCAGCACCTGTGAGACTGCTCCTATGGGGCAATAAACAGGAAAAAACCAGAAAAAATAAAAATCAATAAAGCAAAGACTCACGGTAAACTGAACTTTGGAAACTTTCACTTCATCTGCTACAACTGGAACAGGAACTTTAAAAAGCTGGAGTTTTTACAGAACCTCACTGAATAAACTTTACGTATATCAACAGTGCCCATATATAGGGTAGTTATACATAAAGCTGGTTTTATTAAGCTTAGCTTTGTTCTATTTTAGACTGGTTTCCAACGATGTCTTACGAAGTTACTTGGATTATCTGCCCAACTGCCTGTCCTCACCATTCTCACCCTAACCTTCTCTTTTTTCACTTTTTGAACTGCTGGCCAATTTCAAATACATATTCCAAATCAGTAAAAATTTCAAAGAACCAATGCTCTCACAAATTCTTTTAAAATCAGCATCTGGATAGAGGAGGGAAGAGAGAGAAAGACCTGACTGCTGTGTCCTCCAGAGGAGGAAAAATGCTGTAACTGAGCTCCAGTTTTTGTTCTGTTTGTTCTGCTTGCCTGGTTATCTCAGACCCAGTTATAGCATTTGCTGCCTTTTGACCAGTGGATTGTTTTGGGTCATAGGAAGATGGGGATGATTTTTATATGGTGTAAGGGTGAAAAGAGAAGCTAGGGATATGGGGACAAAAAGGAGAAACAGGAGGCATTATGGAAGGTGGAAGTCCATGAGCAGAGTTGAACTCACAGCAGGGGAGGATACAGAACCACAACACAAATCCATAGTAAACCAGCCCATATTGGTTCCTTGTGGAACAACTTGTTTTAAAAATCAGGTATCAGTGGTGGCTGCCACTTGTGTGCATTACTGGAATGCTAACTTTGGCTTATCTAAACACCCACAGCCCATGTCTTCAGTTTTTCCACAGTGGTATAAGCATCTGGAAAGATGGTAGCATATCCAGTGTTAGTCTGCAAAAATGCTGGTGTCTGACAGTGAACTGCTGAATGCTTTTTCATAAATGAATTCTTAATGCTGGATACAGAATTCTACACATTCTATATTTCACTAATTTCTCCTTAATATGTTTATTCTGTTTACTTATTAATTCACCAGTGTCCTTTTGTCAAGCTAGATAATATCTAAAAAATTGCCATAGTTTTTGTAATTCCATCCTCCACAGTATGAACAATTCTTACTAGCCTTCCTTAACTCACCCTTTGGCATTTTCAGACTGTAATAAAAAAAAAAAAAAAAAAACAACCCCCTCTTAACCACACAAGGAAACAAGTTAAATTCACTTATTTCTCTGAAAACCTTGAAAAACTGGAATAAACAACAAAATACACAAAAACTACTATACAAGACTTGTGACCTCATGGCTTAGAAGGACAAATAAGTTACAAGTCTAGAAACTCTTGCATCACATTTAGTACAAATCTCAACCTAGGATTCTCCTCGCAGTTCCTCGTACACCAAGGTTAAGAACCACAGTACTCCCCTCACAACTCATGGCTCAGGAGCAATAAGACTTCTTAGTCCTCTCCCATTAAACGTGTCTGACTACTTATTTCCCCAACTGATGTATTAATTTATGTTCCTTTAAAAAAGCGGTGGCCGGTCAGCAAATGAAACTAATGGTTTGCCTTATCGTAGTTGCTGCACGAGGTCAGGTGCACTGAAGAAGAGAAAAAACTGCTCTGTCTTTGCTAATGAGTAAGCGTGCTCAACTGAAAGGAACTGTCCATATTCCTTTGCCTGCGCCACAGCTTCCACACTGGGAGACACAGCAGGAAACCTGAGAAAATACAGAGACTGGGAATCTGCTGGTAAGAGCATGGAGAGATCACAGCTAAGCCTCAAAGGCGAGGAAGAAAAACATTACCTAGGGACCCGAAAGGGACTGCGCTAAGTTTCTTCTAGCATTTTCAGTATGTCAGTTAAAAGTTTATGAACTTAGTGATCTTCAAGCCTGAAGGAAAGTGCTTGACTTTCCAGGATGCAGATGGCAGAAGGAAATTTGTTAGAATTCTCTTTTATTGCTATTCTTGTCATGCTCAGAGTTTAAATTAATTATTTTATTTTCTAGCAAAACTTTGCTTTCTGGGTTCAAAGCCCTTTCTGTGTATTTGGAGTGTTTACTTTAAGGAAAACTCAAGAGAAGATTCACTTCAGAGGCTTGGATATCTTAAGAGTCTCTAATACTGCTCAATGTTGCTCATAACTACTAAAACTTGAGCCAAAACCAGACCAATGAGAAGTACGTTCAAAGTTGTCTGCAGTGCTGTATTATTGTGACACACTAAATGCTCTGGACCATTACATTATTTATTTCACAGTATTATTTATTTTGGGAAGTTTATTTTGTGGAATACTTTGAGGTCTTTCAAATAGAAATAAAAGTTACTATTTTTTAATATGTGCATCTCAACAACCTTTTGAATATCTGGGAATTTCAAAACATTAAGCTTTGTTCATTAGGTCTTTTTTCTCCTGTCCATTGGTCACATTGCATAGATGGCTGTAAAAGAAAGTTTCCAAGCATATCCTTAACAAATTTGTTGAGAAGTTCTGACAGTGACTTTGCTAATCCCTTAAAATCATAGTTCTACCTTATGGGTTTTTTTACCTACAATCTTATGCTGTATCTACCGCCATGTCTTTCACGCATTTACAAATAACATGCACCTGCATGAGAAAATGGCATAGTAGCTATATACTGACAGCCTGTTATTGCATAAAAAAAGTGACAGAACAATTCTACAGGCATTTTTGTGAACACCTAAACTCTCTCTGTTACAGACATCTGGTTAAAAGAGTACCTTTCAGAAAAGTTTTAAATGCAGATAAAAGATACTACATAAAATAAAATTAACCAATCTTTACAGCACACCTGTCCCTAAAAAGATTCATATTCTATCATATTTAAGCGAAATTTCTAACCTTTGGGGAAAGTGTAAAAGTGCTCAATATTTGTAATTAAACCTTGTATCCTCTAGAAATAGGATTTAATCTCTTTTCATCATTGCAAATGCACCCATTTTAGCCTCAGCATAGAAGATAAAAGAAGGACTTAAGTCAGTTATTATACAGTCGTACAATATAAAAGCTCAGATTTCTCATGGTCTATAGCAGTTACAGACAGAATCTATAAATATAAAAATTAGAATGATGCACAAATACTAGGAAGCCAGGAAAAAAAGGAAGTTGACTAACCTGACTGGCTTTGTTTGTTTGTTTTTTAAGACTCTTTAAAGTAAACTTTGTTAGAAAATGCTGCTTACTGCCACAGAACTTTCAAGTAGCCCCAACCACCTAGGTAAGATGAATCTCACCCTGCACCTTAAGTTACTATAAAAATATATACACATACGATTGTGCAGGAAAGGTTGTAACTCCAGTGATACAAGTAGAAGACTCTTCTCCACAGTAATAGTAACAAAATCCGCACCAAACATGGTTCTGTGAGAAGACTGTGGTAACTGTGGATCCTACTGTAATTGCACAAATGTCCTCAGTGTGCAAATGAGCAGTGATATTCTGGGCCATGCACACAACCTTGTCTTTCTTGTATTCCCACAAGACTACCTAAGAAAGGATGGCTGCAACTATTCACAGCTCCCTTGGGGCTGACAACTCTGAAAAGTGAAAACTATGGGCTCTCACTATATTAAAAAAAAAAAAAAGTCAGAATGCTTATGACAATCTTCTGCAGTCAGTACTAGTGCCTGAAATACTATAGTATTTATAGTTAGTGGAATGACTTCTTAAGAATGATACCAAATTGCTTCTAAGAAGATGGAGATGAACTGAGTAGCTTTCTGCCTACTGAGGCAGATCTATTTTTTTGTCAGACATATTTGCTTTATAAGGCAATAACTTGGGATTATTTCTTCACCCAGTGTGTAGTCAAAGTTATCATAGGTATTTCCTGCAGGATCTGTTACCTCATTTATGGAGATGGCCATTCAGAAATAGTTCTCTCTTACAGCTGAATTGTATCTCTAGAGTCTTTGTAGTTCTCATACAGTGCCCTTAATACCACCTCAATTTGGTAGGGACACTGGTTCATCAAGTTGCAAGTAGGTAAAGCTTTGGTAAAATAGACTCCTGTTATTACATCCTGGCATCTAGCTATTCTAAACTGGAACAGGTGGTTTGGCTAGAGAAACTGAACTTTAGAGGTAGGCAGGAGTTGCTTACTTCTCTCCAGAAGAGGAGAGAAGAGAATAAAAGAGAATAAAAGAAGAGAAATCTTTAAAATACTATTCCAAGAATTGCCTACATATTCTCCAATAGTAATATGTCTCCACCACACAACACCCCAAAAGATTGCTTTTCTGAGGCTCCGCAAACAAGGCAGGTACAATTGACTTCCTCTCTTACGCAGCAGGCAGTACAGAGAATTATGAGCTTCTTTTCATGCAGCAGTGATCTGTGATAGTATATGACTAAAAGAGTGCTCAGGTAAAAAGACTTAGATCTTGCTGCAAAACACAAAGACTACATTGTGACTACAAACACATTCTGAGAGAGGGTAAAAGAATTCTTTGGGTTTTTTTTAAATATTGAAGATTACAAACGCCCATTTAAGTCTTGGTCAGTCATAAACCCTCTTCTGAGCAATGAAAACTTGTTAGAGGAAGCCTGACCTTGTTTAAATACAAAACTATAAAACCGTGACCTTTTTGCAAGTCTCCTGCCATTAGTACTCCAGGAAATGACTCTGCAGAAGACCTTATAGCAACCATTATAATAATAGCATATTTTTATTAAAGAGACACTGACAAAATCTAAACCCCTTAGATTTGTATAAAATGAAGTTCCTGACACCAACCACTTATTTTAATCCTGTTCATTCTTATAAACTACCTTAATTTGGATTGGCTTTTCAACTATTCTTTATGTTGTATAAATAGGTAAGTAACTATGCCTTGAAGATTTTACAGTGGTTTTTAAATGACTAACCAAAGCTTAGCTGCTATTTGCAATTTCTCTATATATCACAATTCAGTCCTTATGCCAGTCAATCTACAATCAACACAACCTGATTTCTCACCACTTCATCTCCTGGCTGCCTTCTTGTGTGCAGCCGCTGGAAATGAAATTAAAAAACAATCCTGGCTCTCAAAGCACAGGCATTTCAGAAGGTAGGATTTACATTTCACTTGGTTTATGAAGAGGTCTGAGGCTAGCACATACAGCAAGGACAGAAGAAAAAAACCAACAAAAATTGTTAGATTTTAGAAAGATCAAATATTAGAATCGCTACATGAAGTCACTGGATACAACCTCATAAAAACCAAGCATAGGCATTATGATAAAGTGCAGTTATTTTCACACACAAAAAAATCTTATAAATATTGTGAGATTCTGATAAGAGCACACGTGGTGAAGTGACAATGAGATAATTTTTACCAACTCCATAACGTGAGATTCAAGTTTAATGGATTTTATTTTTATTTTTCACGTATGACAAATAAAACAAAGATTCTTTGCTTCTGCTTTAAGACTCCAGTGACACTTATACCTTTAAATGACCTATTTAGTGATAACTGTATAAATCAGTGCCTCCAGTAGTTCTGTTTTGCTGGCATCTGATTACGATACCCTAAAAACACAAGGCATAAATGTTTAACACATTAGGTAATTAAACACTATATCAAAATGCTGTGGAAATGATGGGGTGTCTGTTAGCTGAGGTTTTCAAATCACAATCACATACACATTTAAAACTGCTCACTTTAGCAAAACATGAACGTCTAAGCTCGATATCAGCATAATTGTGAAATACTATGCCCATGTTATATACAAGGCCAGGTTTGCCTTCATAGCAGCGGACAGGAGTTAAAAATATGTAAGAAAGAACACCTCTATTTCCTGTTCGTCCTGTAAAGAAAATACTATACATATGCTGTTTCTGTTAAAGGCAAGAAAACAATCTTTTACAGAGATGGGACCTTTCCGCTCCTTCTGCTGATTTAACTTCTTAGATTAAGAGAAAGCCAACTGAGTACCAGATGCTCTTCATCACTTTAAACCACATCTGCAAGAATCGCTGGAGTTGAGATGCCCCTAACCTCACACAGCAATTTGTTGCTCTTTGCTGTTCACTATATTCCAGAGCAACTATCTCTGTAAGAACAGATGACAGCCAAAGCATGTGTATATATATGCCTATAATAGTTTAAAATAAGGTGGGAGATACATGTTTCACATACATACACAACAGTGTAATTAAAACGAAAGGCAAGTAAGGACTCTATCCTCCTCAAATTTGAGCTATGTAGTGTTTAATGACTTCTTCCTTCTTGGATGGAAACCAAACAGCCAAGTTTAGACACTCTCTAAATTTACAAATCAGCTCCTACATGCACACAGTTCTGTGAATGCTACTGGGAAGCAATTAAGACAGTAATAATATATATACACACACTATATATATATTTTTATGTCTGTGTGTGTATATATATATATATAAAAAACAATCAGGAAGAGTCTAGGGAGACAACTAGAAAGATGGAGGTTTATGGAGACTACAGTGAAACTGCAGAAAGAAGGCAGTTGGTGCGATGGAAGGGTATCAGGATTTACAACTAAATTAAAGAAGGTAAGAACACCTAAGGAATACAAGAAGGGAACTAAAGGCGTGTAAAAGTCAGAGAAGAAAACCAAAGGAAATAGGTGCAGGAGAGAAAAACAGGGAGAAAGAGGAAAAGACCAAACAAAGAAAAAAGAAAAAAAAAAAACCCAAACCAGAAGAGAGAAAGTGTTCCTAAACAGAAGCAGGAACACAGAGGAGAGTACTATATATGGAAATACACAAAAGGAGGGGGTGAGGGGGAAGTGGCGGGGGAAGAGGGAAGGGGCTAGGGAGAAACTGATGCTTGATTTTGAAGATAGCCTTCGTTTTATTCCGCACGCACAGGGGCACTATGTGTATGCATGTCTCCAGCTTTCTCCTGTCTCCATACTTGGGACCTTTACACAAAGTTTGCCAATTCCTTTTCCCAGTTATCTCTCACTGTAAAACTAGCCACAGATATGACAGAAGGCAGTCTACTGTGGTGGTAAAGAAATACGTAGTGAGAAGGTATTGTTTTTCAGACCAGACCTGCACCTTACAGGTAGCACACTCACATGCAACTAAACAAATAAATATTTTAACAAATGAATGCCCTTCACTATTACTTCCTTAGATACTTTCTTCCTCATTGCAAAAATACATGGAAACCCTCTTCTGACCAGTATGAGGGCAGCACACTCTATCAGTCAATAAGTTTACGAAGAAAGTCTCTATGCACAAACAAAAACCAAAAATCAGTGGCAGAGGCTCCGTATAAGGTTTCTTTTTTCCCTACAACTGTATAAAAATAATACTGTTGCAAAAGTTTTATATAAAAATCCACTGAGGTCTCACTCTCATATTACTGGGCAGGCATTCTGAGACAGGGAAACAGGAGGACAAGGAACAACATCCCCCACAACCTGTAAGATCAAAAGAATAAACCAAACAACAACAACAACAACAACAACAACAAAAATCTATGACTTTGATCAGAAATGGAGACATGGACATATGTCTTGCTGCCCTGACCTAGGACGGAAGAACTGTTAGCCTACAAATCTCAAAATGCTGCAAGAAAAACCCCACTTCTTATAGCTTGTATTTTGAGATGCTGAATTTGTTGGTTTTGAAATGGTTGCGGTTTTTATCAAAGGGTCTAAAATTTCACACCTTCTCCTTTGTCTAGTATAGTCTGCAGGTTTTAGAAGTGCTTGCGCTTTCAGTCTCTGACGAAGCGTGCAGCTAACTTGCAGCAGAACCTCCTCCCTACATGTCAATAATACTCCTTCACTAAGGAGACACATATTGGATAGTTATTTAAATCAGGTGTATGCATATACACAATGCATATGCATCTATCATGTATCACATCACCACAGAATGATCAAGAAAGTTCATGCAAGGGTATAGCAAGAAAATAATATATGACTAATACTACAGTATATATTTAGTGTGAGGAGAAAAAAGCCCATTAGCCCATGAAAACATTAATTTTGGAACTAAAACACAAAACCAAACCATTTTATCCTTTATTAATTTAATGAAAATTATATTTTCTTTCAGTTGTGTTGCAAATATTGAAAACAAAAAACCAGCTAATTTTAATACTGCCTCTAAACTAGAATCTTCAGAATGCCCTGGAAATCATATTACTTCTGGTTAATTATATTTTCAAAGTTATAGACAGATTTAGTCAAAAAAAATACAGGCTATTTTTCTTGAACAGGCAGTATTAAAACCGAAAATAGCAAAGAGAAGAGAAGAAAGCTGATTTTTAAACATGCAAAGACACACATCATAGCTGAATGATATGCCTTAAAGGAAAACAAAGGGATACCTACTTTCTGCTGCTAGAAGTCCTAGTAGGAAGGCAGCATTTGGACAAACAACAAACAGTATGAAGATTTCAGAACAAGCAATTTATAAAGCTGCAACCTAGCATGCTAGTTTAGCCACAAAATAGTATGAACAAAGTGACAAGACCCCCCTTCTATTTTTTTAATACGGTTTCTATGTGTGAAGCAAATGGGACTTGCGGACTGGGATGGGAGGAAAACAAACACTTGGCAATGGGAAGGTAGCACATGTACGCAGTGTTAGGTATCTACAATACCAGACTTTTTCCAGCCTTGGTTAAACTATTTTAAAAAACTCATGGACAAAAAATGATTTCAGGTAAGAATATCGTAAGAGGTGAACTGACAAACTATTTCAACTGCAAACGAAGCGTAACATCATATTAATTAATATATTTACTAACTAGAATTTAGCAATATATTGAAATAATTTTTTTTACAAAAGTTTCAGTGAGAACCATTATGAGAACCACTTAGAAATACAACCACTTTATTATTGATTTTAATTAACAGTGACTTTATATACTTACAAGTTTTTGTATTTAAACATACCAGAACAAATATTAAATAGCTGAAAAATCATAAAGATAATAATGGAGTATTGGAAACACTCAAATTAATGATCTCAAAACTGATAGTCAGCTATACCTGTAATACTAGATAAGGAATTAATAACAGTAAATGATAGGGTGAATGTAATTTTTTTTTCCAAGCACTCATACTTAAAAATGTTACACAAGACCCTTTGCAAATATTTACAAAATCAGTGGTAATTTTTGCATAAGAACAGTATTTCTTTTTCTTCCTCGTGTCAATGAGACCGATAATTTTTAAGATATGGGCTTATATTGCCCATATTTCACGGAATCTAAATCCCATAAAACTACTAACCACTCACTAACTTGTGAGTTAAGCTAGTTCCATGTGATGGAAACAATGATCTTACAACTTGGGCTACATTTGTTGTTTGATCTCACTCTGAAAGACTATCAGATTTAGCTCTTTTCCCATTATTATTACTTTCAAATTTGAAAATCAAGATCTCATACTGTTAAAAATTTCTCATTTGATATGACAATATAGAGTCTAACGATAAAAAAGAATGAAAATTTCAATTTACATACAGCAATCCTGAGACAAAATATTAAAATGCATTTGTAAAAATGCCATATGAAATTTGTACCTTGCAGTTTGAGAAAACAAGCTAGAAACACTGATGTAGACTTAACGTGCCTGCTTTCTGTGCAATGCAAAAGCACTGCTGCTATGTTCATCGTCTTACACCGTTACCACAGAGCTCAGAAAGCAGATAAATGTTCAGGAAGTACTGCAACAGTGTTATTTGTTAGCCTAGGCTAAATAAGTACATTTGGTCAGTCTGCTATAAAATATGCTCCTGTACATTCTCTGTGGTTAAACTGAGACACAGCATTATAAGATGCCTTACAGGAATCTAGAACTGTTTGCAGCAAAAAGCTACTCTGAAACCTGTTAGTCACCTTTCAGAACATGAGCACTATAAACCAAGCAATTCAAGCAGGCATTATAGAGGAAAGTCCTTTAACCAAAAGGTAAAATTTGCTTTAATCTAAAAATCAGTTATGCAGTTTTTCAAAGGCTATGGACTATCCACTGGCTTAACTCCAACACTGACTCAGTAGTTCTGAAAATGTGGCTACAAAAAGGTTTTTGGAAATACAAAGTTATAAAAAACCTCTTCAATTTATGGGCTTTTCTAACTGTTGGCCTAAAAACTTAAACAACCTGAAGCTACTTAAAACTCCAAAGTAAACTAAATGGTCTTCCTGAATTCAGCTTCCCAAGTCAACACGTCAAACAATTCCACAGCCTTTCCTTGGGCTGCTGCAGAATGGGGGAGCTGAAGAAGCAAAAGGAGGAAAAATGAAAAACTTTACACTGGTGATATTCATTCTTCAGCCTGAGGCATTGTTATCAAAACACTTGAAAATTATACCTCCGTGCTCTCCATTAGGGGACAAATGGTCAGCAGATGACACAAGCAGAGGAAATCCTCTGTCTTGATCTAATGTGCAATCAGGTGACAGGAGGGCCAGGGAGGGCAGGGGAGAGGGGAGGGAGTTGGATGGGGAAGGGCAGCAGAGAGCAAACTGATCGTGAATTTCTCTGGCACCTAATTAATTTCTTAGTCCACTTCAAATACTCTCTACTGGGCCAATTTTTCTCATGTGCCAGATTTAGCCTTTAGGGCTGTTGATTGCTAACTTCTGATTTATGTTTGCTTCAGGATATTAAAAATATCCAAAACATTCACTGCCTTGGGAAACTGACATTTTACAATGTCTTGAAGACAGGCAACCTGAAAGTCAAATGTTCTACATTCTAGCAAAAAAACATTTGCAAGATGCTTGTCATTTGTGCTGTTTAGTGGCTTTACTAAAGAAGTTACTGAACACAGCCTATCAGCAGTAAAGTAATATTTTAGTTTAAAAATATTTACCTAATTTTTCAAAACATTTTAACAGCCTTTATCATACTCTCAGAATTCAGCAAGACTGACTTCTGCCATGTTACCAACAGAATGATAGCGGGATTAAGTTAAGTCCATCAGAGGACAGTTGCTGACGAAAGAGGAAATAGATCACCCAGAAAAAGCTGTGGGAACCAAGAATTATTAACACACTCTGAACAAACAAAAGGAAGATGTGTACAGAAAAATACCTGCTTGACTTCAACTGAAATTTATCTGTGTTCATTCCCATCTAATTTAGTTATGCAATTTGCTGACCCTCATTGGAAAGCTCTCTGACAAGAATATCCTTTGTGATTCTGCTTCTAAGAAAGTCACCTGACTTGCTACCTATAATGCCTTCATATCCCCGGCTATTACTCTGGTAGTATAGAAAGATGCTCAAAAGTTCCAGCAATTCCAGGTTCAGTGAACTCTGAGGAAGAACACCTCTAGATTCATCTGGAAAAAAGACAGAACTGAAATTTTCCATTTCTGTGTTTAGAAAGACCTGGACGACAACAGGATATACAATTTGCATAACCTAATAAGCATTTATATTTCTGCATCTTTATCTCAGTAGGAGTTCCACATTTGCCCATTTCTGATAAATCATTTAATTTTAACGGTAAGCTTCATGAAAAATTATGGGAGGATTAAATAGGCAGCAACATTTAAATATTAAATGCTTTTCATTAGAGTTTATGATCTGGAATAACATCATGAGATGTTAGGAAGGAAACTTAACCTTAAGATAGTCAAGTTTCTACTGCAATTCAAGAGTTTTATGTCTAATTTCTATGAACTAGTTCAGTTTAGAATCATCACAATAGTCTATCTTTACAAGCTAGAAATATTTGAAAACTTTATTAGTGTACTTCTGAAGAGGAAAGAAAATAGATTTCCATATCTAGCAATTTCAGAAGCTGAAAGTTGCAGTATCTTTTCTTGCAAGCCTCAGTGTTTACCCTGCGATATTAAATATTTTATCAGCTAATGCAGACGGTCAGGGAAACATCATGAAAACTACCCACTTAGTATGGTTTCCTGATCACTGTGATCTCCCATCAGCGAGATCAACAATGTTATTTTAGAGAATAACTACGCTTTCCTGAGAAATCCAAGCTATTGTTTCAGTTATTTCAGAGATGAACACAAGATAACAATGGATCCAGCATTCTGGAATTCTGTAGAATTTACATGTGTACTGGATTCATGTATTCTGTGAGCAGAAAAAATAGAACTTGTACCTTTGCTGTATACTGATATCTGCAATTACATCACTCTACAAGGAAGACACATGTCCTGTTGATGTGAGACTGAAACTGGAAAGAGGAACTGCAGTTTTTAGATTAGGAAACTTGCCACTGCCAATCATGTCGGTGGCCTATTCATGTTATTGAAATGGGGGAAGTAGCTGGAAACAAAAATTAAAGCACTGCAAGTAATTCTGGGTGAAGTAAAACCACCTTATTCTTTCTTTAAAAGAATATATGGATCCTTACTTACAAGTACATCAAGTATTCAAAAGCTGGCTGAAGTTAAGCCATGAGGCTGTGATTACCCATTTGCAATAAATGATCTGAGATTCCCATTCACTTCTATGAAATTATGAGCAGCGTGCATCTCTAAGGACAAAGCAATCTTTTAATTTAAGTACTCAAACTTGAACTCCAAGAAGTAAAATTTAAGAATTTAATAAAAAAAAAATTGCCCCCAATTCCTATATTAATGACATTGAATAATTTATAAAAATTACTCGCTCATATGAAAGAGCAGAAAAGGAACACTTAACATATGCAGTCAATAAGCAATTTTCTCACCTATAAAAACAATGGGAAAGAGAATTATCACACATGTCCTGGTTTTGGCTGGGATAGAGTTCATTTTCTTCTTAGTAGCTGGTACAGTGCTGTGTTTTGGATCTAGTGTGAGAATAATGTTGATAACACGCTGATGGTTTAGTTGTTGCTAAGTAGCACTTATCTTAAGCCAAGGACTTTTCAGTCTCCCGTGCTCTGCCAGCAAGCAGGTGCACAAGAAGCTGCGAGGGAGCACAGCCAGGACAGCTGACCCGAACTAGCCACAGGGATATTCCATACCATAGAGCATCATGCCTGGTATATAAATGGGGGGGGAGTTGGCCGGGAGGGGTGGATCGCTGCTGGGGCATCGGTCAGCGGGTGGTGAGCAATTGTATTGTGCATCACTGTTTTTTTTTTTTTTTTTCCTTCCTCCCCCTGCCCCCTTTCTTTTTTTTTGTTATATTCCTTTTAATTACTATTATTATTATATATAATTATTATTATTGCTAGTATTATATTTTACTTCAGTTATTAAACCGTTCTTATCTCAACCCACGAGTTTTACCTTCTTTCCCGATTCTCCTCCCCATCCCACTGGGAGCGGGGCGGGGGAGTGAGGGAGTGGCTGTGTGGTGTTTACCTGCTGGCTGGGGTTAAACCACGACAACACAGCAGTTCAGCACATGTAATTAAGTTCCTGAAATGTCTTCTAGTAAAGTCAGTGTATAGCTAAAATATTCTGCAAGTACTATTTAGTTGTTTAGAAAAATAAGAGAGAGAGTCCTATTGGCCTTAAGTTTTTCTTAAAAGTTCATTTAACTTGATCCTAAACCCTAATTTTAGGTCAGATAGACCAACCCAGACTTTTGCACTGGAAATGTTGTGAGTAATGTTATGTCAAAATTAAGATACATAACTGTGACAGGGCTGTGTTAGTATAGGGACTGCCAGGTTATTTAAATTCCTGTATATGGGCCGAGGACAAAAAGACTGCTTGGAGTAAGGTCACCGTCCTGCCCAAGGCCTAGCTACATGCTCACAGCACAGCAAAGATATTATCTTCCCCTTTGAAGTATGTTGGGAGGTCCCTGAAGTATATGTATTGTCTCTCTCTGAGGATTTGGGGGTCGGGTTATAGTATCAGAAATACTGTCCAGTGTGCTTTAAAGAGGAGACATCTTAATCATACTGTTCTCTAAAACAGGAGGTCAAGAAACTCTGGTACACAATGGTTTCTTTTTATAACTAACTATTAGTAAGGTATGAGAATCTTGCTCCTACCTAAATTCAAGACAAAATTTCAATAAGCTTTTACACTCCAGTAATATAAAGAGAAATATGAGGTTACAGCACTATGTGTAATTAAATGTACATACACCAAATAAAAAAATCAGACAGAATTTCTGTAGAAACTTACAACTGTGCAGAGATTTTATATTCATCTTCTCCAGTCACTAACACCATTATGACTGAAAATTATTTATGCTTTCACATTTAAACATTAACTTAACATGCAACTTTATGAAATCATGAGAAATTAGTAAATACTTGGTACTCTAGTCAGTATAGAATTAAGACAGGTTGACTGCAGTAAATATACTTTCTGTTAAAATACCTGAGGAGGTGGGGTCTTCAGAGAAGTCTGGCAGCTCTTCAGGGGGGTCACCATAGAAGGAGTTGAATTTGTGGCTTGACACAGCTGCTAGTACTGCCCCCTGAATAAAAATACCCACAAAGTCTAAATTACACAAAGAAGGATAATGAAACATTTCCAGACGTCTTGGATCACTCAATCTCCTGAGGTCTCTTGTGTGTTGACCTTCTCAGTGAAGAGTACATAAATTTTATAGTCTTCAGCTCTGTTTCACTGTTACCAGTGACCATATCTAACAGAAGAGCTGGTTAATAAACAGTAAATATATCCTTTGCGAGGGGATTCATGAGAACAATTCTTTATGGGAAAGCATTTTAAAATAATAAGTGTGAGGCATGAATTCCCATAGTACAATGTAAACAAAATAACAAATGTATTTCTCTTTCCCTCTTACCTAGACTGGGTGGCTTAGCAAGTATAAAAATTCACTCTTTAAAGCAACACAATATGTTGTTATTTGAGAAATTGTCAGAATCTGACACTGACAGCACTAGGATATTTGAATTCCATAATACATCTATATGAAAAGGTAATAATCTCAGACTCCCAGAATGAGTGTTACACAGGAAGTTACAAAGCCAGAAAAATGGTTATCTGCTCTGACATATATTTACTTGTTCAAGTAAATTACAATTTAAGCACTCAAGTTTTAACGTCTTACAGTTGTGGCAGTAGGCAAAATGGACAACAAATAATTTCAGGAAACATTCTGCAGAATGGTGCTTTGGATAAAATGGTAGAAAACAAATAGCACAGGTATAAAAGCTCTCAGGAAACTAAATACAGTGGCTTCCCCAGGAAGAAATCTGGGAAAGATCTGAAACTGCGTCTAGAGCAAGAAAACAGGTCGTATTCTAAAATGTACTAGCTAACATTTTAATGAAAGCATTACCTGGACATACAAACCACCTAAGAGAAAGTGCTGTTTATCATGAACTACGGCAACTGTTGCATCCTAATCATCAGTTGTTTTTGCAGCTACATTAAACTTTTGCAAAGCACTAACTCAACGTGTATATCTGATTCTGTGTTTTATAAGAACTTATAAAAAAACCCTCATGAATTGTAATGCTGCACATTTCTGTTAAAATTTTCTCAACCTTTCAGTGAATTTAAAAATGTTTCAGCTAAACTTTCCAAGACAGGAACTAATGGGAAACCATGTTCTTTTGAGCTAAAATGTTAACATTCTTTTCAATACGGCTGAGAAATAATCTTGTGCATAGTTAAACATAAAGGGGATAAACTGAAGAATACATCTTTGCTCTTCTTGAAAAGACATTAAAACATTATTATGTTCCTTTTATTATAAACATAACACAACAATAACAGAAGGCATTGTACTATTCTCTCCTGTCCAATAATTCATATTACACAGAATTACTGAATTAATTTAAGATGAAGACCTCATACACACCTTGGTTGATACCAGACAATTTGTGCTGAAATTTAGTTTGAAAACTATGCACTAAGAAAGAAAGGACCAACACCCTTAACAAGACATCATTGCAATAAACAACTGTGAAGGCTTGTTTCAACTTTTTATTTTATTGCCAACTTCAGAGCATAGATTTCTCTTAGCACTTTTAAAATGAATAAAGTATTACACAAAATTCAAGCTATGTAATTACACTGTTTTAACACTACAATCATTTTACCTTTAGTTTTCGTCTTGCATTGAATTTTCTCAATTGTTCTACTGTTTCTGGAAGATGAATCTTGTATGCATAGCGATCTCTCTCCTTAAAAAAACCCACAAAAAACAAAACAAAAGAAACATTAAATACAAGCTGTTAATATTCTCTCGACATTAAGAAACTAGACAAGAAATGTATCAGCTAATAAGTATCCTAAGAAGAATGAGGATTTGTTGCAACTTAAGAAAAACTTCAAGAAACTGAGAGGGATTAAAATATTCTGAAAGAATTCTTAACTTGGGCCAGGGATATTTTCTTTCTGTAATTTTGTTTCCCACTTTGTAGTAAGACCATAGCCTTTTGTTTTACTGTTGTGTTGTTAGTCAGCCTGTGGCTAGCATTGAACTTTGAAGCTGGCAAGCACAAAGTAGTTCTGCTCTTGGGATTCACAAATCTCAGTGAAGCAATGCGTTCAAGCACTCTTTTAAGGAGTGCTTGATAATTCAGGTAAGCTTGGGAGATGGGGTATGTGTCCAACAGAGCAGGAAGTGCCAGCTCGATGGCTGGTGACACTAGGTGCTAGCTTACAGGAAGAATTCTCCATTGTAGATGCAGATGAAAAATTTGCCAATGAACAGTGGACAGTGGGGGTAGAACTTGCAGCAGCTGACTACTTTCTTCCCCTGACCCAATCATCACAGAAGCTACATACACTTATTAATTTAATGTAAATGTTTATCACATGCATCTCCTGAATCAGAGTGAAATCACTGGCAGAAGTAATTCAGTCTCTCTGTGACACTAATGATGTCTCTCTCTCATGCTGTATTTGGCTGCTATCTGTAAATGGTTTAGAAGAAAATTCTGAGTCAGCAGGGAAGGCAGTTTATTGTAGGCAAAAATAAGAGAGGACTGACTGACAGAATGCTGGCCTAAGCTTAGAAACAAAGTTGTCTCAGACTAAATCTTCTCTCCTTGCTTTTCTTTCAACAAGTATTGGCAAGATCAGAAAGAGACCACAGACATCAAAAGTGCTATGCTATATAGGCAGAACTTGCGCATTCGCATTACAGAATTATCTTTTTAAAAAGCCTAACCAGCTTAGTTGCTCAAACAACAAAAATGGCAAAGTTGTATGCCAAAATGACCCTCAACAAAACCCTTGCTTTGGCATCTAAATGTGGGTAAGCTCACAAAGTGAGGAAAAAGTCAAATTACAAGCAGGTAAAACCAGATCACCTGTGTTTACCACAGACTCAGTCACTGGAGTATGATCATTTGGGTGTCCATTCCTATGCTCTTTGAAATATTTGATGCACTATGTATGCCCCAGATGAACAGACAGAACTTCGTCTCCTTTCGAGTGGAAAGGTTTGAACCCATAGTCTCCCAGTATTCAGAAATGTGCCTTAACCACTGTTATTCCCGAAAGGCGCACACTCCTGCCCTCCTTTTATAAGCCAGACCATTCTGCAGCTTGGAATACAAGAGTCAGAGCCAGAAAGAGAGCAGAGAAGTGGAAGAATGACTCCATTCACTAGTAGTTAGACCATTTACTTGGAGGGAGAAGAACATATGAGCCTGTGCTTCCCAGTTTCTTTTTTTGTGGGTTTTTTTGTGTGTCAATATTTGTCTAACGTAGAACATATAAACAGTCCAGGAGCAGACATCAGAATAGCACCCTTTACAAGTAAGTGTCCTGTTTAAGTTAATGATATTAGGACTCTCTCTACCCTGGGCCCACACTATAGAAAAGAAATAGGGGATAACAAAGAAAAATAGTTAATTAATCAGTTTCTGCCAAAGAAAATACATTGCTCTGAACCAGTACTTGCCACCTTTTACATCTGCAACACACCCATCATTCTCCAACTCCAATGTTTAGCACAGCCTATTAATGGGACTGCTGAGAAGCTAGGTGTATATTCTCCTGCTCCTGTTGTTAATATTCAGTGTCCAGCAACTACTATTCCACTGGCTCAAACTGTGTTGTAAATTCTGCCACCACTGAAAAATAATTTGATTGCAAGATCCCATATAATTTTATGTAGTTACAGCAGCCTTTGAGCAACACACCACTACATACTTCCTTCACTCTGGTGGGATATTTCAGGAATCTAAGGTAAGAAAGCACCACAGTTAAGCAGAATAATGTACTGCAATGAACTGCATGGCTACATGCATAACAAGAAAAAGATCTAGATATGACTGAGCAAAGAAGACATCAGAAATTACTCCTCTGGAGTTTGAGAGCCACAGAAAGACACATGAATACCTTCTTCAAGCTTTATTCTACGTAGCCCTACTCCCTATACTCTGATGTTGCCAAAGATGCCTAAGTGAGTTTGCTCTTGCTGTTAAGCAAGAGTTCAAGCCTGGCAATTATCAAAATATCAGGCTCTAATCTTACAAACCATTTAAAACATATTATCACACATTTTGTACAATGTCATGTCTACTTTGAAAAGTTCAAAGAAATAAAGAAATAAATCTTTTTCTCCCTTGAAGAGGAAACTGGTATGTAAACAGCTGCTTTTACTACCTTTAACCAGGGATGATTCAGTGCTTCATATACTGTTATCCTTTCTGCTGGATCCAGCATAAGCATGCGGCGTACCAGATCTTTGGCACTTTCAGAAATATGGCTCCATTGCCTAGGATTCATCTGATTACAAGCAAGAAAAAAGAAATTAAATTAGTAATAAGAATATAGAAAAGAACCTACTTTTTATGTAAAGTAATTGCAGAGATTTAACAGTGGTTGGTACTTGTAAACATTTTATTATAATAAATGTAAAAGGAAGTTTCTAAGTTTTTTTAATAACTTACAAAATTGTACATTAGTTGCTATTGAAATGGCATAAAAAATTGAAAACAGTGAGCACTATCATATAAAAGCTGACATATCCTTGGTATTATGTTATAATTACAGTATAATTTTCTACCTATGCTACATTTCGTTCAGATAAAAGTGACCCTTCACTAGAAAAAGAAAAAACAATTAGGCTTTGTCTGACAGTTAACTATGCATATGATAAATTTAGAAATTAAACCTACTCCTGAAATCAATATAAGGAATGGCATGACAGTCTATCTATATCAACCCACAATTTTATGCCAGTGATGCCGAGTAAGAAGGGAGTAAGCTAATGCCTGTTGTGAACTACTCTGGTCCTGTCCCACAGGTATCATGGACTATGGCTCTTCCCAATAAATTCCTTTCAACTTTACAACAGTTAAGCATCTTCAGCCACTCAGGTAGGAAAGCACACTGACATGTGATCAACCATATAAGCAATTGCAACACTTTTTAGAGCAGAACTGTATCTTTAGGAGACAACAATGTGAAGGACAATTTAGAATATATTTTCATCTTGTGCATATGCAGGTTTGCATCCGACTAGTCAAGATGATGGACACCCGATAAAATCATACTAAAGTAAGAAAGTTCTTTCTGTGATAAATATCCTTAAGCTATTTCTAGTATTTCTTTAGTTTATGAAGAACTTAAGTTTTATTTAGATGATACACTGCTAATTTTACAAGGTACTAAATGAAAATTCAAAATTATAACCAGATGCTTTTCAATGTTATAATCTGCTCATTTAAAGAGGTCCATTTTATTTAAAATCAGTCTTTACGAAAAACGATTGCTTTAAATCGGAGCACTCAGGAACATTATCTGGCTATGAAATGCACATTTATAGTTGTGATTTGTCATTTCTTTTTCAGCTCTAATGGAATGAAGGTAATTGCAAATTTGCAGCAAGACTGTTTTGAAATCCTTATAGTATTTCCACTGAATAAACATATTATTGTGGAAACAGGAACAGAAAAGGAACTGAGAAGACACAATGTGCTAGCCATGACTTTTTTTTAAACAAAGAAAAGTTAACTTGTATGCTTCCAGAAGGTTTTAGCTGCTTAAGAGATTCCATAAAGAAATCTTCCATAAAGTGAAACTGGAACTGTCTACCAGTCTATGCAATCCCAAATCTAGTGCCATGAAGAAATCCCGCTGTTTCTAGGAATACAAAATTTAAAGAATGAAAAATGTGCTCCTGACCAAGTGCGGTACCACTGCTGTCACTTACATTTTAGCAGACTACTGTTAAGTTCATAAAATAAAATACTTCCTAAACCATATTGCAGACTATCAGACAGTTTTAGGAGTTTCCACTCTTAATTCACTAATATACAGCTCATGCATGACCTTGGTTGCAAAGTAGAGCAAAACCAATCTTAGACAAAACCGCAAAAATAGCGAAGTCGAAGCTTTCAATTTGTCTTCGTAATGGCTCTAGGACATTTATGTTGCGAAACACGCTTATCTTGCATGTACACCAATTTGCTTTCAGTTGCAAGTGGCTCCTTTTGAATCATCAGCTGCACTTTGCTACATACTGTACTAAAAAGAAAAATGCATAACTACATTTTTACAGTAACATGCATTTTGTTTTAAAGCAAGGCAATATGATGACCAGCCTTCATGATAGTTCTTTCAGTTGATTAAAAAGTTTAAATGATCTATAAACCTAAGGTAACATACAGTATGTTATACTTCACAGCTAAACCTTATGTAATCCTACTGATCTCAACGGATAATTAGGGGCTAGTTGTTGCACTCATTTATTATTTCATCTGAGTAAATATTTAGTATTCTAATTCCTAACAGATACAAAACACAGCAGGAACAAGGTAGACTGGAGAGAGAAAATCATCTCTCTTTCTGTGTAACACAGAGACATTTCTATAAGCTTCAAATTTAAATCAGCCTAAATACAAAAATCAACTTCCAGAAATTTTACCAGCAGAGCTCATCCCACTGGAAAAGGATTCAGATATACTGTCATTTACCTTGTATTTTCCTTTAATAATGCCTTCAAATAATCTTTCCTTGGTTCCATAAAAAGGCAAACAACCGCTTAGCAGGATAAAAAGGATCACACCACAACCCCAAACATCTACAGGCTTCCCGTAAGGTTCCCTTTTTACCACTTCTGGGGCCATAAAATGAGGTGTTCCTACACGTCCTAAATGGAAATAAAACCAAAATTGAGTCAAAATGATGTGTATCAAACATGGAAATGAAGAATAGCACTGCATTAAGCTAAAACAGTTTTAATAAGTTTTGTTCATGAGTTAAGCTTTTAACACAGTCCTTTTTTCCTTAAGTTTACTATTTATTAAATATAACCAGTAAGACAAATCAGTAGTTTACCTTTTGCTTGATTTATACTTTTATAAATTGAGGAATATTCTATCCTACCCTGCAGACTGTGAAACAACACCTATATAAGAGCACTAATATTCTTCAGTGAAACATGCCATATAAAAGTAAAAATATCAATTTGGACAACCTTTGAAACAGGAATTATTTATCCAGAGAGCACGTAGAGTTCTAGTCTACACTGCTTACTTGAAAAAGCTGCCTCTAATTGGCAAGAGCATAGTTTGGTCTAGATGCTCTGCCCAAACAGTAGCCAGTCTACTGAAACTGCCTACAGGAATGCAAAATGCTAGCAAATGTGTTGTTCATTTATTTGAAGTAGGCAATATCTTACCATGGATAAAAAGACAATGCTAATTTGTTTCACAGAGTGCTTTCAATGAGTGCTACACAGTAATGGTTCTGGGACAGTACTGATTCTGGATTGGTAATGAATGTACACCCATGGAAACAAAACATATTTAGTACTAACTAATCTTTTGAGTCGATAAACTGATTAGAATGACTTCATTCAATTTCTACGTAACACGTTAAGCCAAATAAAAGCAACAAACATTTTACCTCTCCCTATAAATGTTTCCCATTGTAAAGAGGTTTATTTCCACTGCAAAGGATTTGCAAGAATTAAGCTTTGAATGCTCAGGGCATCAACACTTCACACTTACAAACACTGTAGTCTTTGGACTACCCTGGTTCCACCAAGTACCAACAGAAGAAAAAACCCACAACTGTAGCAAACTGTTACCACTTCTACCACCTTCATAAATTATTCTCGCTCACTGATACTACAGTGGACTTCAGATGCTCCATTCAAGGCTTGCACCACCTTTGGGCTGGCTAGGAGAGTTTACAATGCAGCCTAGAGAATCTGAGGTGTGTTCGCACAGCATGTATTTAATTCAGTCTTGTCTTGTAAAGAGACTCTTGCTAGACTAGCCTATCTTGCACACCACTTGAATGTGCGTTAGCTATGTCACAGCACTGGTAACAAACACCTAGGAGACTATCTGGCAGTAGCTTACTCAGTAAAGACCATCCTTTGTTTATACCACCTAATGCAGGAATACGATCTGACCATGCTCTGTTAACTAGTCCCCACTCACTCCTTTTTGCATCTACAAGGATTAAAACATTGACAGAAAGACGGTAGCTTTTTCACCATACTATTCTTAAGGAGAAACACCAGCATTGTCAAACTTCTTCACCCGGCTTTGTGTTAAACCTTTGCATTCCCACTTTATGAGGCAATCCCTCTGCCAAACAAATGTTAGGAATCTGCCTGTGACAAAGGAACGTTACCTCACCAATAAGCTAGGCTGGCATCTTAAAAAGTCCATGCAGTCTAGGCTGACATGATAGCAAAGGGGCAGTTCCTTCCCAGGCTAAAAAAAAGAGTAAAACAGCAAGATGCTACAAGTCCAGCTCATCCCTCATATCTCTGGGGGAAGAGGAAGGATATTTACTCTGGACAGAGAAAGACAGAGATGGACATGGGGAAAGATTACTAATTCTTCTTGTTGGTTATACACAATTTATAGGCTTATGATGTAACCTCAAAGCCAAATCTTCAAGATCACAAATATGAGGTAAAGAATTATCTCCTTAGATGACCCAAAGTCTCTCTCTTTTAGATGCGTGGTGACGGGGAAGGGAAGGAAAATGGAAAGTATATATATCCAGTATGCACAAGTTGCTGAGAACTCTGGGTTTTTTGCCCCCCCCCCCTTTTTTTTCATGTGCCTACAAATCTGTATCTATGAGGGTTTCCTAACTTTTTTCCCCCTAAGATGCCATAATTTGTGACAGCAAAAACATCAACATTTCCCGCTCTGTATCAGGCTATGCATGTACATAAGCAGCAACACCTGCCTGTTCAAACAGTATTTGTGTATTACTTAGACTGCTCATGTGACATTAGTGGTATGCATACCACAGTCCGGAAATCTTTAGTACAGAAGACATCAGGCAAGACCGCAGAGCAGCCTGGCTTACCCAAGTCTTGTTTATCTCAGTGACAAACTTCCTGGCATTTGGGTGCAGAGGTACCCATTTGCAATTTTGGAGCAGGCGTAACCTTTCTTACACATTGAAAAAAACATTCGTGGTAATAAAGCTCGTTTAAATCTTTTTTATCAATATGAATGGGAAATCATATATACTCTGAAGATTCTGCCTTCCTACCAGGCCTTCTAATTGCTGTTATGAAATCTGGGAAGTCTAGAGAAAAGTGATTATTCAAAAGACAAACAGCAGAAATCACTAGAAGACAAGATATCATAAGGACAAACAAAGCTGTTTAAAAGAGGCATTAAACTTCAGGGAGATATACAGTCGTCTGGATCATGTAGCTAATGAAACTAAGAATCCTATGTATCAAATGATATCTAAGTTGATTTAATGTGTATTTCCATTAATTGTGTGCCACTCCTCTCAGGTTGGGACCTTCTTTGTGTTTTAAGTAAACAATTGCAGACATGAACATGGTAAAAAAATGACTATGTGCTGTGAGAAGTAGACCTAAAGGTTTGGGGTTTGCTTTTTGTTTTGTTTTGGGTTTTTTTTGCCAGTGCATTTAATTCTGCTGGGCATTTGCAGTACAGTGAAGGCTGACCTACAGAACATCTTGTTCTGACGAAAATGTGTCCTTGCAAACAATTACCCATCCTACATTTTCTCCTGGGGTGTAAAATAGCGTATTTAGCAGCAACACATGCTACATAAGCAATACAATAGCATTATTGGGTATAGGTGTCTAGGTGTCAAGGTGCTGGCAGTGGGGGGACTGCAGGGGTGGTCTCTGTGAGGAGAGGCTGGGGCTGCCCCATGCTGGACACGGCCAGTTCCAGTGAACTCACTGCAGGGCACAGCTGAGCCCAGCAGCCAAGATGGTGGTGCCTCAGGGAAAGTGTGTGTAAGAAAGGGAAAAACGTTGCCTGGCAGTGAGGAGTATGGGAAAAAGTGTGAGGAACAGCCTGCGAGCACTGAGGTGAGACCAGGAGGAAGCAGAAGCGGTGCTCCAGGTGCCGCAGCAGAGATTCCCCTGCAGCCCGTGGAGAGGCCACGGTGGAGCAGGTACGCCCCTGCAACCCCTGGAGGACCCCACACCAGAGCAGGTATCCACCCTGCAGCCCATGGAGGACCCCATGCTGGAGCAGGTGGATATTCCCTGAAGGAACTGCGGCCTGTGGAGGACCCACGCAGGAGCAGGCTTGTCCTGAAGGACTGCAGCCTGTGGGAGGACCCAAGCAGAAGCAGGGGAAAAGTGTGAGGAGAAAGGCACGGCACAGAGGGGCTGTTATGGACTGACCGCAACCCCCCATTCCCCATCCCCCTGCGCCACTCGGGGTTGGGGGGTAAGGGAGTCAGGAGTGAGGGAGTAAAGTTGAGCCTGGGAAGGGGAGGAGAGGAAGTGGTGTCTTCATTTTTGCCTTTGTTTCCCACTACCCAAATCTATTTGAATTGGCAATAAATTAAACTGGTTTTCCCCAAGTCAAGTCTGTTTTACCTGTGATGGTAACTGGTAAGCAGTTCACATGGATTTACCTTGACCCATGAGCTTTTTCATCCTATTTTCTCCCCCTGATCTGTTGAGGAGAGGGAGTGAGTGAGCAGCTGGTGGGAGTCTGGCCCTTAGCCAAGGTCAACCCACCACACGTGGTTATGCTGGTATTAACATACAGAATACTGATTAAACGGGGGAAAATAAGATGAATCTTCCTCCAAAGATACAGCTTCTTTCTTTCATTTTTAGTTTTGAAATGTCATCTTATCTGATTTAATCATGGGCTGTATAAAATAAGTAATCTACAGTGTCAAGACAGTATCAAAAGTGCCTATTTTTTTGCTTCCTTCTCCCCTTCAGCAAATAATGTTTCAAATTAAAATTACTTTGCAGAAATTGAAAGCAAGAAAAATCCTTCATTATTTACACGCATTCATAAATATACGCAGAACAGAATAGTTTCCTGAAACTGAGTATTAATCAGGTTCCCTAAATTTTGCAAAGCAGGGTCTTGATGGTGGACAACAATTTCAGATTTCCTTTCCCCCTCTACTTCACTTCCTGAGCACACGGCAAGGAAATACAAAAATACTTACAAAACTACTGAATATCAACAAGTAGCAAACATAACTTGCAACAGTACGCTTATCAAAATTGCAGACAAAACATAGTATGCAAGCATTTCTTATGCAGTAGCCATCCACTGCCAGCACTCTGTTCATTATCAATGACCTTCATCATATTATAATTTTTTCCCATAGAAACATTTTTTTCTAACAGAACAAGCTTCTTGAGGTTTATTTCCTACTTTCTATGTGACAACAGACAAATTATAGCCTCTTGATACTTCAAGGTTCCTATTTCGCTTTATCTGGTGACCTCACATCAGAATATGAGGCTGCATGTTTACTTAGAACTCAAGTGCTCTTACAGACAAACTGACAGACTTAGAAGTTATGGTTAAAAAACACTGTCCCTCTCTGATCATCCAAAATTTTCTTTCTCCTCCCTTGGAAGTTAAAGAACTTAGATTACAGGCAGAAGAACTGTGTCACCCTGGTTCAAAACTAGTATACCATAAAAATCCACTTTAATGAACTGCTTGATGTTGAGCAGAAGGAATAGACTAGTTCAGTAATAGGTAACATTCTACACAGCTTTTTAAGACCCCAACAGACTGCTGTTATAAACTAGATGAAAAATGGATACTACTTAATAGCATGCTGAAAAATCATTACTACTAAACCTTAATACTCACTTTTAAATTTAAAATAAGAACTCCATAAATACAAATGAAGAAGGCTAGGCTAACTTAATAAAATCCTGCCATTTACCTCTGCTAGATTATAATCAGTGAAAATAATTACAGAATGATTTGGTTTTGTAACCTTTTTAGTGCAGATTACAAGATCCTGATACTTTAGACCGGGGGGGTGGGGGTGGGGGGGGGTGGGGGCGGTGGAAATCACAATTTCATCTCTGTGAAAAAGCAAACCCAGAACAAACAGAAATTTAATTGGTTGAGACTGAACTGTCCAGTTAAACAGGATAAAAAAGTGCATATATATGTGTATGTATGTATTAGAAACTTAATAAGGCTAAAGTCATTTCTGCGGCAGCTGTCATCCTCGTGACAACTAACCACTTCATTGGGTTCATCAAAGGAGCAAATGATGATTTCGAGGTTATTCTAAAAACTGACCTGAGCAAGGACAGCTGAGCTGCAATTCTGAGCTGCACTTAGCTCAGCAAAATGAATGGAGTGCGCACATGAACTTACATAGATAGGGATTTTTCCTGTGTTGCGACTACAAGAACTGTAAGGTGAACATCAGTAACAGGATAAACAAAATCTATAGACAGCAAAGTTTTCTAAAATCATGGATACTCACTGCTCTTTAGACCAAGTATTACTTCTGCTGAAAATTATCTAATAGAAAATTTCCTTTCTAAACATGTCCAGTGTAATATTTTAAAATTGTTCTCAACAGTTCAATCGTTTTAAAATATTTTAGAAGCTTTTGAATTTTCTTTGGTGTTTTGGGAGAAGCTTTGCATCTTTTTGGAGGCAGTGTGAGAAAGAACAGTAAGCAAAGGCATTTTTCTCTCTTTAATAGATAACTTCTGCCTTCCACAGGTCTTTTATTCTTCAGGATATAGGAACACTTATGGATATATTCGAACGACTGCCCATGAAAAAATAACATTTTATTTAAATAAATATTGCATGCATGTACACACACATGATTTTTAGTTGTATCTGCATGTGAGACGAAATCATATGGAAGACTGGAATCAATTTTCTGTCTATGTGCTTCTAGGTTCTTCTTATCTGTTCTAGAGTAGCATTAACTGAAAATCATCACTATATGAAGACTCAGCAGTGGTATGTATTCAATGTGATACTTGCCTCCATCCAATTCATTGTAAATAAATGCCTACATCAAAGTGTTTGCTGACTTAGGAAGCACTCAATGCCTGAATAGGTACAGGCATTAGACATCTTATTTCTAGAGGTAAGCTTTCTTATCAGCCAGTTTTGAGGCATGTTGGTAGTCTGGAAATTTATAAAATTGATAATTTTGCTGATTTTTCCTGTGGATAAACAGAGAGCTTCAATCTTCAGGTGTTGTCAATCTGATACCATTTACAAGCACTAAAGATAAATTTTGACTTACCTTTGACAATTTAGTTTCTATGACTCTTTCCATATTATTCCAGACAATAGGGCTATGCTTTCCACAAGAAGAAGAGTATATACAGAGACCCAATCAGATTTTGTCATCCCTAAGGCAGGGGACTGATGACCAAGATATCAGAAGGAGAGTCTTTCAACAGCAGTAGTATCTGAACGATGTATAAGGAAACAACTGGAACAAATAATTTTTAGGAAAAAAATGTGAGGTACTAATAAACATCACCATCTGACCTCTCACAATAGTGTAATAAGAAATATGTTCATAAATTAAGGAGTTTCTAAAAGAGTGGGATGTCCAGAATAATGTGGAAGGAATCGAAGTCACACACAACAGATCAGATAGGTCAATACTTTACTACTTTTAATTCCTTTCCACATTACTCCAGACAATAGAGATGTTTAAAGCAGGTGTACAGAGAAGATGAATAGATTAAAAAAAAAAAAAAAAAGAAAAAAGAAAAAAAAGGCAATTCAGCTTCAGCACAGAAGATTGTCTGAAGAAAACGTATTTTAAAAGATGCATCAGCAGACAACTGGACAACTGGATATTAGTGTCCAGAAAACGAACAAAGCAAAGATCACATGTTAACCAGACAAATTATAATAATTGATTCAATGGCTTTTTCAGCCATAAAACTATGATGGAGGAAGTAAACCTAAACTGACTTTTCAACACATTAGCCTCCTGTAAGCACTCTCAAATTGACGCAGACGTGAAGTGGAATTTCTGAGAGACAGTAAACCACAGTTGTATCTTTTAAATAAAACAAAGTCTATCAGAGGCAAAGCTTTGAAGAGGCTCACATTTTTTTATTTTTCAGGGGAAAAAAAAATAATAGTGAAATAGTGCTATTGCTTTGCAGAGGTAAGAAACAGTACCATTTAAGTGAAAGAAGAACACTAGTGTAGGACCTCAGCTTACAAACGTTCACCTCTCCTTGGAAAACAAAAGAAAGATTTGCTATGTCATTCAGACACTGATGACAAAAAGGCAAAAGAGTCTATGCAGTGTAAAAAACCCAACATTTCAAAAATATGATTTTTAAACTGGGGTTTATAAAACCACCAAGAAGATCCAGTTTGGTGAAACACTGGAACAGGTTGCACAGAGAGGTGGTAGATGCCCCATCCCTGGAAACATTCAAGGTCAGGTTGGATGGGGCTCTGAAAAACCTGATCTAGTTGAAGATGTCCCTGCTCATTGCAGGGGGAGTTGGACTAGATGACCACTAAAGGTCCCTTCCAACCCAAATCATTCTATGCTTCTATGATCATTTTTACACTGACGGGAACAAAACAAAACTTAAAAGATTCCACAACCCCCACCCCCTGCCCCCAATTCCATAGTCTTATTTGCAGGGAAATTTATGGTAATGCCTTCCTTTGCTGTTTTTGTAGTAAGTCTAAAAGGCTAGCTGGTGAAGAACCAAGAACACTTGATATTTATGCACTGTACTTCTATTAAGAACATACAAGATGTTTTCCAGCAACATGATGATGGTTGTGTTAGGATACCTGAACATGCTATAGGATTCTGAAGCAACTTCGGGGAGCTAACTAATACATAAAAATCAATACTGGACTGGATTAGCATCATGGTACCTGTGACATTTTGCTGCTAAAGGTAAAAAGTGAAAAGCAGTTAACTATCCATAGGTAAGACTTGACAGTTAGTATAGAACCTCATATCATTCAGGTCTATACAGTTATCTTATTTTGCACTAGTTGAAACCAGGAGAAAATAAGTAGATTAAGTGAAGGAAATAGCACTTGTGGACTCAATGTCTTTTGTTCCTTCAGACTTTTATACCATATACTAGCTAAAAATACCAAGATGTAGCATCCAAGATATCTGATATCTGATAAATTTGATGTCACATTTATTTAAGAAAATATTGTTACAATTCATACCACATTCTGAAAGAAAAATTGTCCAAGGAAGAAGACAGAGATCATAATGTGAGATTGCTCCATTAAATCACTGACTTCCCAGAGGTTCCACTACTCCAGCTGCATCATAACCATGCAAATATGGACTGTTTCCTGTCTACATCCTATTCCATAAAAGAATTCACTTATAAATTATGATGATCTGTAACTACAGTGTATACTGCCAGAATTCCATCTTAAAGTACCTACTTCAATGCTTCAGATGAATACACTTAGCAAAATTTTCCACTTCTGATCATAAGAACTGCAAGAAGAGACCTTCAGAGACTGGTAGCTCATGAAAACAATTTCCTGTTACTCAGAAGATGACACATGCATTGCAGCTCATGGGCAAACATAGTGGAACAAAAAGTATTTCCTTACATTTTCCCTTCTGGTCTTATGAAAAATGAGTTATGGCTATGTCATTTTCTTTGGTACTTACTTAATAATAATTAAACTCTCTTAAAAATAAACTTGACTGGGTTGTTAGCTGATAAAATACAGTCATGTTCCTAAAATCTGTTCCACAGACATTTTCATTAATGACTTCTAGTATGATGTCACAGCTTGCTATCATGAGCTCCCTTACACTTCTGTTAAATAACCCTCTATCTGCTCGAAAGAACACTGTAGTTATAATCCTCCTAAACAACACAAGCCTATCTTTGGACTGACATCAAAAGATTGGGACTGGTCTACTTTCAATACCTGGGACTTAGTTTAACTTTATTACAAAAATCCCCTTTCCCCCCAAAACAACTTATGCACACTGGAAAAAAGATGTCTTTTGTTAAGTTAAAAAAAATCCATAGTCCCAAACAAAGCAAAAGCTGTACCCTAGAAGGCAGGTTTCAAAGACATTGAGGGAGAAAATTCCCTTCTATTTGTGTTCTCCTGGGGCTACACACAATCTGGGCTTGCCAGGCACAGGTGTGTCAATGTAAAAAGGTAAGCAAAATGGCATAAATGCAAATGCATGAAAGCAGGAAAAAATTTTTAGAACATTGGTAACCCCTGAATGTTTTAGATATAGTAACTCCTATTCTAGGAGGAAAAATACTACCAGAAAAGACAGTGATCATCACAGATATTGAAGAGCTTTTGCATAATGGCTGGGGTTTTTATGCAAGATTAAGGGAAGAGTCCTATCAGCTGAACTTTACTACAGTTACATTACTTTCAATGTTGACATGCTTTTTCTAAAGGAAAGCTGTCCTTTTCTGGTTTAAAAGATAAACTCCTCCAAGCAACGTAAAATAAATAAAGATAAAAGATTTCTGTTCTTGAACACCAGGGTCATCTACATAGGGATTTACACTAGTAATGAGTATATTCTGCAAGGGTATCGTGGTAATACACATTACCTAGATACAGAAAGATTAATAAGTATTGCACTTTCTGTAAGTATCAGGCAGTGTGCTTTCAGTATTGTAAAAATTTTAAGGTGTTCTGAGCACTGAAATGGGTTAGAAGCACAGGGTGTTTTAGGTCAGTAAGAGAACCTTAATGCCATAATAGCTTTTATTTAATAGAGAATTTCTTTTCTGATATGTTAACCACCAAATACAGGAATTGCCATGCTGAAAGGGAAATAATTGACTATGTTAAGCTGAATCAATGTTTTTCACTAAAAATTTTTAAAAAAATTTGAAAGTGAACAGGTACTGCTCAAACTTCCCTAGAAGGAGAGTTTCTATTTCATTTAGGAGACAATTGAGAAATAAGTAGTGCCTGTAATTTATTATTATTATTATTATTATTACAAAACAAAACTTATCCATAGGGCATATGGATAACCTGCTTAAACAAATATGTAGATAAACAATTTTTTACAAGAAATTTATAGCCCAGTTCAAACAAACAGTATTGTTAACTTTCATATAACACATATGGGGTGATATTGCAAAGTTGAAGAAATAAAATCTTGCAAGTGCTGTGTAGGGGACTGTCTAGTAATATGCCTTCAGGTAGGACTCTGGAAGGGAAAAGAATTGCCAGATAACAGATGTAGTTTGTGGTATAAAGACTGGAATGGAAGATGGGAAGAAAGAGATAAGGAGTCTGTTAAGGAGAAAGCTTGAAACAAGTAGTAGAACTGAGACCTTCCATGGTATATAAATGAAGTGGAATTACTCTGCGTATCCCTGAAAGCGAGAGGAATTTGGAGATGAAAGTAACGAGTGCATACGAAAAGGCTACAAATTGGAAATGACAGTTGAGAGAGAGGGGGAAAAAATACGGAGGGAGACTGATATGGCAGAAGTTGAGATGGATGAGGCAAAAGATACAGATACAGAGAAATATTATACTGATGAGGTTTAAGAAAGAAGCTTCTATAAGTACTGCAAATAGAACCAGAAAGGAATGAAAACATTTTTACATAGAAAAGAAAAGACCAGACCAGCAGTGATAACTGCATGGAGGCTGAGCACATGAACGATGAGTGGGACTGCAGAACAGTGAATGGTAACAGGAAAGGAAGGACATGACAAATTTGGGGAAAAACGCAGGATTTTTTTTCCAAGTTGAACTTGAGGTTTCTTGCGAGACAGCTAGTAGTCTGAAAGAAAGTACACTGTATCTGACTACCTCCAGAAGAGCAGCTGAAACAGAAGAAATGGATAAAGTTGCTCAGTGAGAATATAAAGAAGAAAGATGAGAGAATCATAAACAAAAGTGTAGGAACTATCACTAAAAAAAGCAGTGGCTGAGGTACAGAAAATTTGAGAAACACAGGAAAAGTAAAGAAAGGAGTGACCTTTTTATTAGGGAAACAACAGTAGCTTAACTGAATGGGTATTTTCTTTGAAAAGATGTATCTAGGTCTCTAGGTAATAAGATACTTGGATATTTCCAGGGTATTAGCAATATCTGGAAGGGAATGGAAGCTGTTGGTATGTTTATATTGGATTTGCTTTTTATTTTAAAGAGCATATAAAAGCCAAATTGACGCAGACCTTTAAGTAATTAGATTAGGAAATCTGAGTTTTTGAAGAAGCATGGTACTGAGAGGAAGTTACTCATTTTGAAGAAAAAATATTAAAACTAACAAAATCTTTTGTTGTGGTCTCCTACTCTGGCAATGAAAGCATCAGAAAATTGATTGGGTCTTCATCTGTGCAGGCTGATTAAAGCATAACCCTATTGTCTGGAACAATATGGAAGGCAGCTAGAGGAAATAAAATCCACAGAAAACAAAACACACTTAGTCAAAAAATATACATACGTATCAAGATATTGATGTCTTATGCAATAATTACAACGAAATATTAAAACACAGAAAAGAGTCACATGTGAAAACTAGTAAGATTTTGCTATTAAACAGCATAGCATTCTGACAGAAATTGCCTAAGAAACATAGGGGAGCATTGACGATGCTGTAGTAAGTCCTTACTCAATTGCTTTGACATACATTTCAATCCTGATAGCATTTTTATTTGATTTGCTTTGTCAAGCATGGAAGAATTACACCAAAGATTGTATTAAAGTGGAAAATTCTTTGCTTTTTTTCAATTTTATTTTGATCAAACCAGTGTAAGCTCCTGTTCAGTAACATTTAGAGGGATTTAATACTCAGTATATGTACACACAACAATGTTACATTCTACTAGCAATTTAGCTTAACTGTGTGCATTTATAATGTTAACAAAGTCTTGAGTGAAAGATTATTTTTGAGCTCTTGTTTTGCAGGCCAGGCTGTATCAGAAGAACAGAACTCTGCAGTACAACATGCATAACATTATATAACTTCGAAGGAAAATTTCTTACCTCCAGCAACTAGCCCAGACTCTCCTAACTGAATTGCTACCCCGAAGCCACCAAGCTTTACTGGGGCTGAATTCTCTTTTGAGGCAAGCAGTACACAGTGTGGCTGAAAAGACAAAAACCCAGACAAATTATTATATTACTTGAGAAATACAGTTTGCATTTTAGAACTTATCTTCATAAATTTGCAAACAGAATCTAGAATTTTTGAGTTTTTTTGAAAGAGTTTCTTAATTTCAGATTATTTTTTTTGGCAGGGACTCCTCTTTTTTCATTGGCTTCCCTTTCAGTTGTCCCAGGCACAGCAAAATCCTTTCAGGACTTACCAGAACTCGCAAGGAACACAAAGTGAAATCATAATAAAATGGAGATAAAAGTTAACGCCTATAATTTCTTACCTGGTATTACTTTTTCTTTTTACCTTTCACCCTTAAGCCTTACCCTGTTTCAATTCTCCAGCAGAAATATCCTGCCTATGATACACTTTGTGGGATCTTATCCTTCACACAGAGAACATAAAACACTATTTTGAGCCTTAACCACAGAATTGACTGATCACTTTCCAACTGCAGGAAAGAAAAGGAACATCCCTTTGATGTTTCTAATAAATATTCCAGTGAGGGGGGAAATTGTTTAGGTTTCTGAACTGGATTCCAGGCACAGTCATCCATACTTTTGATTTTCCACAGTCTTTCCACTAATAAGAGTGAGGTGTAACGTATAAAAATGGAACAATGTTATACAACAATTTGGATGGATACTGACTGGTGTAGGAGGAAGCAACACACAGACAAAATCTATTAGAATGCAATATAGTATTTAATACAAATAGCCAAACTACTGCATTTAATATAGAACGACTTCCTGCATTTACTCAAAGCTTCCCTTTGCAGTCAACCATATTATTTAACAGGAAGAATCTCAAATTTGTATACTGCTTCTTGAGAATACATTACCGCTTAAATTACAAAACTAGGAACTCAAAATATTGCAAAGGTGCTACAACAAGCTCAATCTGACTGCCTGTGAAGTCATCATCTGTAATCACCCACGTTTTCTTTTTAAAAGTTTCAATTGCATGAGAACAAGCACCTTCAAGTAAGAATGCATAATCTGTTTACAATTCTAACTGAAATCTGCAGAATGCAATAAAAGCTTGATTCCTAAACAGATGATACATTAAGAAAGTTAACATGGAAATTCTCATTTCAAATACTAAGGAGAATACTAAGTCAAGACAATGTTCTTGAGATGATCATTAAATTTAGGCTACCTTATATCAGGACTTCTAGAATCCATTTTTAAATTTGCAAGTTATAAATGTAATTTTCAATCCCTTACATCCTATTTAAAATAGTATTACCAGGTGGTATTATCTCTGCATATTGTATTTCACTTCTGTCTTATTGAAATTGTTAAGCTGCACACTTTGGGCACTTTCACATTCTCTCATCGCTGTCATTTTGAGTGAGAAAGATCAACCTCAAATTTCTAACCCCAGGCAATGAGGAAGGTAGATGGGAGAATGGCACCAACATAAGCAAAATGTACCATTTCACTGTGGTGTTGATTTACCTTTACCCTACATTTGAAAAAGTGATACTATTTCCATGACAGTATTAAAAAGAAGACAGGCTGTACCAACATAATTGTCATCCAAAAAGGAAGCCACTGACACTGCTCACCAGAAACAAAGTTTCTAAGAAAAAAATCCAAATCTCCAATTCAGAGTGAAATTCAGAGAAAATTTTATTACAGAACCTCTCCCAGAAAAGCCCAATTTAACAGCAAAATTGATCTTTTCAATAAACTGAGTTTTGCTAGTTAAAAATATCTTTAAAAAAAACCAGTTGCAACACTAGTGAAACTTCCCCTTGTTGCTAATTGTACTGTGTCAGCTGATTCTCATCACTTTCATAGACAAGCTGGTACTTTAGCTTTCTAATAAGAGGACTTGCACGTTACTCCTCCCTGTCTTCACCAGCGGTTTTGAAAACCAGCAGAAGTTCTTAATATATAAATGGTAAGTGGCTTCTTTTATACTTAAGCTATAGTAAAACAAATTTCTATTAAAATTTCTCTTAACTGCAAAGGTACTACTGACCTTCAAACCCTTTCTTAAATATACCTAGGTTTAAGCATGCCTGCTTGCTTACAGATGACAAAACTTATGACAGCGAAAAGTTATGTTTCTAATGTATCTGCAGTGTAATCGATTTTTCTCTCTCTCATTGACCTGAAACTTGTCACTACTTATGCAAGTCATGATGTCAAGCATTCTTATAGAAAAGCAACATAAACAAGAAATTATAGTAGTAGATAGGTTTCAAGATGTATTTGAAAGCATCACATTTTTTAATCAAACTTTTAAAATTACTTCTTGCTCTGACAATATGAAATGGCAAATATGAAAAAAGAAATATTTCTGAAACTGCTAACATATTGTACAAATTTAATGCAATGGTAAGGTCAACTAACATAGGATGTTAAAGTATTTTAGACTGTCCTCTCAATAATTCAGATTCTGTATGTACATTAGGTCTTACCAAGAATTTTAACTAAAGTGCTGCCATTTTCACTGCTGTAGCTATATCACACATTTAAATGTATATTTGCATTTTTAAGACCTAGCAAGCAAACAAAAAACTACTTGAAAGTTATGTATATGGCAGTGTTTTGTTGTTTTTTTCTTGCTACTGCTGTTGGACAACTAAGTTCAGAGTACCAAAACCAATTCTGAAGTTTTTGTGGGATTAGGGGAAAAAACCTTGCCCCTTTAAAAAAAAATTCTAAATAATCTTATTTATGGAATCTTTTATCGCTATGACATAGAAATTGAGGACAAAAGTTGTATCATTACTAATCAGTCTTAACCATCTCTCTAAACAGCTCATTGTGATTCTGCTGTCCTAACCACACACTTTTTTGGTTTTCCTTCTTTGGTCAAAGCTGACATCTTCCAGATTGCACCTTCCTGGTCAAAATAAGCTTAGTGAAATTAAAAACTTTGAAATGAAAACAAGGAAAACAATGAAAACAAGGAAGATGTGAAAACAATCTGTTACTGCATTAATGCTCTTTCCAGCTAATATTAGTTTCTTTGCATAATATTGATTTGTGAACAGTCAAGAAAAGGAAAAAATACTTAAATTTACATGAAGATATAAATTATTAAAAACAAGCTACTTAATAGTACTGACTCATAGTGTTACTTATAACAGATTACATAGCCAAATAAATATTAATTGATAATTGTTTTTCTAATTGAAAACTAGTGATTTGCATGCTAGAGATCCTGGGTACTTATTTCAAATTAATACTGATGAGTTTAGAATTGTTTTGATATGTTTCTATGTACTTTGTATCAACACTGAGAATACTTCACTTAGCTATGCTTTCTTGCATCTTAATTAAAGTTTTCTGTGTTAGAAAGACTAATTCTAACATCTGAACTTCAAAAAAATTATTTG
This sequence comes from Gymnogyps californianus, assembly GCF_018139145.2. Lineage (NCBI taxonomy): Eukaryota > Metazoa > Chordata > Aves > Accipitriformes > Cathartidae > Gymnogyps > Gymnogyps californianus. Next base: position 95,333,631 of record NC_059471.1, read on the forward strand.
TACTTATAGATAAAACAAAAAATTTAAGTTTCTAAAGTTTGCAGCAAAACATAATAGTTGATTTTTAAAACAACACAAGACAGTAATAAAGATGTAATTACAAAAATAGTTATCCGTGTGGGTACTCTGTACCATCTGTTCTTGCCTGCTTCACGTGAAGAAAAACAGGGAACCGATTACTCTAGACTTACATTGTAGCATGATATCCGGCTGAAAGTCCTGCTTCTACTCAGCTACAGCAATACTTTGGTGCATTTACCTTTTTTAGTTATTGCCTTTTATGTTTATATCACATAAGACTGTACACAATAAAGAAAGCAAACATGTGAAAATGATTCAATGGCGATTTAATTCTGAAAATTTCTCTTTGCATCCCTACAGAACAGCTAAAAAATCCTCACAAATGATGGCTGCAGCTTCAGCTGATTTACTGACCATTATTCCACACATGGAAGTCTTCTGGAGTAACCAAACTAACCTAGCCATAAATGCCTCGGAAATTCAAAACAATGCCAGTTGTCCCTTAGATGACAACTCATTGTCACTTGCTTTGATAATTTTTTACTCTATTATTTTTATCGTTGGATTGGCTGGAAATATTATAGCCCTGTTTGCTTTCCTGTGCATTCATCAGAAAAGGAATTCTATCCAAGTTTACTTGCTAAATGTAGCTGTTGCAGACCTTCTGCTGATCTTCTGTCTTCCCTTCCGAATACTCTATCATGTTACCAACAACACCTGGATGTTTGGACTGATTTTATGCAAGATTGTAGGAACTCTATTTTATATGAACATGTATATTAGCATAGTACTGTTGGGACTAATTAGTCTAGATCGTTATGTAAAAATAAATAAGTCTGTGAAGCGTCCTAAAATGTTAACTACTGAACGAAGTATATATATTTGTTGCATGGTGTGGGCACTTGCACTAATAGGATTTATAATAGTAGTTGCACCATCTTTCTTTAAGAGTAAGGACAGCAATTCTACTATGTGCTTTCATTACCGAAATAAACAGAATGCAAAGACAGAAGCAATTTTAAATTATATTATTGTAATCATTTTTTGGATAGTTTTTTTCCTTTTGATACTTTCATATGTTAAAATTGCCAAGAACCTTCTGAAAATTTCAAGGAAAAGAGCAAATTTTCCCAATGCAGGAAAATACACCCAGACAGCAAGGAATTCCTTCATTGTACTCATTATTTTCACCATCTGTTTTGTTCCTTACCATGTGTTCCGGTTTGTCTATATTACTTCACAGTTACAAAATCCATCTTGTTATTGGAAGGAAATCATTCACAAATGCAATGAGGTGATGCTCATATTTTCATCTTTTAACAGCTGCTTAGACCCAGTTATGTATTTCCTAATGTCCAGAAGTGTCCGTAAGACTGTATTCCAACTTATTTGCAGAAGACTTCATGGAGATTCAGGCCTAACTCTGGAAAGCACTTCAGAAATAAAACTTGGACAATATACACAAGAGCGATTATCTACTACCACTCCCCACTCAAGTTCATTAAAGAAGAAGTCTGATTTGATTGTTTAAACGAATGGATACTAGTTTCTCTTTGGCACTCCAGGACATCAATTTAAGAGTACCAAATGCTATACTATACAGCTACTAATCCTGCATCTTTCTTCCTGTTAAAAAATGAGAAGTCTTACTTCCGTTTGTGAAAATGAGAAGTTACTTTTCAGAAGTATTTTGCTCTTGTTTATCCAAGAAAACAAAATAGGAAGTTCTCAGACATCTTCAGCTGGACTAAACTAGAACACTAACTCTTTAAGGAGATTTCCACGGAGTGGTTTGAACCTGTATAAGGAATCTTGTTTATAGACATTAATATTACCAACCTGTATATGTAAATAATAGATGAATTTTGCAAAAAGTAAATTGTGTTCTATTTGAAAGAGCTATATAAACCATTACAGATTTTATGTACTTCTCTGTTTTAATAGCTTTCAAAGAGATCAGCATTTTAACTACATTTATAGAAGTATTTTTTCGAAGAAAATATTTGAGAATTTTGCAACATATGTGGCTTAAAAGTGAGGTGAAGAATACAACTTCCATTAATTCAGTTATAATTACAGAAGATACACTTTGTTTTATTAAACAGCTAAATTAAAATATTCAAGCCTCCTAAGCCCCTTATTATCTTTTCAACATTTTAATGAATGTCAAGGTCAAACACCTGAGGAAAAGTAAGCAATGCTTTTGGAAAATTAGAAATTAATGAAGGAGAGATGACATACGGGTATTTTCAGTTACCTAAGATTTCCTTCAAACTGACAAATTTGTGACTGCAGCTACACAAAGTAGTTCAGCAAGGAAAATAAACTCACAGAACTGAGCATAAAGAGCAGAATAGAAAAATTAGCTCTCGCGAACACCTGATGCATCAGGTCTGATCTTCACTCAGGCTCAGTCACTGGTCTATTTACAGATTTCCAAAGCCACGCGTTTCAGCTGCACAATTCCCCCCTGGCACAGGCCTTCTCTTTTCTTGTGATTAAAATAATCTTGATAATTGCTGAGGCTATGTAAATGGCAATGTAACAGCAATGTCCCATAGATACATAGATAGATATTCTGAGAATAAAACCAAACAGGTTTATGTATTTAGGCACAAACAAAAATTCAAACTAACATTGTTCAAAAAAAAAGGGGGCTGAAGGTGGGGGTTGTTTGACCCAAAGACGAGGAAAGATGCAGTTATACCAAGAACAACTTAAATGTCTGGCATGACAGGCCAGAAAGGTGAACGAATTAGAAACTAGAAGTTAAGCTCCATAAAATAAGGATTTATTATCCTGAACACATACAAGCAATATTGCTCAAGTAAGCTGGTGTAAAGAGGTTGGTTTTAATTCGACTACCAGTAACTTCTCTGATGGATCATGTGACTTTTCATGCCAAATCTGTGTCAAAACTTGTGGATTTTTACTAATTCTGCACAATATTCTGGTTTTACAGAAGCTACTCATAAAACTCTTATTGAACAAAATATACATAACACTTCACCTCTGCTAGATATAAACTTGGTTTAATTTTTATGTGATTTTACTTCATTTAGTTCTGGCTATAAACATGTTAAACAAATTACAATGACTAGCCAGTGTTTTGTTGGTTGTTTTTTTTTTTTTAAACAAAAAAGGGTGGTGTTTCTTAAAGACAGAGTGTCCTACAAACATGTAATTTTCATAAAAGCATGACAGTAACTGCATTTTTTCTTAAACATTTCAGCATACAATTAAGATACTTGTACAATAATTTCTGATTGATTCTCACAATAATTGCATTATATTTTTTCACGATCTTTATCTATCACCTTGTCATCCTATTATATGTACGCTGAAGCAAGAACTGTCTTGCCTCTGTGTTTGTACAGTGCGAGGAATAGCATGTTCCTTGTCCTCTGCAATTCTCCTATGCAGTATAGTAGTTCTACATAGTTACATCAACTCTGGTAAATCTAGTGGAGTTTATAAACCATCATTTCGCAAGATATATACATTATCTCATCATTCTTTCTTTGCCTATACTTGTGCTACTTTGAGTAATTGATTGATGACACTGATCACCAGGCCAGGGGAGTGGGGTGGGGAACACGGGACAGGACGGACACGAATGACACGGTGCAGCTTGAACAAAATTTGAATTCTAAAATTCTTTTGAAGAAAGTGTTCTGCTTAAACCAGAATTTTCATTTACAAGGATTGCAATTCATCACTGCACAACTGCAAAAATAGACTCAGATCTCTTCAGAAGATCAAGTAATAGTACAGGGCTTCAATGATACAAATGAAGTTGACTTTTAAAGCCAAAGGCAAAGAGAAATGTGTTCCACAGGACAAAAAAAGACCACCTTAGTGTTCTAGGCGTACTTTTGTAAATTATGTAGTGTTTACTTGATTACTATAATATTATTTTGTAAGCAACTAAATACATAAAAGGACATCAGGAAAATAGTCATGCAGTACAAGTTCAAGATTCTGGTCCATCATGTGAATAGTATTACATGGGCTTTTTTCTTTTTAATAATTTTAACAGTGAAATCTAGTTAGTATTTTCTTCAAGAAGAAAGCCTTAAACACCCATACCTATTTGCATTGATCAGATGTGTTCTACATGACAGCCATTCTGTACAGATTGTAGAAGGTGCACCAACGAAGCCATGCACAATATCAGCAGACAAGGTTTCAGAAAAAAACATTTTAGAAGAAATATCGAAGAGTAACACTTTCCCAAGACTACATGCTACACATTAAACTGTTTCAAAAGCGTTTCAATACAGGATAATCTATTGCTTAAATCAGCCTCTGTACACAAGCAGCAAATATGACCCAAATCTTCTAAAGAGATTTCAGGAGCTACAGTCTAATGTTTGTATTAGGCAAAGCCATAGCACCTATAAAGACAAATAAAATCAGGCAAGCTTGGGTGTATAAGGTACCCTAGGGAAGAGTGAATAGATTTGAAGTCATGTACCAGAAAATCATTAACAGAGGAGCTCTCTGGAAGAGCTGAGAAGCACTGGGATAAAGGTGATATGGTGTACCTGGACTTCAGCAAGGTCACTTACTAAAGGCTCTAAGAAACCCTAGGATGTTAGATGCTAATTCTTGTTTTAGAACTAGTTAAAAATTGGAAAGAAAGCTTAAAAATACATAGTCTTTTTTCTTCGTGATATTCCCCAAGAATCTGCAAATAGATACGTTTATGAACATGTTTAACACTACAATCTGGAATGAGTAAGGAGATGACAAAGTTTTCAAACAACACACAATTATTCAGGGTAGTCAAACATAAAAAAAGTTCAAGATACAACTCTCTGCTCAACAGCAATAAAAAAGCAAACAGACTGTTAAAATTAGGAGGAAAAAACCTGAGAAGACATCATTGTGCTATTGTATAATTTATATGATACAGATTCTATACAGATTACATTAAATAAATCAACTCTTCAGCTCAGAAATGAAAATCTGAAAGGGAGCACAAGTCTATAACAGCAGGTATGGCACAGAAGAGGGGAACAGGTATGGCTACATGATCTTTGTCAGAGTGTGACATTAAGGGAGTAGCAGTTAGAACAAAAAAACCACCCCAAAAAGCAACCAGACAAGTGAAAATACTTATGGATTTCCACAACTATGTAAATCAGTGCTTCAAGATGTTAAAGGCCAGATGTATCTAGTGGCTCAGAAAGGGATCTGAAACTAGACAGCACTGTCATGTAGGAAACAATTACTACTGACCAAAAAACAAAAGCAGGTATCTTTATTTTTAAAAAAAATATTTAATCCTTACGTATCTTTTTCTGCAATCAATTTTCCCAATTTTGAGGGTAAAATGCCAGGCTCTGCAAAACAGTATTACTGAAGAGCAAACAGTCCCGAAGCATCTTGGGAGGTCTGCTGAAAGTTACACTGTGACATGTCAAATGACCATATAATTAGTCACTTTAATAGCGTCTCTTACTTCTCATCTTAGCAGTGCTTCCTAAGTACTATCAGGGCCAACTATGTCAAGTCTTCAGCTGAATTTCAACAAGAAAATAATTCTATTTATTCTTCTTGCTGTAAGTAAAGGCTAACTCAACACACATCTCTATATAACCTGCATGAACTTCATTTTCCTTCTTTATTCAAATCTACAACACATCCTCAAATTTCAGTTGGTGTACCAAAATGTCACCTCTTTTTTACTATGTAAAAAGGAGTGCATATTCTTCATTAGAATAAATACTAGTTACAAAATGCATATAAAGTATACATGCTGGCTACTCACTTCTATACCCTTTAGACTTGACAAATACATTAATAGCTACATTGTCATACATACATTCCTTAAAATGAATGGCAAACACAAGCCAAGAAACAAAACTGTTCGCCAGATACAAGTTTATAACTTGAATCATAAACATTAGAAGTGCACTTGGTTTGAGTAAACAGCTGTACTGGTTTTGGCTGGGAGAGAGTTAAATTTCTTCACAGTAGCACGTATGGGGCTATGTTTTGGGTTTGTGATGAAAACAGTGTTAACACAGGAATGTTTTATTTATCACAGAACAGTGCTTGCACAGCATCAAGGCATTTTCTTATTCTCACACTGCCCCACCAGCGAGCAGGCTGAGGGTGCGCAAGAAGTTGGGAGAGGACACAGCTGGGACAGCTGACCCCAACTGACCAAAGGGATATCCCATACTGTATGACCTTGTGCTCAGCAATGAAAGCTGGGGAGGAAGTTTGCCAGGGCTGCCATTTCTCAGGAACTGGCTGAACATCAGTCAGCTGGGGGCAGGCAATTGGGTTTTTTTGCATCACTTGTTTTTCTCGGTTTTGTTCCCCCCCCCCCCCCCCCCCCTTTTTTTCCCCTTCCCTTTTCTTTAAACTCATTAAACTCTCTTTATCTCAAACCATGAGTTTTCTCACTTTTACACCCTACCAATTCTCCCCCCCAGCCCACTGGAGGGGGAGTAAGCAAGAGGCTGTGTGGGGCTTAGCTGCCTACTGGGATTAAACCACAACAACCCTTTCTGGTGCCCAACATGGGGCTCAAAGGGTTCGAGACAATGACAGATTTGACCAGAGTATGTTAGAGGGAGCAGGAGGGAGCATGAGAAGCAGCAGCCTGTTCTGCAGCAGAGCAGCCACAAGCACAGGAGGGGGAAGAGACAGAAATGATAAACAAGTTTTCGCACTTTTACCTTTCCGATTCTCTTCCTCATCCCACTGAGGGGGGGTGAGCGAGCGGCTGTGTGGGGCTTACCAGCCTACCAGGGTTAAACCACAACATCAACTTTCATTTTCACACTGAAATTAACTGTAATTATGGTTTTAACCTGCAAATTGGTATTTTTCATGAGGGCAGACAAGTATCAATTGTTTTGATAACACAACATGGAAAAATTTAATTGAGCAACTTCCCTCACAACATCAGTCAATGAAACCATACAACAGGAGTGTAACTTACATCACTGATAAACAAGCGAGAGTCACATTATTCCTGGAACTGGAAAATTCACATATGGACACTTTAGTTTAATGGTCTCTCTGAAAGCACATACAGAATCAGGGTGGAGAGGAGGGAGTTGTGTTGCACAGTACAAATAAAGTGTACAGAGAAAAAGAACCCACTGATAATGTTCCACCAATCCAAAATGTATTTTCAATGTATTCTCTGTAGCGCTAGGAGCCTTCTGCCAGCCTTTTTCCACCCCTTACACAAAATCCCAACTACTCAGGGCCCTGTGGAATCCAAGAGAATGGAGATGGTGCTACAAAGCTGTCACCATTCACTGCTTGTATAGTGAATCGGTACGAAAAATCCTTGCACAGTTGTTCATCACAGACATCATGAGAGTGAGAATAACTGGGGGAAAGGGATGAAGCTGGAAAAAGCCTTAACATTCAAACTGCACAGTTAGAGCGGCAAGTGTACAAATAAGAACATGAATGGCAGAGAAATGGCTAATTGTGTATCATAGTACTGCAAAGTGAGAAACAAAATGAGGAGGAAAAGAAGCTAGGGTTTACTTACAAGCCTATGTTTTAACAAGCTGAATCAATTACTTAAAATATACCACAATAATATATTCTGGTACATGCTACCTTCAAAAGTTATCTTGCTTTTGTCTGTAAATGGTGAGTCCTGGTTCCTTTAAGTTTGCATACAGAGAAGGGTAGTAAACCTTTGCACTTATTACAAAGCAAGGCCAGCTTCTTCATAGAACTCTCAAACCACAGATATAAATGACTGTGCTTTAAAAAGAAAAATATACTTGCTATTCCCTCCACAAAAATTCTCACTAGGTAAAGATGTTAACATAAGCACGGTCAACAACAAATTAAAAGTCTGATGAAAAGACAGGATGGCTTTTGTCAGGGGGTATAGAAATGTTCTTTAATCAGCAAGGAATTAATTTTGCAGTCAGAACTCCCCAGCTTGCAGCCAATAGAATCTACCTTTTAAGTATCAGTTTTGCTTTTACTGCCATGTTTTAGGTTTTTATTTTTGCTTTATTCCTTTTGTGTTTTCACAGAAGCTTAAGAAGAACCTGGAAAAGCCAAAAAGCTGTTATACACAAACATATTTAACTTGAAAAAACAGAAATTATAGTATGGTGCAGAAAAAAACCAGAGAAAGCTTCCCACTGCTTTTTTAGGAGCAAATACAGTTAAAGAGACCTCTGGGAGCTGCATAAAGAATGTCATTGGGGAAAAAAAATACAAAGTATTTAGCATTAAAGCCCTGAAGTATAAAAATGTTGGAAGATTAATTTTGTTAGTACCGTCAACTTCAAGCTAAGTTTTCCTGCCTAAAAGACATTGTTTGGCTTGTGTTTTGTCTATGTAAAACAACTACCTGGAGCCTGCGAAACATTTAACTTCGCATATTTTATGACAAACAAAGAATTGAAGCTATGTGTGCAAAATATCCCCATTTCTATATCCCTAAGGATGCCACAGAGTTATACTGCATACACCTGTAATTCATCAAACGAGAAATTTCATTCTGGGTCTATTTTGCTGAACCACAAGGGCAGTTCTAAAAGTGGTGAAAAATCATTAATGAACAGCAAACACAGACCCATCTCAAACCTGCCAAATATTTTATCTTCACTGATTCAGCATAGTGCTCGACTCAACTAGAGTAGATTTAAACGTGAGCTTAGATGATCTTGCTTTGATAAGCACTTCTTACAATATTAAATACGTATACTGACTATAGCTAAAATCCTCATTATATCAAGTCAGGAGAAGAGCTGCACACACACTGGGTCACCCCTGCACGGAAAGCTGATGAGCAGGCAGACAGGAACCATGGTGCTCTGCAATAGCTCTCCTGATACAGATGTCCAACTGAAAATGGTTATCGTGTAGCGCATCTGTCTTAAGAGTCAAAAAAACTTTCAATTTTAATGTTTAAGGAAAAAAAATCCCCAACAAAACTAAGCACCAAAAGTCAAAGTTCTAGGCAAGCCACTTGGTAAATGATTTTTTTGGAAAGAAAATATGGATTGTGCTTGTGTAGTAGCCAGTGCATCTTAGAGACTTATCTTGGTATTAAACACTGTACAGCAGATCAAATTCCAAGTACATGAAATTAAATCTTGAGTTAAAGGCTGCTGCACGTTTGGTGCATGCTATACATTATTCAGTACAATTCATCCTCAGCACCCATAGTAGCCATACCCAGGGTCGCACACTTTTCTGTGCCCTATTCTCAGCAGTTGCCTTCCATCCTTCAAGATGCAGAGACTGAGCACATCTCTTGGGCCTTCCACAGCACAGAGAGCCAGGACTGCTACAGGAGCCAGAGGTAAATGAGCTGCTGCCTTCTTCCATCCTACAAGGAGCAACTGCTGCCAACACATTATATACTCTGTCGTACAGCAGGAACAGTCCAGTTCTCCATTTGGTATGTGACAGGCTCAAGGAGATATGAGGTTGACTGGGCTGTCTTCTCTCATCTCAAGCAGGCGGAGGGGAGAGGAAGTGGCCAGGCAGCCTGCAAGTGGATCACTCGGTCATATAAGATTATATTACATAACATGCTAGGTATGGGTTATAAATGGCTAATCGAACTACCTTTCACCACTGGGAATTTCCCTGGTTTTGTGCTTTTGGTCCACAAAATAAGTTGTCGGCATACAATGGCAAAATGCAACATATGCTGCCTACTGGCATATAAAATCTAGTAACATGTATAAATTAGAAAGTGATCATGGTTTAAGAGTAGAGAAAATATAAATAATTGAGGTGAAGAACGCATGTGAAGGTCATTATGAAGAACTTAACAGTGAATTGCATAAAAGATGCACTTGTACCATTTGAATATCATCAAATATATTTTAGATAAAATATGCCATTTATAAGTTAGGTGAATTGAAATAGTCCACTAAAAGAATAATGAAGGTGCTTACTACAGCTTAGAACCAACTGTAACAGTATTTCTGGGTTTGGGTTTTTTTAACTTATAATATCCCATTCCTTTGTTACTCATTTCACTGATCAGTTCCAAAATGAAGTCTGATAGACTGCAATTCACTATAATAATCTATTATCATACAACAATTCAGGAAAAAATGTAGCATTATCTCTTCCTACAGCAAGAGTTATGTTCATTAAATTATAAATACTACAGGCTACAGTTAATAACCAACCAAATAATAATAATAATTCAAAAAACCCCTGCTAACTGGAATTGCTCACACCATTTTTTGGGATGTCTCCTCTTAGCAAATTTTCAGTATATTCATTCTTGTGTCTAAACCTGGATGGAACACCACAGTAACAAGGACTTCTAAGACTACTTAAGAGACTATTAAATATTTAATTAATACAAGACTCTTTCTGTTAGAACAAATTTTAATATAACTATACATTCAAAAGTGGAAAAAATAAAAACAAGGTATAACTAATCTAACAGGAACAAGAACTAAAGCACATGCAAACTAATTACAGCATTACAAATGAATTACTAATACTCCACAGCAAGATTCCCTCACTGAAGTTTAATCTTAAATGAGATCAACTATGTAGTCTAAATAGGAGGCCAGCATACATGTCCATCACTTCAGTAAAAAAAAAAATAATAAAATGAGTAATGAGACTGAACAATAAAATTGACAGTAGATCACTGAGGTGGATTCTTACGGTGTATGTTTAAACATAAAGCAAAACTAACAAAACAAGAACCTTACCAAAATTGCAGAAGTTTTTATAGGGTATCTCCTCTGTTCTCATAAAGGAACTTATTTATAGCTGTTGAAAAGCCGTATCTGACAACCACAGATGTATCAGACAGAAGGAAATTCAAAGGTCTCAAACTCTGCAGAGCTAAACAGAGTTTGACTGATCTGTGATCAAACCTTTCCTGTGGAGGAAAGAAATTGTCCTGTGCACACTTCTGGATGATTTGTATAAAATACTGTATCTCTTGGACACAGAGTCAGTTTTCCCCAACTGATGCCTAGAACGCATCAGCTGTAAATTGCTTCCACACAATCCATCACCTGACTAGACATACGAGATGTGTTCATTTGGTTACTCATATAAGGACAGACATGGATACAGTATTATTGCATGTGGGCTTCAGGAATAGACAGTCAGCTTTGTGACAGCTCTTGGAGCTGAAGAAGAGTTAAATGTCACTGAAAATACAAGTTTTCATGCATAAAATAGCAACTTTTTTTTTTTCCCCCTCCACTCTGGAAAGTGGGCAGTCCTAAAGAGAATGACAGTAACAATCCCTCCACCCCCAAAAAGAGGACAGCACTATATAAAGGATTGTAAGGTGTTTCTGTGCCATACCTACATGACCAAAGGACTGTTACAATCACTCTTCCACACTATCTCATTCTTTTTATTTCTCTAATGGAGCTGCATCCTGACCTAATTTCAAAGTCCTTTTTGCACAGACATCATCATCTTGTCTGAACTTTAAATGCCTAGTTGCTTTTTGACACTGTAAAAGAAAGTGTACATTCTGAAAACCTACTTATGTCAGAGAAATATTGTTCTTAACTGTACTTTGCAGATTCCAGTATCATCCTTTTCATTGCAGCAGTGGAGATAAAAAGGACATCAGACTGAAAAATTTCCTCTCTGCAAAGGAAGGTGCCTGCAGCTTGCATAGGTAAGCTTAAAAATACTACTACTTTGTCTCACCTGACAAATTTTGGGCATTGACACAAAAATGATCATTAGACTTCTAAATGACTGAATTCAATAATTACTTCATGAATTTAACTCACTAATAAAAGAATTTAATACATTTTCGTTCAACAATCCATATGGGACTTAGTGTACACTAAAATGTACTATAAAAGCTCTAAAAGTTAGTTTAATTTGCAAGTTGTCAAACACGGCCTACAGCATAATTTTTAAGTATGACTTTTACAAGTTTTTGCTATCTAATCAACTTGGTGTCTGGGCTTTTTATTGCAGCTACACAGAATCCTCTCTGGTATCTGAGTTCATTTGCTTACAGCTATTTAAAAAAAACTATTATCAGTCTGTAAGTTTGAAATCTGTTAATTTTTTCCATATGATTTTATATGCAACAAAAGCTAACTAGGATACACTTCACTAAAGTAGTATCCATACAACAATAAAATCTCTCTTTACTACAGGTCAGTAAGCTGAAATGCCAGTTTTTATATGCAGTCATTGTATAGAGCTTTGATTTCTTATTTTCAGTCTGGAAATTGAGAAAAGATTGAAAACTGAACTTGGAAAAAATAAAGACATTGCGGTTTTCAACAATCATTTCGTATGTTTAAAAATACAGACTAAATTGTTTATGGAAAATGTACATCTAAGATTAGAGCTCTGAACAAAGTAACATTAGATACAGACATCAGCGCAAAATAAATGCATCTAGCCAGATTCCTGCATCATGTACAGTTTAATTTGTAGTTAAATGGAGGTACAGGATACTCCTCTGCATTTCTGCAATTAAAGTAATACTTTGCAATTATTTTGCTTATTTAACTTAAAATAGTCTAGAAGTGGTTTCCAAAGAAGGTTACAGATGTTCCAGAAGATTGAGAAATAAACCAAGACCACACAAGTTATTGTCAGACTCTAGCTTGAACCTTCTGTTTCCTAATTTATTTTATTAGATTTTATGCACATAAAATCTTTTGAGGTTTAACATCAGCCAACTTTTCTTCACAAAATCTCAGTGGAAGAGAACACCCAAACAGTAACCTCATGGCAAACTCAAGATGATAACCCCACAGGACAAACAGTAGTTAGTTACACTGAAAAGTATGGGAGAAAAAGGAACAGTTAAGATAAAAGCAAAGAATAAAAGAGATGTTAGATGCACATTACAGAAGAATAATTCTTTTCATTGTGTTTCAGCTCTGACCATTCATTCAAGAAATATCGGCATAAATGAGAAATTCAACATGTCTTCTTCAGCCATCGTTAGCTACTACTGTAGCTCTACCAGTCATCTACTCTTTCCTATTTCCTGCTGGAAGTTTTGGAAACATTCTCGCTGCCTGGATATTTTCACGGCAAGCACCCACAAAAAGAACACAATACATTTACCTGGCAAACCTTGTCACTGCAAATTTACTCGTATGTAGCACAATGCCTTTTCTGGCTGCCTATTTTGCAAGAGGGTACCAATGGACTTATGACTCTGTAGCATGTAGAATAGCAAATCACCTTGGGACTCTCATTATGCATGTCAGTATGTATGTTACGATTATAATTTTATGTTCAACTGCTCTAAGTCAGTATGCAACACTGAAGAAAAATAGTGACACACAATACTCTCAAGCAGTTAATGAAAACTTTTACAGATGTGTACTTGAAAAGTTTCGTCAGCCAAAATTTGCTAAGTATTTGTGCATCATTATATGGCTTACTGTGTTCTGCATAACGGTAATAGCTATAACATATAATGTCCAGGCAAGGGCTACGGAAGAATTTCACAGATGCTACAACATCAGGGTAGAAGCTGGTGAATTTACCGCAATGATTGCAGCTTCTCTTGCCACTGCATGTTTTTTTGTATCTTTTATGACAGTTTTGTTGTCATACTATTCTCTTACCAGACATCTGAGTAAAATACAAAAAAACACCTGTATTGGAGAAAAACATCTAATTTACAGCACAGTGAAAAGAAACATTCTTGTCATCCAGATGATATTAACTGTCTGCTTTCTTCCATATCACATTTTTAGGCCAATTTTTTATGTACTGCTTACAAATAATGACTGCCTAAGGTTAAACTATCTAGTGGAAATTAAAAATTTCCTTACTTGTCTTGCTGCTGCTAAGAGTAGTTTAGATCCAGTTATAACCCTTCTGCTAGACAAAACATTTAAGAAAAGTCTGTATGGCCTGTTTACAAAATCCACACCAGAACACCACAAACGTAAAGCCGACATTTTCACTGAAAAGACTCCTGAAATGAGAATGAATATGGAAAGATTTTAGTAGAATATAAGTAACAATAAACTCATTTTAACTACCCATAACCAGACTTTGATATGAAATGGTAAATATCTAAATAAAATGATAACATATTAGTTTTATTTTTTTTCAAATTATCTTGCTTGCTACATCAACATTAGCCATAATAAATCTGATGTGTACATCCAAATGAATCCAAGTAATTTATACAGTGAACTGTGTAATATCCCTTTATCCATGCAATGCAAAAGACATTTTATGCTTGACCTATGGACAGCATTTTCTACCTAAATAATCAAGGAAGAAGGCAGAAACTAGGCTGAAGTTGAGGACCCAGTTTTCTTTTATCATCAGTAAAAGAATCCCAGGTTTTGGACATGGGTTTCCTTTATAAAAAAGGCTGAACAAAGCACAGACATTTTCTCTGGAATGGCTGAACCACGTATCAAAGGCTTAAGGAAGCAGGCACAGAGAGCTACAAAACACATTCAAGATTAACATGTATGTTTTGTTCAGGAGTATTTGGGTAAGAGATTGATTCCTTTTTTTTTAATGGGAATGCATCATGAGATGCTAAAACTCTTTAGGGCATAAAGAAAAGTTCTTGATGACATCTTATTCTAAAGTTACTGAAAAATGCCATTATTTACTTTAGCTATTGTCCATCACATTAGGGTTTTGATATAGTAACTGTTCTTTTAGGAGTAAAAAACTGTATTAAGAAATGATGCACTTTTTTTATTCTAGCCTTCACAGAAAAAGCTTTACTACAGCTTTGTACTAAAATGGCAGAAATCTCAAATTTAAGATTTAATTGATTTACCACCCTGCTCTGACATTTCCTACCACGGCCACAGTGTTACTGAAATTACATCTGCAACAGGGTGACTCTGAAGAGAAAAGTTTTGATGGTGACGGATAACTGCAGGGGTGAAGTATCCACAGATGAAGAGAAACTCTGGCGGCCTAGGATTTTATTTAGTGTTTGAGAAGAATGTGTTTTACACGTGCTCTGTAGCTTTGTCAGGAATCATTTTTCTTGCAGTCTTATCCATGGCAGTCACATTCAGCAGCTGAGGCAGTGGCTTCCTTATTGGTACGCAGCCCTGGTGTACTTGGAATACTGTACTCACCCAAAAGTGCTACATACTTATTCCACTTCAAAGGTAGATTAACACACGCAGCTCCCTTCACAACAATGTTTAAATCCAGACCATTTATAGAAGAATACATAAAGCACAAAAGATCTACAAAATTGCAACGTATCTGAACGTACAATAATATTCAGTGAAGAAAAAAAGGATGAAATGCATACATGCAGTTATTTCTAACCTCTGGTACTACTTATGATTAAAAAAAAACCCCAACAAAACAAATCACTGGAATTTCCATACTCCTAGTCTAATCTTGTGAGGTAAATTCTATGGTTTAATTAGGAAGGCATAAATGCTTATTATTTACTGGTATACAAAATATATTCAATGATAAACATTTAATGATCATTAACAGTATGAGAGCAGCGCAAAACAGGAGATTTTGTGGTTGGGTTTTCTGGTTGTTTTGGGTTTTTTTTTTGAACTGTAGAAGTTAGAATATCATGATGGCTTAAGTAGAGATTTCAGTTATTTTGAATCTTTTCTGTAGAAGACACTTAAGATTACATAATGGTCTTTTCCCTTGCACAATCTTCTCTGCAACTGAGATCAAGAGGAGTTTACTGAGTGTAAAAAGTGCTATATTCTGAGGTATTCTGAGAAATCCTATCACTCACCCAAAACTTCACAATAAAATGTAGTGAGTAATTCTGTCTTCCCAACCCTACTACTGAGTTCCATGACAGGTACACTAAACCGACCCAAGTGCCAGTAGACACAAAATATTAGGTCTTCTCTAGGAGGGACCCCAAGACTTTGTATCATCTGACAGCTGCTTTGTGTTCTGCAGAAGTTAAACAAGGATGCCAGAAAATCATAGGAACGTAGTATTTTATTTAATACAATGTTACCCATGATAATAGAATTTAGCGATTGCTTCTTTCACAGGATTCCGATGTGATGCTTAGCATACAACTTATGGAAAAACCTGAAGTGGGCAGCTTCAGGGTCTAAGTCTACAAAGCGCTGTAGGAAAGTTGCTCTGTGAACACAGTCCTCGAGCATGGGAAGCCGGTTTGTGCAGGTGGGTGTTCGACTGCGCAACACAACCGATGGCCAAGTACCTACAGCAGGACTGAACACAACAGTTTAAGTCCTCCAGACGGCACAGTGCTGCTTAGATGACTGGTTTTAGATCAGTAGCTGTAAGTCTGGGTGAGCAAAGCTGTGTTTTTTACACATTTTTACAAATTTTTACAAATACTACCAATGTGTTCTTATAATTTGCACAGGCCCAAACTGAGAACCCACTACTTCTGTCTGTCCTTAGATACATTTTCTAGGGAATGTACTTGCAGTTGTTAGGATGTCTCAGCAGAGTGCCTGCCTGTGGATGTTTTTCTTAATACAGAGTTTTTGATGGTAGCATAGGCTTAAGTCATTCTTTCTCCACTTTTCTAGTCACAACCACTTGTTCCCCAGTGCTGCATTTATCAAAAAGGCAAGAAAATGGATGAAACTTTGGAAACTACTAATCAAATATAACTTTGTGATAGACTCTTAGCAAGATCCCATTCCACCATTTCTACATAGTACCAAAAAATGATATATACTTTACTTTTTTCCTATGTAGTCTGTTCAAGATGATGTCTCCTTTAAATTTTTGAATTGCATCAAAGTTTTTCTTGTTTTAAATAGTGGAAAAGCTTTCATGCAGTACAGGCAATCTGAGAAATGACAAATTGAGTAATACATTGGTCTAGCATTTGACAGAATAGTTCATGGAGGAAAAATTCCCCAAAACAGAAAGGCATGAGGGAGAGACAGAGAAATACTTCAGCAAAACACAGCTCATGTGCTAAACTTCTTGCACTGCTTAGACATCCTGGTGCCAAACCAGAAGTTAGCAGGTGACTTGTGAATTGAATAATAAAAAATAAAATAATTCATTAGCATAGCAGGGAACAAAAAAATGCCAAGGCAAATATGCACAGCACATGGTTTGCAAAGCAGTTTAAAAGACTGTAAGTGTCTGTCTGCTTTCTGGTTAATCCATTCAAATGTGCTGCATGGGTGGCCAACTCATTGATCAGAAGATACATGTTTTCTGACTGGCTGGGCAAATGACTGGTATATATAAACTTCCTGATCAGAAAGCAAGTAGATGTTGAGCTCTAAGTAGGCCAAGCAGCATAAATATACTTCTCAGCAAAACCGGTTCTGAACACCCAGCAGCCAGCTAACAGTACACTAGGAAAAGGGCAGGACAAAACAAGAATGGAGACTCTTGAGGTAGGAAGCATATGTACAGGAGTGGACATGAACAGGGAGGAAAAAGTACTGCCTGAAGAAACATTGAGGAAAAAATACTGAAAGCTTTATTCTTGGAGCCTCTTAACTTCTGCATTGAATGAGGAAGTGTTCCTCAGAAAAACACGGTCAGATAGGACACTTTAATTCTACCTCTGCTATTGATTTTGCAGCCTCAATAACCTTTTAACAGTTTAATATGTAACAAAATCCTCACAAAGCAGTTGCTACTGGATGTCAAGGATCTAATAACTTCTAGAAAATACAGAAAAAGCACCAGTTATTACTGACTGTCCCCAGAAAGCATAAAACAGGTTCCATGCCAAAGTGAAAAGAGAAAGAAAGTAACATGCAACAGATATCTTGTTTTGGACATTCAAAGATTGGAAAGAGAAGGTGGTCTTAAAGAACAGCTGCTACTCCAGTTATTTTTTATACAGTTGAACATACACTTACATAAACGCACACAAACACATATGTACAAGCCTTACTCATTTTCTAGATATACCTAAAAGCAGAAGTATAAGAGTCTTGAACTCTACTGGCAAAATCTGACGTGCCGAAATACAATTAGTTTAGGTAATGAAAGACAGAAGTGGTAACTGAGTGCACTCTCAGAATTCATATGGTTAATTAAGTTCTGTACAGCACATAAATCAACATGCAAATCTATCCACAGATCAAGTCTCAAGCCACCTGGACCAACTGAGATTTGTATATGACACACAACACAGTGCATAACGCTTAGTCCTACTCACTGGGAAAAGCGTTTTTACTTCCAGTCACAGAAATATTGAACTGAATCTTAACAGCAGAGAAAGCAGAATCTGGTAAGGGAAAAAGTTCTTGACATTCACATTTCTGATGCATAGCTGTCTTGAGTTTTCCACCTTCCTGCATTAGCATTTTCTACTTTCCTTATCATACGATCCAACTTCCAAGCAGTGAATGAATGCAGGATCACATCAACTGAAGGTGAAGCAAAGGTGCAATTCTCACTGATTATAAAGCCTTTAAGCAATGTTGAAGGGGGTCAAACGGTATAACAGAGGCTCAAGAAATGTCTGGTCTCACAGAGCAGTGAAGGAAATTAAGACAACTACAAGCCATCTTGTGGAAGCTTTCATGTTTTGATTCTGTCATCGGAGGTGAATTTGGGGCATACAGGAATTTATCATAGGCTGCAGTTGTGCTCCAGAGGCTTTGGTACAGCTTGCTGCTTACAGAAGTCAGGTGAAGTTTCTGGCACCAGACTATAGCAAACTGAAGTATTCCTGTCTAACTCTTCCTAATCAGTCAAGAGCTAAGGGACCACAAAAGTGTCTAAAAGACACCTAATTCTTATAGGGACCATAAGGTGCAAATTTTCCTATGCATCAGATAATGATCAAACATTTTGCAGTTCAAAATAACATTCACAGAAAGGGTTAGAGGGAAAAAAGGCAGGATGACTACATCAACTTTACAGATTTTTATTAATTCTTTCTTTAATTAACTTTCATCCATTCAGATAATTTGGAAATTGGTAATTTAGTCTACTTCTTTTCAAAACAATGTTTACAGTGACATCTAGAGCTGGGATATTGCAGTTAGCTTAATATGTTCTACACCCAAACCCTATAGTTATATTTCTGCACTGCTTTTGCCAAAATGAAACACTGTCTGTTGGTTTACAGTCCTTTAGACTGATACATTAAAAATTCTTACTCACTCATGTAATTGAACAGGTTTATTTCTAAGGATGGTATTTAATAAGAACAGTGATTTTAAAGCTTTCAGAGTCTGTATAAGCTGCAAAATAAATCCCCATTTTACACTCGGTAAAATGGGCCTCCCTCAGAGGCCCTTGAAACTGAAATTTGTTTTCATTCAAGAACATGGTCCAACAGAAACAGGTGCAGCTTTCAGGAAGATACAGCAACATAAAGATGATATTAATTCTGAAATTCTTGTGTGGTACCAAAAATGAACAATTAAAAGAATCTAGAACCTTCAAGACAGAACAAGATGAGACATTCTACCAGCAATTAAGAGGCCGTCTTTAGAATCTGCTGTAAGAAATGACTTTTAAAATACCAATCTTTAAAAAAAAAAGCCTATTAGATGGAATAATTTTCCTGATTTTAGAAGGAAAGGAAAAAGAGATTGGGAAAGGCCTGCAATGCCTGCGTATGCAAGACCAAATGACTCCTTAAATGAAAATCATCAGTTCAGTGTCCGTACTTTCTTTCCTCACAGATCACCTGTAGGAGTTGGAAGCACAGCTTACCCTCTCTCAACCTGCTCTATTCACTAAACCCCAAGATTCACTTCTCAAACTGCACCATCAGAGCTCATTAGAATTGTCATTAATTCCTATAGTGCTTGACTCACTTTGGATAAAAGCAAACTCTTAGAGAAGACAAGTGGGAATAACTATCTTAGACAATGACATTAACAAAGAATATGTATATTCAAATTGAAGAGAGTCAAACCCACTTAGGTTAAAACTCCCAATTACTTACATTACAGTACTTTGGGATAAACTAGTTCCATAAATATCCATAGAAATAGTACAAAATTCACCAGACCAAAAAGAATATGTACATACACTGTTTTTAAACACTGTATTTCTCCCCCCAAACTTGTTTGTACTAGAGAAGTTTTCATAACAATAAAAGTTTAAGACTACTTGCAAAAAGTAAATAATACTACCAATATTGTAGCATTTAAGCATGCGCATCTCTCTGAAATCTTAGTTTGGATGAAGACTATCATTATGCTGTCAAAACGATACCATTAATCTACCAATTCCAGTTTAATTTATGCAATTAATTTATATACACATTTTCCTAACAAGCAAAAAAATGCAAGCAGATTTCATATGAATATTCAAAAACTAGAAATTAAACTGACTTTCAAAGTAAGTTGCAATCAAATGCATATGTAATCTGTGAATAAAGACCTCCTAAATGTTCTATATTGATGGAATTAGAGATGAGCTTTAATCTTATATGACACAGTAAGAGTAAACACACACTCAGCAAATATAGCTTCCTTTTCTACGGCTTCCCCCTTCCTCTAAATTACAGAAATTAAAATTCAGTAGTTTGTATTATTGTGGTGAAGAAAAAAAAGAATTAACCCCCCTTACCTTCACATCCCTGTGAATTATATTATTGTCATGACAGTAACGTAGAGCTTCCAATATCTGTCTCATGTAATGACTGAAAAAACAAAGACATCATACATGACAAACTTGCAGGAAAAATTACTATACACATATAACAAACTAAGTTTTGAGAGTCTAACTATATAAAACTAATTAACCAACTTAACCTTAAATATACAGAGTTCAGTAGAATGGAGCTTGTGTTTATAATAATCAATAATAAAATCTAAAGTTTGAGGATTATTCTGATTGAAGCCAAGGAAAATTAGAAACGAAAAATCTGCATTTTCCATTTTGTAAATGTTTCAAACATTCAATAATTCTGCTTCATATGACAAGGAAGTCAGGACCCTTCAGGTTTTTTTATAACAAAACACAGAAAGGAAAAAAGTGGGTATCAGGGCCTGATTTATCTAGAAAGGGATAGAACCAAGATCTTGGCTTGCTTGATGCAGATTGAAGACTAATGTCTTTCTCCCCTGTGTCCAAAGGATCCCCTAACAGATTACTGACCATACTAGAAAGCCAAGAAAGCCAACAGCATCCTGTGCTGCATCAGGCAGAGCATTACTAGTGGGCTAAGGGAGACAATCCTTGTCCTCTGGAGGTTCCAGCTGGTTATAGGGAAACATTTTTCCATAGGAACATAATTATGCACTGGATCAAGTTGCCCAGGAAGGCTGTGGAATATCCATCCTTGGAAGTTTTCTAGACCCCACTGGACAAAGCCTGGAGCAACATGATCCAAATGCCATGTTGACCCTGCCTTGAGCAAGAGACTGAAATAGACCTCTTGATGTCTCTTCCAACCTGGCTTCTACAACGCTAAAAAATCTACAGTGTCGAGAAAAACAAACAAAGAATCTCATGGGCTTTGAGCTCAATTATCATGCCACTGGGACATTGGGTTTTGCTGTCCTTCTGCAATTATATAGACTCTTTGATTCTAGTTTACCTCGTAAGAGAAAAGTTGAAGTGACCACAAATAAAGTGATATATAAAAAAAAAAAAAAAAAAAGCGATTACTCCATCTAGCAAAATCAATAAAACTCACACCTGTCAGGCAAGTCAGCTAATGCCATCGTATGAGAGATCCATAAAAGGCAAAGACAGAGAATTAAGTATTGGATGTGAAATACTATTTTATTCAATAATCCCATCCAAATATACAACTAGTAAATGACAAAACACTCCAAACTTCTACTTTTATTATGCTAATTATTGTAATAAACATTCAGGCTGTGGAAACAGGATTATTTGTAGTATTCCAACTTTTAGCTACCAGATTGTACAACAGTATATTCCATTCTTTTCCATTTACCCTGTGGGATTAATTAAAATTTTAATACATACCTGGCTACAGCCTCGCTGTACACAAATCCAGCATCTGCTCTCTTCACAATTTCAAAACACAGATCTGCTCCATCCATACTGCAGGTAAAAAGAGGCAAAATGCTTAAGACAGATAACTACAATCAATTACATTAAAATGCTCCAAAAATCTATTTGCTCCACTTACATAAATCTTACATAAAATACTCTGGATACACGTACAATGCATTACTAACTAAAACAGCATTAAACAGGTAATCTGATAGAATATGGCTTGCCACAGGTTAACCGTTTTATGCCCCTCAGGTCATATAACAGTTCTCTCAAAACATTAGCAAAACCAAACATTTCTTCCATTGCTTAAACTGCTTACTGAACAAGGTGTGCAAGACAGCAGAAAGTCAATGCCCTGTACAAGAAGACTCTGCAAGTTAACAATTAATGCATGATATTATGTTGTGTTCTTAAAAGTATTACAAGTGCAACTCTCTATGTAATAAAGACTGTAGTTACACAAAAATCTTACTCAAACTGAATTTTAAATGAAGTCTTTAAAAAATACTCTAGAAATGTAGTATAGTCTTTCCAGTTAGCATTCTCATATGGATAATTAAGGAGCCAAGAAGATATTTTACACCTCACAGCCTCACCGAAGGCACCTGAAAACAGTGACAGCACACATACTATATCCCTACCTCTGATACTTGATACTTTGTTCCTTTTCTCCCTAATTGTCTGTAGTCTTTCTGATAACCTAACTTCCCACAATGAGTAGTATAACACTTTTAGATGCATGTATATTAATAGTCCTTAAGCTAAAATTAGACTACCATTTCTCTAAAACCAAAGCAGCTTGGTGTGGCATAACTGCCCTCCTTTTCTTTCTCCTGTAAGTAACCTAAGGCAGATTTATATCTAAAAATGTTCATTGCTTGATGGGGTGAGGAGAGAGTAACAAGAGTTAACAGGAACAATAAAAATCATATATTATAATTCATGCTTAACAAGGCACTTGCAAAAATATCGATTGTAACATGTCATTTTCAGCCTTCACACCTTTTCTTTTTCCTCTCCACCAAAGACTCAAGGGGGGAAAAAAAAAACCCCACAGAATTTGCAAGGTATCTAGAAAGCCAACATTATCAGGGCCATTTTGGTAAGCTATCCAGAATGTCAGCACACAATCACTTTTGCTTTGTTAAAAACATCTGCTTAGGGAGTCACAAGCAATGTTCAGAAGCTTTAATTCACAAATAAATCCAAAAGGTATCCCCATGCAAAATACACTATCATGTGGATAGAGCACTGACAACTGTAAGAGAGACTGGTGACCAAAATTTCCTGGCCAGTTATTTCAGCACCTGGTACCATCTTCAGATTTAACAAGCCCCACAAATCAGAAACCCATATTGCCAAACCATGACTGCTCATCACTGCATCAATATATTCCTCTGTAGGTTTTTTCTGAGTAGTTTTTTCTGTCTCACTCAATTTCATACAGCTAGTCTGTATACATAGGTAAATATCACTCAGACAGAGAATATACTGTGCTGCACTATGCATAGTACTGTATGGCAGCAATGGGGTCATTCAATGAGAACAGCATAAATCTGGATTTACCTAGCTCACTGGGAAAAAAACCTCATGTCAATCTCCCTTTCAATGCTTCCTCCCAACAATTTATTTCAGCTAGATGGGAAACAAAACTGAAACCCAAGCAACACCAAGCACTGCAGATAATACAAAATGTATGATTACACTACCAAAAATTAGGAGGTGTCATTCTCATGAAGCAGCAGAACCCTTTAGAATACTAATTTCACTCTGACTTGTTATAAACTACAGATGAATAAAGATCCAGAAGCACTCAAGATTTTCAGCAGTATCAATAGTTGCTGAGACACTGAGCCAAGAGTGTCATTCCTTTACACTAACTTTTCTATTAAATAAGGTGTTTATAATCAGAATGGTCTTTAACATGTATTTCTACCTCCCACTTATACATACCAGTATTCTTCATTTAAATTTTGTAACAGTAAGTGGCAGTTTGAATTTTTTTTGCAAATATTTGTCAATTAGTTTAAATTATGTCGATATTAAAAATTGCTACAGACTGTGAGCAGTAATGTTTGAAAGTCTTATTCCATTAAGATGAACTCTGTTGATCTCAAAAGTAGAAATATGCGGCAGGTGTATTTTAATCTCGGACTTCAACTGTCTTTTTCAAGACAAAATCTTATTTTATGAGTATATTTTTCTTCATGTATAAATAGGGCTTGTATCACCCCAATGATGTTGATTTTCATCTGAAAATCTTGGAACTTTTATCTAGCTGAGGCTGCAAAAGCAAGAGTCAGCCTCAGTTACGAGAAACCCCAGAAAATTCAGTGCACTAACAGACTAAAAACTCAGCAATATCACAACCACTTAAAAGATGACTTTTCAGAAACTGAAAGGCTTATGTGATATAAGAGCATTAAAGTTTTGAGATACCGATGAAATGAAAGTTCAGGAAGTCTCAAGGTTTTGTAAGGACTATCAGCATCAGGCATGTGAAAACGGTAGAAATTAAAAAAATTAAGATAAGTTAAAAACCACTAAAATAAACACACAGAGATATATACATACTGAAGACATAAGTGGAAGATGCAAAAAAAGTTGATAAAATGACAGCACACTCATAGACTGAGAGAGAATCATCTGACACCAGTAGAGGGCACTCATGGAAGCTACATAAACTGGGACAGTTTATGGTATTTACACTCAAAGTGCCAGCTAAAGCAACTCTGAACAGGGAGTTAACAGACAACACCACCACATCTGAATTGTTTTGGGTACCAGTACGAACTACGTTCCCTAATTTCCCATATTCTACTATTGATTTTTTCATATTTTTAGCAGAACTGTGCCTGGATCTCAGCCCTTTGGATAAATGTTTCTTTCCATAGCTCTGGATCAGTGCTACTGTGCACCTTGAAAATCTTTCTACTATTCTGCACAAAGCTGATGATAAGTTGCAACCTGCCCAAAAAAGTTTACTCCTGAGTCATATTCAATACAGAAATCAGTTTTGAGACTAACAGTCAGTCTGAAGAACAGATAGTATACTCCGGAAGAGATCTACATTTTAATAGTAGGGTATGATAGCTTTGAATTTGCAGATGACCTAATAAGATGTGGCCTACAACTTAACTTATTGATGAAGAATCAGACAGTTTGAGAAGCACTGCTTTAGGAAACTGAATTATTACTTTAAAAAAAAAAAGACTTGGCATATTGCTCGTAACTGAGTTTTCTACCACGTATGTTAAAGGTCTGTGCACAATGGCATTTTTTCCTTCAGTTGGACAGTTTTTATATACTTGCAGTCTTCACTTACTACAAATAAACTGCCATAAATTAACTTTAAAAATACAGTATTTAACTTTTTTTGAAGTCCTATGTAGTAACCTCTGAAAATTAAGACCAAAAAGTACAGAAACTCTTATTTCCTACATATTGCCCACGCATCCAGGGTTTAGCTCATTCCAGATAATTAAAAGATGTTCCCGAGTTTACCTTCTCAGCATCTGTTTAGAGGCTTTTCAGTACTTTAGATTGAGACATTTTTACAACTTTGCTGGCAGCCAAGAGATGAATTTCAGTGCTTTTGATAACCTAACTCATTCCATTTAGTCGCAAACAACGGACAAACTTCACTGAGTAATACTTAATTCCTAAATCACAGTGTAGATGATCTTAGGAGAAGTAAGTAGTTCTAAATAGGTATGCTCGGAAACAATTTTCTACTAGTGTTTTCACAGCAATGGTCCAACCTGATTATTAAATAGCATGAAAGAAAGAACATATGCACGCTTAAAAAGCACTGGGTTTGGTGGCAGTATAGTAGTAGTACTGTACGTAACCTGAAATCTTTAATCCATACTCCAATTTAACGTTAAAACCTCCATATGTCAGCCAGTATCATGAGGCCATACAAAAATACTCACTTTATAGCAATGCTGCGTGAATTAGTTCATGTTTATACAAACTCTTGAAAATACAAATACATGCATTAACATTGTATATTGACTTCTACGAGTTACTTTTGCTTAAAAGTGGGTCTTCTGAAGCTTTGCTAAAATAATGCAACTTAATAGCCTGTGATAATTAAAGTTATAATAAATGCCAATTTTTCAATGCATCCATGTCTCAATGCTCTGAATTCTCTGCTGCTCTGCCAAATTTTGCTACTTATTATAAAAGAGCCAAAATTTCATCCAAGATAAAAATCCTGATTTCTAAGTCTGGCCTTGTCAACAGGAAACCCCCAAAGATTGCTCTTTAAGCATTAAAACTAATGAAGTCTGGTTTCCTATAAATTCCTGTTCATCAAATGAATGAAATCAACAAATATTAAGCAAATGTAAGATGAAAACCTGATCTCTCTTTCCTCAAACATAAGCTAGCTTTAAATTGTCTGTCACTTCCTTTGACTGTAATCAGTCACTAGTTCACAGGCTGTTGCGGACAAAAGAGAAACAGTATACCCAGACCAGATGATTGCCTAAACTTTGTGTCCACAAGTAATGAGGCTACGATGTACTGAATATGCATAACACAAAAAATCCCCAATACAAACACAATATAAACATGAGTTTTATCAAGTCAAATAAATCTGTCTTTATGTCAAAGAGTTTGATATCAGAATATTTAATACTTGGTGGAATTTGGTTGCCTTAAGGATGGAGCTGAACTTGGCAAGGGGTGCAAAGAATAATAAGAAGGGCTTCTACAGGTATGTCAGCCAGAAAAGAAAGGTCAAAGAAAGTGTACACCCCCTGATGAGCAAGACCAGCAAACTGGTAACAACAGATGAGGAGAAGGCTGAGGTACTCAACAACATTTTTGCCTCAGTCTTCACTGGCAATCTCTCTTCCCACACCTCTCGAGTGGATGGATTGCAAGGCAGGGACTGGGGGAGCAAAGTCCCTCCCACTGCAAGAGAAGAACAGGTTTCTGACCACCTGAGGAACCTGAATATACATAAGTCTATGGGACCTGACGAGATGCATCCCAGAGTCCTGAGGGAATTGGCTGATGTAGTTTCCAAGCCACTCTCCGTAATATTTGAAAAGTTATGGCAGTCAGGTGAAGTCCCTGGTGACTGGAAAAAGGGAAACATTGCACCTGTTTTTAAAAAGGGTAGAAAGGAGGACCCTGGGAACTACAGGCCAGTCAGCCTCACCTCTGTGCCTGGGAAGATCACGGAACAGATCCTCCTAGAAGCTATGCTAAGGCACATGGAGGACAGTGAGGTGGTTTGAGACAGCCAGCATGGCTTCACCAAGGGCAAGTCCTGCCTGACCAGCCTTGTGGCCTTCTGTGATGGAGCGACTACATCAGTGGACAAGAGAAGAGCTACAGATATCATCTATCTGGACTTCTGTAAGGCCTTTGACACAGTCCCCCACAACATCCTTCTCTCTAAATTGGAGAGATGGATTTGATGGGTGGACTGTTCAGTGGATGAGGAATTGGTTGGATGGTTGCATCCAGAGGGTAGTGGTCAACGGCTCAATGTCCAGATGGAGATCGGTGACAAGTGGTGTCCCTCAGGGGTCCGTACTGGGACCAGTACTGTTCAATATCTTCATCAATGACATAGACAGTGGGATTAAGTGCACCCTCAGCAAGTTTGCAGATGACACCAAGCTGAGTGGTGTGGTTGACATACCTGAGGGACGGCATGCCATCCAGAGGGACCTGGACAAGCTTGAGAAGTGGGTCCGTGTGAACCTCATGAGGTTCAACGAGGCCAAATGCAAGGTCCTGCACATGAGTTGGGGCAATCCCCAATATCAATACAGGCTGGGGGATGAAGGAATTGAGAGCAGCCCTGAGGAGAAGGACTTGGGGGTGTTGGTTGACGAGAAGCTCATCACGACCTGGCAATGTGCGCTCGCAGCCCAGAAAACCAACCATATCCTGGGCTGCATCAAAAGAACTGTGGCCAGCAGGTTGAGGGAAGTGATTCTCCCCTTCTACTCCTGGCGAGACCCCACCTGGAGTACTGCGTTCATCTCTGGAGCCCTCAGCACAGGAAAGACATGGACCTGTTGGAGCCGGTCCAGAGGAGGGCCACAAAAAGAGATCAGAGAGCTGGAGAACCTCTCCTATGAAGACAGGCTGAGAGAGTTGGAGTTGTTCAGCCTGGAGAAGAGAAGGCTCCGGGAAGACCTTATTGCAGCCTTTCAATACTTAAAGGGGGCTTATAAGAAAGATGGGGACAAGCTTTTTAGCAGGGCCTGTTGCGATAGTACAAGGGGTAATGGTTTTAAACTAAAAAAGGATAGATTCAGACTAGATCTAAGGAAGAAATTTTTTGCAATGAGGGTGGTGAAACACTGGAACAGGTTGCCCAGAGAGGTGATAGGTGCCCCATCCCTGGAAACGTTCAAGGTCAGGTTGGACGGGGCTCTGAGCAACCTGATCTAGTTGAAGATGTCCCTGCTCATTGCAGAGGGGTTGGACTAGGTGACCTTTAAAGGTCCCTTCCAACCCAAACTATTCTATGACTTAAAATTAGTCATTTTAGGCTCCCTTTCAGTCCACAGGAAAAAACAGCATGTACAGAGATGCCTCAGATTTAGAGTGCAATTTTTGAACATCTGAAGTTAGGACAGACAGAATCTCTAATTTAATGACTTCTCTAGGTGTATCGTAAGCTTTTCAAAATGAATTTGAAAGTTTTTTCTTTCATTGAATATTTTGCAAATCTGGTCCAAACTTTAAATCTAGAAGCATCTGAAACTATTTTCTTTCAGTAATCACAGCAACCTGTTTCCGTGTGAAAAATACAGATTTTAGCTTCTTTTGATTTTACTTTTAAAAGTCAACATTTAAGACTTATTTTTATCCTAGATAATGCATTATGCAAGTATGAAAGAACAGAAGTACAGTAAAGCCATATAAAAGATGAAGGACTACAGGTGAGACTGCATTTAAAAATAAAACCATAACTGGAATCTTAACATGATTAAGTAAAATAATGAAAAAAAGTTTTCGCTCCATAAACTAGGAAGCTGTGCTATTTCACAGTATTGTAACAAAGCAGAATAAATAGATAGCATTCATTTTTTCCCCTTCTTTTTTTCTTAACACTTCAACAAAGCCACATGATTGAATGTACTGTCATTTAAACACTCATCAGCTTATGCTTAACATAAATGTAAGTAATTGCAACCATTTTAAAGTACTGCTTTTATGAATTTGAGATTTTAAAACTAAAGCATTTTTACATGTTAGCTAGGTTAAACAGCAAAGTTATATGTCTATAATTATATATATGTACAGCCTAACTGGTAAATCTAAGTAAGATTAGTTCTTCTAATAGCCCAAGAGATAAATCTCTCTATAGAATGCACTAAGAAAAGCAAAACCACCTACGTATAGTGGTGAGACAATATTCTACAAATGACCAGATACTAAGGTATCTGCAATTCATTCACTACTTACGTATCTGAGCTCATCAGCATGAAAGATAAGTACTCTCAGTCCACATACTTTGATTATGCTGAGGATAAACTGCATATAATGGACTCTAAGTCTAAAATGTGGTTTTCACATACTTCAGATGGAATATTTGCTTTGTTTTAGAAATACTGCAAGTAGCTGACCCTTCTCAAAGTATTCTCATTGATAAAGACCAATGGTCATTAGAAAAAAAAAGTAATAAGCAATAGAATATAAAAGCAAAAGTGATACTTATATACCAAACAGAAAACAGCATTCTATGTAAAATCAGTGTTCCTCCCCCTGTCCCATACACAAACTACCAAGCAAACATCATGTGACAGGGACAGCACTATCTAGAATAGCACATTATTGAACAAATACGAAAGAAACCAGATTGCACCCCATTTCATAAATGGAATTTTTAAATAGGAGAGTTTTGCACATTATTTTGTTCTTTGCAAGATACAGACTTAAAAAAAGATTGCTTTCATCTGTTTTGACACTGTAAAATATATCTGTTTGATGTCTTTCTAGTGACTACATGCTTGTATGAGGTAAAAGGCCACAGTTAACAAGACTAATGATGGATTACTTGTGTGTGGAAGATAACTTTCTGATACAGCTGGTGAGTGAGCCAACTAGGGAAGGGACCCTACTAGACCTGTTGTTCGTGAACAGAGAAGGACTTGTGGGTGATGTGATGGTTGGAGGCCATCTTGGGCATAGTAATCACAAAATGATAGTTCTTGATTCTTGGAGAAGTAAGGAGGGGGGTCAGCAGAACTGCTACCTTGGACTTCCAGAGGGCACACTTTGGCCTGTTTAGGAGACTGGTTGACAGAGTCCCTTGGGAGGCAGTCCTGAAGGTCAAAGGAGTCCAGGAAGGCTGGACATTCTTCAAGAAGGATATCTTAAAGGCGCAGGAGCAGGGCGTCCCCATGTGCCAGAAGATGAGCAGGTGGGGAAGAAGACCGGCCTGGCTGAACAGAGAGCTTTGGCTGGAACTCAGGAAAAAGAGAGTTTATGACCTTTGGAAGATGGAGCAGGCAACTCAGGAGGACTACAAGGATGTTGTGAGGCTATGCAGGGAGAAAATTAGAAGGGCCAAAGCCCAACTAGAACTTAATCTGGCTACTGCCGTAAAAGACAATAAAAAAATGTTTCTATAAGTACATCAGCAACAAAAGGAGGGCTAAGGAGAATCTCCATCCTTTATTGGATGCAGGGGGAAGCAGAGTGACAAAGGATGAGGAAAAGGCTGAGGTACTTCATGCCCTATTTGCCTCAGCCTTTAATAGTAAGACCAGTTGTTCTCTGGGTACCCAGCCCCCTGAGCTGGAAGACAGGGATGGGGAGCAGAATGAAGCCCCCATAATCCAAGGGGAAATGGTTGGCAACCTGCTACACCACTTAGACACACACAAGCCCATGGGGCCAGATGGGATCCACCCAAGGGTACTGAGGGAGCTGGCAGAAGTGCTCACCAAGCCACCTTCCATCATTTATCAGCAGTCCTGGCTAACTGGGGAGGTCCCAGTTGACTGGAGGTTGGCAAATGTGATGCCCATCTACAAGAAGGGCTGGAAGGAGGATCCGGGGAACTACAGGCCTGTCAGCCTGACCTCGGTGCTGGGGAAGGTTATGGAGCAGATCATCTTGAGTGCCATCACGTGGCACATACAGGACAACCAGGTGATCAGGCTCAGTCAGCATGGGTTTATGAAAGGCAGGTCCTGCTTGACTCACCTGGTCTCCTTCTATGACAAGGTGGCCTGCTTAGTGGATGAGGGAAAGGCTGTGGATGTTCTCTACTTAGACTTTAGTAAAGCCTTTGACACCATTTCCCACAGCATTCTCCTGGAGAAACTGGCTGCTCATCGCTTGGACAGGCATAATCTTCGCTGCATAAAAAACTGGCTGGATGGCAGAGCCCAAAGAGCTGTGGTGAATGGAGTTAAATCCAGTTGGTGGCCGGTCACAAGTGGTGTTCCCCAGGGCTCAGTATTGGGGCCAGTTCTGTTTAATATCTTTATCAATGATCTGGGTGAGGGGATCGAGTGCACCCCCAGTAAGTTTGCAGATGACACCAAGTTGGGCGGGAGTATTGATCTGCTTGAGGGTAGGAAGGCTCTACAGAGGGATCTGGACAGGCTGGATTGATGGGCTGAGGCCAATTGTATGAGATTCAACGAGGCTAAGTGCCAGGTCCTGCACAACAACCCCATGCAATGCTACAGGCTTGGGGAAGAGTGGCTGGAAAGCTGCCTGGCGGAAAAGGACCTGGGGGTGTTGGTCGACAGCCAGCTGAAGATGAGCTGACAGTGTGCCCAGGTGGTCAAGAAGGCCAACAGCATCCTGGCTTGCATCAGAAACAGTGTGGCCAGCAGGACTAGGGAAGTGATCGTCCCCCTGTACTCAGCACTGGTGAGGCCGCACCTCGACTACTGTGTTCCGTTTTGGGCCCCTCACTACAAGAAAGACATTGAGGTGCTGGAGCGAGTCCAAAGAAGAGCAACGAAGCTGGTGAAGGGTCTAGAGCACAAGTCATATGAGGAGCGGCTGAGGGAACTGGGGTTGTTCAGCCTGGAGAAAAGGAGGCTCAGGGGAGACCTTATCGCTCTCTACAACTACCTGGAAGGCGGTTGTAGCGAGGTGGGTGTTGGTCTCTTCTCCTAAGTAACAAGCAATAGGACAAGAGGAAATGGCCTCAAGTTGTGCCAGGGGAGGTTTAGATTGGATATTAGGAAAAATTTCCTCACCGAAAGGGTTGTCAAGCATTGGAACAGGCTGCCCAGGGAAGTGGTTGAGTCACCATCCCTGGAGGTATTTAAAAGATGTGTAGATGTGGCGCTTAGGGACATGGTTTAGTGGTGGACTTGGCAGCGTTAGGTTAACGGTTGGACTCGATGATCTTAAAGGTCTTTTCCAACCTAAACGATTCTATCATTCTATATACAGCTATCAGCAAATAACACCACAGAATGGTAAAGAAAATTGCGACTGTATGATAAAGACTAGGGCTGGCCCTATCTCAGATGCAAGGTCTCTCTAGAGCCTCCAAGGGATCTCTTCCATCAGTGGAAAGAGTCCATCACCTTTCTGGGGAGCAGCTGGGGTGTATGCGGGGGAGAATCACTTGGCACAGGCACATACTCTCTCATTTATGATGTAATAACATCTAAATACTTTTAAAATAATAATTTTTCTTTAAGAATAAGACTTTCTGGGACAGGATCTGCTTCTTACTCTACACATGCACTTCATCTATTACGACCAACTGCTTCTACACAGTTTATTAACAGCAGTACCTTACAGCTAATGGCAACCTACTGGTAACATGACATGATGGCTCCTTTCTAAAGAGTGCTTGAATTTGTGTATAAATAGTGGTTAAAAACATAGCTGATTTTTTGGTGTTAAACTTCATTGCTACTGTTCATGTTCATCAGTGCTTCTATGAATTGTGACTTGATTTTTTAAATGTTTATTTTAACAAAAGTTTTCAAAATTGGGCACAGATTGTATTTTTTCCTGAGTGGTACCGTTTCTTGTTATCAGATATATGCTGCATTTGCTTATTTAACTTGTACTTTTTCATAACAATAGATTTGGCAAGATATTCAGGGTCATTTTAGCAGCTGCTCCATGTAGCTCACAGCTTATGAAACAGTAGTGGACCTATGTATCATTTATGTGCAACTGATGGCACAAAGTTTTAGGTGTGGTTATTCCGCGCATTTCACATGCTGGACCTGAATTAATTTTCATGCAAAGCATCTGCCAGTCCACAAATAGCCCATCACCAGCTGGGCTTATATCTCCTCTGTGGATCTGTGTTGTCTTGCCCTTTTCTGTCATTTCAGAATAACTAGACCCTAATAAAATATATTTTATTACTATAGACAGAACTTTGTTGCAAAGTAGTTAAGTTTGCTATAATAATAGCATAATGAACAGAAAGCAGTATGCAGGAAAGTAAGTTATCTACAAATACATAGATGCTTTTCTTCTAACTACAAGTTTCTTATTATGGTCACAATTATACAGTATGCCACTAACCCAATCAAATTCAGACAATGCAGTCTTACTCCACAGCAAACATCAGTCTTCTGTTGAATTACTTTACCAAAGCATCCCCTCCAGCATAATACACTGTGCCCACAACTCTTCCATTCCCTGCTACATTTTGAGCACAGGTGTTCCTACTGTCTCATTTTCTATCACTGTTTGTTACAAAAGAGTGATGTCTTGTAGTGTACAAGGGATACAAGGACTTATGAGATGGTAAAGAATTATTATCCTTCAAATAATTTAGCCTCATATTTCCTTCTTTCATGTGGCCTGAAGTCAGGTACCGTATTTGTGTACTAATCCTAATTGTTCAGACTTACTTTTTATGTATACAAACATAAATGATAATAGGCTTGTCATTAAAAAATAATTACTGCTTTTGTCTCATATTTCTGAGCTACTGGCATGGTAAAAATAGAAGCAAAACCTTTTTTCCATTTCAAAATCTTGTTAATTATCACAGTATGTCTCCCCAAGGTGTACATAATTATTTCGTAACAGGATAATTAAAGTCCCTTGGTCCATGCTTTGGGATTTAAAAAATAAAACCCAAAGTCAGTACTGAATCAAAAATTATAGAAAGGAAAGCATAAAAGAATTATTTCACACAGTCATAAGTTTATGAACTCACCTAAAAAAAAAAGCAGACTTTCAAGCAACAATTTTCAGCTTTACATCTTTTTTTTGCTGTTACCACCTAACTTTTTCTTCACCTCAGTGGTAAAACTAACAATGTGAGACTAATTTTTTAAGTGCATATCTCAAGTCAAATTCTTGGTTCTAGTGGACTTGCCAATTCGACTTAACACACTGGCGCGATATGGCTTGCTCCAACATAAGCAGGCCAAATGCATCAGAAAACATAATGCAGGAAGATCAGAGAAATTAAAGAGGTGTAAACACATATGCCCAGACACACTAGGAATGCAAATATGGGGAACATAAAAAGAAGAGCTGGTAGGTACAGAGAAGAGAAGGAAGATTGAATATGGAAGATGCACAAATTAGCATTCTGCATGTCTGTTTTTGTTCTTCCCAGTTAGCTAAAACCTAACTCAAGAAGGACTAATGATTTCCCCTCAAAGAAGGAATGTGACAATTTAGGGGCTGCCTCCTCTTTTGTTTCTCATTGTCAATTAAAAATACCTGTACACTGCTGAAAAGTCATGTTTTGTTCACCCTTCCAAATGCCAACGGTAACTAAACTCTTACATTCAAGCTTCCAAAACATATCTTTTAGACAAATGCCTCTTTTCATATGATGTGAACAGGTATATCGATTTACAAGAATACTTAAATACACCAATAAGCTTTACTTTCTTATCTAGTAAAGGAAAAGCAGTGCTAAAGAAACAATAGTCTGGAAAAAAACGAAACTTCACAACTTGAATAGAATACCATCAGTTACCCAAAGATGATGACTATCAGCAGATTTTTAACTCGTTCTCAGGTACCCTGTTAGGGACACAGCAGCCATCAACGAACAGCATGTCTGCCCTTAGAAATCATGCTATAAAGAATCAGCCTGATGTTAGTCACTTAGCCAGCGTGACAACTTTTTTTATTTGGGACAACCTGTACTTGCCAGAAACACATATTTTCATAGCACTCAAGACTTCTGAGCTACAAAACAAGCAGGTGAAAGCAGACATACTTTTACGATTTTATTTAGCAAATGAAAACAAAGAAAGGTAAAATCAAAGAGAGAAACTTACAACTCAAAGACCATATAAAGCATTCCATCTGAGCTGTATGTCTCCAATAGTTCAACAATATGAGGATGCTTCAGCATGTGACAAATACTGGCTTCTCTCTTCAGATCTATGGAAGAGAATAAGGTAGTATATTAGCTATATATTCAAGCTGTTGAATAAAAAAAAAATTTTTGAAAACAATTAGAACACAATGTTTGGAAAGACGTACACATCTGAAATTTCTAATAAATTCTTAAATCTTTATAAAGAACGCTGATGAGATGATATTTAATTACTCTCCTTCAGAACTTAAGTGTGAAATTAAGTTAAAAAACTCACATAGATCTCAAAATATAAACACACAAAACTTAATAGGCTTTCTTGATTTGACCTATTAATAAAAGATCTCCTTGGTCATATTCTGAAGAACTGTACAGTAGTAAGTTCTTTTAATGCATTTATGCAGACTACACCAAGATTTTAATCCTAAATATCCAACATTACCGCAAAATTATCTCCAAATACAGAAGACAGGCTCTTTCACCACAATACAGAACTATTAAAACCTGGAGGTCTCTAGTCCAATCCCTCTGCTCAAAGCAAGGTCAACTAGAGCACGTTGCCCAGGACCACATCCCGTTGGGTTCTGAACACCTCCCAGAATGGAGACTCTACAACCTGTCTAGGAAACCTATACTGGTATCTGACCACCCTCATAAGTAACAAAGTTTTTTCCTTATGTTTAAATTTCTTGCTGTTCACTTCTTTAATAGTGATTTTAAAAAAAAAAAAAAATCACAATATATGAAATGACACTGGCATATATTTTAACCAGCATATATTAGCTCACATCTCTGTTCTAGAGAAGAGGCAGAAAAGCAGAAACAGTTGTGAATAAAGAAAGAGCAGAAACCACTGTGACATCTCTCAAAGCTTAAGAGATTTTGTTTTTAACCAAACAACACACTTACTTTTTCTGATCACAAATCAGTCCTTCTGCTAGTATAGAAACACAAAAAACCAAACCGCACATAATTAATTTTCTTCCTTCTTTGTTGAAACTATTTGGTATTTTTGCTATTTAATCATCCTTAAACTTTTTTTTTCTTTTAACTTACCACTAGTATTCTAGAAAAATAGCAAAATCCTGAATGAATAGCCTTGACGATAATTTGAGAAAAGGGGAAAATATCAAGTCTGTATTCTAAAGTAGACATTTTACCTTTCTATTCTCTTTCCACACAATTATTCATTCTTCAAGAATGACCTACATATGTATTTATGGGAAAATATAAATATGGTTTCTTGGTTTGAGAATGCTTACCACATTGTTGTGCTACACTAGAAAGAAATTTAAAATGCACTATTTTTATATGTGCCCTATTACATTTCTAACATGAATCAATAACATTCAAAAATACAAGCAGCGAGATGAACATTCTTTCACGTGAAGCATTTAACAAGTTACTCAGATTTATGCTAGACTTTTGATCTTTTAGTCATCTATAAATTCAGAAGAAATGCTCAGAATTTGGAAATGACTGAATTTTAATCCAAAAAAATTTTCAGATTCACAAAGTGCAAATTTTCTTACTAGAACTTTCATATTACACTTGCATTATGCGCTTCATCCCTCACATCCTTGCAAATATAATCTAAATGAGCAGAGCAACCCCTTAGAAACCATTATGTAACATCATCTTAGCAAGTGCAAACAGCAGCAAAAAGAAGCAAATAACTGTCACTGCTACAGAAGAAGTTTAGATAAAGAAATGCCTGTAAAATTTGTCCTTTATACAAAGATGAAGTTCTATCAAGTAAGAAAACACCACTATGTCTTTCACTATTGAAAATACTCGCATATCAGTTTTTACACCATCTTCATGCAGAGTAATTACTAAAACCACATTGTAACGTTCCCTTCCATCACACTTAGGCATTGATTCAACACTAAATGATTACCACCTCTTTTTTAAGCAGTGAGGTTCTCCTTGTCTTTCACTGAAGTACACATCCAGTCTTTCCTAAATAGGATCACAGATAAGCATACTGACGGATAGCAAAAGAGAATAGAAAACTATGTGATTCTGTGAATGACTGATCTCCAGAAAATACGGTGCTTTTATTTTATCTCTTACTGTATAATTACTTTAATGCTACCACACTTCACCATAGTATCTGATACCTATTTTAGATAGAAAGCAAAGTGAAAATCCAATAGGAAACTACAGAAAAGTTCTGCTTTATTTATGGGTAAAAATTGTGTTCAAAAGAGTTTATTCTGGCTGCTTACTTTATTAATTTCTTGTGGGCTTTAGTTATATTTTGAAGGGAAGTAGAACTGTGAGGAAGAAAATATATGCTGCCATTTACCTCGTTCCTTTGTGTAATATTGCATGAGTGAAACAATTGCTCACAGACTGAGCAACAGCAGCAGAGGAAGGAGAAACAGAAAGCGGAAAATAAAATCTCCAAACAGGAAAACAAATGAACAGAAGTCACAGAACAACGTTTTGTATGACTAAGGGGTCTTGGGGCTAAGAGCAGAAAAGTTCTATTTTAAAAACAGCAGGGACTTGTTTAACAGTAGACCTATTAAGGAAGAAGAAAACTAGGTATAAAGAGACAGACGAGTACATACCACATTGATTCAACAAAGCCACAGCGCAGAAAAGAGATGACAGATTCTGAAGTCCATTTGGACTGTGACCCAAATGTCAAAATATGTCACGTTTAAGACCAGTAAAAAGGAAAGGGGAGGGAGGAGAAAAGGCAGAGATGGCACATATATTTCGTTGTTTTCACTTTAAAAAATGACATCATCATCTACTCAATCCTTTATCAAATGCTTTTACCAGACTGAATTAAAATTCATCTCCACATGTTCCTCAAGAGGTAATTAAAATCCCAAGTGCCTACAGATACTATTCCAGTTTGGAATACAACATAAAACCAAGCAGATGTTTGGCTGCAAGCAGGTGACTGACGATTTCCTAAGAAATATCCCATTATTATCTTGTGAGCCACTGTATTATCTGTAACTTATCATTCTGAATATAACATCGTATGAACTATTTGCTGCCTCCTGTTAAGTTTTCTAAACCTCTGCTGAGTATTTTAGCCATGTCGTGTAATAACAAAGGTCCCGCACATCCCATATCAACATAAGCCTTTCATATCCCAAACACCTAAAAGAGCTTCAGAACAACTCTAGAATCTGCCAATGGAGTAAGCTGGCTTTAAGCACCAAGAAGTGACATGTACCATTTACTAATGGTTATGTATCTCATATTTAGAACACTCTCCTTCACTGGTAAACAAAATTTAGCTAAAAGAACATACCCTAAGGCAAGACAAGGTCTTAGAATCTAAAACAGTCATCTTTTAATTGCTGGACTACTTTACATTTGAATCCTTTTTGAACACTTAACCTATTCAATTTTCTCTCTTGATATGGCTGAAGAAACTACTTTCCGGTCCATTCTTTAAGACTTCTCTGTCAGCACTTCTTTCAAAATTAAACATTAATGCCAACAGTGATAATAAATAGAACAGCAAGGTTTAAAAGCACAAGCTTTAAAAGTTTCTCTGCCAACTGCATGAACGGTATTGTTACACAACCAGAAATAGGAAGAAAGATGTGATGTTTCCTTTAACTTGCTTAGCACACAGTCTGATACTTTACATCATAATTTGAAAAGCATTTAAAAGCCGTTGTTTTACACTACCGTTACCAATAAACGTTCCAGAATTTTAGTCTGTTTACAAAACTTTGAGGGTTTTTTTTTTTTTTTAGCAACTGGAGACACATTCAAATTTTCATTTTATACATGGCTAATTATTTAGAGAGAATCACTGAAGTTGTTAAAATGGCATGAAAGTTCAGACTTCTGTAACAAATAGAAAAGTTCTAAGATGGAAAAGGGAATTCCCAGCGATAATCACCACACAGAGAAAACGCAGTCTTGTGTTTGGATAGCGACACTGAAAATGAATTGCTGGAAGCACTAAAAAGATGACTGCTCTAAATAATCGTAAAGAAAGATATGTCAGTCTTTGATAGAAAATATAAAACATGAGCAGTACTTAAAATTTCCATGGGAGTTAACTACCTAATATCCTACGCATCTCTGACAATTCTGGCAAACATCTAATTTCCTTTCAAAATCTGGTACCCAAGGTTTTAAAACATCTCAAACATACTGAACATATTTTGAAAGTATGCTCATGGTATCCTACAGCATGGAAGAATTAGATGCTCTCTAGCAGTCTGGAGTATAGCACCATTTTAACATCTTAAAAGTGACATGCACAGACTGTAGCAGCCAAATCTTTTTTGGGGAAGGATGGCATCAAGTTTCTTAGCAAGATGGAAGACATAAGTCATTTTTAAACATACAGCATTCCAATTTTCCAGGTTCAATCCTTTAAAGGATTAGTTCTCCAGCCACAGCTTGGGTATGACAGTATTTTGAAAGGAAGTATCTACATCAGTAGTAAACTTCTGACTTAAAATGCTTCTATATATTTTGTACAGTAAGAATATTATTATATACAATTTAAATAGATGTGGTAGTACTAAGTTTTAAAGGGACATCAATATGCTTTTTTCATTTGGTTGTGTCATTCTCACCTACCATCCTTTGGTGCAGATCATGGAGAAGCTGCTGACCACTCCAACTGGAATTCTTCCAGATACAACTAAACTGAATGATGTGCTTCGGAAAATGTGCCTGATGCACACCAGTCTTGAACAGGCCACAAGGCCAGACCAGTTCTTGTTCGAAGTAACCCCCTGAAGCATGTGTAAGGCAGACACTGAGACCTCAGCACCAACTGTTTCACTCTACAAATACATTGTTTTTTGTCTTGTGGATTTGCCTTGGCTAGCTGCTAACTCCCACCCAGGCTCTTACTCTCTGCTCTCAGCAGGGCAGGGGTAGAAAATATGAAGAACAGGAACAAAAAAGCTCATGGGTTGAGATAAAGACAGGGAGATTGCTTACCAGTTACTATTGTGGGCAAAATAGCCTTACTTGACAAAGTTAAGTTAATTTATTGCCAATTAAAATAAATACTTATTGATTTGGGTAGAGGTAATAAAAAAGATAAACATTAAATCAACACATTTCCTCCCCCTTTCCCAGGCTCAGCTTCACTCCTTCACTCCAGACTCCTCTACCCACCAACTCTGAGTGGCATGGGCAGCGGGGGTCATGCTCAGTACACAGTGGTTCCTCTTTTCTGCTCCTTCCTTCTCACACGTTTCTGCTGATCCAGCATGGGTCCTCCATGGGCTGCAGGGGATGTCTGCTCTCTGCCATGGTGAACCTCCTCCTTCCCTGATCTTGGTATTCCCTCTTGTTCCACACTCCCTGTGCCTTGTTCCAGCATTTCCAACCCTTCCTT
The DNA here is from genome assembly GCF_018139145.2 of Gymnogyps californianus. NCBI lineage: Eukaryota > Metazoa > Chordata > Aves > Accipitriformes > Cathartidae > Gymnogyps > Gymnogyps californianus. The sequence continues at coordinate 95,374,136 of NC_059471.1, forward strand.
AAATATATTTTCACAGAAGCGCCACACAAATGGCTGATGGGTTCAGCTTTGGTCCGTTGGAGCTGTCTGGAACCAGCTGTGTCCAGCACAGGGCAGCCCCGAGCCTCTTCCCACAGAAGCCGCCCCTGCAGCCTCCCATTACCAAAAACTTGCCACTTCGATTTAATACAGGTCTGCTCCATTTTCTAGTAGCCAAGACTGTACTAGACACCATGCTTCAAGAGGCTCCAAAGGAGCTGACTACCTCCAAGCTTAGCACACCGCTATACGCCTCTGCCTCAAGACAGCACGTAACAAGCACACGACACATCGTGCACAACAGCAAACTCTAGTTTAACCAATCATACTGTACCTGAGGTCACACTTCCAAAACCAGGTGAACTTTCCGGGCAATACTAGCTTAAAAAGTTTCCCTATCCCCCCTCTGTTTGCTTGTTCTTGCTCCTCTGTGAAAATCACTTTTAGGCTTTATTATTCTAATAATATAGCAAGGAAGTCATAAAAGCTCTCAGCCCAGCCAACATACTGAAACAGGAATGAGCAGCTGGAGGTAGGAACATCCTATATTGACGTTGGCAATGCAACTCCTATACTACAGAACCACAGTGATGTTTCTGCCTCAAAGCTTTTTTTATTTTTTTATTCCATGAGTGAGTATTCCCCTTTCTCTTAATTACAACTGCACTGCCTGCCTTCCTGGGATATGTGACCGACTCCTCATCACACAGATACATCTGACCAGTTAATGACTCCTTGCCTCAACAAGTAGTAAAAGCTTTCCTGCCTCCCCTCCCATGCACTTTGGGGCGGCTAAAGCTCTGCGGTAGCCAAGCTGATCTAACTGCTGGCTGTTTCTCCCTTCATCCCACACACATTCTTGCCCTCTGTTCCACTGTACAGCAGCCTGGAGCTTATCACACCACACACCAAACCATTTCAGTGTCAACTCAGTAAAAAAAACATTCATGTTTTTTCCCCACTGGCTCAGTGTCATGCAGTCTTAGCATATGAAATGGCTCAGTGAGCAATCTCAAGTATAGAAGCTGGCTTGAAAGAAAGGAAAGGAATATGGAAGGAGAAAGCAAATAAGACTGTGAAAGCCAGCACTAGGAGCTGCTTAGGATGTTGCAAAACACAAGTACAAGCACATACACCAAAAAGAAACAAATGCATATAGCTTGTGAATGGCCCTTGATAAAAAACCCATGGTAATCAACAATTACAATGACAATGTGAGATAATCCATCTCCAATCAGTATCTTTTGTTTTAATGCTACTGTAGCATTTGGAAACAAAATGGTGACATGAAGAAAGAAAAAGAAAATGCAGTTACAGCTAATACTCAACAACCAGAATCCATTTCTGAGCCCCCCATGCAGAAACCTATGGAAATCTCCATTTCATGGAATCAGACTTTATAGACACTTGCTAAATTCTGAATAACTTCCATTTTCTACTCTATTCTTTCTCAGTGTTTGGACTTAAATATAAACATGTTAACGGCTTTTTAGCTGGAGCTGGGTGTCTTGGGAGACTTAAAAGGCAATTTTCCTTCCTCAGTTTATACTCCATCAGCTATGAAGAACAGGAAATTGGGTGTGAAAAAACACTTTCCTTTCCTTTTCTCTCATGAATTCTGATACATCCACCAGACTTGTCCAGAATCACTATCTGACAGACACTGTAAGTTGGTGTCCTGGTTTCGGCTGGGATAGAGTTAATTTTCTTCTTAGTAGCTGGTACAGTGCTGTGTTTTGGATCTAGTGTGAGAATGATGTTGATAACACTCTGATGTTTCACTTGTTGCTAAGTAGCACTTATCCTAAGTTAAGGACTTTTCAGTTTCCCATGCTCTGCCAGCAAGCAGGTGTGCAAGAAGCTGGGAGGGAGCAGAGCCGGGGCAGCTGACCTGAACTAGCCACAGGGGTATTCCATACCATAGAGCGTCACGCCCGGTATATAAACTGGGGGGGAGTTGGCTGGGAGGGGCAGATCGCTGTTCGGGCATCGGTCAGCGGGTGGTGAGCAACTGCATTGTGCATCACTGTTTTTTTTGTGGGTTTTTTTTTTTCCCCTCTTCTTTTTTTTTTTTTGTTACATTCCTTTTCATTACAATTATTATTATTATTTTCATCATCATCATATTTCATTTATTATTGTTAGTATTATATTTTACTTTAGTTATTAAACTGTTCTTATCTCAACCCACGCGTTTTACCTTCTTTCCCGATTCTCCTCCCCATCCCACTGGGAGCCGGGGAGGAGTGAGGAAGTGTCTGTGTGGTGCTTACCTGCTGGCTGGGGTTAAACCACGACAGTTGGTTTGCATGGTTGTGTCCATGAAAGCAAATCCTTGCTCCTTTTAGTCATTTCCTCATTTTTATTGGAATACAAATAAGCAATGCTTCATAAATAAGATGGTATATTTTGGGTAATGTATCAACTTCAACTAATAAAAATGTTTAAGAATGTCTGAAAGAATATTAACACCTGCCTATTGCAGATAATTAAAACCAATCATTTAATTTCATTTAATTAAATGATAATTCTTAGCAACTTTCTACAAAGCACCCACCACAATGAAAAAAAAAATCAAATCTAATCTTTCTCAAGCAGGAACAAAGATTGGATAAGCCCATAACTCTCCTCTAAGATTTTCTACATTCTGCATCCTCTTGGTTTATACTCAACAGCAGGTTCAGTGAGGTAGGGGAACAGAGGAAGAAGAGGGGAAACACAGAAAAGTGAAACCAACACTTCCTGGATTATTTTTTTTAGATGCATAATCTGTATTTCAAAACACTGGTGTTAGTTCTCCCTGCTGCAAAGTAGCAGTTTCAAAAGTGTTTCACAAACTTAGGTAGGGACAGGATAATCAGAAGTAGTGTTATAAACTCCATAAATTAATTTAAAAAAGAATAAGGAGGGTTCTCTCTGTCACAAGTCTGGACTTCCAAACAGAAATGGAGTTGCTGCTGAAGACATTTTGGAACCTCTGCTGTAAAATCTGAAACACTTTCCTTTTCTCCTAACATTGCTCTGTTTTCAATAATTAATGAAAGGAAATTGAAAATAGTCATTGACTCTCAAGCCATGATCAATCAAATTATGAAAGGGGGTTCACTACTGATAACCATATTGTATTAAATCTCATGTTCCCATCTGTTATGCAGCACTGCATAATAGTCTGAAACCCAACACCTTCCCAATTACCATAGACCACATGTTGTTAGACTACAAACCACAACTTAAACACTTTGTGATACAATGAATTCTTTAACAGAGGGAAGTGGAAGGGTATGTGCAGCAGCAGATCTGTCAGAATATGCTGTGAAACTTCTTTAAAAAATAAAAAAAAACAAAAATAGAAAAACAATTAGACACAAGGTGTGTATTTGGTAAAAGAATGCTACCCGCTGGCTGGAGCACTGAACTGGCAAAATGCTCAGCTGTAAGGTCACAATTGTCTTTATTGAAATGACTTGGAAGGTCATCTTTTCATAAAGTTACACAGATTGTTTTTTCTTGTAGTGAAAACTAACTGATGAACACTTAAAACTAGCAGCCCCAATAAAAGCAGCACTTGTTCCCTCTTCTGTCAGCTCATTCTCCCCTCCTGCACCATCTCTCCCCTTCATGCTAGTGCAACTGGTTGTGCAACTGCACAATAAACAAAATCAAGGAATTGATCTGACTGCAAACAATCTTTTTTCCTCTCCCCTTAGAGCTATTTTTCAAGCAGACTAGTTCTGGCTAGTTCTGGGTATCTGCACAAACACTTATGAACACAACAGTGTTGACAGCACAGCAATAGAAACAAATGGCCAGATTACAGCAGCATTGCTCATCTCAACAGCAGCACTGGCTTAAAATGTTTGACAATATGTCAAATCACAACTGTCTATAACATTGCTGTCCTCCTCCCAAACAGTAAAGAAGTCAGAAAACTAAGAACACTAGATTTCACAGTATTATCAGGAAATGCTAACTTGCAGTAGCTTTATACTTTTGTATATTTAACTGAAACTCAAAATTGAAAAGTGAACTTATAAGTCAGGTCCTATTTCTCTTTACTCTCTGTTATTTCCTGTGTTTATACAACTCCAAGTCAACATGCATACCTACAAATTTCTCACTAGGTGGCAACACAGCTCCTACTTTGATCTGGTATGTAGTCAGCAACTGAATACAAAAGGTGGCTGCATTTATTTAGCCACAGAGAGCTTTACGTTTGGCCAGTTTTATAGCATTGATCTGATTAATGATGATTACAGTTCAGACCTAAGAACAAAAAAAGTATGCCACCCTAAAATAATTAAGGTACATCCAGGGCTAAGCAACCTCTTATTCAGGTTCTGTGGAAGACCATTCTCTCCTCTAAGCCTAAAGAGCCATTCAGAGCTGATGACTACACCAGTAATCTACCACACTGCACACATCAATAATTGTGTTACACAACTAGAATACATTTAAACACAGTTTGCTCATGTAAGCCAGAAGTTCTTTGTTTAATCCACAAAACTATAACAGAGCAGTGTGTTTATTGCTTTGAAGTCCAGCAAAAAGCTTTAGAAAGCTACAACCTGCAAGTAGTTCAGTCTATATCACTGAATTTCTCCTTTTTAAAGGTTAATCACACAGGGTGGGGTTTTTGGTTTGTTTCTGGGGATTTTTTTTGCTGCAGGGGTGTGTGTGCATGCATGTATGTGTGTGTTTATGTTTTCTCTTCAGCCTTTGGCCAGGGCAATACAGGTAATGTATATCTCAGAATGTGCTAAGAGCATCATTATCAATGTTAAATTCAGATTGGTAGAAAATTTTTACACCAAACTTTGACATCTCTTTAATATTTTGGCCAAAATTCACTTAGGCAGATCAGGCTAACTAAAGGTTAGACTTTGCAGTCCTTTAAATGAGTTTTTAGTACTCATGTACTAAAATGTAATGACATTACATCAAGTAAGTGCCCTTGAAGGCAACAGAACGTTATCAAGAAAAGAACGTTACTTGATCCTGAAAAATTAAAAGTTATTTCTGTTGCTGATCAGTCTAATATATGCAGTTTTCTTTTTGTTTGAAACGTCTTTCCTTCTGTGGCTTAGCCTTTACCTGAACATAATGGCAGGGAAATTTACTTTCTGATATTAACAATGAATCTCAATTTTACAGTAAAAAGTCTGGAATTTGAAAGACACAAAGGAAGTCTATTCATAACGGATTCAGCTAGTCTAGACAAACTGTCCCTAACTCCTATTCTAGGAAGAGTTAAATAATCTATTACACTGCTGCTGTTGAACACTAACAGCCAGAAACAGAGTGCCCAAAGGCACTCAGAAGAGGGAACTGACTGCTTAAGATGCTTCTCACACAGACAAAATTTACTTGTTTGTTTGCTTTGATCAAAGTTTCTTTGGTCTTGAACTGCCAGGCTCTGCATAACCAATACTAAACCAGTTGCTCACTAATGCTAGAAAGGAAATAGTCTACTTTGCCCATACTAAGTCTAGACAACCCAGGCAAAACCAGCATTTAAAATATCAACCTACTCTAATGAAATTAATTGTACAATGTCACATAGCTCAGTGAGTGACAGCGTTTCAGTTGTTGTAGCTGTGGCATGCAGCACAGGTTACTTCACTGTTTTTCTCAGGTAAAATAGCACAAGCTGCATTATATGTACTGAGACAGCCTGAGTACCGAAAGCTCCCTCCACAGCACACTGAACTCTAGGACAAACAGCATCTACAACGCACTGCAGAGACGCACCCTGAGTAATAGATAACTATCTAGCAACTTTTAAGGATGATACCAATTCTGTCCAACTAGGAAATCCTGTAGCAGAGTGATGTCTGAACGCTGGAGAACAATTACCTTAAGAAAACTTGTTTTCTGGTTCAATGACAGAACAATGTCAGGAACCAGAAAACTCTTTTCAAGCAGTAGTAATCCAGAGTAAGAAAAAAGTTAGTTTTGGTTTGTTCCACTTCTGCACATCCTTCTCTTCGCAATTATTACCAAAAGTCATAGAAAATTTTTTTCTTTTCTTTGTTAACTGACACATCATAAAGCAAGTTTTGTAAAACAGGTGTGCATGTCTTAGTTCAGTAATAAAAAAACATTCACTACAGAACGTATTCTTTACCAGCACTTCCAGGATTTCATGCTAAGAACCAATAAAGTTTTAACTAGACCTGTTGTTACTTCCACATATTCAAAAAATACTTTTAAATACTGTCTATTAAGGTTGTAATGCTTTAAAGAGCACATTTTCCCTTTTCCGCTTGTGCAGTTACAATACTCCTCTGAGCCTCTGAAACCAGTGCCCTTAAAATATATTCCCCCTTTTATTCCACAAAAATCAAATGTTAGTGATGAAACCACTGCAGCTGAGCTCAAACCTGTTTCTAGCAACATTCAAGTCACAGCTGTAGGAATAAGGTTTTAACTTGCCTAACTTGTCTCTGATTGTACAACAGGCTGAAAATACTGCAAAATTTTACAAATAGTCACTTATGCTTTTCTCTGTAAAATAGCCAAAACTGACAGAGGTAACATATCCCCACAAAGAACCTATCCAATAACAAGTTTGCCCACGAACTGATTTTAATCCTTTCGCAATTAAAAGTCATCTGAGAAAATTTTCTTTCACAATATTCACACACTTCTCATGACATTTAAAGGACAATTCCTCTTCACCAATACAGATATGAAGAGTTTACTTCTTTAATGTCACCCAAGTGTTAAGAAAACACTATTTCATTTCCCCTCTTTATTATCTGGTGATGAGCGAGCAAGGAACAAAAAATACCTAAAATTCATACTTAGCAAAAACTGAGTTAGAAACAGTTTGGTCACCTAATCCAATCTGTGAACTTGGAAATTATATCAGAAAGCAGGAGATACAGATTTGGAAACAGTACATCTGCATGGCTTTTTAACTAAGTTTTGAGGGAGTTTCCCACTGCCTCTGGAATTCCAGGTGATGCCAATGGCAAGAACCACATAGTAATATACAACAATTTCCTTCACTGTCACAGTGTATTTTGAGGGACTGACATTGATCTATAAAGCCTTGCAGTAGCCAGCTGGGGATAATGGATTGCTCCTCCTCCTTGACAGAGCAAAGATTATTTAAGTACTTACAGTTGTACTACTTGCATGTAAAACACTCTCAGAACTGAATGAACCTTCTTCAGGTGTTAAAAGGCTTGACTCAAATTTGTTCCAACAACCAACCTGTACTATCTCACTCCTGCACGCTTAGCATGAGATCCATTTTCTTTCTTTGGTATCCAAACACGAAATGATGATCAATTAGAGTAAGAACAGAAACTTATAAATTCTGCCCATTTTTCTTGCTCTAAAGTGCAAGAGCAACAATAAGCTTGCATATATATTAAATGGTCAAAGCATATGTCCACTATTATATTTTAGAAGTTCACAGAAGTAGAATAACTGACAATAATCCGTATCCTCTCTGCAAAACAGAGCTTTATAAAAGCACTGGAATAAACAGTTAACAGGGTTCTTTTGTTAAAAGAAAGAACCAAATTTCCTTTCCTCAGAAGTTAAAAAAAAGATTAAATATCTGTCTACATTAAATACCACTAGGATAAAGAATTTCATTGACGTGACGAGGTACTTGGAAACATAAAACATAACGCTCACATAGGTCAGCTAATTAAGAGAGCCCTGACCCAAGAATTCTGCAGATTCTTCAGACCACCCTTCCTGTCTGCACAGCTATGTTGGGTTCGTGTGGCGGGGTTTTGGTAGCTGGGGAGGGGCTACAGGGGTGGCTCCTGTGAGAAGCTGCTAGAAGCTTCCCCAGCTCCAAGTCGGACCCACCTCTGGCCAAGGCTGAGTCCATCAGCAACGGTGGTAGCGCCTCTGGGATAGCATATTTAAGAAGGGGAAAAGACTGCTGAAAAACCTGTAGCAGAGAGAGGAGTGGGATGTGAGAGAAACAGCCATGCAGACCCCGAGGTCAGTGAAGAAGGAGAGGGAGGAGGTGCACCAGAGCAGAGGTTCCCCTGCAGCCCGTGGTGAGATGGTAGGCTGTGCCCCTGCAGCTAAGGAAGGTTAACGGTGGAGCAGATTCCCCTGCAGCCCGTGGAGGACGCCACGCCGGAGCAGGTGGCTGAGCCCAGAGAAGGCTGTGACTCCATGGGAAAGCCCACAGTGTAGCACTTCGTGGAGGGCTGACCCCCGTGGGAGGGACCCCACGCTGGAGCAGGGGAAGAGTGTGAGGAGTCCTCCCCCCGAGGAGGAAGGAGCGGCAGAGACAACATGTGATGAACTGACCGCAACCCCCATTCCCATCCCCCTGCGCTGCTGGGGGTGGAGGAGGTAGAGAAAATTGGGAGCAAAGCTGAGCCCGGGAAGGGTGGGGTGGGGGGAAGGCATGTTTTTAAGATATGGTTCTATTTCTCATTATCCTACTCTGATTTTATCGGTAACAAATTAAATTGATTTCTTTTTCTCCAAGTCGAGTCCGTTTTGCCTGTGACCATAAGTGGTGAGTGATCCCTCCCTGTCTTTGTCTCGACCCACGAGCCTTTCACTGTATTTTCTCCTCCCCGTCCTGCCGGGGGGGAGGAGTGAGCGAGCGGCGGCGTGGTGCTTTGCTGCCGGCTGGGCCTAAACCACACAACAAAATCAAACCCATGTCTTAACATGACAACACATGACTCTCAGGCTGAATGCAGCATTGTCCAGATCCCCAAAATAATCTGAAGCACAGTTGGTTGCACAAGATGTATTCCCCAACCCTTCCTTGAAGGAAGAAGCAAATACTAGTTCTGAGCTTGACCTCCCTTCTCTCACAAACCTCTTCTGGTGAAACAACCTGTTCAGTGCGTCTCATGCTGCACAACCATGTTCTCATTTTTCCAGAGTACTGCAGTAGGCAGACAAAGACAAGAAACTGAGGCAGGGAGGAGTGTACTCACCACTACTGGAAGGGGATGAGTTATGCACCTATGACTTTGACATAAAAAGTCAAATTTGCAAATTCGTGAGCTGTTTATGCAGGTTGTATATGCACCTGCAACAATATTAAGAGCCAGCTCAGGTCTAGCAGAATTTATTAGCTTAAATGCAGTATATGCAAAACAGCTATGCTGCTTCAGGGCATGATGATACAGTATAGTCTTGCCCAGTCAATACCTGAATTAATAAACCATGATGGACTTGAGCTAGCTCCATGTAAGGTCACCTGAAAGTCATAGTGACTCTGATTCTTGAGGATTTATTGGCCCAGCTAAACACAAGCTGTGGATATGCTAATAAACACTCCCAGAAACGGAGTGCCAAGAAATGGGGCTGATACTCTCCAAAGGGTCAGTTCTGGACTGGTGCTAAGCTACAGCTCACAAATCTCAACAGATAAAAGCACACTGTACATGTTTTGCACATCCACATGCTTTCTAACACATCCCACTGTACCTGTATTATTGCACTTCTTTTTTCCTATTAGCTACAGTACCTCAGTCTCCATTTACCATAGAGAAGTAAGATTTGGCTGCTTAAACCATCCTGTTGCATAAATCTTCATTCATGAACAACTAATTGGGGAAATAAAATGGCCTCAGACCACAGAGAAATTAGAGATAGATATATATATATATATCTATATATATATATCTATCAGTATTATCTCCTGTGTTTTACACATACTGCAGTCAGTCTGGAAAGCCTATTTGTAATTTCTAGGTAAGCAGGATTTTAAAACATAATGAACTGCATCATAACATTCTTAAGCTGAAAAAAAACTAATTAAAGCTCTCAACACATTTTTTTAAACCTTTGAACCTTTAGCACTGAACCTGAGCCTAAAGCTTTGAACTTTTCAGCATTCTTGAGATGTGCTTTATTAAATTAAATCATCTTTCATCTTTTGTTTTCCAAATGCCATAGAAAATCATGAAACTGGAATCCATTTAAATCTCTTGTTATCACAAGCAATACAATCATAGACACAAAAGTGCCATATGTTGCCAGCAATGAATACTGGAATCAAAGAATGGTGAAAGCAGACAATGTATCTGTCATAACCCATTTTTAAGAATTTTTGCAAAATACATGTACCAAAAGTCTAAGAAGTTATATGCCAAATTAAACTTTGAGGACAGTTACAATGGCCCATGGATTTTAATGAAAACATTGACTGAACTTTAACTTACTGTATGTAAGTATAAATGTAAATACTGCACAAATATAACAACCATTTCTCCTACAGACTATTTTCTTTGTTTTGCTGTCTTTTAACTCTGCAAATTTATCTTCAAGTTCCCAAAATACTGATAAAATTCACATGATAAAAATGACGTAAAACCAGTTGCCTGCTAACAGGAATTAAATCTGATTCATCATCTCCAGTTTGGAAAAGGATTTTAATATACAAATCTATTATTTACACATAATATAATTAGTAAGCACAAAAAACTTGTAAGAAAATTTACTAAAGCTTCCATTTTCTAATTTTAAAAGTTCAAAAATTTTCTTCTGCTTCTTGTGTACACATATGCCTCATTACTAGAACACATTTTCAGTATGATCACCTAATACTGTAAGTTACAAGACCTTCAGCAATAACTGATCTTTGAGTTGGACTTTGACCACTCTTGGAGTGGTTAAAATCTGTTGAAGAATGGACTTGGACATTGAAATAAAGTATCAGCATAGTATCAGATGAAAGGGAAAAAAAAAAATCACTTTCTATAATCTTTCAAGATCTAAGGAGCCACAGAGTTGCAACAGAATCCAACAGGGACCTGCCCAGACAGCAGGCTTAAGAAAGAAAGGCCTAGAACAGAGCTTGCTTGTTTTTACAAGCTTTTTCTTGAAGTCCTGATACGTGAAACACGCCATCCTTTTCGGAAACAGTTCAGATGGATAGAATAAACTCCATTGCTGTAACAACCAAAGCAAACCACCTGACCTCAGAACACTCTTCCGGGTTAGCCTTTGTGCAAAAGCCTCCAGACCAAATAAAAATGACAATTATACATCTCAATAACAGAGGAACAACACAAGTTACTCTACACAAACAAAACTGCTCCTTTGTCCTCCCCATACCACTTCAGAGAACTGACAGCTACTGAGATCACCATTTATACAAACAAGTAATAACACATATCACATTGCAAAAAATTTAAGTGTTGCCCCATTGTAGTCCTTAAAACCTCTAAACTCTGTTGGGAATTGGGTCCTTCTTCAATAGCTTCAACTTTTCCTATATGCAAACATCTAAGTGAACACCAATTAACTTCCTACTAACACATGACAAGAATTGCTGCCAGACAGACTCCATCCAACTATGAAAGGAACAAGACTCCTTAAGCTCTCTCAGCCCCAGACAACTGCAGTGGCAAGTTCAATCTATTGGAATACTAAGCCAGAATCTAGTCCACTTGGACAGGTAAGGAATTCTTACCTTCCTCGTAAGAAAGATCCTCATTAATAACAGGAAGGGCAAAACAAAACTATGCACAAGTGCCACCCAGCATCTACAAAACATAAATGTGGCAAATGTGGAGTGATGCACAACTCAGAAATTCTGTACTAACCGATAGAGAAGGAAGACAGAGTCTTCTGAGACAGATGAAGCAAAGCCTGAAATCGGCATTATCTCAGCAAAGCCAGTGCCCTCAAGTTTAGCAGTTCCTATTTGATACAAGTAACCTCAGAACTAGACTAATTGTATTCATTTCTTTTTTGGGCCACTGTATCATGAATACAGCCAACAAACTGAGGAAACAAAGCATGTACAGGAACTGAAGGTCCAAGGCTTGTTACTAGGAAGAGTAATCACAATTTCAGAAAAACAAAGGATAGCAGAATCCTCTTCATCTGACATGACATTCTTCAGAGGAGCTACTTCTCTTGGGCAAATCCAGCAATCCAGTTGCAAGAGGTAAAGGTGATAGTGAAGAACAGTGCTGAGAGCAAGGAGAAATCAAGTTACTGCAATGTCACTTGAGGGTACAGATTTGATTCAGGATATGAACCTGCCCTCCTATCAGCAAACAAACTGTCACCACAGCATGACCAGCTCTAAAGCTCTGTTCTACAACATAACATTTCTAAATACTAACCCAGAAGATACCCAATTTTATAAAGAAACTATCTCTCCCCATCAGTTTTTACATCGCTGAAGAAACCGATCTTTTGCAGTAGTTGGTACTACATGGAAGACCTAAAAAGAAAAAGGTTTCAAAATGTAAATTATTTTTATAAAAAACCAGAACAGATATTAAAGATTTTTTTCCTCTCCAAAGATTGTTGCATATCTTGGCACATGCATGCACCCTCACTCCTCAGACCAGCATTTGCAACTCAGATTACCATGCCCTGAAGCTGTGAATAGCTTTGACTGTTAGTGAGTACAGCCCATAATTCCTCAAAAGTTGTTACAAACTATAGGGGGAAGTTACTAAATACAACAGAACCAAGGTAGAACTTTCTCTTATGTTGTAACACACAAAGGGATAAGCAAGGAACAAAACAGTACCCTGCACTGAACTCCAGTTGTATTTTCCCTGTAATCAATTTACCCCAACGTTACCTGACAACAGCAAATGACCAAGTCTTCAAATAGGACAGTGAAAAAGCAAGACTGGCAAAGACCAAAAAGAGAAAAAGAAGAACAAATTAATACAAATTCATAAAAGAGTGGTGGGGCGTGGGTGTGTGCGTGGGGTGTATTAGGCATAACTGGCAAGGTGTTAGGCCTAATGTAGCGAGGGGCTGCAGAGCTGCCCTCAGTGGGAAGAAACGAGGGGCTGTCCCACGCCAGACATGGCCAGCTCTGCAATGGACCCACCACAGGACACAGCCGAGCTCCGTCAGCCACATGTGTGGCGCCTCTGAACCAAGGGACTTCATAGAGCCTCTGTGAAAACATATTTAAGAGAGGGCAGTAAACACCAAAAAACCCAAGAGGAAATAAAAGGAACAACAAGGCCAGAGTGGGAAGAGTGAGGAGCCAGAAGAAAAAAGGAGCAGGCTGGAGCAGGAGGAGAGAGCAGGCGCTGGAGCAGAGCAGCAGCCCGAGCAGGGCCGAGAGGTATGGCTCCAGATGGGCTGCTACCGCTGCAGGAACCAGCATGCACTGACCCCATCTCCCGCCTGCCCGCTGCCTCTCCAAAGGGACCGAGTGCTACATGTGGCCAGGGGAATGCAGACCAGGAAGGGGGGAGGCAAAGGATGTTTTGCCTAAGCTTGTGTGTGTCTTTCAATACCAGAATCAGTATTAAAAGTTTGTTAACTGACAATAAATTAAACTGTTTGAATTTCCCCCCAAATTAGTAAACTCTTCTTTTGGCCATGTGAAGGGGGAGGGAGGGGATGATGACACAAAAGCAGCAAATCCCAACTGAATGAGCGCTTTCAGTAAACCAGGTAGTGCCCTTAAGAAGAGCTAATCGTACAGACGGCTCCACACCCACAAACAAAACAGGACATGACCAAAAATAGGAAATTGGGGGAAAAAAGCCTGGTAGTCCAGACAATTTCTAGAATGGAACACATATCTTTAAATCCTTAATTGATATTAGTTGCTGACCAGTCCTACCAGATGGACAGGAACACAGATAAAGATAGCAGCTTTGATAATATTTGAGGTTTTTTCCTCTCACTCCCTTCTTAATGTTACCTTGTGCATGCACTTTCTCCAGCTAGCTTGCTTGCTTGCTTAAGGCAAAAAGAAAACCCAAACAGTGCCTACGAGCTATTTAGGAAGGAACTGAGGTAGCAACCACAGCTATTTACAAGACGTGCTCCTACAGTTCCCACTCCAACCTCAGCTTGCATTCATGTGTTAAACAGAGTCACTGGTAGCCCTTAGAGAAGTGAACCTCTCTTCTGTTTTCTAAGCATCCCACATTGGTTTATTATCTCAGATTCTAGACTAACACACAACACACAGAAATATTTTCCTCTCAAGACAATATCAAAATTCCCAGCTGAATAAATTCAAACTATGCTTGCTTACACTTTCCCCTTAACAAGGTAATTCTTCTTTAATCCTAACAGATTTCCAAATAAGGTGCATTTAAAAAAGGAAGCAAGCCAATCAACAAGAAAGTAAAGACTAGGAGACTTTGGGTGCAAGTCCTCTGTTCACTTTTTTCCCCAACTTGAGTTAAAATAAATCAGTCCAAAGGTAAAAAAAAAGTACCAAAGCCAATGCAAATGAAGTGACAGGACTGCACAGTAAGGAGCCTGGGTTGAAGATACGGGGCTTTCCCTCCCCCTTCAGCAGCCAGGAGCTGTTAAATCAGCTCAGCCAGTGTTATTGAGGGGAAAAGGGGTGGAGATGCAAAGCAGTGAGACTCACTCACACACTACACAGATGGTAAGTGGTATCTAATAATCCTAGATGTTAGCATCCTACATTTCCAGGGCATACTAGTTTCTTTATTGCTTTTCCCCTCAAACAGATAAGCTTTTGAGAGACAGATATGGTAGATGCCCTCTCACTCTGCAGCACAAGAAGAACAGAGGTACTTGTAAAACTACAACATCAGAGATGAAAAGCTTCTTTCCAAACACGTCAACCCCACTTGTCCAGCCCTGTGCTGGAAACACAGGCTCCAGTTTGGCACAGCTTTTCAGAGAGAACTACAAGGACAAAAGAGAATACAGCAATGATAACCTGTACGGACCTGAAAACACTGATGTGTAACACATACATATTGTAATAAACATTTATGTGGTGGCAACTTGGATTCAAATACTTATTTGATTTGGCAAAGGAAAAAATCTACCTTATTCAGGCAAAGTAGTATTTCATAAGCCATTTTCACTATTTATGATGCTATAAACTAAGGCGATATTTTTCACCAGGACCTGCAATTGTTAATTGTCACTATATCACAGGCAATGTTAAAAGTGATAGATATGAAGAAATTTACAATAACTGGTTCTGTCACAGTAGATAAAACAATATATTTTTTAACCTAACTTTATTTAGTCTTCTGGGAAACCAGAGGAAATCAAGAAGCTTGGGTTTTATATTGCTGACTCTGCTAGTAACTTTCTGTGGAACTTGGAATATATCTTTAAAGCAATTTCTCAGTTCTGCAAAGTATTAAAAATAAATCCTCATTTAAGTGCCTTAACAAATGCCAAGACATTCTGGAAGAATAAAACATTACTTTTTAGCACCGGTCTCATTTGCAATTGGGCTTTTTCTTCTACAGCAACTCCAAAAAAGAAAGAATTTGACCACTGAATATTTTAGGCAAAATAAATACAAAGAACAATCCCCTCCCCCAACCAAGAAACACACCGTAAGTCTTACTCATATATGAAGTGATCTTAAAAAACAACCTCCAAGAAAAATCTCTGTCATAGATTTTAAGTAAACCAACTATAGGTCACTGTATTTTTATTTACATTGCCAATTTACTTACTATCACTGTGTATATTTGTTGGTTGGATTCGTATTAGGAAATCAAGTATATACAATACATTCAGCATAAGCAGGCTATCCAGGTGTCCCTGATAAGTGTCTTCACTAAAATAAATGACTTGTAGCTGGAAAATGCCATGCCAGTAAGTGCTGTTTCAGAGTGCTCAGACTGCAGTAATACACAGAGCTGTTAAAAACAGGTCTCTCTCTTAAAGCCTTTGGCACCTAAAAAAATCAAAATTGCTAGGCTATAGCCTAAGAAAATGCAAGTATCTTGCAGTGCCTAGTTAGATATGCTTAGTTAGATATGACATAATATTCTCATCCTTCTATCTTCTAGGTAGTTAAGTGATCGAAGTGTTTTAAAACTATACATCTTCCATTCCATTACTCTGCAGCAGGGAGAATGACAGGTGTCTCAGTCAAATTCTTAAAGTTACTGCTTATACATGTAATAGTTTTAAAACAGAATTAGGAGGAAATTCAATGCAGTATTAAAGTTAAAAATAAAATTGAATTCATATAACATATGTTCATTCAAGTTTTTTTAAAGTGGATTTTTATCTTAGATTTAACTGTATAGACAATCACTTACTGTTTCTACCTAACTTCTTTCATTCTATTAAAATAATTAATATACTGGAAGACAACTGACATGATAATATTTGACATGGTAGAACCAGAATAGCAGATAAAATGTAGAAAGCCTTTAAGAAACAGAATTAAGTTCATAGGTCTCCTCAGGACCTCCAGGTCTTTGATTTATTTAAATCAAAATGCTTCTCTTCATTGAGAAGCTAAAAATCTCCAATATTCTACTCTACATGTTAGCCAAGATCTTTTCTTTAAACTATTCTACAAGATAGCTTCCAAACAACAAATATTTCCATCTGCCTTCATATCAGATAGACTTAATTGTTTCTCTTAACATTTTTTTTCACTTTTCTCCAAAGATTTTCTTTACTTAACAAGATTACAAGATTTATTTTTTTTTTCCCTACTGAAGCAACTCTTATCCTGGAAAACACAGCCATTGGCTGGCAGTGTTTACAACTGGACTAAACCCATTGACTTGCACTCAAGAAAGGCAGATATCTTTGCATCTGTACAAGTTAATATGTGCTAATGTGACCTAAAGTATTTAATTCTCACAAGCAACTGACATATTGACAACTTCCTGAACCCCATACATTTTGAACTTTCTTCTCAAAGTATTTCCATTCTCCCACATAATGACATACTACGGAGATCTCTCAACTTCCATATACTTCATGTATTAGTCACAAATACTTACTGATGCAGATGTTAGAATGAAAGTTTCCATGAAGATCAGTGTTCAGCTTCTACAATTGCAGTATAGATTGTGATAGTTCGTCACTGGTCTTTAGCTTTACCACTTTTTCCCTACTTAATTTTTCACTTTGAAGACAAGTTAGGTGGTAGGAGGATTATGCTATGTGTTTTGATTTTAGTAAACTGTTCTTACTATCACCAGTGCATATGCAGCAAACTGACACATGAAGGTAAGAGGTTCTGTGTATAAAGACTGATACAACTTACAGCAATTGATATCAACCATTAGGTAGCTATTTCATATTTTCTTAAGGAACTGATCATGAAGCAGTCAAGATGAAAAAAGATGTTGATTTGATTAAAGGCATGCATTCTTATTTATTTCCTGTATTTTGACTGATTTATAAGCAAGTACTTTTAGTTTTGAACTACGAAAGACAGTATCTGATCTAGAAGGTGTTCAATCAGTACATATATGGATATATATATGAATATAGACATATAGATATTACATATTAAAAATATGCCCCCATTTTAAAAGCTATCATTCTTTCTCCCGTCCTATTATTTAGGGGGTCCATCAAGGTTTGCTAACACATCTTTACTTTTGCAAATTTCCACTGCCTACAGCTCAAAACCATGTTCATCTATAATCCAGTAAAAATATCAATACATGCTGAAAAGCTCCAAGTGGAATGTTTGTAGCTGATTTGTGGGAAGATTACCCGAGATCATGATGTACCTATCTAACTCAGCAGAAAACTCAGGAGAGTACAAAAGAATAGGAAACTATGGATCAAAGATCATGAAATCTCTCTTTTGGAAAAAGAAAGATTTTAGACCGGATTTTCACAGGATGTAAACTATCCCAAGCAAAAAATCACACAACCTGAAGACTGAATTTTTGCCAATGTCTTACTGCTATGGCAGGATACAAGCTTGTCATTCTAACATGAAAAGCAGTTCTGGAAGAGTGATATTGCACAAGGATCATTATTTATCATATCACAGTGACATATATTTTTAGATTCACAAGACAATAAAACCCAGCATTGAAGAGTCAAAGAAAGTTCTCTTTGGATCAATGAATTAACAGAAATTGCAGCTCAGCTGCAATTAATCTCAAGTTTTGTTGATTGCACAAACCAGAACAGAATACATGCTCGCATCCAAATAGAAAATATTTGAAAATACAGCTGATGCTTATTATCTTCCCTATGTTTGTAACCAGCCTGAATTACAGCAAGCACAGTTAGAAGCCTATTTCAGGACTATTGGCAAGAATCATGATTCGTTAGACAAGTACAGACTGTGTACAAAGACAGAAGTGTTTTGGAAAGCGTTTTCATTTTCGGAACAGAAGTTGGACATATCTCATGCATTCTGCAAAGAGATTAAAGACAATAATGTTTAGGAATGAAGACTTGAGAGTGTTCTCAAAATAAATCTTTTAAAAAGCATATTTCCAGATTTCTTTGCATAAATTTAATTATGACTGCTTTGCAAAGAGGGTGAAGAAACACACCTTTGTCATTTGGCTTATTGTACCAGTAAAAGATCCAGACATTGCTTACTCCTTTAGGAACACCAAAGCAGGAATATCCTTGCTTCCCTCTCCAATCTAGATTTCTTTTTCAAGCACACTTGCTTTTCGCAAACTCCTTCTAAAACAGTTTGCTTTCTTAAGCAAGAAGGCAGCTATAATTAAACTAGGGTTTTAGAAAAGAAAAACATTGTTAGGTTATGTAGTAAAACCTCATCTGCACACCCACAAAAGAGCACAGAGAGACAATGGCGTGTGGGGCAGGGGGTAGCCTAAATAATACCCTGCTCAGCTGCTCCCAGGCCCATCACAGGAGAGCCATCCACCCATCAAAGAAGTTATGAAGCTGCCTTTGCAGAATCACAGAATGGTTGAGGTTGGAAGGGATCTCTGGAGGTCATCTGGTCCAACCCCCCTGCTCAAGCAGGGCCACCTAGAGCAAGCTGCCGAGGATCATCAGCTTTTAAGTATCTCCAAGGATGGAGACTCCACAACCTCTCTGGGCAATCTGTGCCAGGGCTCGATAACCCTCACAGTTAGGCACAGTAGACTTCGTGCCACTGATGAGCACACTCTGGGCCCAGCGGTTCAGCCAGTTTTCAATCCAGCTCACTGTCTGCTCATCCATCCCATACTCCTTCAGCTTCTCTATGAGGATCTTATGGGAGACAGTGTCAAAGGCCTTCCTGAAGTCCAGGTAGACAAAATCCCTTGCTCTCCTTCATCTACCAGGCCAGTCGTTTCATCTTGGCAGTGTCTCAAGTTGACCAACATGACTTCCCCTTGGTGAATCCATGCTGACTACTCCTGATGACTTTCTTGTCCTCCATGTGCCTGGAAATGGTTTCCAGGATTAGTTGCTCCACCACCTTCCCAGGGGTGGAGGTGAAGCTGACTGACCTGTAGTTCCCTGGGTCCTCCTTCTTGCCCTTCTTGAAGATAGGAGTAACATTTGCTGTCCTCCAGTCCTTAGGCACCTCTCCCAATCACCATGATCATTCACAGATTATCCAGAGTGGCCTTGCAATGATATCTCTCAGCTCCATCAGCACTTTTGGGCCCTGATGGAATGGACCCACATCTGTGTAAATACACTTAGAGGCAATGAACACTTTAACAAAACGTTATCCTCATATGTACTTCAGGCCTGTTTTTGATTGACACAAAGCAGAGAGTTCTTAGACATGTGAAGTATTCAGTAAAAGAGATATTTAACTACCAAACGTAAGCACATAAGTCATCATACTCTTAAACTACCATATGCATGCAACTAAATATTTAGTAAAGGGACAGATAAGATTGAAATAGTATCAGATTTTAAAGCCTATTTATGAATAATAGCGAAGTGTGTCTGTGATATTTTATTTCCCTTGTTTTTCTGGGGAGAGAGAGGATTAGTATAGAAGGCTTTTTAGAACCTTGCTCATCTACAGTCTTTCTCATTACAGTTTGGGAGATACATTTGGAAAGCAGTGTTGGGTTCAGAGTGACTGACTGAGGATGCAACTGTAGCTGACTGGGATGGACATTTCAATGACAGGCTTACCATCGGCAAAAAACCCACAAAACAAACCTAGGACAGTTATTTCCAAGACTTTTGTAAGCTATTCAGCACACCCCAGGATGTCCCAATTACCTGGCAGGCATCATTTTGCTAGTCTGCTTGGAATAAATAGTATCAACTGCAGCTTACCCTTTTGGGTTCTGTGATTTATGCTGAACCACAAGCACTATCTGAAAATGTTTTTCCTAAATTCAAAAATTCTATTAAGAATTTAAAATATTTTCAAGTTTAATTTTCAGTGAAACTCGCATTCTAAATGGTTGTGAGCTCCCAGGTACAGATGCAATTCAAACAACAGATTTAAAGTACCAACCAGTTTTTGTCCAGATTAAACAGAATTGATGCATAAGTACAAGTCTCTACAGAAGTTTTCCTCAACTAGTAAATATCCTTTATGACTTGAGATGACTAAGATGTGCATAAATTATGTGTATTTCTTTGGAAAAATGGTTCAATATTATGTATTACCCAAAAAGATTCACATATTTAACAATACTAGTTATTTCAGTAAAGATTTTAATCAAATGGTCACTAAGCCCTATTTTATACGTACAAAGAGGAATTAACTTTTAAGTGACAAACCATAGTCACTGACTTTCACTGACTTAAATGACAGAAAGTTTAAAGAAAATTTTCATAACAAGATTCATTTGCATAGGTCTTATTTTCTTGTTCACATATCTGAACATATTTTCTTGTTCCACATATAAGGAAGTGGGATGTAAAGTGAGAGAAAAAATTATAGCAATGTTACTTCAGAAGCACTTTTCAATCAATTATGATTAATTTTTAAAAAATCCAGGTCAACTGCATACTCAGTTATAGAACAAAAATAACAGTTAAATTATATATTACCTGCTGTATAAATTCTGTTTAGTGCTAACTACATAATTATTTCATTATTATATGTGTTCTAAGAATTTCAAGATACAGCAATTTTTAAATTAATACTCTAATATGTTATTCTTAGAATGAATAATTATTAAAATGACAGTCATACACTCCATATAATTGCATTTTGAAACCTATAGAGGATATCGTTTACATTTATAAAATTGGAAAATGTGTTGACTAATCTTGGTGCTCAGCTGCATGATACCATCCTCAAAAACAGTTTCACAATAACGTTATGTAAAGACCTATCTAATCTGGCAATGCGCAACCAGTCCATAGTGGTTTCAGCCACTAAATGTAATAGTCATTTTTACAATGTTGGCACTACAGTGAAACCAAGAACAGATGAACAAAGTTATCAGAGCAATGTGTAGCCAAGTAGTAAAGATTAAAAAAGAGGAGGGAAGAGGTGCACTCCCGCAAAGCCATTGTGTGTTAGTACTATAGTAAATCCAGTAAAAACAGATACATATTAAAGGCAAGGGACTGAAGTCATACAGCAAACAAAGCTGTCCTCATTTTGGAGACTCATTAGGAGGAATAAAGAATCAATTGCTTGCAATGCATAAAAACTTAACGATTTTCCTTCTATTTAAGCAATAGTTCATAAAAAATCAGGTAAATATTCTTATGTGCTTTAAAGTGGGTGTAATAAATTCAAAAGCTATGCTTTCCCTTCTGAAGATGGAAAGGGAAAGCATTACGTCAACACTGCTGTGAACACGCTTGCATCAAATTTCAAGAAATTTTATGTTCTTGAAATAAAATAATACCATATAGTTGTTCTTTATTACTCTTTGCTTATGATCTGGATGAAAGGCCATATTTCCTTACAGAACTTCATATTTGCTTCCCTGGACCAATCAAATTCGTATGTGGGACTCCAAAAGAGGTCAAAACAATGATAATTTGACCAGTGACACTTAGTATCCCACTCCTGGAAGCCTGTATCTGGGCACATGCTAGAAACAGCCCCCAAAACCGCACCTAATATATAACGCTGTGCTTTACACTTTTTTAAAAATTATATTATGTGAAGTGTTGCCCAAGACCGAACAGTTAAAGTGTTAAAAGTTCTGTATTTCCAACCAAAAAAACACGTGTACCATTTCTGCAGTGAACTGACCTCCAGTAGCAAGAAAAAAAAGGAGTCCTGAAAAAGAAATCCTTGTTATGTTTTCATGCATTCCTGTGATTCATTGTATTTACTATACGGTTAACATGCTTCAACACTTATAGAAATGTCTTCTGGGGAAAAAAGCTTGGTTCCATCTCTTATGTTATGTTTCTGCACAGAAGTATTTAATTCTTATGAAATTTGTTTATGAAAGTTATAGCAGAACTCTAAAACAGTTAGACACTTATGAAATTTATATGTACAAATCAGTTGAACTCAATTTATAATCAAACCAGCCTATGGCTTCTCCAGAAAAAGAAAAGAAGAAAACTCAAATCCTTCATTAAGTTAAAACAAGCAAACCCCTCAGAAAGGCTTAGGTAACATTTCCTGTACCAAAACAGGAACAGTTCTACCCATGTGTGAAAGAAGTAGGACTAAGCTAGGAACTATGCACTCCCCAGAAAGGTAGACTCTTGAAATGACAAACATCAAAAGTGGTTTTAAGCATCAGTCTTCAAGTCCTGTTGATAGGCACAAACTCTAATACAGGTCCCTTTCATCATGACCTTGACACCTGTTTTTTTTATTTTCCTAAAAAGCATTCTTTTTATACTTGATTTTGTATTACCATAGCGACATGGTAAATTCAAATGCTTCCTACCTTTTTACTCCAACCTGCTTTATTGTTTGTACAGCATACACAGAAACTATAGTGGTATTTAAAAGACCAGCACCATGAACTCCATGACAGGCAGCTACCAACATTTTAAACACCTTCACTTCAAAATTCCGTATTTGTGCATTTTCTTATTAACAGAAGTGTCACTAATACCATGTGATTTTTGCAGTCTATAAACAGATGCCTCAACCTCTTCAGTACTGAGACATACACACTCAATGAATTTTCAAGAAAGCTCCTGTATAATAGAGTTATATCTGCAACACTACTATCACTAAATACTTTGATTAAGATTTCTCATAGGGTTAAGATAATAATAAAAGAAAAAGCAAAGTCAAGCTGATGTGTAGCTTTTCATTCTCTGAAATATCCTCATATTTTCTACCTTCAATAAAAGAAAACCTATAATGGTGCCTTCCTCATATTTTCACTAAATCACAGAAATGCTGGTGGGAAATGACCTCTGATGGTTATCTGATCCAACTCCGACTCAAAGTGAGGTTACTGCTAACATTAGATCAGGACAGCTGTGCCTTCATCTAACAAAGTCTTGAAAACCTACAGGGACAGAGGTCCTACAACCTCTCTGGGCTACCTGTACCTGCCGCACTACCCTCCCAGTGGACAAGTTTTTGCTCATGTTCAACCTGAACCTTCCAAGCAACAATTTCTGGTGATTACTCTTTGTTGTAAGAGCTGTCACTGTTAAAGACAGCTTGGTTCTGCCGTTTTCGTTATTCTTCAAGTAGTTGTAGACTACTATTTTATCACCCTCTTAGCCTCCTCTTCACCAGACTAAACAAACCCAGCTCCCTCAACCTCTCTTTGCCCATCATGTGCTGTAGGGTCCTGACTATCTTGACAGTCCTTTGCTGGGACCTTTCCAGCTCTTCAGCATCCCTCAAATTGTGAAGCACCAAACTGGACATAATAGCTCAGGTGTGGGCCCAATAATGCCACACAGAAGGAAGTAACTTCCCTTGATCTGTGAAATATGGCACAGCACAGAACTGACAACTACCAGAAATTCCAGGTAAATTGGTATTTCCAAATCAAACGCAGTCACTCACTCTTTCTTCAAATCCAGTCTACACATGGTATAGTATCACCAAACTTGATGACATACAGATTTGTAATATTTTTTACTCAAAGACTTGAGCTCAACACTGACACTGCATTTTTTGCTTAAACCCTTGAAAAAACAGGGAGGGAGGTGCAGAATCTTACACACAGACACTTTTGAAAAAAATAACTTGTACTCTGTTGTGCATCTTTAGTCAGAATTAAACAAGGCTTTTCAAATGAACTGCAGAGACTGTCTTCACAGCTCACTTCCAGTAGAACGATTTGGGGTTCTAAAGGAAACCTGAATCTTTCCTTATCAGCTCATCTATCAGCTTCACAGTGGCTTGCATGCATACAAACCTGTACAGATGCATATATCAACCTAATAAATAAGGTCTTGCCTATTAGAAGGTTGTGGAAGTAATGGTAATCACTTTCTTTGTGAGGACATTTCTATCGAAATGCATTACAGATAACTGAATCTAATACACGATGAATTAAATCTTGAAAAACAACTTCAAAGAGACATGCACTGTAAGCACAGGGCACTGCCCTTTAAATTGCTTTAAAAAACACTCAGCATGTTACAAGAGAGCAATCTGACATTGAGAAAAGGCAGACAAATAATGTATATTGGCTTTTACTAAGTAGTAAGGAACCGATCACCATTCTCTTCCTGAGAAATAGTGTCTGCACTTACAGATATTTGATGTTAGAACAGCTAACTAAAAGCAAGATATGCAGGCCATGCAGAGAAATATAAAAGAAAAAGAAACTGCATGGGGTGTGAAGAGAGCAGCAGAAGAAATGGACAGTAACAGGTAACTATGGTGTGAGCTGTAACAAATACAGAAATAAGGAACATGCTTTTTACACTTTTCTATGCTAAAAGTTCTGAGTATAGCAACTAAGAGCTGTATTTGAAAATAAGTTTATTTACAGATTTTATTAGACCTCAATGAGTAAACTAGCTTCTGAGAGCATCAAGTACACTTCCACATGAATCCTCTGAATTGAACTGTACAAAAGTCTCTTTTATATCTAAAAATATTCAAGCTTCGCATTTTCTTATGTATATTTTTAATTTTTTGTATCTCTGTGATATGAAAGCATAGTGAACTGTAGTAGAATCTGTCATCATGTAAAACAGCCAATGTTAATCCAGTAGATCACGCGGCCACTTGAACAGTGACAAGGTGTCAATATACTTCATTAGTATGGTTGAATTACAACACTACAGAGGTTGATGACACACAGTATGCAAGGCCATGAATACTAATACTTAAATCCAATAGAATTTAGCCTGAAGTAGATTTGTTAGCTGTCAGGCATCATTACAGAGCATTAATTTTTTTTTTCGTATTATCAAACCACTGCAGAGATACACACAGACATAAAAATCACTTGAGATGTCCGTGTCTATACACACTACATGTATTGGGCAGCCTTATGGAAAGAATGCTATACTAGATAAAAGTTTGCCTTGCAAGCTAGTGGCTTCTCTACCATATACCACAAATGCTTACGACAGTACCAATTGATAAACACAGATTAGCCTAGAGAAGTATCAATTTTTCAAGCTTGATTGCTTTTGTTACTGTGGTAAGGCAGATACCATTATTGTAAGAAATCAGGATAATTTTTTTTTAAGGAATTGTTTAGACCAGCAAATAGTCCTTTTAAAACATATTGCATGCCCAACCGCCTCACAGGTTAAAGATATTGAAACATTGTAGCAAAACTGTTTAAATTAACATTGTATCAAGACCAGTTTAAAAGTAACTCTTAAAAATTGAAACATTGTATCAAACCCAGTTTTAATTTAACTCTTTTTTAAGCACAGTACTGTTAAGCCCAAATTTTCTCCCTAAATAGTATTAAAACTATATTGCCCCACAGATTACATGATTGCTACTAATACCACAGAATCACAGAATCATGTAGGTTGGAAAGAACCTCTGGAAGTCATCTAGTCCAAATTCTTGCTCAAAGCAGGTCGAAGTAGATCAGGCAGCTCAGAGCCTTGTGCAGCCCAGTTCTGAGCAGCTGAGGATACTCTCCGCAACCAATCTGTGCAACCTGTAGCAGAGTTTTACCACTCACAGGGTGAATTTTTTTTTCTTGTCTCTAATTGGAATTTTCACTGTTGCAACTTGTCCGCACGGCCTTTGGTCTTTTCACTGTGCGCCTATATGAACAGTTTGGCTCCACCTGCTCTATACCCTTCTATTGAGTAGTTGAAGACAGCACTAAATCTCACCTTAGCTTCTCTTCTTAAGGCTAGACAAACCTAGTTCTCTCAGTCCATCTCTGTTGGACTCATGCCAGTACATCATTGTTTTTCTTGTACTGTGGAAACCAACGCTGCACACAGTGCTCCAGATGTGGTCTCACAAGGGATGAATAGAGAGAATAATCACTTCCTTTGACTTGCTGGCTACACTTTGCAACAGCCTACTATGCAGTTGGCTGCCTTTGCCATAAGAGTACACTACTGACAAATATAAAGATGAAGTTCCTACCCATAAACACATCATCCCACATGGGTACTTACGCGAAAGCACTCAAGAACAGAGACTTTTTAGATTTAATCATAAGTGTGGAGGCATATTGGGCTCTTTACCTCTCAGCGCTCTACATGTATGTGAAATTCATGGAAGGAATTGTCATCAGCTCCCTCACATGCAGAATGTCCTGTTCTCCCACTCCTGTGCCTCAAAAGGAAGACTGGAGGTGGAAAGTTGTACAAAGACAACCTTCAAGGCCAAAATGGTCTTGTGCAGAGGGCAAAACTTTGAGATAAAGAATGTTCCTAAGGATTAATCTTACCATTCCATTCCAGCTTATACTTTAACACAATTTACAAATACAGCTTCCTCCCAGGTAAATTATCTAATATTTATTTTATGCAAGTACCACTGTCATGGCCTCCCACCATGTGTTTAAGGAATGCCATATCAGAAATAAGCCAAACAAATGAAAAAAATTTAAGAAAAATCTTTGAAAAAATAAACCTAGAACCTGGATAGAGGCAAGGTCCAAAAAAAAAAAAAAAAAAAAAGGCACAAGATGGAAAGAGTCTGTGAAAAACAGGCTCAGATTCTTATGTAGAGTATCTTATGTGTCTTAATATTACAAATCTAATGCATAACAATTTAAAACCTTAAAAAAAACCCCAAACCAAAAGAACCTCAACAACAATCCACAACCAAAAACACAAAACAAAACAAAAAACCCACTAAACCCAGAAAGTGTTTATGATCTGTTAACTCAGTGACCTGCTAGCTTGAATTATAACTATATCATTATAACACAAGTGGAATCAAAACCCCAAAATTTCTTAGTATACTCCCAAGCCTTTCCTTTGACCCAGGCAGCAAATGCAAACCATCAGCAGCTATCCTTCATTTTTTCAGTGAATCTATTATTACTGTTGGCTTCTCTTTTCCTCTTGATGAGTCCCTACTCTTTCGTCTACTATTTCTACCTTTCAGCAATTCCTTCATGGCCCCAAAAGATTGAATTTTACTGTCATGGAGCAAGGAAAGTAATACTCCACTAAAGGTAGAAATGTATCCTAGCATCAGTAGTTAAGATGAAGCTGAGAAAAAGACTAGAATACAGACAGAACTTTAAAAGATACCAAATCTTTTTAGTAAAAATACACTAGCTCAAAATACAATGGTTTTGGTATAACCTGCCAAAACCATAGTGCGGCTATACACAAGCTGAATATTATGGAAAGCGTGGCTTATATTTTGTTGGAGGACTAGGAAAAAGAAACTAGCAACGGCGTTATCAGATTTAAATGAAAATCTTTCGTAAAGTCTGAAGCAAGACCTGTGATTTACCTTGTAAATCAAACTAGCCATTAAGGCTTAAGATAATGTTTGTTATAATTACCAACAAAAGTCATTGACCCTTTTTTGCTGCTGAACTTAGATTCATAAGGACTTAGATGGCACAAGTGGAATCCCCAAAAAACATTACTGTACGAAAGAATATGATCTCCAGTAAAAATACACTGGACATGGAACACACAGTGATTGTCATTCAGTTACTATGCTCTTTTTCATATAGCGTAAAAGCAGCACTTTATGCACACACGAGTTGCATATACAACTTAGAAAAACCCATATTGTTTTACCCTAAAATAGGAAATGTTAAGAGTTACAGCCTTCTATTTACACTATAGCAATTCTGCGGCATTGTTTTAAAATCCTGACTATATGAAAAATGTATACATTTTTTATATAATTTTGCACACTTTAATTGCAAGTTTTCACTTGCAATTAAATAGCAAATCACTTGCTAAATTTAGACTAGTAAAAACAAAACTGATGTGCCCTTACTTTACTTCCTTTGTATGCTTTTTTGATTCAGAATTAATTTTATTCTTTAAGAAATTCACATTCTTAAAAAAAAAAAATCCAAACAGAAATAGCAATGGCTTAGAGTTAGTATAGACCTACTATTCTTTCTACTATTTATTATTAACAACTGAATAGCTGTAGGAACTACTTAAAGATTAGAAACGTATGCTCTAAACTAAATCAAGTTAAATCTGAGATACAAGACCCTGCTTTAAAACTTCTACAAAATATAAAACAGAAAGGATCTTACAAAACAAGCAAACATAGAAAAGGTTGACAAATCAAACAACTTGTCTGCTTAGAATTTGCTTAATTGTTCGTTCTTACCTTCTGTGCTTAATCCAGGACTTGACGTGAATTTTGCTACATCGACAATCTTTACAGCAAACTGTTGCCCTGTTTCCCTGTTGATACATCGCCGTACAACGCTGAATGGACCCCTGAAACACACACACACAGAAAACAGCAATAAATAACCCATTCTCTTTTATGCGTTGAGCTACAATTCCATTATTTCTAAACAAAGCTTAGATTCCAACAGTCAAGTGTAGTATTTACACAAAAGCTTATACCTCTCATCCTTGCTGCCCATTAAATGTAAAATTAATAATTTTAACTACAGACTAGTGTAAAGAACACCAAATGAGTTTTGTATTTTCCTATATTAAAGGCACATTCTCTTACCCTGCCACTTTAGAAACGCTATACTCTTAGAAACCTTATATAATATACTGACATTATCATTAAATTTTAAGTAGACTTTATTTTCATGCATAATCCAAACAGGGGGGGGGGGAAATAGAGGAGAGAAACATATTCTTGCTTTCAGTCCTAAGCTAGAGTTTAGAAATTACTATTTGAAACAACTGAATGGATATTCCTTCAAAACAATGATAAGAGTAACAGAATTGTTGAGTCATGCTATTTGGTTTTATTTGTTTGTTTGTTTTATACAAACTAGGTTTATTTTGAGCTTATTTGACATCACTAGATATAAAAAAAACCTCCATTACAATATTTCAAAATTCCACAAAAGCTTATAATTTTCTCTCATCTATGGCACTTAAAGAACCCCCACAAAAGTTACAGATAAAAAGATCTATTAAAATTAGTTCAGACAGATGTTAGTATTGCACTCATTTAATAAAAAGCTAGTTATTTTTCAAAACTGAAATTACGTTTGCCAAAACACAAGTTAGAATAATGGCAACCTTTTAAAAACCATCACCACCAATATGCATTTTTGGAAGCTTCTTTTAGTAGATGATTTAAGTTTTTGGTGCCTTGACTTAAAATATGGAATCTTCCATCCCATGTTAACAATACAATCAGATAATTATGGTAGGTCAAGCTTTCAAACTTGAAAACTTAATAGGTTATGAAAACAGAATAGGATTGTTTCAAGACTGCAATAGTTGTGGCAAATCAATCCTTTTTTACTGCTACTTATTTAATGACTGACATGATAGTTCTAAAGAAGTCCATTCTAAAGTCTTCTCAAAAAGACATAAGGGAAAATTTGAGGCTGGAAAGAGCCTTTGTTCAGAAGTTCATCTATTGAGTGAACATTCACCTGCTGAGTGAAATAAATGCTTAAATATAGCTTAAAAGACAAATTCTTCCATCCAAGCAGTGAACTGGAAGTTAGTTTACACTTTTCTGAGCAATGAGACTGCAAAGCAACACAATTCTCAAAAGGTTCCCTGAAAAGGGAGAAGTGTCCCTCTGAGGGCACTTACAAACCTTTATAACTGGCTTTTGGTGTTCCTTTACAGACCAGATGATTCAAAGTATGTAATTCATCACACTACCAAACCTGTACTCCCATAGCTAAAATCCAATTTTTGTACTCTTTAAACAACAGACTTGCAAAGATTTCTTGAAATAGGGTCATTTCTGACACAGAACATGAATACCAAAACCAGTCAATGAATCACAATCTAAACATTCACAAACAAGGAAAATATTTACTAGCACAACTATATACATGTGAATTATGCTGATGTGCTCAAACAGAACTAACTATACAAGAAAACGTATGTTGTTTTTCCTCTTTCCTTGCTCCTAACATACAATGAAATCCCCCATATTGATGGCTATTTTCTCCTCTGAATCCACACCCCACTATTATTCAGTATCTGGTGTTTTACCAACAGTTACCACAGATATCTTTAAAAAGATGTTCAATTAACACTCTAATACATAGAAATCCACTTACATTTGTAAATGCAAAAGGCTCAACTGACTTCATTTGGCATCAGAAGGACTACAGCTATTGACTTGGAATCCTCCCCCCACATTTCAAAAAGTACTCTTTTATTAAAAAGTCCCATTTTATATAGATCAGTGTCACCTTCTTATCCCAAGTCTCTGCTTACTCTTTTAGCATCTGTCAAAGTAAAATTGCTTTAAAATAGTAGAAACACATTTAAATTACGGCAATTTAAAAATACCTCAAAACCTAAACCACAGCTTTGGAATAACATTGGCAATGCTCGTTTTCATTCATAATTGTCATAGATTACTAGAAACTAAATGTATTTCATTAAAATGATCCTTTTTCTTTTCATTCTCATTGTTTTTTCCACACACAAAGCCTTTCCGAAGACATTAACGTTTTTAACATAATCTGATACAGAATGGTACATCACTAGAGCGTAGAGACGCCTGACAAGACCGTATCCTTACTTACAGGTAGACCCCTGACTTCTGTTCATTCACATAAACTCTATGAATATAAGTATTTCTCGCTGTTGACCAAGCTACTTCTAGATTTCCTGGTTTCCTCAAGTCTGGGCTGGAGAGCTTGCCCAGCCACCTGAATATGTGTACATACTTCGAGCAGACAAGGAGAGATAGTTGGAGGAATCTTAAATCAAAAAGGAGCATACAAACTGCAGCTCCAAGAGGGATCAGACTTGTGGTCACCCCTACCTTTCTCTCTTGTAACCATGACTTATTTTTTCTTTCCATTATGTATTAACATTTTAGAACCCTGACTTGAGCAATTTGCTTCCTGCATATTAAGTGTGGGACAAAAAAATTAAGCATTTTATTCAGTTCTGTAATAGAGAGGGTACAAGAGACACCCGTACAGTCTCAACCTTTACGGCCATATTGAAACTTAGCTATGGTTTTAAAAGAGCCTCCTCTACTTAGACTGAGGAATGCCAAAGACTCTTAAGTAAATCAAAGGTGCTGGGAAGCACATAAGACAAGAATTCAGTGATGCCCACAATGAACTCATTCCATTAAAAAAATACACCAATTTAGAGTTTCATATAGAAATAAAAAGATTTTTAAACATAACCTGAAGATTCAGCTATTTACAAGCCTCGGGTTTCCAACTTTTTCAAAACTAGCTCTCATATTCAAGCCACAGACAGCCTCAAAATAGGATATGTTATGACAATACACGAGATGAATACATTCCATGACAATAGCAGCACAATAAAGGCTTGAATTTTCCAATTTCAGGTAATTTTAAAACACCCATGAGAGGTGGCCTCATCAATTAAGCAGACAACATTGCTTCCACATGCCAAGTAACAGGGACAGGAACAGAAGGGAACTTTAAATAAATTATGGTTGCAGTTAGCTTTTTGACTTTTCCTCATAGCTGCAATGACACACAGCAATTTTACAAATAAAGTTATAATAGCCCACGGTGATACTGTCTAACCTGAGTCAGAAACCAAAAACCATGCTTCCTAACACAGTAGTTTCAAACCTTATTTGGAAGTTAAGTAACAAAAGTCTTTGAGGCCACCCTCAGTCTCAGCACTAAAATCACACTCTTCTCAGTCAGGAAAAGGACTACAATATTTCATCTCTCAAATGAGACAAGGAATTATTCAACAGTTGTGTCTGCCACTGGGGAAACATATATCACATCCTCACTAAATGACAATTTCTATAGCTCATTTTACTAACCCTGCAGCTCAGGTTATACAGATCTAAAATACAGAGGTGATGCAGACAGGGGAAGGAACAACTGTAATGCTAGATACAGATCATCAAAACTGTTATAGACAGATCAGACTACTTATCTGTTTATTTATTAAAACAGAGGAACTGAGTTAAGTTGCATAATAAGACTTCATCTTGTAACAGTCATACAAACTAAAACTATAATGTAATGTGTTTTATATTTCATTTCTCTCTGTGCTACCTTTAACAGACATGCCTGCCGAGATAAGCAAATCTTTGGTTTCAGACCCATCCTCCCGCATCCCCCCAAGCTTTCAAAATCTTTTACTGCAGTTAGCATGCACACAACAGACTACACTAGCTCAAAGTATGAGAATCTTTAAAATATGCAAGCAGTAAGGACAGATGATCTTTTCACTGATATTTTGTCAACATTGGCAGCAGCACATTCCAACACCTGCAATACTTTGAATCCCATCTGCAATATATACCAAAAAGCAAAATGTATTTTCTTAAACTGAAGTTGGGATGCATGCTGATTTTTGCTGTCTACTGTAGACGGAAATCAAAGTATTACAATACATTATTAAGGAGGTTGTTGATTACATGTAGGCCATAAAAAAGTGGATAGGAATGCTGAAGCACTGCCTCATAACCAGTTCTTTTTATGCTTCCAAAATTTCAAGTAAGCAGGGCAGGTCCTGATGTAACCTTAACCCTAGTGAAACTATTTTCTGGTGATTAGCTTTACCGTCTAGCACAGAACAGTTAATTTTATATCAGCTAGACACAAACCTGAAGAAAATCAATTATTAATTACTTTCTCCTTCAGGAGTACAACACTTGAATTAGAATAAAATCCTAAAAATTTGAGACCATCAAAGCCTTTTTTATCATCTCCTTCACTTTAAATTATTTTACTTTGTGTATGTCATTAGGACTTCAAGGATAAAGATCATAAGCTGATATTTTGCAAACTTTATTTTTTTATACTAGAATCTTGTTGGTTTATCTGTCTGTTCTGCTTCCTTTCCCCTTTCCTCCAATCCATGTTGGTGTGCAAGAATGAGAACTGGTTGTGATTAAAATATACCTTGCTGGTTCCTAACAAGCACAAATACTTGCAACCAGTAACTACAGCCTGTTTTCTTCCCGTGTGCTGAATGAACTGAGCTGACCTGTGGGAATGGAGTTCCTGCTGACAGATGCTATAAGGACACTTTCTGAAGCCCTATGCTTCTGAACCCCAAAACTTGAGATTTGAAGTCATTTTCATATCAGATCACCAAGAATTTGCTCAACATCTCTCCCAAGTGAGTCACAATTTTTTGAGGAACTTAATATAAAACAATGCATTTTGGCTCTCAAATTCAGTTTGATTAATTTAAGTTAAAAAAACATTTTGTCAGTAAAACCAATAATAGTGAACAACACCTCTTCCAATGAACAGAGTGCTCCTTTAAAAACGAGCTTCCATTTAGAAGTAAAAGGCCTTAAATTCTTTTTCCTTATTTAACAGGGCTTAACTATTAAGAATTTGAAACATGCAAAGCAGGTCTTAAAGTTACCTTTATTCAACGTTTTAAATGGAAGATCAACATTTCCTAAAAGAGATTATGTCAGTTTGTTGCATTAAGATACTATAAACGTATACAGATAAAGTCACATAAGAAAAGACATATATACCCAGATTTATTTATTTATTTATTTATTTTCATTTAAAGGCTATACATTTGCTTACCTAAGCAGCAGACAACACTGCTTTGTACTAATTTGGTTAATACTTCCAAAACAACTGTATCCAAATTGATGAAAATTGTTGGAAAGACAGCAAATTACAACCACATTTTAAAGAGATAGATCTCTTTCCCTCTTCACTCATCCATGTCATTTATAATACATACTTCTTCTTTAATTTTCCCTTTGATTGAAGTGAACCTTTCAAATATTAAATATTTCCAAGATTAATTAAACCTGCAATCAGTCACTATATCAGCTCATTTGCACATGGAACTGCAGCCTAAAACAGTGATTGAACCTCTCTGTGAACTAGCACATTGGATTAGAGGGCATCCACATTTAAAAAGCCATCACTGGCAATGTTGGGTAGACATTTTTTGTTTTATTCTCAATGGAAAATTTAAAATACTGCATTATTATGACTGTGGCACAGAAGAACATTTGGGTTGAAGATCTGATACTTCTTTAGAAAATTAGATATCCCAGTACAAGTCACAAAACTGAGTTCCCAAGCAGCAACATTTCTATCACAAGTATGTTTCAACAGTTCACATCTTCTAAACCAAGTCTGTATTTTAACTCAGCCTTAGGATAAAACATACAAAGAACAAAGCACAAGACAGCAGTTCACTGGATCTCAGCCCAATATGAATACGTAATTTTTAATATTAATCCAACAGAAAAAAGAATATACAGAGTAATGAAGCTGTGGTTCTAAGGTAGGAAAAAACCCCAACAACTCACAAGTCTTGCTTTGCCTTCATGATCATTTTTATGAGACATGATCACTTAAACACCTTTGAAAGTACTGAATCATAGTGCTTACATAATAGTTGAGTACAATGTAGATTTTCTTTTCTAATGATTTTGTAAATAATGAAATAACTAGAGAAAGGCTACTCAGTAAAGTGGTAGGGTTTGAAACAGGTCATTTAAAAACAGTGAAACTAAAGTCAAGAAAAGATTTGGAAATGGCAGATATTTTTTAAATAATAGCATTTAAAGAATTTTAAAAATATTAGCTAAGTGATAAAATATGATTTGTAAGAAATTATTGTTACAGCTTAAAAATATTCAACTACCATCTATTTTAAAGGCTTAAGTAAGCTTTTATACATAGGAACAAAAACTTCAGGGAAAACACTTGTCAGAAAAACCCTAGAGTAACTTAAACTTCAGTTATTCAATGTAGAAATACCTGATGGGGGGTGAGGGTGGGGAAACATGCTAAAAAAAGCATAGTCATATCAATGCAGTGCACTATAGGAGCTAATTAGACATCCAGAGTGACCTTATCACTCAGTCTTCCTACTGTAGAGCTGTGCAACTCCAGTCAGAAGCAGCGGCTGCTAGTGTGGACCAGAAACCCAGTCATGGTCCTTCTTCCAACCTACTGCCCTTCTGGCAGCGTTCCCCTCATTGCAGTGTTATTAGAACCCACTTTCTCAGCCCTCCTCAAAGCCTTATCTAACACAGAAAGGGAGCAAATGAAAACTAAAATTGAAAATACCACCACACAATTATGTTCAGCACCAAAATGTTGGCAGAGCTACCCCAGAGAAAAAGAGAGAGCAGACAGTAGGAGCTTCCAGCCTTTTTTCCCTTTTTTTTTTCCTTAACCATTTCTTTCCTTCCACAGGAAACGACAGAAGGACTAGCCACTCCAGTGCTTGTGAAAGGGAAACATTCCCCAAGAAAACCTTAGGGTATGCTTAGAATTTATGCAACACACTGAAAAAATATTTACTTTCAATTTTAAGATTTTCTCCATAATTCAGAAGCTTGTTTACATGTTTTTGTCACCACAAAAGCAAAACACTGGCAGAAAGAGATCTCTTCTGCTATCCTGTCTTTCCTATCTCCAACCTGCAAGCTATCCTTAACTGATCTGTAACCTCTATCAACAGAAACGCTAAGTTTGTGGCCTGATTTTTCTTCTTATCAAGCAAAAAAGCAAGAATGAATTTATCAGTCATTCTACATTTTAATATATGAGGTATCTATCTATCAAATCTCTTAGGCATACATATGCTATAAACAGATGCTAGTATGTAAAAATATCTCTAATGTATCTGTAGTTTGTAAACAACTCTTATTTTACATTGACTGGCTGGGATATTGAGGGGATGGGAAAGGAAGAACATTGAGATAAGATGCTCACTAGGTTCTCTATTCTATTACCATGAAATAAGAATTTCAGCACCAGTCACAAACAACATTCTTCACATGCAAGCTATTCAGAAAATATTTTTATGTTCACATATACTACAACACCCTTCTTTTTCAGAATTCCATAATTATCTGTTACACTGACCTTATTCTTGTAAATTCTCCCATTTTATTCATAGACTTATAGAAGAATTTAGGCTGGAGAGTACCTCTGAAGGGACATGCTTAATAAATTTTGTCAGAACATCTACTTGTTGCTATCAAAAATGATACTACCATGCTACTATTTTTTTTTTAAAGAAAAGAGCAGAAACTACCTCACTCTCTGAAAACAACCATTTACAAATAACTATTCACCTCAGCATACAGACAAGCAAATTCTGCTTTCAATAATTATTGTAGTAATAGGTTTCATGGTCTTAAAAGAGTTGGTCTGAAAGCTGCAGCCGTAGCAGGTATAGTAATAGTAAATGTACTTTGTTAAGACCTATAAGCTTTTTGGAACAAGATCAGACGTTAGCTGCTGGGTGGCTCTCCGCAGGGCATGCTTCCACAAGAAGGGCCCCATACAGAAGATTACAGCACATCATTTCAAGTTCATGTTTGGATGATACTGAAGTATGATGACTATTTTAAACAGAAACAATACCTATTGACATAGTACAGCTCTTTCAAGAGACTGTCCTCAGATCTTCCTCTACATCCTGTTTTTCAACTCATTAAAGGTCATTTGCAATAGAAGGGTCAAGATCTCAAATTCAAATAACTCCTAAATAGCCTTCTTAAAGAGTTCAGACTCTTGGCTCTATGGATTCCATTTTTAGCTCACTTCTTCCTTGATAATCTGTTTCCAGTGATTCACTACTAATTTGCTTTTGCTGCAAGATTAGACACTGGACACTATTCTTACTTTCCTAAATCAGTATATAGGTCTAAAATGCCATGCTAGCAGCCTCAGTCTTCGAGAAAGTGACTGATTATGTGTCCTATTTCCAGACGGATGAAAGAAGGAACAAAAAATTGTTTCTAAGGCATGTATGCACTAAGCATACACTGGTAAATTATGAGACACTCTCTTAACTGAGAGATAAATAATTATAAGTGTCCCAAAAAATTGTACTGTTTTTTAACTGTTGGTGAGAAAGAAGAATGAAAATTGGTTTGTTAAGCTGAGATGAAACATCCTGTCCCCTCATCGGTAAAGAACTCAAGAAACTGATAACAAATATGACTCTCCTCTCTCTTACTGGTTCACCTTAATGTAAGTGAGAATCTACATCTCATGCAAGAAGTGATTTCAGGCAGGTGGAGACTAGTAATTAAAGCACAAAACCTACTTCTTGAACAGGAGAAAGGGGAAATAAGGAGAGCTTTGTTCACTGATAAATTCCCACTAGAAATACTGCAATAAAAGCATGGAATCAAAATCCCCAAAATTTTATTTTTACACTCTAACATTCTGCAACATTTCACAGAAAAATACAACACACCAGCAGCTGAATCAACAGCATCAGTTCAAAAGTGTTCAGAAAAACTGATGCTGTTCTCCTAACAGACTCCTTTAATATCTGACCAAATCTTTTGCCCCTTTCTCTTCTTTGTGAAGAAAGACCTAGTGCACAAAATCAGGAGGCAGTGAAGGAAATCTGGAAAAAAACCTGTAAAACTACATTAGGTATGAAATCATTCTACAGTGAGAAGAAAAGCAGCAAGAATGAACAAATGTGTTAAAAAGAGCACTTCAATCGCAGGAACAAAAGGGAATATATTAAAATTAATAGCTTTGCCTCCAAAAGAATAGAGAAAGGTTGTAGCGTATCTTCAGTCTCATCAGCTAGAGACAATGATCATTACTTTTCCTCTTTTCCCATTCAGAGAACCTTTTTATCCCATTCATGTATTAACACAGCCTTGTTCCATCTCAGGCTGTGGCTTCACCAGCATTTCTTCAGCAGCAATACTGGCCAAACCAGCAACCCTTCTAGCTATTTTGTCATCCTGAAATAGCTTTGGCATGGTTACACTGAACCAAATCAAAGAAGAAACAAAAACCACCCAATTACCCCACACAAACCACTTCTCCCTTTTTTTACTGTGTTACTTTTCATCCAGAGCAGTTGCTTGATTTGGCTTAAAGCATGGCTGTGCAAAGAGCTGTGTCAAGACAGTCAAAACCAGGAACAAATGGCTAGGACACAGCAGGTGCTTAAGCAGTGCTGCTGCTAAAAGTGAATCCAGTCTCAGACCACAATGATTTTTTGGACGGCCCTACAGCCACCTGTAGGACCTGTACTAATACAGCATATGTGCTCTCATGCAATGAATCAAAGGAACTCATCTAACTGAGAAAGTCTTAGGTAAATCCACATACAGCTGGCTCCACTGTGCAGTTTGTCTTGCAACTACAAGTGCTTTTGACAACACGTAGCACACAGAGCAAGATGAGAAAGAAGAATGGGAATATGTCAGCCACCACTGTTGCCAAAAATTCCTTCATCAGATTACACCCTCAGGTGAACTTACATGCATTAACCACTCCCTACATCATCTCCCTCCTGCATTGTGGTTCTATTTTAAATTTCCACTTTAAGATTATTAATGTCTACTTTATAGCTATTAGTCCTGCTAACAAAACTGAGCTTACATACTACTACTTCTCTCTCTCACTCTCAGGTTTTGCCAAGCCTAACAAAATGCACTTTTTTATGATGGGCTCTCTCATTTCAGAATCTCTTCCCTGCATCTATTCCAGTTTTAATTTTTCTTAACAAAAGCAACCAGAACTGTGCGTAGTACTCCAGATGAGGTCTTAGCAAAAGTTTGCACAATGTTAATGATGCTTTCTTCTCTACTGGAAATATTGTGCCTGGTACAACCCTGTACTTGTGTTCTCGACACACATATCATATAGCCACCTAATATAGCCGCACTCTTCTCCTCAATTGTTGCCAACCAACCAGCCTTAGCCTACCCCAAAGTCTGTTACTCGTTTTTCCATTCTCAAGTGCTGGATCTCATATTTAGAAGTTCATAATTTCCACTACTAAAGTCCTAAAGTCCTTGGTTTTTTTCCTTTCTGGATGATGTCCAGATAATCCTCTGCAGCAATTATCCTCAAATGTTGCATCAAAAAAAGCATAGTTTAACCAGTACAGTTCAATTTAGTGTTTTTTCTTTTGAAATAACCCAACAGACAACTAATCCAAAACTGACCAATGACAAACCTTCACTTTTGTCACTATTTCCTCTTTGAATGCCCCATTTTAATTTCTTCTTTAGTCCAATATGGAATACTTCACATTTATCATATTGTAATCTTTTTGTCTGTTTTAAAGAAACCAGCAACCCAAAGTACAAGAGGGAAGTGAGAGGGAAGCACTAGCAGATCTGACTGATAGAAGGGGTTCTCTCATCGCTTGGCATACACCACCACTAATTCAGCTGCCCCAACACTACTGCGTTACAAAAATCAGAAGTTTCCTACATGCTCATGACAATGGAGGAAGGTACACTTAACTTGCATGGGCCACTACAGAAGTAGAGAAGAAACTTAACATTTTTTAGGGAAATAACCTCATTTAAATACTGTTATTACATCTGTGATAACATATGACAGTTCCTCAAAATTGAAAATGTATCCCCTTTATACTGTAATATATGCCAAAGGTTCAGAAATTCTTTGAGGGCCTCTCTCTTCCCCGTATCTGACTAACAACAAAACTCCCGTTTAATTTGCTACCACTACACAATAGTTAAGTCTCAAACTTGAAAGATAGCAATAGTCAAACAAAACAATGTTTTTAAAACACACACATATACTAGAAAATTGGTATCTCCCACAAAACCAATACTAGAATCTAAACAGAATTTATTCTGGTAATCAGTTCAATCAAAATTGTTTCCTGTACAGCTCAATATTTAAATTTTGCTTTTAAGAAATAATAATAATAAAAAACTCAGTTCAGTTTAGCTGTCACTTAAAATCATAGCCTCAAGGACATTTCTGTGTGCCTATCAATTCACAAGACCCTTTGGAACCAATAAATAGAAGTTACTGAGGTCAGCAAGAGAGACCAAGTTTCTAAGTGAGAAAGTTCTCTGGTGCGGCACTAATCAGTAAAGCTAAATTATCCAAAGAATCTTGATCCAACCAGACAGCTTCCTGTACTTCTTACAGGAGTTTGGCCTCTGAACTGCCAAACACCTTCATGTATTAGGAAAATGAAAAGTATCCTGAAAAGAAAGTCTGTCTTGTGCGTCTCAAAAGTATGCAGATTAGTATTCAATTTCATAAGTTGTCATCAAGATCATGTATGAAGTGAAAGAAAACATAAATACTTGAGGTTTTCTTTTAAAGATGTTGGAAGACTTCCGAAATTTCAGAAACTGAATTTATGACTCAAGTCATCAGCCTTTAGGGTGATTCATAACATTGTAAATTACAGAAGGATTATGGGATTTATTAAGAACATTCAGCTGAATATTGGGAAAAAAATTCCTGGTTATGATATTTATAGAAGGTTGTTGAATTCTCTCTCCAGAGGTGAAATGAATGAATTCTGACCTCTTGAAATCTGAAGCTTTCAACAACGTACTGGAATGAAAAATCTGACACAGAGAAGATAACAAAATTTAGTTTCTCTCTTCCATCTGGATCTGTTGGATTTCTGAACAGTAGTTCCTTGTATTTTTATATATTTAATGCATATAAACTACTGTTCAAAGTCAGGGTGTGGTTTTGGTTTTGTTTTTTAAATTTTTTTAAGTACAGATTGCATTTCAACAGCCTAGATATCTCTATGAAAAAAAACATTAGTCTATACCATTTGTACTAGTTCAGCCTTTTTCTAAACTTTAAACAAGTTACTTCTTCGTAGTTTATTTAGAATGTCATCTCTCTCGCTAACTTCAAAAATTAAAGATGTCTTGGAAGAAGCTAATGCAGCTACAAGAAAAACCTTTAAAACTAAATAGGGCTATTCATCTTACTAAATACTTGGAATGTATATTGTTATATAAGTATAGTAGGAAAATTAACCTTTGTTGTTTGTAAAAGTAGCAAATACCCTAAGTATTTAAACATGAGATACCACTTTCCTGTAAAACAATTATTCATTAATTTTAATTTCAACTCTTCTCTTCATGTGCTAATTTACAGTTAAAGGTCTCTCCTTAGGATGATCTTGTCATTAGAAAGACTCTACCATACAAAATATCTCATATTAACTACAGGACAATTATTCCTATATGAACTACAATCACCTACAAGACAGTTATTAATACACATACAGCATAATGTATTGTATGATCATTTCACAATTTCTTTATTGAAAAAAACCACAACATTATTTTTCTAATTGCTAAACATTTAATAGAACTGTTAACAACCTCAAACTAAATGTAAAGCCTTTACTTAAAAGCCACATTTAATATTTTTCTTTTTTTTCATTACAGAAAAGGAAAAGCTGCCTGGATCAATTTCCCAGTCAGCTCCGAGACACAGGTGTACTACAGTTTGTGCCAGTACCAACGTGAAGACAGCACAGGGGTGCTAGCAACCTGCCAGGAGAGGACAAGGTTTTTAGTACTGCTTTTTTAAAAAGACCAAACAACAAATTACTCCTGCAACTGTGAAGTTAGCAGGAATCGGAGCACTGACTCCATCTCTGCATGACCATCTAAGGTGCACACACTGAAAGATCCCACACTCCTGCAAGTGATTATTTGACCTTTAGGACACTGACAAAAATAGGAAGTTGAATTCATGGTCCAGGTCAGGAACAGCATCTGACATTTCACCAGTTTCCAGCTGCCCTTCATTTATTTTATTCAAGGACTGAATAGTAAAATGAGGCAGATCAGCAAAACCTTGGGTCCAAGAGTAGATGTCAGTTTGTTTCCTTACATATTCTCACACCAACAAGCAAAAAGTCAAAGTATTATTTCAGTTACGTCACTCTAAATTCAAATGAAACTAGAAGTGATTTTAACTGCAGTGATAAATGCTGTGGTCCCTGATTTGGACCACAGAATCAAAGGAATTCCCTAAATTACTGTCTCAAAGCACCAAACCACCTGTGCACTGATATTTTTAAAAAAATAAAAAATAAAAATCCAGTGACACTGGTAGAAGTCCTAAAAAAGAATTAGGAGACTGTTCATTAAGAAACTTTCTGCTGCCTATTTGAGGCATTCCCAAGCTTAGCTTGCTTGGCTGCCACAAGTAGCTGGTGGCAGCTGCTACTGCTGTCACCAGAAAGGAGCCCAGCAATAGAAATGCAGGTTCCAGCTTTGTTCTAGGCTATGTACACACGAAGGAGTAAGCACATATCCACACCAACTTCCCTGTCTTTTAAAAAAAAAAAAAAAAAAAAAGCAAAAATAGAGAATTTAGCTACTACTATGGTTTGAATGATGGCACAAGCTCGGAGCTATGAAGAATCCCAAGTATTCAAACAGTGAGGTTACAAATTTGAACAAAACTAGGATTTAAAACTGCTAATTGCTTTTGGACTAAATGTATGAACATGTGCTATGGAACCCTACCATAGCACCCTCCTGCTTTATACTAGAAATTTCATTGTAAATTTAAGTCTAACCATATTTTTAGATGAATCAAGGCTATACAAAACAGCACCAGAAGTTAACTGCTAAGAAAGGCAACATTTAGGAAAAAGTGAATGAGGAGAAAATCACTGGCAGTTGAGGATGAGGGAGAGGGAAATGGGAAGAACAAATCAAATTATAATACTATTTTTTATTCATTATGCTTCTCTAGTCAAAATAATTTAAAGAGAGAGAAAAAGAGAAAGAGAAGTGCTATAGATAGCAAAGAATACATAGAGTATTGCTCAACCACAGAAAGCAACTTCCTGTTGGCAGGATTTTCAAATAACTGTACAACTCTACTTGTAAAGATGTAAAAATATAAATACCCGACACCCAATACTTTGGGTGAAACATGTACAAGTGAAAACCAAAACCCAACCAAAAACAACCCCCAAAACTTTAATGAAAGCTTATGATGGTATTTATTCCCTTCAAACACCCATCCAGCAGTTTTTGAGTCATACTAACTGGGCAACTGGTTATGCAGCTGAAGTTGGCAACAAGGACTTATTTGGCTTTTAGGAGTATGGGATCCTCTTTGAGGATCAAGGACTCTTAAGAAGTGACAGGTTCCGCACAAGGAGGGCAAAAAGCATTTTTGCCAACAGGGTGGTCATCCTGGTAAAGGAGAGCTTTACACTAGGAATGACAGGGGAGGGAAATGAGGACCAAAGTGAGCAGGGTGATACGGACAGCAGAGACCTTGTAATGACCCATTTCAAGCTTAATAAATAAGGAAGCACCTACAGGACAGCACAGGGACAGCTCTCATACCTCTTTCGGGAAATCACCACAACTAAGTGCCTTTCTGAAGTGCCTGTACAATAACTCATGCCACATGGGGAAATAACATGAAGAGTCAGAGGTCTGCATGCAGGTGCAGGGCTGCAGTCTCATTTGGTTCACAAAAACATGGTGGGCTGGCTCACACAACTGGAGTGCTGCAATGGGTGGGTACAAAGCTTTAGAAAGGACAGGCTGGCACTGTAAGGAGGGGGAGTTGCTCTTTATGTAAGACAGCAGCTTTATGTATGGAGCTCTGCCTTGGGACTGATGAGGAGCCAGGTGAGAGACCATGAGCCAG
Organism: Gymnogyps californianus; assembly: GCF_018139145.2. Taxonomy (NCBI): domain Eukaryota; kingdom Metazoa; phylum Chordata; class Aves; order Accipitriformes; family Cathartidae; genus Gymnogyps; species Gymnogyps californianus. The sequence continues at coordinate 95,417,617 of NC_059471.1, forward strand.
GATTAGCATACAACCAATATGGGAGACATTGTGGTGGGTGTCTGCTACAGACTGCCTGGTCAGGAAAATGCAGAATCATAGAATGGTTTGGGTTGGAAGGGACCTTTAAAGATCATCTAAGTCCACCCCCCTGCCATGGGCAGGGACATCTGTCACTAGATCAGGTTGCTCAAAGCCCCATCCAATCTGGCCTTGAACACCTCCAGGGATGGTGTGTCCACTTCTCTAGGCAACCTGTTCCAGTGTCTCACCACCCTCATTGTAAAGAATTTCTTCCTTATGTCCAATCTAAACTTACTCTCTTTCAGTTTAAAATCGTTGCCCCTTCTCTTGTCACTACAAGAGAACTACTGTAGTAGTTCTACACTGAAGAGTGTTACTACACTGTAAAAAGTCTCTCTCCATCTTTCGTATAAGCCCCCTTTATATATTGAATGACTGCAATAAAGTCTCCCTGGAGCCATCTCTTCTCCAGGCTGAACAACCTCAACTCTCTCAGCCTTTCTTCTTAGGAGAGGTGTTCCAGCACTCTGACCATTTTTGTGGCCCTCCTCTGGACTCGCTCCAACAGGACCATGTCTTTCTTGAGCTGAGGACCCCAGAACTGGATGCAGCACTCCGGGTGGGGTCCCCTGAGAGCAGAGTAGAGGGGGAGAATCACCTCCCTTGACCTGATGGCCACACTTCTTTTTATGCAGTCCAGAATACGAATGGTGCACATTGCTTGCTCATGTCCAGTTTTTTTGTCCGTCAGTATCCCCAAGTCCTCCTCCGCAGGGCTGCTCTCAATCCATTCATCTCCCAGTCTGTATTGATGCTGGGGATTACCCTGACTTGGGTGCAGGACCTTGCACTTGGCCTTGCTGAACTTCATATGGTTTGCACAGGCCGACTCCTCAAGCCTGTCAAGGTCCCTCTGGATGGCATCCCTTCCCTCTAGCAAATCAATTGCACCACTCAGATTGGTGTCATCTGCAAACTTGCTAAGGGTGCATTCAATCCCACCAACTATATCATTGATGAAGATATTAAATAGTACTGGTCCCAGTATGGACCATTGAGGGACACCACTCATTACTGGTTTCCACTTAGACATTGAGCCACTGACTATAACTCTTTGGACGTGACCATCCAGCCAATTCCTTATCCATCTAAGAGTCCATCCATCAAAACCATCTCTCTCCAATTTAGAGGCAAGAATGTTGTGGGGGACTGTATCAAAGGCCTTACAGAAGTCTAGGTAGATGCCATCTGTAGCTCTTCCCTTATCCGCTGATGCAGTCACTCCATCACAGAAGGCCACTAGATTAGTCAGGCATGACTTGCCCTTGGTAAAGCCATGTTGGCTGTCTCTAATCACCTCCCTGCCTTCCATATGTTTTGACATGTCCTCCAGGAGGTTCTACTCCATGAAGCAGATGAGGTCTTTTTCAGAGAACTGGAAGAAGCCTCATGTTTACAGGCCCTGGTCCTCATGGTGGACTTTAAAACACCCCGATATCCGCTAGAGGGACAAAGCAGCAGGGTGCATGCAATCCAGGTTTCTGGAGTACATTGATGGTAACTTCCTGACACACGTGCTTGAGGAACCAATGAGGGGAGATGGTCTGTTGAAACCTTACACTTACAAACAAGGAAGAATTCATAAAGATCGGAGGCAGCCTTTGCTGCAGGACCATGAGATGGTGGAATTCAGGATCTCAAAAGGAAGGAGCAAGGCAAAAAGTGGTATCACAACCCTAGACTTTAGCACAGAAATGAGAGCAGGAGAGGTACTTTTTGTAGCTTACCAGCACACCTGGCTAGGCATAAAAATCAAAGAATGATGGCAAATACAGAGCAACAAAAGAAAAAACTGATGTCAGAAAGTAGCTTTGACATCTTGCAATACCAGAATTAAAAGGGAATTTTAATCAGGCTGTTTTGTATTTAGTCATTTAGATACAAAATCTACTTGTTCAGATAGCTGTCAGAATAAGAGTTTTGCTCGTAACTCAGCTGTATATTTTAGTTTCCAACTTACTTTAGTGTCTGTGGCATCCCCAGATTAACTCTTATAACAAATTACAGCTTCATTAGAAGCTCAGCAATACCTCTGCAGATGGAAACTTTATTGGCTGATAGTACTAAACTAAGTTTCACATTAAAATGAACGTGTGGCAACATATTTAGAGCAGTGACTCCTGCATACCATGAGGAATTCCTACCCCCAATTCCCTGGCAAAACTGCTAGAATACTCAAAAAACTCACTCGAAATAACAGCAATTTCAAGGAGATACCCAAGCCGGATCTAGCCTTTCCATGGAGTTTCAGTTGAGGTAGTTGAATAAGTACATTATTAATAATATAAATTGGCATGATGCATATATACACACACACCTCCCTCCTACATATGTACACACACACAGAGTTAAAATGCAGTATGCCAAAGTAATTCCAATATATGTTCAAGTCAAATCTTCTGCAAACACTTTTGAAATCTAGTTTTATTCTCTGAAAATTAAGTGCATCTGAGACTGCATTACTGAGCCATCATTAAATAGCTCAGATCATTCTTCTATATTTAATTCTACTGGAGTTCTTATTCTGCAAAGCCCAAGTATGCAAGCTAACTCATGGTCATAACAGAAAGTTACCAAAGTTATTTCATTCTGAAAAAAAAGCCTGATAAAAGCATCATTATAAGTTTTAAGTTTTCAGTTCCATCCACTCTTGCATAAAATGCAGATGTCTAAGGTATAAAATTTCACTACCTTAAAGTTACATATTTTAATTACTGTAGCACACCTGCACAAAAACATCTTGTGTAATGGGTCAACAATGAGGCAAAACCCCAATAATTTAAGACTTAGTATTAAATTTCATAGTGTTCAGAAGCATTTATCAACAACGTAGTTGCTGATCAGACAACAATTTAATCCATCCTGTAAAAGTTATAGCTGAGCAAAATTCAGTCACAGATCTTAGTTTGCTAAGACAGAAAAGTGCTCATGTCTATGAAGCACCTCAAGATTTAGCTTCACAGAACAGCAAAAAACAATTCAGCAAGATTGACTTCGATACCTCATCAGCTTGTCAACTGATAAAACCTCTTTCATTAGCTGTCCTATGTTCTTTACTCTTTTCACCCTTTAGCTAAAATCTGCGCATTCGTACAAATAGAAAAACAAGGATAGAAATTTTCTTGTTTCTTCAGGAAAGTTAAAAAAAATTAAATCCCAATAAAACTGTAAACTCAGTGCATTACTGAAATTTACCATTCCTCCTGGCAATTACTGCTGTGTAATTCTCAAGAATAACTCTGTAGCACACGGAAAACTCCACTTCCACAAATTGTAAGCTAAACAGCAACACAAGGAGCCCGTTTCAGTTTTGTGAAGTCTATATTCCTGATTTATAATAAAGACTTTATTGTATTTTAGTCAAGCACAGATTTAGATTTTTGGTTAGAATGCACAGTTATGTCCCATCTCCTCTGTTTCCCTATCCATCTTCCCCATCTATTGAAAAAGGTTTAGCTTCAGATCACAATCTTACAGAAGACAATCCTACACAAATATTTTAATCAATATTTTTATGTTGTGCATCAGATCTTTATCTAGGAACACCAGGCACTGAATTTAAGTTTAAAAAAAAATTCCTCCACAGACTGCAGAAACGAAACAACAGAATACATTTAGAATACAGACTATTTTCAACAGCTGATAGTTATTTAAATCCATAGGCAAGATTTAAAAGAAATAAATAAAATTCTCTGAGTACTGCAGAAGTCTCATTTCTGAAGTTCTTACAGAAAAGGTGTGCTAAAGGCTTTGAAAATCAGTTATGTTTCTATGTTGATATGCATACATATTCACAAGAGCACACTGTAGGTATGCAATGATATCTGGTATTCATGTTCTGTCTCCCCAGGTAAACCCTTGGTATCAGTTACAGAAGAAAATCACAGGGGACATTGCTCCTTCACCTCTCGGTTCTTCAGGAGGCACGAGTGAAATGTAGAGCTATAGAAGTTTGCCATCTACCAATATTATATAGCAGAATCCCTGTATTTTTTTAAAATTTCTCTAAAAAACCCCAAACATTTTAAAAGCCACATCATAATCTGCCTAAATTAAGTTTCCAATTGCTCTACTGAGAGCAAATAAGACCACTTCGGGGGAAGAAACCAGCAGTTTATGGAGTTTTTCCATTCAGAATTTAAGCAGTCCTGTGATACCAACAGAGAAAAAGCTAGCTCCTGTGCTTTCATGTATACTGGGAAAGAAATATGGATATCACAAATTTATCAATAAAGAGAAAATACAAATGGACGATGCTCCTTTTCTCAGAGCATTCTACTCTTCTACTGTTTGCAAAAGTTACGTTGAAAGCTATGAAAACAAATAGAGCTGCTTATACAGCAACAGATTAGAATCTGCTCAGATCTCCTTCATATTAGGAGAACTTCGTAGCAAGCTCTTAAAATTCTTCTCCTCTGTATGGTCATGAAGTTTGGCAGAACCATGACAGTTCTTCTGTTATCCACTTTGCAGCACTCAAAACTACCATATTCTCTAGAAATCTTTAGAAAAAGCTCCTTCAGTAATCAACTAATGTTGCCTTATTAATGGAGGCACTTCCTCTTAGCAAGAGCTACAGTTTCAGTATATGGTTTTTCCCATATATTTTACATATTTGTAACATAATAAAAAAGTTCTCCATAAAAGCTAAACACTCAAAAAAGTGAAAACCAGACAACAATTAGCGACAGGTTATCAACTACAGCTCCTGGAAATGCATTATTTTTAATTTTAAGCTGACTGCTTGCCTTATACAGAGCATCTTTCTTTGCACCTTAAAATCAACATAGGCCACTCCAAAGTGGTTGAACATTACAACTGTGACTGAATGACAACGTTAAATAGGCTTCACAATTCAATATAAGACGCAAAAACATTCACACTGTATCTGAACAGAAGTCTTTCAAGACTGGCTGCTTTCCCAGCAACCTTCCTTCCCAAGAGCAACCAGAGAGCAGGTTATGCATTGGACAGACCGTAGGAGCAGCAGTCTACTAATAGCTGTCAGGGGCCTCTAACCCCCTTCTACAACTGTTCTGCCAAACACAGAATGGGGTATTTTATTATAAAATGCTGGGCATACTGAATCTCTGCCTATACAGTAGGTTTGATAGCCCTTCACCCCAGTCCCATACACAGGTATTGCAACAGAACAAGGACACCTCCTTAAGGCAGGAACAAGTTGAGAGATTCAAGCCAGCTGCAAAAGTCAAATTCTCTAGCACATAAGTATTCTCGTTCTTCACCAACTGTCTCTGCTACACTTGTATTCATACCTCTGCCAAGCAACAAGGGTTAAAAAAAACCTGATGAAGTTGCAAATCTTCACAGTTCAAACAATTATCAACAAGTTCAACCAAGATTAACACCTGCAGGATATCCAGTTCCTCTCTGGAGAACATCAGTCAGTTCTGTGTTGCTTCTGGTGCTTTAAGACACAAGTACTGAACTAGATTACCTGTAAGAAATTTATTTTCACACATAAGAGATTTTTTTTAAAAAGAGTTTTTGAAATGTAAGTTCCAGGTTCTGCATGTATCTGCAGCTTTTATCACTACCTTGCCTATAGAACCATCTCTCTTCTGCCACTGACAAGTGGCTTTTGCAAACACTGTTCAGAATTTTAGCAAACGTAGCTTAAATATTAATAAAACAATTTATGGCCAAAGCATATTTAGCCAATTAGCTCTCCAGAAATTACAACAAAAAGGTTATTCCTGGACATGTAATTAGCAAAGCTGAAAATGTAATGCTTATGCATGACTTGGTACTATGATACTTATCAAGACTAAAAAATACACTCGATGTTGTATTATTTAACAATTTTGTACATGTTAAGAGTTCAGACTGCTTCTTTGCATCTAAAATACAGATCATAAGTGCTTTCATTTTATTCGAAAGCATATTTCCTGTCCTCAATGCATCAAATAACAAACAGAACACAAGCTTACTAAAAAAAAAAAAAGGTATAAACATTTTAATACTTGCCTTACAATAATTTAAATGTAATTTAGGTACCATATTGGGTCAAAAACAAATAGCACCAATTAAAAAAAAACTATTACTTAACATGAATTTGCAGCACAAGCAGCCTTCCATGCTAGCCAAGTATGCACTTCATTTACACACAAGCAGATTATTTTGGCCAGACTTCAATGACTCTTTCCTGTGCTCTACTACACCTCTGGACCTTTTTAAAGAGCAGAAAAGATGGGGAGACGCCAAAAGTAACTCCAGCTGCCACCTGGACTACGGCTTGATGACTGCTTTAAGATGAGCCATTATACAGGTAGTCATCAAATGAGGAAATCCTGTCCTTCCAGGCATGCACTTCTGCCAGGTTCTTTGTATTAGCATTGGCAGTTGTGTGGCCACAGGAGTGAGACAGGTAAGAAATAGTGAAAAACAACCCATCACAAAAAAATGAGCTTAGATGAGTCGGTTTTCAGTTCTCTTCTGGTCACTGGAAGGATAACCTCTTTCCGAAACAGATGTTACTTCAATCAGCTTGAAACAAAGAAATGAAAGCACAACCCAAGTGCTTGTCAATGTTAAAGGACAAAAGACTGCTAGCAGAACCACACAGGTCTTAAAAACATTTGAAGAATCCTATTTACAAAACAGGTTTGACTTCTCTTTTACACCGATACTCTTCTATTTTACACAAATTAAAATTACAGCCACTGCTATCACTAAGATTACTCCAGCCAGAAACTTAATTATAAAAGTAAAGCTAAGATCTCACTCGTATGAAAGCAAAATTGACATTTCATGACTTCTTTTCTGTCAAAAGCTAATTCACTTTTGCCTAAAGTTTAGATGCAAAGAATTAACCTATCATTCAAAACTATTTTTAAAATAGTTGAGAATCACACAATACAAAATCCTGAAACAAAACCTTTTTGCTGTTCCTACAAACAGCTATTAAAATAGTCATGAAATCTTAATATGCTTTAGTATGCACTCAGATGATCATTAAAAAAAAGCTCTCCAAAACACATATTTCATTCTCAATTAAATCACCCACACTGCACCTCTGTAATTACGCAAATTCAGAGGTTATTTTAGGCATAACACCTACCTGAAATAATCTTGCAAGTCACACGTCAAATGCGACAAAAGGAAAATAATTTTAAATGAGCAGTATTTGGTCAATCTTCCAATATATACTACCAGTTAAATAAGTTTCCTAAATGATCTCCACAAAAACCTTCCTTTAAAGCAGAAGCAACTATTTGAAACAATCAAGTGTTACTTCCCATGAATTTCAGACCACCTGCATTTTCTACATTTGTTTTTTAACTGTAAAATGTATTTCACAGGTTGGAAGGGATCTCTGGAGGTCATCTGGTCCAACCCCTCTGCTCAAGCAGGGCCACCTAGAGCACGTTGCCTAGGACTGTGTCCAGGCAGCTTTTGATTACCTCCCAAGCATGGAAACTCCAGAACCTCTCTGGGCAACCTGTGCCAGGGCTCGGTCACCCTCACAGTAAAAAAAAGTGTTTCCTCACATTCAGATGGATCTTGCTGCGTTTCAGTTTGTGCCTACTGTCTCTGGTCTTGTCACTGGGCACCACTGAAAAGAGCCTGGCTCCATCCTCTTTGCACCCTCCCTTCAGGTATTTGTACACATCGATGAGATCCCTCCTGAGTCTTCCCTTCTCCAGGCTAAACAGACCCAGCTCTCTCAGCCTATCCTCATAGGACAGATGCTCCAGTTCTTTCATCATCTTGGTCACGGCCCTTTGCTGGACTCTCTCCAGTAGCTCCATGTCTCTCTTGTACTGGGGAGCCCAGAACTGGACACAGCACTCTGGGTGTGGCTTCACCAGTGCTGAGTAGAGGGGAAGGATCACCTCCCTCCACCTGCTGGTAACACTCCTCCTAAGGCAGCCCAGGGTACCGTTAGCCTTTTTTGCAGCAAGGGCACATTGCTGGCTCATGTTCAACCCCGTGTCCACCAGGACCCCCACAGGGCCTTTTCTGCAAAAATGCTTTCCAGCCGGGCAGCCCCAAGATGTACTGGTACAAGGGGTGCTTCCTCCCCACCTGCAGGACTTTGCACACTTCCCCTTGTTGAACTTCTTGAGGTTCCTGTCAATCCATTTCTCCAGCCTGTCAGGGACTCTCTGGATGGCAGCACATAACTCTGGTATATCAGCCATCACACAGTTTGGCGTCACCTGCAAACTTGCTGAGGGTACACTCTGTCCCATCGCCTAGATCATTAATGAAGATGTTGAAGAGGATGGGATCCAGTATTGACTCCTGGGGTACACCGCTAGTTTCTGGCCTCCACCTAGATTTTGTGCCACTGATGAGCACTCTCTTCAATCCAGCTCACTGTCTGCTCATCCATCCCATACTCCTTCAGCTTCTCTGTGAGGATCTTATGGGAGACAGTGTCAAAGGCCTTCCTGAAATCTAGACACACAATATCCGCTGCTTTCCTTCATCTACCAGGCCAGTCGTTTAATCTTGGAAGTTTCTCAAGTTGGTCAAGCATGACTTCCCCTTGGTGAATCCATGCGGACTACTAGTGTAGCGTCCTTATTTAATTCAGATCAATTTCCAATCATTTACATAATCCATCACACTATCTTCTCAAAAAATGAATGCAAACTGACAAAAAAGACCAGTAAAACTACAATATTTATACTATACAATGCATTGTACATTAAACTACAGTGTTTTGTTCTGCTATTACAGGACAACCCAACTACACACTAAGTCATCTCTTCACATCTGTGTTGACGTCACTCATGATCAGGTTTGTGTGAGTCTTGACACACATCACAGCCAACATCTGGAATGTTACAAATCAAAAGCTGTTTGTCAAAAGCCATCTCTCATCCTGGCACAATTCGGTCGCCTGCACACACAAAGGAGCGCAGAACAGTTTCCCTGGAGAAATAAGAGTAAGCTACCATCCCCATCAATTTTTCCAGACAGTAAACCCCCCAGTAAAAGTTACCATATTTATGTCTGTCAAGATAAAACTTCAAGGTAAACAGAACAAAATTCTGTAGTCTCTTTTCAACATCTAGCCTGGCTAGCACAGGAGGGTGCACTGAGCTATATGAAGTCCAAAATCCCAGGAAAAGGAGAGTCAGTTTGAAAGTTCTTCCTTAAAAGTATAAAAGCAGACAAGAGTAGTTTCAAAAGTGTTTATGTAAAAGGTGACAAATTTCTGCATTCTCAGGTGTCACTTTCATTCCTAGTTGTGTGTGATAAACCCATCCCAGGTGGTGCCTGATAAACCAAAAGTACAAGACACTGCAACTGAGCCAATAACTACCACCAGACCCATCTGTAATCCACCAGCAATATCCTTGACTTTGGGATGGACTGTCCTTTGTCAGCGTTTCCCAGGGCCAAATAAAGCTGTCTTAACCGTCAGATCTGGCCTTCAGCACACCAGCTGGCTACCCCGGTTTACTTTGGCTTAAAAGCTGTCAGTTTGCTGTCTCACTTTTCTCCACGCTTTCAGAAGTTAGAAGCAGCTAACCCACAGAGCAGCACAGGCCTTCAACCTGTCCACTGCCACACAGAAGACCCAGAGCACAGGCGCACTGCCCTTGAGCAAGCCTGCTATATGCTGAATGCCCCGCCAAAGCAAACATCCCACACACACAACAGTTTCACTTCAATAAGAAATCACAGTCTGGTAATGCAAGACAGTGCACAGGTTTGTCTTTAAGTGAAGGTCAAACTCTATATAAATAGACCACTAATAATGAAACTTTCACTTTTGTTCTTCTGATTCGAGATATGACCAAAATGTGATGAGGTTTAAATCAGTCCAAGCTAACTAAGTCAAATCCATGTGCTTTCCCTCTTTGGAAAGCAGAGCTACGGTGAAGGTAATGCTGGAAGAAGTTGGTTATCCCTACCCTTTCCCATCCCCTTCAGAGTAGCGATAGCTCCCTACCTTTAAATGGTAGTAGCCGAATACCTAAAGCAATACAACCACTACCCAACCCGACATCCCTCATACTTTATTACCACTGCAATCATATGCTCTAAAATGTTTCAGTAAATCAATTTGTATCAAAACTTTGATACCATATATATCTGAAAAGAAAGACAACCTAAGAGATAAAACCACTTGTCAAATTCACTAGGACAGCTAAAGATTAACATTCTGCAACACCTCTCCTGTCAAAAAAATTCAAAATATTTCAAATTATGTACCAGAGCACAAGTCTACATTAGCAAGAGGTGCAGTGCAATAAGAATAGATTGGTAGAGTGAAAGACTATTGAGAATCCAAACGTTCACACTGGAAGTGTTTTCAGAGGTTTTGCTCTGAACTAGCTCTAGTCTGATCCCATGGACTAAATACCCATTAGTAGTTGGAGAGCATTATGTTCACCTTCAGAGTGCATTATTCAGTTTAGTTTAATTCAAAAAGAACTCAGTGAGATCACTCTGAGATCACTCTACCATACGAAATGCAGCAAAGCACATTAAGGTTGGATGATCAAGAGACTTAATTCAAAAGAGCACTCATGACCTGAAATAAAACACCAGTTGAGACACACCCATATTGCAGGTCTGCTGACTTAAAAAATATTTTTCTGTTACAAAGAAATCTAAAACTCACATTGGAAATACGGAAAAATGTTTCACATACTTTGAAACAACCTACACTGCAAACAGAAAGGGATTTACTGTGTTGTATCTTTCTTGCACATTTGTTCTTGGGGAAGGTGTATGCTAATTTTCATGTATTAAATTGGTAAATTCTGAAGCATTTAAAAATGTTTTGACAAAGTCCAGAGAAGTAGTATGGCCTACACAGTTCTGATAAAGCCCCATGTTAAGAGCCATCCTCTCCTCTCAAACACCGTTAAGAGTTAAACTATGATATATATTGATGTGACTTGGAAACACTAAGTCATAGTGTTGTGAGGCAGACATCTGGGAAAAAAACAACAAAAAAACCAACCCAAAAAATATCAGACAAATGAAAAATTCTAACAAATAATAAAAATTTAATTGTTTCCCTTTGAAGAATTAACATAAGAAGTGACTGGAGAGTTCAATATGCTCTATCTCAAATTTATTTACATCGCCTAATTAATCTCTTGATTTTTTCCCTTTTTTCCACAGAATTCACAAGGGGAACACTAAATTAACTTTAACATTTAAGTGCTTTTGCAGCAATCTTCTAAAGATACTCTATCAAGAGATGCACCATGTTTATCTATGGGCAGAAATACTGTTACACTCCACTGTTATTAGACCTCAAGAGATCATATCTGGTTTTCTGTACTCCAGCTTTTGTACATGTACTTAATTTTTGCTATTTTATGCCTTTTTTTTTTTTTTAATGAATTCTGACTGGCTCTCCACCTCCTCCCCTTGTAATCACACCAACCTGCAGTTTAGATGATTTGGGAAAATAATATTTAAAATACTTACTCATACTGTACTTGCTACAGATAATCTGCTATACAGTCTGGAACACTACATTTGTAATTGCAAGCAATAACTAAAGTATTTATTTCAGCTAATAATTTTGTACCTTCAAATCTAAGAAGTTAGAAATTGACCTTTGAACTGCTGAACAGCCAAATAAGAGACAACCAAAGACCCATTCCTGGACTCTAGGTCAAGCAACACCACCTGGCTTATATATGCATTGTTCACAGCTAGCCAGCTCTACAGAAATTTTTTTTTTTGAGAGAGACAGTGGGAGCAATCAAAAACTAAGCCATGGAGAGAATTAACAACTATGCAATTTAAACATTAGGATTTTATATTTGAACTTATTTACTGGCTATTTTTTAGGATCACAGGTCTATGCCCCAAAGCATAATATATACAGTTGGACCATCTAGAGGGCAAGATGCATACAGGATGTATGAAACCTATCCGCATTCACTGTATTGGTGTTAAAAAATAGATATATTAAGAGAACTTCTTTCACTGGCTCACATTCTCACTGTTAATTAATAATGGTACTATGTTGGTAACCAATACAGAAAGAAGTTTCCAAAAAATGACACTTAAAAAAGTTAGTGGAATTTGTGTAGCCGTACACTACAGAAGTCCATAGAAGTTTTGGTCCCAGACATCGCTGCTCAAGTTACAGACTTAATCTGCCTTTTTTTTTCCCCAGTCCACATCAGGATCTGTAAGAATCTGCTACCAACAGAGGAGATGTTTCAGCTAGTTCAGCAACTAAAATACATTCTGCAAAACCAACGAAATCAGCATACAACTCATTCTGTTCTTCAGTTAGAAAGGTCAGACTCCAAAGCAAAGAGCAAGTTACTGGAACCAGGGCTCAGAACAAAACCAAGGTATTGTATTGAATGCTTGATCAGCTTTGAACTGCATAGGTATGTACAGATAATACTAGTAACACAGTAATGTTAGAATGTTGGAAATTTAAAACACAGTTCTGTTTTGTTAATAAAATCAATACGCCAAGTTTGCTAGGTACAACATTTCTCAACTTATTCATAAGCACAAGTACTAGCAGGGCAGTTTTTAGTAAAAACGATGCAACTCAATGAAAGAATTTGTTATAGTGAAAATATCAACCCTAAGTTAGCTGCAAACAACCTTGAGATACACTATATTTACTTCTATGTATTTAGAAAAGACAATACAGAATTCTATTTGAACAAGGGGTAACTCAATTTACCCAAAGTATTTTAACTGCAGGAGTAAAGTAAACCATAATCCAGAAATGGTGAAATCTACTAAACGCCTGTATATCTGAATTATAGTCTTACTGTTTATCTGAATGATGGCCTTACTGTTACCAATATTAAAGAAGTTAAGCAAATACTTCCAGCAATAGTGTAATATGCTTAGACCATAACAGCTATGAAAGAATAGTGTCTGTAGGAAGAAGTAAGTTCTACTCATACAGGCTTAAAAAAGCATTCAGACAATACTTCCTCTAATGAGTTCTGACAGTAGAGTTTAATGTAACTGTAATCCCATAACAACATGCACTTTACTGATTGCATTCCAATTTTGTTAGAATATTTTAGCATGAATAAGCAGTTACTCTAACAATATTAAATTCCCAAAACACACACAAATTGTAAGGCCAAAACACTTGTTCCAACTAGTAAAAATTCTAGGCAACCAATAGTTTTGTCTCAGAAACAGAATTAAGTAGCTCTCATTAACTCCTAAAATTTCATAGACATGAATGATTACATGAAATGACACAAAGCGGGGCACTCTCTCCTCTGGTCCAGTTTTAACCATCTGTCAGTGACACAGACATGCTAGAAAAGCTACACACTGTTACAAAAGAGGAGTTTAGATAACTGTAGTCTGCGTATCTAACACAGAAAATAAGATGCTACTCTTAATGGCCACAACAAAATAAAGCCCCTTGCAGACCAAAGTGGTTTAATTTGAGACACATTTAAAACTAAATACATAGAACTAAGTTCTGCACATATTCCTTATGGTCACCATATTCACTTAATGTTATTTCATTACTTGAACCACTGTAGAACTTCTGTACACATGGAACGTGGCTCTTCAACACAAAATGTGTATTAGTTTGGGGAGGGACTGTATGTTGTGCGTGTTTGTGGGGTTTGTTTGTTTGTTTTGGTTTTGTTGTGGTTGGGGTTTTTTTGTTTGGTTTTGTTTTGTTGTGGGTTTTTTTGTTGGTTTTGTTTGTTTGATTGTTTTTAAACAGACTAACATTTAGGTCACAGTTTCTGCACAGGAGTATTATAAGAAGCACTTTTAATTGTGCTTTTAGAAAAGCATTTCAGTATTACTTTGAGATGTATTTTAGCTGTTGGAGAAGATGGATGGAGATCAGTTCATTATAATATACAGTAGTAGTACAGCAATTTTTACAGCATACAATAAAGAAAGTTACCTGGAAAATGTACAGGAATTCCACAGGCACTTTAATGATTGTTAGCTGTTTGATACATATCTGCATCTACTTTTATGCAGTATCTCAAATTATTCTTCGGTTTTGAACAGAAAGATTAACAGATCCATAAGGAATATAAGTAAAGCAGTTACAGGTAAAGTTATAAAGAAGAAAAGTTCAGAGTTAAGAAAGTTGTCAAGAAAGTTGTCAAGAAAGTTGTCATTGTGTCTAACTTACTCCATTGTGCTTGCAATCAAATCAAAACCAGTAGCACTGTTGTTTTATATTAAAGAATCACTGCTCACTGGTAGCTGAATTGGAAACTATTTCATTTCTGTTTTCACTTAATTGAAAATGGTCCGGTCATTCATAAGTAGCATCTGCTCAGGCCACAACCGCGGGTTTAGAGAACCTTAAACAAAAGAAATGAAACCACTAAAATTACTGCTCAAGCACTGTGCTATAAAGCATTACTGCGTGCAGGATAAACTCACTTAAACATTGCCCATATAAATAAGTTACACCATTTCCAAAACAACAGAACCTGATTAATTATAATACTTGTTTGCCTCTGCTAGTGATGCTCCTGTCATGAATATCTCTTACATGTGTATTTCGTACACAGATCACTTTGATGAAATAACGTATATGGTAAAATAAATCAGTTCAGGGAAACACATAAAGCAAACACCACATAGTCCTATTGTCTTGGTTTTGGCTGGAATAAAGTTGATTTTCTTCCTAGTGGCTGGTATAGTGCTGTGTTTTGGATTTAGGATGAGAATAGCGTTGATAACACACTGATGTTTTAGTTGTTGCTAAGCAGTGTTTATACCAAGTCAAGGACTCTTCAGCTTCTCATACCGCCCTGCCAGCAGAGGCTGGGAGTGCACAAGAAGCTGGGAGGGGACACAGACAGGACAGCTGACCCAAATGAGCCAAAGGGGTATTCCATACCATATGACTTCATGCCCAGTATATAAACTGGGGGGAGTTGGCTGGGGGACACCATGGCTCGGGGATTGGCTGGGCACCTGTCAGTGGGTGGTGAGCAATTGTATCGTGCATCACTGGTTTTGTATATTCCATTATTATTATTATTATTTTCCCTTCCTTTTCTGGCCTGTTAAACTGTCTTTATCTCAACCCAGGAGTTTTACTTTTTTTGATTCTCTTCCCCATCCCACTGGGGGAGCGGAGTGAGTGGTGCTTAGTTGCTGGCTGGGGTTAAACCATGACACCTATGTTTCTTGGAAAAGTTCAAGCCTCACAAAATATCTAATATGGTTCAATTTCAAGTACATGGAGTTCCCAAGACAATGCAAGAAAGCAATGACAAACGTTAATTTTTCTCCATAATGTTTCAAGATGAACCTTCCAACAAATTTGTATTCAACATTTTTCAAAGAGACACTATTAGATACCTTATAAATTATGTTTACATGCATACAGAGTACACACTACAGAACACAACTCTAGAATACTGTGCATGGTGATATCAATGTAGAGCCATGCCTGAGAAATTTGTATCTTTTTTATTTCTCACTTAGCTTACACTAAAAGAAAATTAAAGTTCTAAGTAAAATGCCCAAATAACACATTCTCCAATTATTAGTGAAACTAATTTATTTATTTCACTCTGTATTTGCAAAAGCAGTACTTTTCAGGATTGGGAGGGGCAATGTGCTCATGAAATTAATTGTCTTTATGTACCGATATTATAAGTCTTTGCCACAATTATGTTACAAAACAGCTTTGTTATAGAATAATAGAATTTTCTATATCATGGCTGGCATTAAGGCTATAGCCATCTCCTTAAACCCCAAACAAATTATGTTCAGAGGAAATGCATGTATGCGTTAATAACACTCTACACAAAGGAAGACAGATAAAAAAACAACTTTTCCCAAATTGTTATTTGCTGCCATACTATTTTTCAGCTCACAAACGTAATGAGATACTATTAGTTTCCCAGCTGTTAGTTTCAGTAATTTTGTTTTAAAATTAAAGTTCTGTGTGACTGGGTTGGAAATCAGGAATATGCCTAATGTCCTAAGCGGTCAATACTTCTAAGCACGTGGCTACTACAACTAATTCCAGTATTAGATACAAAAGCAAAACCAGCTTACAGACAGCATATAACTGACAGGTTTCAATACTACTGGAAGTTAAACAGAGATCTTGGCACTGTTAATCAAGAAGTTGCTTTGTCTCTCATGAAATTCTTCCCTCCATTTGTCACTGTACTGTGCAGAAAACAAGCCATGGTGCTTTGCATAAAACAATTACAGTCTACAGTGTATCATCTCAAATACGTATCTTGGGGTTTTGTTTTTACGGCTAATGCATAATAGAGAACAATTTTGACGCACTTCAGCCACTTCTATATATGTCTGTATACTCATTTTAAGCAGATTCAGAAATTAATCTAAATATACTTTCTTTAAAGACCTAATTATTCATCAAATGCCTACAAGATCATTTAAATGAGAGAAATAGCATCATGCTCTCCTGAAAAAGATTTTTAAATTCTATCTCTTGGTAAGAAAATTATTTCAATCTGACCCCCCATTACCTTAACATTTCTCAAAAAATTTAAATTATGTATCTAAAACAGTCCAGGTGATCTCTGGTTTCCCATTCTAGTGTAGCAAATTTTGAGTACATTCTTTCCAATTACCTTATTTGTGCTCTAAATTGGGACACATGCTCAAGTGTAATTTAACTATGGGAAGGGGTTTTTACGTTTATTCTTCCTGAGTAGCAAGTCTGGAGCAGGTGATCCTTTATGCTCTTTTACATATCAAATTTTTAATTTTTTTTTTTTCAACCACTGAGGAAATTATAAACTGTATCAATTGTGATGTGTTAAGTGTGGTGTACTCAGAGAAAACCAGAAGACTCCTTGGATATTTGATGATCAACTTATTCATCTAATTACTGAGGTAACACAGGCATGCTGTTAACTCTTGAAGCTTTTAGAAGAGCTAAAATCACTAGATGGATCCAGCCCCCTTCCTGTTTTCCCATGACTATAAATTTTACTTCTTTTCTTATTTACTTCTGCCATTGGAAAAAAGGTCCATTTAAAAAGTGAGCTTACCCACCAGGTGGGTCTCCCAGACATACACAGCTCTAGCTGTAAAGCCACACAGAAGCCTGTTAAGCGGCCTGCTGCCAAGGACTGGCTTTAGATCTATTTATAGCATAAACATGGTGAAGGCCAGATAAGTCTTATTAGCCTATTTAACAGTTATTTGAAGATTTGTTTATTTAAGATGCAATAACTTAAAAATAACTGCATAAGCCTCAGTTTCTTCAAAACATTTTAAAGCTTAAGCAACACCCTATTAAGTTTGTTACCAACACTACTCTTGAAAGCCCTTCACACATTTAATAACTACAGAGTATGTTACATTAAAGAATGTCATGAATTCAAACAAATTGAACAATCACAGCAAACAAGCCATTCATTACATCACCTTCAAGTAAAAGCCTGTATATGCATACTAAATCAGCAAGACAAATTCAAGAACTAATACCTTTTTGTAACTGGATTTAAATAAGCTAATTATGGTCTTTGGCACTGGGTGTCAGTAACAGCAGAGAGGCTTAAAATCATAGACCCACATGGCTAAAACAGAGAAGAGTAAACATTACTGCTGCACAGATGTCATTGGAGGCAGAAAGATGCAACTCAGAAAAAGAAGAAAAGAATGTGATGAAAAGATTTAAAAAAAGAAAAAAAAAGAATCTGAACTCAATGTATGCGATGGGGTGAAAAGGAAGATACTTGAAGAGCATGCAAAAAAAAAAGGCAAAGAAAGCTCTATTAGAATCACTCATGGCCACATTAGTGTAAATCAGAGTCTTAAGAAACAAATTCCTCTCAGAAAACACAAATTCTTGATTCACAATTAAGAAAGAAAAAAAAGAACAAGCAGAACTGACAACTATTTATGAACTGCAAGCAGCTGGGCACATTTTGTTACAGGAAATAAAACAATTAATGATGACCTGAGTTTACTAACTCACACTTTCAATGTGAGGTGTATTTTAGTATCACATCCCACTGGCTTAACATTTCTGTTTAAATCCCACTATCATTTGAAGGGGAGGGAAGGGGAAATCAACTTCGTAATTAAACAAAATTAAATAATGGTTTTAAGTTAAGCTCATTTTTTTTCCACTCCTGTGCAGAAGGATTTTCACTTCTGGTTTACTAAAGGTGGTCCAAAGACCTAGTCAAATGTCTACATTAATTTCGTGGAGACTGAAGCGGAAAAAAGAACTACCTTGTACCCAGGTGTTTTTCCTACTGTTATTATCTCCCTTCTCTATAGAAGTTCACATGGAAAACCTATGAGAAACATGCATGTTCATTCATGTTTCCGTGACAGATGCAGTGAAAGACTACCTTTGAAAAACATTCCACTTCTTGCTTCTGTTTACAATGCAAAATGAGAGGAGGCTGTGAAGCTACTAAAACTTTAACAATTAGGTTTACTAGCACATAACTCCATGCAAACCTTGTCCATGCTCACAGCTTCTATTGTAACAAATGTTAACTGGAATGTGGTGTTCAGAAGGGGGAAAATATTAGGATCCTTCTTAGCTGTAGCTCTATTGTCTTATACCCTTTTAAAGAATGATTTATTTCAGTTCTGTTACTAGCTTTACAGAGCTAAACACAATAGCACCACACTGTGGGAGAAAGCATTGTCATACATACACAGTGAATGAGGCAGCAATTAGGAATTGAGGCATCATAAGAAATGTTTCCAAATGTTTTGGAAGTTGTGTTTGCCCCCCAGGTTTAGAAGACATATGAGGTCTGGAATTCTGTCTGATAACTTTCAGTACTAAATGAAAGATCCAACTTAAGATGACAAACTTGAAGGTATATTACAGGCAGATTTTCAACATATTTCTGATCACAGCAAACCTGAGCATGTAGAAATATGCATCCCATTCCCACTATTTTTATAAACTGCAAGATACTGAATATAGTATCAGAAGCCATTGCACTCTCAGAAACATCAAAAGCAGCTGCCACATGCAAACCTGGGTTGGATCCAATTAAAAACTCAAGCCTTCAGCCTACTTCTGAGGAAACTTGCCACAGAGCTCATAAAAAACACGAGATGTACCATCTATTTCTCTAAATTATGTACACAGAATCAGAGAATGGTTGAGGTTAGATGGGACCTCTGGAGGTCATCTGGTCCACCCCCCCCGCTGCTCAAGCAGGGCCACCTAGAGCAAGCTGCCGAGGATCATCGGCTTTTAAATATCTCCAAGGATGGAGACTCCACAACCTCTCTAGGCAATCTGTACCAGTGCGCAGTCATCCTCACAGTAAAAAATCCTGTTTCCTCATGTTCAGACAGAGCCTCCTGTGTTTCAGTTCGTGCCCATTGCCTCTCTCTCCTCCCTCAACCTCCTGGTAACACTCTTCCTAATGCAGCCCAGGATACTGTTATCCCTTCTTTGCAGCAAGGACACATTGCTGGCTCATGTTCAACTTGATAGCCTTTTCTGCAAAAATGCTTTCCAGCCGGGCAGCCCCAAGATGTACTGGTACAAGGGGTGCTTCCTCCCCACCTGCAGGACTTTGCACACTTCCCCTTGTTGAACTTCTTGAGGTTCCTGTCAATCCATTTCTCCAGCCTGTCAGGGACTCTCTGGATGGCAGCACATAACTCTGGTATATCAGCCATCACACAGTTTGGCGTCACCTGCAAACTTGCTGAGGGTACACTCTGTCCCATCGCCTAGATCATTAATGAAGATGTTGAAGAGGATGGGACCCAGTATTGACTCCTGGGGTACACCGCTAGTTTCTGGCCTCCACCTAGATTTTGTGCCACTGATGAGCACCCTCTGGGCCCAGCTGTTCAGCCAGTTTTCAATCCAGCTCACTGTCTGCTCATCCATCCCATACTCCTTCAGCTTCTCTATGAGGATTTATGGGAGACAGTGTCGAAGCCCTTCCTGAAGTGTAGATAGACAATATCCAGAACGAGTGGCGTTCCTCAGGGGTTGGTATTGGGACCGGTGCT
Organism: Gymnogyps californianus; assembly: GCF_018139145.2. Taxonomy (NCBI): domain Eukaryota; kingdom Metazoa; phylum Chordata; class Aves; order Accipitriformes; family Cathartidae; genus Gymnogyps; species Gymnogyps californianus. Next base: position 95,437,612 of record NC_059471.1, read on the forward strand.
GTTTAACGTCTTTGTCAGCAACATGGACAGTGGGATTGAGTGCACCCTCAGCAAGTTTGCCAATGACACCAAGCTGTGTGGTGCAGTCAACACGCTGGAGGGAAGGGATGCCACCCAGAGGGACCTTGACAGGCGGGCCTGTGAGAACCTCATGAAGTTCAACAAGGCCAAGTGCAAGGTCCTGCACTTGGGTCGGGGCAATCCCAAGCACAAATACAGGCTGGGCGATGAGTGGATTGAGGGCAGCCCTGAGGAGAAGCACTTGGGGGTGTTGGTTGATGAGAAGCTCAACATGACCCAGCAATGTGCGCTTGCAGCCCAGAAAGCCAACTATACCCTGGGCTGCATCAAAAGAAGTGTGGCCAGCAGGTCAAGGCAGGTGATTCTCCCCCTCTACTCCACTCTCGTGAGACCCCACCCGGAGTACTGTGTTCAGCTCTGGGGCCCCCAACATAAGAAGGACATGGACCTGTTGGAGCGAGTCCAGAGGAGGGCCATGAAGATGATCAGAGGGCTGGAGAACCTCTCCTATGAAGACAAGCTGAGAGAGTTGGGGTTGTTCAGCCTGGAGAAGAGAAGGCTCCAGGGAGACCTTATAGCAGCCTTCCAGTACCTAAAGGGGGCCTACAAGAAAGCTGGAGAGGGAGTTTTTACAAGGGCATGTAGTGATAGGACAAGGGGTAATGGCTTTAAACTGAAGGAAGGTAGATTTAGATTAGACGTAAGGAAGAAGTTCTTCACTATGAGTGTGGTGAGGCACTGGAACAGGTTGCCCAGAGAGGTTGTGGATGCCCCATCCCTGGAAGCGTTCAAGGCCAGGTTGGATGGGGCTTTCAGCAACCTGGTCTAGTGGAAGGTGTCACCGCCCATGGCAGGGGGGTTGGAACTAGATGATCTTTAAGGTCCCTTCCAACCCAAACTATTCTATGATTCTACAAATATCCCTTGCTGTCCCTTCATCTACTATGATTTTTTTTCATAGAAAAAAGAAAGATGGAGATGTGCCAACTGCAAGTAGGGACCAAAGGTTCTTGAAAAAAACCTGACAAATCTAGCATCCGATTAAATTTCAAACATTTGGCCTATGAGGACAAGTTGAGGGAAATGAGCTTCCATAGCCTAGAGAAGAGAAAGCATAACAGGGTACCTAGCAGTAGTCTTTCAACACCTAAGAGGTTATCGAGAAGATAGAGCCAAGCTCTTTGCCGAGGTATACAGTAGAAGAATGCACCACAACAGTCATAAAGAGAAACAGTGAAGGTTCCATCTGGATATAAGAAAAACATTTTTCCCTAGTAAAATAATTAAACACTGGAACAGGCTACCCAGGGAAATTATGGCTCTTCATCCTTTTCTAGACCCAACTGGACAAAGCCTTGAGCAATCCGCTTCGAGCAGATCAGACTGAAGACCTCCCAAGGGCCCTTTAATGTGAAAGATTCTATGAAATCAGTTTTACTTTATGTTTGCAGTGGCCTAACAGCACACACGTAGTGAGCATACACAGTATAACTCATTCATTCCCAAAACCTCATTCACTTATCTGAGTCTTCAGGGTTTTTTGTTTGTTTTTCCAAAGGAACAATGCAACACAGATCTTATTTATCCATCCTGCTGCCTCTGGACTGATGGGTCACCATACAGGAAAGAAAACTGCCACAGCAACAAAGGCTTAAAGGGATATGCTTCATTTTCTCACCCATAAATTTTCAGAAATTCAAACAAGCCAGCAGCAAGAGAGTTTGTACTGCATTCATACTATATAATACATTAAGCATCTCCAGTCTCATTAGTCTGAGGCAGACAGCTGACAACCACCTGCTTCTTTCCAGCAGCATAAAAGACAGAAAAAATCCATGGGGAGGAGGGACAGAGCACCATTTCCTATTATTGACTGAATATAAACAACTGTCTGATTGACAAAAAAACCATCCTCTGACTACATCCATACATGGGAATCTTCTTTTTCAGTGACAGATGAGACCATCACACAATTCTATAGAGACGTGGAAAGCTGAGTGGCATCACAGTATCTTGCATATTTTTAGGAAAGAAATGTAAAACTTACAATGCTTGATTTCTGCTAAGCCAGTATACAAAAATACTGTATGAGCAATGGCTAAATTTTTTATTATATCTATAAAGAAGGTTCTTTTACTGAAAAGCAGCACTTAAATAGAAGGTAATTTCCAGGTTTATATTTGTAAAATGGGTATTTCTATATGGCAACATCCTTCCAAGAATGTTTAATCAAGTGCTCTTTCTTTGTAACGTGCCATCAACAACAGCAGCGCTGCAAGCTGAATTCTATCTGTTGGTAACCTTGTACAATCCTACCCTTACTCAAGGAGACTGCAAGGATATGATATAGGAAATCATTGCCAGTGTAACAACCATATGCTGACTTCTATGCAACTCATTCAAGTCTAGATGGTAGATTTAAAAAGCCACTCTGGTTATAGTATTCACACTGCACATCACAGAAAAGGTGGAAAGAGTCACACTTGCTGATTTTAAGAGTCACGCTTACTAATTAGTCCTGGCTAATTTTAAGTCTGCAATACTAACAGGATCCTTCCCCCCCCCTTAAACAAATGACTGAATTACATCATGCGGAAATGTTAACAAAGAACAAAATACGAAGAATCTCAAGAAGCGGACAAACTTAATTCTTTCAGAAGAAAGACAATAGAAGTACCAGTATGTAGCTAAAAGAAATCCACAGGACTCAGAATCATAATGTTAACATGGAATATATTGAGCACTCAGCTTTAGGAGAGTAAAAAAACCCCACAACCCTCCCCCCCCAACCACCAAAAAACCAAACCAATCCAACATAAAACAAACAAAATGTCTGCTGTGACCTCAAGATTTAAAAAAAGTCTGACTATCAAAAGATAAAAAGTCTTCTGTTTTCTGCGCTGTCTGAAAACAATAGGTCTGTCAACTGGGAGTGAGTCACCAAATTCTGTCCAGAAAACGTCTTCAAGCTAGGTTGTACCAACAGATAAATATATTAATAATATTTTTAATATATTAAAAATCTGCATAACCTTAGCATAATGTTATGGAGTTTGTATTAAAAAAAAAAACCTAAATAACTTTTACTAAATTGTGAATTTGTATGTATTCACAAGATAGCTGCAGTAAGATGCATGTATATAGGATCAGAGAATCCAAGTGGGCACAGAGCTGTCAAACTTAGCTATAACCAACTGTTGTTTTCTGTCAGAGTCGAAGCATGCTTTCGTTCCTCTCCTTGGCTGTTCATGCAATTGTTCCCTAACCTGCTTTAGTCTGAATGAGCTAGGTTAGCAACACACAATATTTGAAACATTTAAATTAACCCAGTTCATTTAAAATGAAAGGTGCTGTGCCATAAGCACTGGGGACAAGGGGGAAGGAAGAGCAAGAATGAAGATTCAGAAGGAGTAATTTAAGCAGTTAAAATATAGGATTAAGAACTGGGGAAAATAGAACTTGAGATGGCTGACAAAAGTCAACTGTTACCACCCACGATTATCCCCTGTGATTCAGCTCAGTACAGTTTCTGAAGTCAACATTTTTGTTCATAGCTTACTTTGACATACTAATAACCGCTACCCTGTTTGCTCATATGGCTAAGCAGCACAAAAATAAAGAAATAAATCACTGCAATTAAAAAACATTCTACTTAAAAGCCACTAAATATTGGAGAAAGAATTGAATGCAATAACCTTGTCAAACATTCCATCCCTACTCACAAATCAATCTTTACACCCTTCTGCCTACTTTGCTTTGGGGAAATGGTCTCTCTCATGTCCGACTATCACCTCACTAATCCTAATCTTGCCTTTCATGATTCTCATCTCACTTCCATTTCTCTTTCCCCAGACCTTCTCAGGCACCAGCTGCTTCTTTTCCACAACCTTTAGCTCAGCTGGGATGTTTTTCCTCTCACCTTTACAAACATTCTGTTATTAACCTGTAAATTAATTTCTACTTGCTGCTCCTTTTCCCTCCTTCAACCCATTTTCTCTGTCCTTGCAGGCTGGCAATCACAAATCCTCTGCCTCTGGTTGGTTATTCAGTTTCATTTTTCAAACACAGTTCCTTATTCCTTCCTTCCTATCAACTTACTCTACTCATCTTTTTCCCTCCCTCTTCCTCCCACATTCACCCCTGGTAGGAATCTTTCCCTCAGCAGCTTCCAATTCCAACTTCTGTTCCCCTCTTTCTCATCCTGCAGCAACTGCAAACACACTCCTGAGCAGAACTGGGCTGGAACATGCTCCACTTAAAAAACAAGCTTCCAAAATCCACTTGGCCAGGATTTCAATGATTCCTGCTCCCTCCCCTTCAGGAACAAAAAAAAAGGCATAATGCTGAGAAGTTATGCATTTATTTTAAACTAGGATTTAGTTTTTAAACAAAATATATACATTTTCACAGATTGTTATAGGAGCCCTAAAATTTGAAGTCCTTCACTTACCAAACACACATCAATAACAAATCAGTCGTATATTTAAAAGTTGTTACGAGAACTCTTAGAATTATTATTTTTCTGATGCATTAACCTTATATGTACCAATGACTGCTTTTTCATACTTTTCCCATAAAATGTTATAATTCTGTAATTCTTAATGAGAAAATGATGGGGTTTTTACACTTTAAATTACTCTGTATTCTCTAGAACCTATTTGCTTGTTCTTTTCTAGTCTTCATTTCTTTGTATTTATCCTCCTTACAAAGTTTTGCATATTGAATCTAGAATGCAACTATAACCAATTTCACAGAATTCTAAGAACTTAAGAAGTTCATTTCATTTAAATATTGACATCTAGTCTATATCTTCGTTTTCCTAACATTTCTTCTGAAGTTGTTAAAGCTTTCTTTAAGACCATTAATGAAATTCTTCGATTTTTACCTTTACTATTTTCATTATCGTATACCTTATGTCTTTTTATATGAGCTAGAAAGTGTTTTCTATTATTGCATATAAGACGGTTCACCTGAAAAACTGATTAAACCAATCTGTCTCTCCAAAGGAGAAAAAAAACAAAACACCAAACCAAAAACCAGCATTCATGAGCTGAATTGTACACAAATAGCCAGAAGGAGCAGATCATACTTTTATGGATATACTGAAATCCTAGATGGCTCTAACACTTCTGCCCCAAAGACTTAAGCACTCTTCATTACAGCAGCATTGAACAAGATGCATAACCAGCATTAGAAGCTCCAACCTGTACAGTGCAGTTCCCTTCACAGACAAGAATACAATCTAAATTCCCCACTATCCATAGCCCTGTAATAATCTGTTATTGGGTACAGAGTCACCCAGCTAGAACAGCAGGATTGTAGAGCTCCACATCTAAGTCTGACTTCTAACACAGTACTCAGGGTACTCAGTCAAACTCAGGTCTCCAACAGCCAGGGCTGGTGCACTAACCATGCGCTGGACAAAAGGAAGTTGCTTCCTACTCTCCCTCCCCGTCCCCCCTTCCCGCAGTTTTGATCAAAAGTAACCATGCTTGATGAGCTCTGCACTGAGTTCAAGATATTCTAAAATGGCCAGACTTGATCTGAGAAAGCTTATGTCAAAACATTCAAGGGTTGCGAAGCTTTGCACTGTTGCCTTCACTGCTGCAACTTAACAGAGCTCAAACCGGTCCTAAGCAAATACCTCAGCAAATCAGATTTGAGCATGAGTTTGTAGACTTTGCTGAAGCACACTGCTAATTTATTGCTCCAAAATGTAAGTATCAATTATTTTCAACACCATGAGAAATTAAGGTACATACAAAGCTTTAAATAAATAAATAACAACAAAATAATAATAATAATAAAAAGCAAACCACAGCCTACAACTGAGGCTCTGCTAGGCTTCTGAAAGTAGAATTTGGGCAAACTCCTTGGTCTAAATGTAGCCCTAAATCAATTCCGTTTAACACACAGATGTAGATTTTTCCTGGACAGTTCTATTCAAGCAATGACTGGGACTGACCAATAATTTAAGAAAGTACATTATACGACTAAAGCTAATTCTGTGGGGAAAAAAAATTAAATGACACTTTAGACATATTAAGCAGTATTTTTTTTTTTTAATGTAGAACTTCATCCCTAGAAACTGCACATTTACTCTTATCAGGACAAAAAGCCCAATGATGAACTCAATGCTGTTAAACCACAGATAATAATCTCTTTAGTCTGTCACAATATAAAAGCTCAAACTTTTAATTTGCTTTTATACCTTATAATCCAAAAGAGATGTGAATATGTTTCAAAAATATCTGCACTGAGGATATTTAGAAAAACATAATCGTTTCATTCATCTTAAAGCAGCAATGGCAAAATACTAATTAAGATAATACTCAGCAGCTCAATATGAGTGATAGGTACAAAAAAAGGAAAAATTACATCTTTTGACTGGACAGAACAGCATTAAAGTATTTCAGCAGGTAGTTTTCTCTGAATATAGATTACTTTTTCTGATGTAATGTATCTGATAGTCTTCAGTCTTTGTTGAGACTTTCAGACAAGCTGGGGTGGGGGTGGCGGAAGTCCCAGAAATGGACTTAAAACAAATTCCCACAAAATTTAACATTCAGTTACATTTTGAATAAAAAAGGGTTTGCAGATACTACAGTAAGTGCATCTACCTGCCTCAAGTTTGGGTGCAGGCTCAGTCTTGGCAATGAGTAACTGGCAAAAGAGAACTGAAGCATGCATCCTGACTGGTGGTGAAAGCCTTCTGTAGACATGGTAGCAGATGATAAATCTGACGCAGCCTTCTGCAGAGATGCAACTTCAGTACAGCTACAACAAGTAGAAAAAAGTTCCAAGGCTGTACTGCATGAACCGTCACAGCTGGAGTAAGGTTGAACGTTGAAAGGAAGGATTTACTGCCAAGCAGTTTGTACAAAACTCCCTTTTTTTTCCCCAACATACTAAAAATCATGCTATGCATATGCTTTAAAAATAAACAAATGAACAAACCCTTTTTTCCCCCCACAGACCATTATCAGCTTATTATAGAACTCTCTTGAGTAAGCTTAGGCCATATTTCAGAAGTTAATGTACTAATTAAAATAAGGACTTGCAGCAGCTAAGTACTTTTCTTTAATCAGTTTGTCCAAGCATTCATTTCAAATCTATCCTACCTTGCAAAAACCAAGTCTCATTTACTTCTACCTGAAGACCCACTGATACGTTAGTAGGAACTAGGCAGAATGACGGTCACTGCTATTACCTGCTTTTTCTCTCCACATTCAATTCAGAAGCAGCTGAACAGGTCTAGAACTGCCACCTTAACTAGCCCCTACTAATGGAGATCCCATTCCTGATTCTCAATGCAAACACATACTACAAATTGAATCAAAGCCCCCTTCCTCATTTTTAGGTTCAAGTGGAACTGAAAGAACTAAAGCAACCCTCTGCACACCTCTTGAGATTCAAATCTTGCTTCTTTTCTCCCCTCTGGGTGCAGACTTGGAATGCAGAATAAACATGTTCTCCTCTATACCTAGGGTAATTTCCCTCTGAATACAAAGATGATCCCCCCCATTTGTTATGGAAATCTTACTCAACACCAACTCCTATAGCCAAAACCAGATCCTACCATGGCCAAAACCAGATATATAATCCATTAAAAGTGTGCTTTAAGATATCTAGAAATCATTTTACATAGTTCACGGATGTCATAGTTCAACCGCATGTCTAGGGTAACAGCATTTTTTTTTTAATGGTTGAGGCACACTTTCAAAACTGATTATCTATTTCTAATTGATTGCTCATTTCCTATCTTAAGGAGAAAGGACTCCTTTCATAAGGCTAGAAAACTCCATCTTTACAGTCTTGTACTTCCTGCAAGAATCTGCCCCAAACAAAGCTTTAAAACCACTCCTTTGTTATTGAGAGTCTAGTCTGGCTTCAAACACAAGCTGGAGGAAGATTATGCCAAACTAAAAGAAGTTTTTTAAAAATATGTATATTCAAAACTGCTAATGAACTCCTGGTCCTCCTCTTCCTGCGCTTTTTTGGAACATTCAAGGAAGGTGCTGGCCTGGTTCTCTACAAAATAATTTCTACACGTGGGATACTCAAGGGATAGATAAATCTGTTTACTACATGACACTCTTCTGTGACAAACTAGATTCCAAATATCACACATTCCATGCATCACTAAGGTAGCATCACTGAAAGGGAGCCAACACCAAAAGCCCCTTCCCTCACTAACGTTTTCCAGCATGTGACAACCACACATAATCCACTGAGAAACAGAAATATTTGCCTGAGAGGTAAAAAAAATTGATATCATCTGTGCTTTCCTTCTAAAAACAAAGACATGTAATCTTTCTGATAAACTGGTTTCCTGGCTTACCTGTTTTCATGAAGACACATGGCTGTTCACACAGCAATTTGCTTTCCAGTGCTCCCTGATTCCTATCCAGGTAAAGATGAAGGTTTTAAGAGTAATTGCTCTGTATTTGGGAAACTGGCCAAAATCCCTGAAGAGAATGACTCAGTGGGAAACTTATGAAGGGGGGGGGGGGGGGGGGGAGACACTCTTTTTAATGTTGCTTTTTTTTTCAGTCTAGTTTAGGCCCCAAAACAGTAAGAACATGAACAAAAATGACAAGGCGGGGGAACACATCTGAAGGAACACTGCTTGACAGATTTTTTTAGAACTTCATTATATACATTTTACTATGAAATGTAAAAATCTTTGAAAGTGAATATTTGCACAGAAATTCTTTTCTGGACATGAAGAAGATGAATTTGATCTGCAATATTAATATTGTGAACATTTTCTACTATTTGCTGTCAACTTCCTCACAAGGAAATAATTCCCATTTTACAGAATTACCTATGTAAATCTGTAAGATTTTCATATACTACATAAACATTACAAACTGTTTACATAGACCAACATGTACTATAATTTAAATAAACTGTTTTTATGACAACTGTCTGGCTACAGTTAGAATCTTCTACTACTAGACAGATTTTTTCAAGAATGTAAATGAGAAACCATTTTAACTGATCATGCTAATCAATTTTAATTAGCAAGTCACCTCCAACATAATACTGAGAAGCTGATCACGATTTTTTCAGTCCACTCTGAATGGCACCAAACATTCATAAATACACTGACAGTTTTGGATACTGGATCATTCCGAACCATATCAGCATATTTACCTTGTTGATTACTGGCTTGCTAATACTGAGCAATAGTCCTTCCCAACCTACCTGTTAGAAAAGAGGAGGTAACAGATTACACATGCTTTACTGAGAAACAGGACTAGGGAGGATATAGAAAACATCTGAAACAACTGGGGGGAAAAAAAAAAAAAACCAAACCAAAACCCACCAAAAAATAAAGGATACTTTTACATTAGATCAATACTGTCCACTTTCTCATTCCTACTGCATGCATTAAGTATGCCAGGATCAAAAATTTGCTCAAGATACTGACCATAACAACTCAGCTCATATCCATTAAAGCAGATGAGAATACAAGGTTTTTGCATGTTTGGCAGGGTCTTAACTCCAAACAAGAAAACCACCTAATTAGCACTTGGTCAAATGTGAATTTGGACTTAGCACACCTCTGCGCATTTGAGCCACTCCAAAGAATGCTGATCAAAAGATTTTTGCATGTCATTAAAGAACAGCGTACTTTCTGAAGGTTTATAAGCAACAAATAGAAAAGCTCTTTCCCCTACAGCTTTACAAATATTATTTCAAAAAAAACAGCATCACATATTAAGTACCTGAACTGTCATCAGGACTTTCAGGAGGCAGTAACAGAACAGGTTACTGTGTGCCACTCCCTCTAAGGAAAACAATCCAGGTCGCAACACTACGGTCTGCAGTTGGCTGCAGATTCAAAGATAAAACTATAATAATGACACTTTTTCAAAGGTTCTTGTAACTATGAGGACTAGAGAAACTTTTTGTTAGTTTTGATTTCAGAAACTGAAATTGTAGTTCGATTCTGCAGCAAGCCATCTTCCATGGGAGCAAAATTCTGATTGACAGACATCCTACAGTCTGCTGGGAGGCCAGTGAGTATGAAGAAAACTAAATGAGATCTCAGTGTAGGCCAGCACATACAGTGTGAAACAACGTACAAAAGTATTGATATGAAAAAGAAATGGAAGGCAAAGTGGGGAAAAAAAGCCAGAAAGAAGCTTTGGCAGAGCTACCGAGCAGCTTTATATTATAAAAGAAATGCTGAAAGAATGAAAACTGGCAGAGAAATGCTTAAAAAAACATTAAGGTATATTGACAGTCAAATTGGAAGTAAAATGTTGGTACTGAAAAGACTAGCAAAAAATAAAACTGTTCCATATTCATTAACCAACCAACAGAGAAGGCAGAGTCAGATCCAGTATAATCTTTTCTTCAAGATATTCTGAAAGCACTCAAAGGTGTAGGAAGGAGGAAGATAACAAAACTACTTCTTACAAAAGATATAAATATGCATAAAAGTGGTATAAGACAGTATATTCATCTCTAAAACCAAACTATAATCTTTCTGAAATGTCTCTTAAAATTACAGAAAACAAACTAAGATTAAAAACTTAAAGTATTGTACCATAGTAAGAACAGTATCAGGAGTGTGACTTGCAAATTTTTAACGGCCAAAACAAGAGCAAAAAGTGCTGAAAGTCTGCTTATTAACTGCAGCTGTATCTGAAGATGAGGCAAGGAGGAACACAAGATACTTCACTTTAGAGAAACTCCCTAACGTTTTCTAAAGGAAATAAACACAGGACACAGCTATCTTCTTCACTGATACAGGCTTTACAAAACAAACTCTTCTAACAGCAGTCAGTCATGAAATCCAGTCAAAAATTGTCTTTTTAAGTGTACAGATGAAAATGTAGGGCCAAATAGCAGCTCAAGAAAAATTTCATCAAGAAACTAGAGATGGCAGCAAAGTCTCAAGCTATCAATTGAGAGTAAGAGAAGAAGTTAAATTAAAAGGAAAGTTCTGAATAATTCTTACAGCTTTGTTCAAGCAGTAAACATTTCAAGCTGTTTTTTTCTTTTTCCTTTTCCAAACAGTGACAAAAAAAAAAAATGGAAACCCATTAGAAAGAGCAGGTATAAACCACAATATGGCTTTATTTTCAAATGCAATGACTTCACAGATCAATTTTTAGCACTTATCAGAAAAAGCATTTAAAACAGCTTTCAACAAAATATGCATGTTTAAATCTACCATGTATGAATATCCTCAGAAGTCACCACTGATTTCTGAATGTTCCAGCCATGTATCTGAAACCACATTTCAGGAAGGTATTATTCTCATGCTTTTCCTTGCCTTTGCAACTGTAACAAATATTGAAAAGTTGGGTGTAGGCTCAGTTTCAGGAAGAGAATTTTCAACTCTTAGTTTTCTGCAACACTTTAAATTTTTTAAAAATACATTAGCAATATAGGAAACTAAGCCCTATTGTGAAAAACAACAAATATTCAGGGAAAGAATCACAGAAGTTTCACAAAGTGATCTCACCTTTCTGCTAAATTGCATCCCTGAGAATACTCTAAAATTCTACATTTCTCAGTTTGCTGTTTAATTCTAAAATGAAAGGATCCTAGCATATTGAAAAGCACTGTCTCAACAGCAACGAATAGCTCAGTATCTCACAACTAAGGAGCATACCCAGACCAACAGTTCTGCTACATATTTTGCCTAGCTACTAACTGGGACACGTTCTCAGAATCAACCTGCCAGTCCATGCCCAGTGCAGTGGCAGCTGCTACTCACTCATCAGTGCTTGGAACATTCACTCCAAAATTGGGAGGCACATATTCAAGTCCTTCCCTAACACACAGCACCTGAAAAAGCACTCACCAGGCTAGAAGATATGGGAAACGAAGGTATTCTCAACACTCCCAGCTGATGTTTTATGGAATCATTTAATATTCACCAGATCACTAAGAAGGGAAAAGAAGCATCCATGATGATCATACTCACTAAGCAAAAAGAAGAAATCTGATTCCCCGTCCCTGTTCTGAGAGAACTGTATTTCATACACACAACACAAGGAAACCAACTCTACAGCCAGCAATCTATTTGAAAACATCCCTAACCAGCAAACAGACAATTCAGACTTTTGAAAACTTCAAACAACTAAGAAACTAAGAATCCAAGAAAGAAGATACATCTGCAAGAGTTGAGAAAGTATCCTGTCTCAATGGCAGCTATGAAGTATTGAATACTTTCCAATTGGAAGTGCCTGCAGCTGATAAAAAAAATTGACACACTTGAGATCTAAGATTAGAGAAAGAGCTCCTGATATTTTAAGCACCCTGTTTACTTTATGCTTTTAAAGATAATTGAACCTTAAGGGCTGAACATCCGAGAAATCCAGCCAACAGGTAACCATTTTTTCCACAGAGGAAAAAGTAAAAAAAAATAATCTTAATCTAATAGCTGTAACTGAGCAAAACAGTTCTGTCTGACCTTCAGTTTTCAAAGCCCCTTTTGTTGCTTTCATCTCTGTAGTGCTGAAGCTCTGGAATTAAGATGCTTGCAGGAACACACTAAGGAAGAGATTACCTCTAGTTTGGGGGCTGTAGAAAGGAAAACAGTGTTTTCTGTAAGCAGAAGTTGGTACTTTTCAATCTAAACTTGATCTAGATATACTAACACAGAACTTAAAAAAAAAAAAAAAGCAAGTATTTTAATTGAAACAAGTTCTTGATCAATGCAATACATTTTAAATTTAGGTTTAGAGTAAAATCTGAAAAAAGGTAGCTCAGGAAACTTTTGAATTTCTTGAATTTTCCTAAATATGCTATCAGCATTTTTGCACATAATCACATCAGAACCAGAAGTAACAGACTTAGATTTGGTTTCTATAAAAATTAGAAGCACTCACAAACATTAAGCATGCTTGCGGTTCAGAGTACATCCAAGTGCTAATATTCAAGTCCTGAAGGACCCAACAAAATACATGCACGCTTGAAGAGCATCTAACCATGTCGTAAGCTAATATGCTTCAAAGAGTTAATTCAAATATTCAAAAAATAAAAATCCCAGATTTACAGTTGCCTTCCTAACTTTAATTTGACTCTATTGTGTGTCCAATTTAAATCCTGAATGAGGTGAGGTCCTGACATAAAGTTAGTGCTTGGTTTTAATTACGGGGAATGTCTATGTGTACAGAAAGAAGGAAGAAGCAAATTAAGAACATAAAAGCAAATAAGTGATTTTTTTTGTGTGTGTGTGAATAATCGTTTGTTAATTTGCAACTTATTTTTTTCCTTTAAAAAAAAAAATCTCTTTCCCTTTTTCCTCCCCTTTCCTTACCATTTTCTGAATTATTGCAGGAAAGAGTTTGGAGTCTATCTTCCTGCTTATTATGAAAAAAAGCCAAACATGCTTTAAAAAACAACAATAAAGCATTTTATGACATGGCCTTAGTAGTTCATTGTTGTCAAAGGTGAGGAGAGGGGAGGGGTCCTGCACACCTTCTCTCTCTCCATCCCTAAGTCTTCTACCTTGAGCTAGCCCTGACTGCATTGTAGGTCTAGTCAAGCCAGTGAAAACAGCAGAAGAATAACAACCCATTCAACAAGTGAATATTTTTGTAGTGCACCTGGCTTATACAGATCAGATGAATGCTAAAGCTGGCACAGAGGAAGGGTGGATCACGCAGGGCGTGGAAGCACATAAAGAGAGCAAGACCTCCCTCTTCTAGCAGCAGCAAACTTAATTCAGCTCACATCACAAAATTGCATTCATATACTCCCACAGTGCCTCACACAGGGGCAAAAAGAGGAGAAAGGCTACTACTACCATGTTTACAGAATATACAGACCACCTACAACTTGATACAGCTCTCCTTCAGGAATCATGATATACTTAAAGAGGCTGCAGGATTACGGAGATGCAGGATTTCACCTCAATTCCTGTCCTGGTTAGCTGCTCTGCAGCTAGACCAGCGCTGACCAGACAGATGTTTTCTCTGAACTCATCTGAATCCAACCTATCTGATCCTGCTGGACTCAAGTTCAACCCTGGCAAACCTAAAGAGCTCCACAGAGACCCGCTCTGTTCCAGGAAAAGTTACTAGGTCAGATCAGTATTGATGCAGGAAAGATTCTATCACTGAAATATATCATTCCCTAATTTTTTTGTAATCTTCCCAGGCTACCCTCACCCCCACCTTCTATATCATCCTTTCCTAACCAGTAAGATTGGGGTAGAGGGGTGGCTTGGAGAAGGGAGATAAGATTACCTCACTTGCTTCTTCACTGTCCCCTCCATTTACAGGTGTATAGATCCCTCTAATCAAGTGCAAATTAGTGCTTTCCCACTGTTCAGAACTGTTCCCCTCTGTTCAGTATCGGCAACAACAACCTGGAGCGAAAAAAAAGGAGAAAAGTGGGCAGCTGACAACTCCATTTGCAGCAACAGCTGCAGGATTTCCCTGGAGCAGGGTGGAAGTAAAGTAATAGCAGACCCTTTTGGCTGGCTTCTCTAAGCTAGAACATCAGGAATGCAGCCAAAGGTTTTACTCATAGACCCAAAACAAAACTCACTCCCCAAAACAAAATTGGGAGAATAAAGAACTTAGAGGAACATGTCTGAAGATGTTGTCAGGACAAGTTAAACTTCCCTTTAGGAGAAATACTAAGAACTTTTTTCTTTTGGTTTGTGTTTTGTTGTTGTGGTGGTTTTTGTTGTTTTGTTGCTTTTTTTTTTCCCTCTGGAAAGAGCAATACAGTACTCCATCAAAAAGGCAGAAGCGTTGAGGAGAAGTTTCAGGGTGAAAAACGATGAACTGGGGACCACCTTTCTAAAGGCTTTTTTTTTTTTTTTTTTTTTTTTTTTTTAAAAGACAACAGCTCTAATACTGGGAAAGTCCCTAATGAATACTGAAGGCACAAAAGAAAAATGGATACTTTACGTACCCATGTAAAAAGACATCTAGAGACAGATTTCATAAAGTTCTGAATATCTTAAAGGCCACTGTACCTGAGAAGCCTCAGTCTCACTACAGCTAAGACTTTTTTCCTTACCCCTAGAGCTCTTTGGATCAAAAATTTCCAAATGTGAACTGCCTTCCAAACCCTGGTAACAGTGAGTTTAAATGAAGTCACGAGTTACCTAAGAATCATGTGCTCCCTAGAAAAGGCACACTTTAAAATTGTAAGGGTTTCTCAATCTCAGCTACAGCAGAACTGACACTTTGATGAGATAAAACTGGTTTTTCAACTTAGCTGAAAGTGCTTCCTAAACTGAACTGAAATAGAACACATTCTGTACCAGTTTAAATGCCCATATAGGACTTATACCCCAGCTTTTACTTCTAGAAACTTTGTTCAGAGGCAAATACTTTACAGCTTGCTTAATTCACATATCCTAGGAAATTTACTCAATATTAAATGCTAGGAGTAACTGCTTATGTCCACACTATCCAGAAAAGAAAATGGGGATGTTAGTCAAAAATGAAATCGGAGTACCTGCAAGCAGTTACACATGCCATTGGGTAGCCAAAGAAAGAGGTGAAGGAGCCAAGTGAAAAATCTATTTAACCAAATGCTATTTAGAAACCTCTGGTGGAAGGAAAATATACAGAACTTAAGGGGCACACAATGAACTTTGTAAGTGTGTAAGAACTACGCATCAATTACAAATGTCTTCATATGGTGAAGACATGTTTTAACTACTGTTTTCTGAAAAAGCTAAGTCAATATAGAAATTGACAAAATATTGACAATACAAGAATTCTGACAAATCCTAAGCCTGGAAGGAAAGTACAGCCCCACTGTACATTGAATATTGCAATAAAAGGCAGAAGGTATGTAGTAACTTTCTGGCTACCCCTTCTCACCCTATTCTAGCAAAAAGGTATGAAAGTAAGAGAGTAAGGCACTTGTTAACCAAGGGAGGGTCACTTCTGTCATTTGGGAATACATTAGGAAACAGTCCTTGGTCCTTTTAGTCCTAAATTTATCCTGTAACAGTTTTCTAGTAGTTTCTCTGAAAAGACGCCTTTGCTTCTCATACAAACTGAAGTGAAAAATTAAACCCTTACTATAATGCAAAGGTCTTTTGTGGTCAAGCTCCAAAAATTATTCCAAACCTTATTTAGCTGTTTTCATTTCAGAAAAAGATATTGGTAAGAATGGGGCTTAAACACTAGTAACACTACTGTACCTGAAACACCAAAGCTTGCTGTGCACTTCTGTTTCCGACAAGGGAGGCATTCCTTTTACCAATAGACATCTCCCAAGAAACATTGTAACTCACTCTGAATACAGCAGAAGTTTATTAAAAGAAGTTACTAATCTGACACTCTAAAACACAGTTCAGTTTACAGCTACATTGAAGTAAAGGCACTCTCTTCCCATGCTTTGGATGCCTCACCTAGGTATCGTCTTACATGCCTATCTGATATATGCAAAGAAAAAGAAAAGGGTTTCTTGATGTTCTTTTGGTGGGCATATTAGCTGAATAGTACACTATTTTAAGAGATCAGTCTAATTTTTTAAATGACATGGGATGATAATTCTGGCCATGCATGTAATATATCCTGTATATACATTTTCAAACTGTATATTAAAAAAAGGTACTCACTCCTGGAAAAAGGAGAATTCATAAGAGTTATTTTTATTAACTCCACAATTTGGCATAAAATACCTACTTTTAACAACAACCACTTTCAATTCTGAAGTCACCATTCTTTAGATGGCACATTTAATATGACTACAGGTTTCTGAAAAGTGATCTTTGGAAACATCATATTAGGGTTAATACTGCTCGATTACCTTTCATTGTCATAACATCTGTATAAGAGATTATAAAAAGGCCACTGTATCAGACAGAGGGCTAAGTAGGTGAGTGGCTGTTGACACAAAACACAGGTCTTTTCTTTCCCTAATATTTCTTTATCCTGAAGCATTTTATCTCAAGCATTGTGTTTGAACTGAAATGATTAACAAGGATCACTTGGGTCCTAAAGCCTAGCCCCCATTCTTGAAGGCAACAAAGTCTGAACTTTTTATTAAAATAGTATGAAACTCTTAACTTAGCAAATCTTCAAGATGAGGTAGCTTTTTTTGTCCCGCAACTTCTCAGAGACAGCTGCTCCAGAATCTCAGTAGTAAATTGGTCTAAAATCTTCTAATTTTCAGCCTCAAATTACTCGGGACTAGTCTGCACACATTTGCTCATCTGCTCTCACCTTCAAGGGCTTCCTTCTCTTGGGTGTTTAAGCACAAAAACATATTTGCAAAGCCCTTGCACAATCTTTCTCAGGTTGCATTTTCCTAGATCAAGTTCCTTCAAACTCCCCTCTTAAGCGAGCTTCTACTTCCCAATCATTACAGCTGTCTTGTTCACATCATAAGGATGTATGCAAGAATGCAGCTGCTTATCGAAACAACACTAGAAAAAGCCACACAAATGGAAAGGAGAGTACTAATTAAAATGTTGTACTCTGCAACTAGGTATATTAATTCTACTCTGTGTTCAGCTACAGTTGAACCTCTGAAGTAGATAGAACCTCTTAAGTAGAAACAGGTCACTATTACAGTTAAAATCCATAGCAGAATAACTTAGCTAAGGAGATATTCTAGCAACTATACACTTGAAATAATCTACTGTTATTTTCCTGAAGCAATGTACATTATGACCTCATGCTTAAATCAAATATTCATTATAATCTGTTACTCTTAAACACTGCAACACAGAAAACAGCTGAGAATGTTTTATTAGTACACTAGTATTTCAAACAGTACTAAAATACGCAAAAGCTAAACTAGACAAATCACTTCCCATATCCCAAAGAAGTTCCGTTCCCTTCCCGCTCCCCCCTTTCCAAACAGTGAGTACATAATACAGTTGTTTCACATCTTCATTTGGTTTGTCAAAGTTATACCCATCAGTTATTTGCATTGGTTTTACAGGAGATGCAAAATTTCAACAGCATACTAGAGAAAAAGTATATTTGAGAGTCAACAGTATTCTCACTCCTGTGCAGAGAAAATGGAGGCAATAACGAAAAACAGTATCACTGAAACCATCAAAATACTTCTAGACAGTTTTGCTATCACAGTACTTAAAATTATTAAAATATTTCTTGGACAAGGAATCCATGAGCGCTCTCCTCCCTTTCCTAAACACTCCCAGACTGGGGCGCGTATCTAAGCATCTCCATCTCAAGGTAAGAGCTTAGGATGGAACTGCAACCACCATCCTCTTGTCTGACGTCAATGGGATACAAGCCTTCATACTTTAATGCGACAAAATCCCCTGTCCCACTTCCTGCCCCAAGACCTCGCATCCTCACCTCACATCTCCTGCAGTGTTCCAGCAGTCCTGGTAGGCTGCAGAACAGAGGAACACCTGCAGGCTCTAGGCACTTTAACTCCTCATTACTAGGTGGAAGAGCCCAAGCAGAGAGAATCATCCCATCACAGGGGAAGGAGGGATGAAAACAAACTAAAATCCTTAAGTGTGCAGTGCAGAAAAGGACTAGACTGAACCCAGTCATATTGCAGAGAACATCCTGAAAGCTACGATAGTATTAGCACCAATCATCACATTATACTTAGGTACCAAAAATACCAACAACTGCACTACTACTATGGACAGTGATTGTACATATATGTGGTCCACAAATGGAAGACAAAATTACAAAAATTTACTGTTTAAGTGACTATTAATATGAAGACTAATGATTTCAATTGTGACCAATGCCCTTTTTAAAACAAAGTTGATAAACTTTTATCAACTTTATCACATAGTATTTACAACTTAAAAATTTGGAGAAATTTTTAAGCAACCTGCAATTCTACTGTTAGAAAGATCAGACAATCTTTATGGTACTCCTCTAATGCTAATATAAACCGACATGAATCTTAAGAGGTACAGAAACTCAAACCCAGATAATGTAAAATAAAGTCTTTACAGAACAAGGACTCTATCTATCATAAAAGCCATGCTTCGGTCTTCTAGATTCAATACCAACTAAAGACAGGCCTTCTCTCTTTCACATAAAGAAAACTACTGCTATGTGTATGTGGAGCTCCTATGATAAATTCAGAACAGTTTTCACTTCAGATGAATACCCAAGATGTTTCAACTCTACACCTACTAGGTTTTATAAACTATTGAATGCATTTTGAATGAAAATTTCAATAAAAAAATAAAGAAGTACGCTTAGCACTATTACCTGTGAATTGTCAATCAAATGCATGGTCTGATCAACATAACAAAAGGCTTAATATTTTAGATTGTGTACTTCTCAACCAATATACAGGGAGAATCTCTTCAAAGTTACCTGGAAGCAAGTTTGGGGGAAAAAAAAAAAAAGAAAAAAGGCACACCTGTGTTTTTCATCACTACCAGTTATCTTGAGATACATTAACACATTTTTGAAGGGTAATACAGAAATCCTCAATTTACTCCTTGCTTGAAGTGTGTTTGTGTCAGCCAAGTCTGAAGACAAGACAGTAACCTAGAACATAACACATCTGGTAAAGTAAAACTACATGACTAACGTTAGTGTCATAAATGCCACTTCAAAAAGTTCAACAAGAGATCGGGACTATTATTCCAATTTTTAGCTCCGTATAGCTTTCAGTGATGTAAACGTATACTGGAAATATATGCAAATGAAGATTTCCCTTAATTTTTTTTTCTAAAGGAAACATGAACCAGAATTTCTCTCTATCCCTCCTGGCCTTTCTTTTCTCCCACACCCATTCAAAATGAAAAATGCATGCTTGCAGAACTTAAACACATTAATGTCGCATAATAAACAGTTTATCACTGTCATTCCAATCAATTCATTCATATACTATTGCATTGTAATTGTTCCACAGTCCACAACACCAAAAGCTGTTATCACTGTGTTTACACAAAGTCTTATCAGTTTATTGTATTTAAAAGTGTTTAAAGTTTATCCTAAAGATCAGAATATGCCTCAACAAATCGGACCACATGCTGTCAGCTAAGAAACGATGTCCTTATTTCTCTAGTAAATTGTATAGGAACTTTGACTAAATATTCAGACATTTTACAGGCAAAGATCTCTTTCCCACAGCCTTTGTGAAAATACCTTTTACTACCTTAAATGGCAGTGGTAACTACCTATTTATGAAAGATAAATTACGTGTTTTAATATTTCATGTGTCTGAAACGCAAATCTGGGCCAGATGTGCTATTTGCAAGAACTAAATTACTGTATCAATCAATAATAAATCACAAGAATGTGCAGACATTTAGTGGATGTTTCACTGAAAGATATTTAGTAAGATGCATACGTAGCAATTCAAAGCAGATTTACAGCAGCTTTCCTCAAGTTGCTTAAAGACGGGCAAGGTGGTACCCAAAATGTGTAAGCTAAATAAAGATGCTGCATCCCTGGTTCCCTGGAAGTCACCTGCGTAGTATTGCAAAGAAACAGGAATACTACTTATACAACTGTACATGAAACTGTGTCTTTATTTTAAATGTTTTTTTAGAGGACTGACATGACATCTGTGTGGAAAAGCCTGAGCAATCACAACGAGCTATCAACCCTTCACACCATCACTGCTGCTATTTTCAGTGATCCACCCTGTTTTTGCCACAGTGCTCTTGGCATCATTATGCTACTGTGATTCAATATTTATCTGTTAGATCTAGTTATATCACAACAGTATCTATACTACCTAAATCTCATGTGGAACTTCTGTAGCTAATACCTAATCCACAGTTTTTGATCTCTTCTCTTCAAAATTCTCTGATCACAAAACAAAAAGTCATTTGAGATGTGCAAACATCTGGACCCCTGTGAATCATCCATTCTCTAAAAGGGTGTGCGGTCACGCATAATCACTGCACCTACTTTCTAACGGTAATCAGGTATGAATAAAATAGTGTGTGAACTGCAGTGGTTAGCATAAAACCACTTGTGAAAGGAGTGTGCCAAAAAATGTCTTCAAAACATGTTTAATAACAGAGTTTTGTTTCTCAGCTACAGAAGCTCCTCACCAACAACCAGCATTAAGCTAAAGCAATCGCTTACCGTTTATGACAGCAAACAAGGCCCTTTAAGCTTAATATTTTAAAAAGTTTTTTGTGTTAAGAGAAAGGTAGTAATACCTTGCGAAATGACAGAACTGAGTGCTGAAACTTCTGCTGACAAGTCACCTGCTAAGTCCAAGACTAGCATTTTAGTATAATCCTGAGGAAAGATTAATTCTAGAATATTTTTAGCCCTAGCTTTGAAAGTAGACAGCACTTGATATAAACTGAAAAGCATACTGGTGGAGAGCAGGCAAGAGAATACATACAGAAAAAAATCTTTTTTTATAATCAAAACACGGTGAACAATTATTCTTATAAAATTCATTATTCAGGAAGAAAAAACTGCAAACACACTGAACAGTGTCAGTACTAAGGCTTCCACAGCAATCTCAGCTTCAGAATCAGAAACGTACAGAAAACTAGGAAGTCACAATATTGCTACATCTTTCATGTCCATTTTGCAACACAGACACAACTACAGAACACACATGAAAGATGACGAATAAATAAAAAATGGATTTCGAAACCGGGCAGTCACAAAAATATGGGGGGGGGGGGGGGGGGGAACAGAGTTCAGCTTTAATTCTTTATCACCACCTGATTTGGGGGATTCTATGCATTTTATTGGTGCGATTACACAGACTGAGACTTGAACTGTCATTTTCATCCACCCTACAACAGCGGTAACCCGAAACAGGCAGCTGGGGAACGCTAGCAACTACCTCAACTCCTAGGTTTGATACAAGCCTCGAACATCGGTTTAACAGCAGTTGCATAAGACGACTCAGAAGGCCAAGCACTCCTACTGCCTTATACATCTCTTTCCACGCGAATGAGAGCGGAGGGAAAGATCTGGACGAAAACTGAGCAGTACCCGAGCGTCACTAGTACTGCCACTAACAAGGCTGGTTATTATGCAGCAAAGAAGAGGAAAAACCAACACCTGGCGCACAAATATGCAGACACCCAGTGAATAGGTGGATCTACAGAGAGATATCTTCCCTTTCCCTTCCGCAATAGGCAACCCTTGATGGGTGTGCCAGGAATGGGATATAGGGGGGAGGAGAAGAAAAGGGGTGGGAAGTGGTTGCCGCTCGCTGCAGCCAGCCTGAGTGATGGTTAGGTGGTTAATCATGGTGGCTGAGGAAACATCGGGTCACTTCTCCCCCTTCCGCCTCCCGCGCAATAACGAAGGTGGGCAGCGCGGCGGAGGCGCTCGCCCTGCCACCGCCACCAGCCACGGGGGGACCCGGATCCCGCACCGCTCGCACGGACGCGCCGGCGGCGGCGACTCAGGTGGGTGCCGAGTAGAGCATCCCTCCCCCCCCCGCGCCCAGCGGGAGGGGCTGGGCACGGGGGCACCGCCGCCCCCTCCCCCGCTCTGCCTGGTGGCGCACACGCCCGCCCTGCCCTGCCCTGCCCTGGCCGCCTCCCGCGGGACTCACTTGCCGATCACCTCGCAGAGCTCGTACACGTCCTCGAACAGCACGTCGTCGTCGGCCATGGTCCGGGCGGGGGGGATCAGCCCGAGAGGCGGCGGCCCCGGGGAGGGGGGGCGAGGGAGGGGGGAGGGGGGGCCGCGGGCACGGTCCCTGCCGCGCGGCGCGCTCCCCTGCCGGTCAGCGCCAACCGCCACCACCACGGTAAATCCCAACCGCTACGGCAGCTCCCGCCGCCGCCACCTTCCTGGGGCGCCGCCGTCCGCCCGCCCGGGGGCTCCCGCGGCCGCACCGGGACTCCCCGCTCCTCCTCCCGCGGGCCGCAGCCGCCGCCGCTCCCCGCGCGTGTCACACACTCCGCGACCCCACCTTCCTCCGCCCCCCACCCCCCTCCCTCCCTCCCTCCCTCCCCCTCCCAGCCGGCTACTCCCCAGCGGCAGCGGCAGCGGGCGGGCGGGCAGCTCCGGCTAGCGGGGCGGCGCGAGGTCCATGGAGGGGATCGGCGCGGCGGGGAGAGGGGCCGGCGGCAGGCGGCAGCGCCGTCTCGCTCCCTCGCCGAGCGGGCGGGCGGCCGCGCGCTCCCGGGCGGGGGGGGGGGGGGACGCGCGCGCCGGGAGGGAGGATAATAGTGGGAGGGGGAGGGGCGGGGAGTTGCAGGCGCGGCCGTTGATTACGCTCCCAGGCGCGAGGAGGAGGAGAAGCAGCAGCAACGGCGGCAGCGGCCGCGATAGGCGCTTGCTTTACTGGAGGGCGGGCGCGCGCTCCCAGCCGCCGTCACGCAAAGCCGTCGCGGCGCGCGCGCGCGCGGGGGCGGGCGCCGGGGCGGGCGCGCGCCGGCAGGCCGAGCAGGCGCGGCACGGACGCACGCGGGGGGCTGCGTTCGCTTCCGCTCCCTTTCTCTTCCCCCTCCCCGCCCCGCCAGAGGCGCGCGCGAGGCCACGCCCACCATCCGTTTGGGGGGTCGGGGGGGGTCGGTCGGGCCGGTGTGCGCAGGCGCGGGCTGGGATGACGTCATGGCGCGGGGAGGGGGCTCGGCGGGGCGGCTGTGGGTGCCGGCGGCTGTGGTGCGTGAGGGCGCGGCCGGGCCGGGGGGAGCGGCGGCGGCGAGCAGGGGCGGGCGGGGCTCAGGTACCGACTTTCCATATCGCCCTACCGCCGGGCCGCTGAGCGCCAGCGGCAGAAGGAAGGAGCGGCGGCCCCGCCGCGCCGAGGCCGCGGGGTGCGGGGGAGCGCGGCCCTGGAGCTGGGGGGTGTGCGGTGCGTAGGCAGGCGCGGGAAGGGGAGAGAGGAGACTCGCTGCTCCCTCAGTGGGTCGCGATGGCCGCTGCTTAGGTGAGGGGTACGGCGCTTCAGCTGCACGCACACGCGTGGTCTGTGGTGACGGGCGTCCCTTCTCGTTTTCACAAACCCGGCTGTAGTAATAAAGAACCTCTGTGCAAAACCGGGCTTGTAGCGCTTTGTCCAGGGGCGGTTAAAGTGCCTTTTTTTTTTTCGAGAGGAAAACAATCATCTTCTTATTAGCCCTAAAAGTAGTGAATTAAAAGAACCTTTTGGGAGTGCTCTTGGATACACTCTTCCAGTTGGGCGAGTTACTAGTGGCTGTCGTTTCTCTTAATAGCTACTTAAAAACTATGTCTGAGACATCTGGTGAATTTTAAAACACTAAGTACTTACGTGATATATTGTGTTCCATGATTTTTTTTAACATGTTGCACAGAAAACTATGTACGAAAAATAGATGTAAGTTGCATGTGTGTGCTTTTCCGAGTTTTGAATTAGATGGTTTGTAGAAGAAAGCAAAGCTCTTTTGAAGGAATTAGTCAGGAACTGTTGCAGTTTACAAAGTATTTATTTTTGCCAAAGTACTTTAGCACACATGCAACTTCTTAAAACTCATTAACAAAGGTAAATTATACAGCTGTTCCCCACACAGAGGAAAAAACCTGCCAAAGCAGAATTATCTGATGAAATGGTTTAAAGGTTAGCTTTAAAATGCAGAGCTGACTACACTTCACCAAGAACGCCTTGTTCCTGTCTCCAGATGAATTCAAAAGAAAAAAATAAAGAAAAGCAGCGAAAATAATTACATCTATCTCCTGCACAGTGGTAGCATATAAGGTGAGAGACATTCCCATTAGGCTGTGCTCTATGCCGTACAAACCTTTAAAAAATATTTAAAACACCATCTGCTATTTGGAATGCAGACAAAAAGCCAGTATATTTAGATTGTTCCCTAAATTTCACACCGTTAAACATGTGGGCAACCATTTTTTCCTTTTGCAAGGCCATCGGGCTGAGTGCCACACAGGCCTCACAGTAGTAAGTTTTAGACTGGGTGAGTGTTCACTTACTTTTTGAGCTGAAATTGTCATCTGACTATATGCGGAGCCATCATTAGAAGTTAACAAGAAAAGAACGATACAAAAACGCACAAGGAAGAAAAATGGTCATAACGGATCCCTTCCCAAGCTGAAGCAAAGGCTTTTGCCACTCTAGCGGCATCACTTCATGAAGGTCTCACCTTCCTGTAGATGCCAAGTGCTGAGAGTCACACCGGGCCACATCCCCAGCTTGTGACAGGTTGAACTGAAAACAAGGAATACCAAGCATAATACATGGGGGGCTTTGGGCCAAAATATTGTGGTAGAACAAACCCTTTAAGAACTTTGGAGGGCAGTTGGGTCAGTTTTGGGATGACACAGCACATCATAAACACGGTTTTCTGCTGTTGGACGGGGTCTCAGAGCACAGGTTGGGGATGTGGGAAGGTAGTTTCTTGGAAGACGCTGAACAAAAATGGGCTTTCGCTAAGAGAGGTGGTTCATTCCCTGGCATCTAGCCTACCTGAAGGCTCCTACTACCTTCCAGGAAGGAGGGTAGTAGCTGCTTTTTTATCTGGTGGGCTGAGCTTCCTATTTTTTTTTTTTTTTCTCCATTCTGGAGCAAAGACGACACGCTTGTTAGAGCAGCTGTAGCATTCATTGCTTAGGCTGGCAAGAAGCAAGGCGAACCTATCAAAGCCTGCAGACGTGTCAGTTGTCCACATTCAGCGCAGGGGGAGAGCGAATATGGGTGCTACCTACCATTTGAGTTGCATGAGAAGAATCTGTCTGAACTAGGATTTGCGTGCAGATCTGTATCATAAAAAAGTTGCATACTGAACCAGCAAAAGCAGCAAGGATACCACTAGATCAGCAATTACTAGAACAAATGAGAACTATGCTGTAACTCAGTTTCAGATTGAATGGGCTCAAGAAAATATGAGCATTAGTTTGCCAGCAGCCAATACGCAATAGTGTGACCATCCAAGCAATGCATACACAGATATGTTTGTGATCATTAATTTCAGCCACAAGTTTGAAAGTAGTCATTCCCTTTCCCTTTCACAGGCAGGCATTCTTGATTTTCACCCATGTAGCCAATACATCTCCTTATAGATTCTGGGTTTAATTTAAAAGTTTAAGGTTAAAGCCTGAAATACGCACATCTAACTTCTCGTTAAAAAGTATGCAACAATAATGTTTGACATATACAAGCAGAAGAAACTTTACACTTGAGACCAGGAATGATTTACTAGTAAGGGTAATGGTTGGTCTGAAAACGGTTCAGGGCATCAGTCGTTTCAGGGCTGGGAGAGGGACTTCTTCGTAGGGAAATAGCAAGAAAAGGACACTGACTATTCACAGGAAGGGAATGCTTTATAATCCCTAGTAGCCTTCCCCAAACCACTGCACGTGTTTTGAGCTGCCTGTCAGATTCTGAACTGCCAGGTTAAGGTGGTGTATTTTTAGGCAAACCACTATTGTTGTTTAATTCAAAAGTTTATTTTAAAGTCCTAAGAAATAGCTGAGTGTGGGCTTGGGCACTAGAAAACCCATTTCTTAAAATTTTATGGGGTTTTCAAGTTTTATTTGGCTGTGGTCTTCGCAGGGTGTGCACATACAGTCTGCACGCTGTTGGTGAGCCACGGCGCAGGTAAGTTGTTCAAAGGTTGTTTATGGAACCATAGTTATCAGTTACATCCAAACAGCCTTTATAATGTTTTCATTTAAAAGTGTGATGTAAAAGTACGTGATGATGAACAAGAAATTTTAACGGTTTGACGGTGTTCTGTAATCCAAAAGATGTAGGAAGCACCAAATTCTGTGCCTCAGATTCCCGGTGTAACAGAGCCCTGGGTACTTTGATCTGTAACCCGGGTATTAATTCACTCCCTCTTACAAAGTTTGAGGATGATACTGACACTGAAGATGAATATGAACTGTTAGTACTTCATAAGAGAGAATATTGGAGGCCTACCAGATTTCTGACAAACTGCCGTATTGTTTAGGAGTGCAAATTCTGTGAGCTGAAAATAGTTCATATTTTGGGCAATAGAAGTGTATTTTGGTTGCAATGAAAAGAGACAATGTTTTGATCACGACAGACACAGACCTTTTCAACCCTTGTAAAAAATGTTGGTCAAAAGAACCCTAAAAAGCCATCAGCCAACCCTGAATAAGTCTGGATAACTTCTTACAAAAGTATATAATTAGATCAGCTTGGAAATCTACTGTGTGGCAGGGCAGTCTGCAGCTGCAGAGCTCAGGTGTAGCACACTGCACAAGTCATGCCACACTTTAATTAAGGAGGCCAGGTTTCCCACGAATGCGTGTCTTAACAGGTGAATGGTGTTTGTCTAGGAAGATAAATCTCCAACTGCATTTTTCTCCTTAGTGGAGTTTTTTTTAAGTTCCTCCACAGTGTCAGTTCTCCGTTGTTCAATGAGAAGTGGACTTTCACTGCCACCCTTCCCTACTGAAGACACTATCAGGTCTCTTTTCTGCAGCCTCCTTTCTTCAAGGGACCGTTGGAGCTTATCTGTGGTACCCGTACCTTGCCCCCGTCTAATTCTGTTGAAATTGACCCCCCAGGTTCAAAAGTTCCTGGGAAAGATACAGGCTTGTATGTACACGTGAACATGGCAAAGCATAAACGTCATTTCCTCTGGCAACCAGCTAAGAGCTGCCTCTTCTGAATGAGGAATTCTTTTTCACTGCCCTTCAGACATGGTGACCACATCCCCATCGCCAGACACTCAGCTCATACTGACCCAGCCACCCAGCTGGGAGAGAGTGCCAGGTCAAGTAATCAGCCAGGTCTTGGTCAAGGAATGGTAAGGGAAAAAGTCACGTTCCTCATGGCCGTAGTCATAATTAAACATAAATTACAGTAACACTCCTGAAGATGGGTAGTAAAATAAACCAAAGCTGAGCCTATCTGATACTGCCAAAGAAGCTCACGGTCACCCTTCAAAAAAGGTGAAACAGTGCCAGGTAGGAACAGCTGGCAACATCAAAAGAGAGGGGAAGGCTTAAAAATTACACAAACCCCTACTTAATGGAGTTTCTTTTTTAGCTATTCCTTGCCGTTCTGGTTGTTTTCCCCTTCCTTGTGTACTGTGTACCTGTGAACAATCTTGACTGAATTACTGGAGATGATTATTTCTTTTCTCCCCAGTTGTAGCTTTTCCTCATTGATGGGTATGGATTAAATAATAAGAATTGTGGAGGAAATCCCTCCATGATGCTTTTATTGAAACTTTTTTAAATTAAAAAGATCTTACAAGATGTACAGGGGATAACACCAGGTAATAAAATCAACTCAAAACTCCAATTATCTTTTCATCATTACCCTAAACAGAAATTTGCAACCATATGCTACAGTCATGCACCTATATACAGAAAAATAATTAAAAATCACATCATAAGGACAGTGTCAAAATGCTACATACTAGCACTGAAATAAAAAAAAAACAAAACCCCTTATGTTTTCCTTTCATATCTTTCTTTTCTTCTTTCTTGCATTTCTCACCCTCCTACTATCTTTTGTAGAAACGTATTAAGCTCTTTTGAGCAGACAGGTGCCACTCTAATAGTTAGGAACTCCGGAAGGGCTCTGCAAAGCAGAGTAAGTGCCCAGAGGAGCTTTGGTGTAGGTAAATGGCAAGGAATACTGCATCTAGAGGAAATCCTCACCTACACCATCCCTGCATGATGCTGAACTTGGAACTGGCAGTTGCAGCTCTGGAAAGAGCCCTCAGACTCACCCTGGCAGTTCTCTGAAACCATTGTTGCAGGGTGCAGTGATGGTCAAAAAAAGCCAATAAAATATTGGGCATATCAGGACAGGCAGGAAAACAAGGCAGCAGGTGTCATTTTGCCTCCATATAAAGCTCTGGTGCACCCACAGCTGGAGGGTTGGGACTTTTCAGGCCTCCCCGTCTCCGGAAGGACACAAAAGAGCTTGCAAAGGAACGGAGAGAGAAGGGCAATGAGAAGAAACCAAGGATGAGCCATCTGCCTTGCCAGGAGAGGGCAAAAGGCTGGGACTTGTCAATTTGTGGAGGAGACACCTGAGGTAGGATATGGTCATGGTTTACAAAATCATGAAGGTGGTAGATAAGGTGAAGGCAGAACTGTTGTTCACCAAATCCTGCAATACTAAAACTAAGGGGTGCTCAGTAAACAAGGAGGAAGGTAGTTTAAGACAGACACATGAAAGTGCTTCTTTTTGAAAGTATACACACACACAGGATAGTGAACATTGAGAACTTTCTGCCACAGGAGGCTGTGGACACCATAGTATCAGCAGGTTCAAAAAGGAATTAGACCATTTCAGGGATGACGCATCATTAGAAACAAGTACTGGAAGGAACAGGCAGGGGTGTGCCATGGAGCATCCCTAGTACAACAAACGTAGATGCTGGGGAAGTGAAAGGGGAACAGACTGCAGATAGTGGCTAGGCTTTCATGCACTTTCTAAACGATTTCCTACTGTCACTGCTCCGTTTTCATTTTTAAAGGTGTAAATACAGTCTTTGACTACATATTATGCAGTCAGCTTCTCCACATTTGGGGAAATCACGAGTCAGCATACATGGAATGCAAAGAATATCCTTACCCAGGAAGGCCACGTTACTGATCTCAGTCTTTCCCTTGTTGGGTAAGTAGGGCTAGGTGGACCCATTAGGGCATTTCTTACATTCTCAGCCTTTTAGTTTCATGCTGTGTTTGATTTTTCATTCCCAACTTTGTCCTTCATTTTGTCCTCATTCTGCCACCAATTTATTTTCCAAACCCTGTTTATGAGGTTTGAGATACCTATTTTTTCTTACTACATTTCCCAGATCACTATTTCTATTAGTGTGCAGTAATACAATCCAAAAGCTGACAAGGCTTAGAGTTGAAGACTTCTAAGACACAGCTATGGCTTTGCCACTTATCCTGTAGCCTCAGGGTAAGCCAAGCTTACCACATTTTATAACTTTAGAAGAGAATACTAATTCTGTAAATAATTATTTGCCAAGTATTCTGTCTTCCTCCTTGTAATCCAGCTTTATTTTCCTTTCTTCCTGATTTTCTCAGCCTACTTTTTTTTGAGATGGGCTATAGCTTCACAGAAGAGAGCGAATACCGTTCTGCCTCGCCACTTAGTTACTTCGCACTTCCTTCTCCCTCTTCCTTACTCTTTCCCTTTCTGAAGTGTTACGCTGACACTGCATGATTATTCACACCCAAACGTCGAGGCTCTTATCCTTCAGGAACAAAACCACCTGCCATGGAAGGCGTTAGTATCAACTTCCTGATTTGGACTGGCCAAGGTACCATTGAGAAAGCTTCTTGTAAATCTTTTGCCTCCAGAAAACCAATTCGTAGATTGTTTGCAACAGATCTTTGAAATTTAGCAGGGAAAAAGTCCTAGAGGGCAAAGATGTATGCTTTTCTGTGTCCCATGAAATTCTTTTCAGGTCTGACAGAGGGAGAAACTGGGAGAAAAATATCCTTTTTTCCTACAGCTTATGTTGGCAGCAGCAGCACTCTGGCAGCCATCCAAGGGGACCGGCCGTGGGCATTCTCGTCCCAGGCAGCATCCACTGCACACAGCATTGTGCTGGGAGCCTGACACTCTGGCTATAGCTAAAAAGCTGTAGTGAAAGTGAAGTTTGGAGACAGGAAACCAGGACACAGAGAGAGAAAAAACAAAACCATGCTCTGTAATAGCGCTCTCTAAACCCAGCACATAGTATCTCTTTGGTTTCTTCCTTTATGGGCTCAAGAGCACCCTTATTTTGAAGAAATTTGAGCCATACTCCCCTGACAATCACCTGTGCGCTGCACATGGTCTGAATCTCAGCAGAGATTTTTATGAGTAGCTCGGGGCCTTTTCATTTAGGAGCAAAAAAATACTTCCACAAAGGCAAAATATTTTTTTCCTTGGGAAAAGGCATTTGTGTGCTATGTGTGAGACTATTTGCAGGACTGCTGCCCTGTTTGCTCTCACTATTGGAACGTCAATGGAGAGTGTAACATAAGGTGGGAAGAAGTGGGAGGAGGATCTTGATGTTAGGACAGGAGACTGACACACAGGTGAACAAACTGTTATTTACCTTGCAGTAAGCTGTGGTCCCTGGTGATGCTTTGCTCACTGTTTATACATGAGGCCAATATGCTCAGCTTCAGTTTTTTTCAGCCATCAGTGCTCATCTGGAGGCAAGACTTTGCCCTCAGTTTTCTCACAGCTCCAGTTGTACAGCAACATCAAACACATCTCTCTGCTCCTTCACCAATGTAAAATCCATATGTTATAATAGGAGCAGAGGAAAACCAAGGATCATGGAAATATATAAACACTTTTTAAAAAACTGCGAATACCTACTCTAACTTAGTATGTATTTTACGGATGATGACTCCTAATCAGAAGATCTGTCTGATGCTGGTGACGTCCTTAGCACAAGTAACACAAAAGCATCTAGCAGAACTAAATTCTGAAGGTTATATTTTTACTGTAAATTAAGGAGGACAAAGCTTTAGGAGTAATTATGTTTTCTGTGAGGAAAAGAGACAGAATTAACACTTTTTGATGAATTCTAAATAATTTCTACTTTCGTCACTGTAGAGCTGGGCCGTGGATGGATGTATTGGCTTCTTCAGAAGGAACTTAAGAAAATTAGGGCTCTGATGATGAAGAAAGGGGGATCTACTTTAACATCTCATCTTCCCCAGCCTATGGAACAGATAGCTGTGTTGCCTGTCACTCAGACTCTGAATTACCCACTTACAGTGCAGAGTTTTTTGGCTAATTAAAGCCATCCCTGTTGCTGACAGTCCACCTAAACCTCTGTGCTGTAACAGGCACAGGAGCAGAGAAGCATTTCTGAGGCCAGCCCAGAACAGAAATACACACTGGTGTCCTCACCATGCTGTCACTATATGTCATTCGAATCGCTCAGACTCCCTTGCTGTTTGGGTTTTCTTTGAGGAAGATTTACAAATACCTTGATGTCCATTATGCACTCCACACCCAGGCTTTGGGTGTGCCTGTGCTCAGTCATTACAGTTTTGGATAAGTTCAGTCATAATAACTGATTCTTTCAAATAAGAACAAAACAGGAGCAAGTGTTCTCTTGTTTCAGAAGAAAGGAGATGCTATCTAAAAAACTTCTAACTTAGCATTGATATCTAATAATTAACTGCTAAGTACTTATTTACAGTAGTTGTGAGAACAATGGGTAAATCATACCATGAGTGGAAAAGCTGTGACTCATAGTACTAGGCCTGATGGTGGTTGTGTGGTCCCTGCTTTGTTGCCTTTGGTTGTAAGTATGAAGATAATCACAGAGCAGATGTGGCCCACAGTAGTTGTACCTGTCCAGAAGCATGTCAACTCAAGAATGTGAAGGGCATGCACACCAGGAATGGAATATGTAGGGAAACACACTATTATTGCCTCTGCTGTATAGCTACAGCCAGTGCCCAGCGGGTCAGGTAAACCAAGATTTTGGCAAGTGATCGTTGATTCTGTTTTCTCATCTTGTGGGTTTCTAATACGAATTATCTCATGTAACTTTAGACACCAATGGTATAGGGGTCTACATCTGAGCTAGTTATCTGGGCTTCCTTTACAACCCCTTTGATCTTTCAGAGGGGATGCTTTAAACTATTCCATGAATATAGTAATGGGTGCCCTAAAAGAAAAGGAGAAAATTACTAGCTTTTTAAAAAGTAATGAGAAATGTATTATTTTTTCCTGGTCTGTCTTTCACCTTCTACGGAAGTGAAAAAGATGTCTCCTCCATATGTCTGGGTTGTCCTGCGACCAGCAGGCACCATGGAGTTTGATAGGGATCTGCCTTACTTGGAGTGTGAGCTCTTAACAAGAGCATTGCACTTTCTAGCTTGTATTTAACAACTGGTTCAAGCCAGAACCTCTTAAAAACATGGTTCTCGGCAACTTCCCTCTGCATCCTGAAATTAAACATTAACATAATAAAGAAGTTCAGATACTAACTTAATCTAACTTAATGAACAAGGACACGTTCAATTAGTCTCTGAGGTACTCTGGACTGATTCATGGAATTGGAAATCTCTCCTGGAGTATCAATACTCTTGCTGTCAGATGGCAGCAAGTCTGTTAGTTCCAGTTGTGCCGTGTCTGGAAACTAATTCATCTCAGCCTGCTGTGGTTGTTAGCTGTCAGAATTTCTCAGCTAAAATGGCTGTATTGGTACTCCTCCTTTGGAGAAAGCGTCGCTTATTCCTCTGCATATGTCCACCTGGTGTGTCAAGTTTGTCTCTGACCACGGGATATTTCTTGTGACATTATTGCTGTTTGCAGTCATTGCTTTTCATTATAGATATTCTTACAATTGTTTTTCACAAAGTGGTGACAGCTCCCAGTACCTCAGATTATGCTTCCCTTTTACCTTCTCCCCACCCCGTCTTTTTTCCTGTATATCTGCTGGTTGCCGTGACTTTGACATGAGCTCCTAATAGACGCTCAAGAGCAGGCACTCTTGTTTTCAGTTTTCTGTTGAATAAAATGTCAGCAAGTAACAAGTCGTGTTATGTTGGTACCACTCCGTTGTTTAACAGTACCAAGTACGGATCAGAATAGGCATCTGTTCCTGTATATTCTTTAACATATTTTCTGCTAGCCTTCAGAGGCTGGAGATAATGGCAGTTATGGTTATATGACTAAACTTATATTTCAGAGGAGAATGGTTAAACATGAACCTGATAAATGTCAGACATTACTATATCAGGTATACCAGGCCTAGCATATCCAATCAAATTTGGGATGTCATCTTTCTAAGCTGTTATGTTTTCTAGCAACACTATCTCAAAAAAATGAGAATAATCTAAATACATGTTTAGGAGTAAGGGACTGCTGACTGTATATTTTCCTTTTCCAGCCAGGACATGCAAGTTGGTTTCTCCTTTGCATTGGGAACAAGTACTTGCTGTGCCATGTGACAAGTCTTACCACTTCCATAATGACATCATTTGTCTAGGATCAGGACAAATCTCTAGTCCTTCTCTTAGAGTTTTCAATCCCTAAATGAGTTTCCTCTGTCCATTTTATCATTTTTCAATAACATCTTAAAAATGACTGCTCCAGTGTCTTTAAGCATCCATCTGGTGCTAAGAGCTTCCCCTAACTCTAGCATGATAAAGATTATCAGTAAAGACAGTATAATGTGCTGGGCATGGTATGTAAATAGTTTTAATTACATTTTGTAAGAAACTTGTTTGTAAGAGCAGTTTTGACAAAGTTCGTAATCTGTTTTTACTGTTGCTTTTTATCTGCCTGATTCATGTAAAATCTGACTCTGGACTTCGAACCACGGCCCTATTGTTAAATAGGAGAGTGTGCCTCCAACCACCAAAACTTTCCTAGGTTTACATTTAACTTTCAAAACCCATATCTG
The DNA here is from genome assembly GCF_018139145.2 of Gymnogyps californianus. Lineage (NCBI taxonomy): Eukaryota > Metazoa > Chordata > Aves > Accipitriformes > Cathartidae > Gymnogyps > Gymnogyps californianus. The sequence continues at coordinate 95,471,825 of NC_059471.1, forward strand.
TAGCTGAATATCCCTCTTTAAAGTACTATCGCCCAGGTCCCTGTGGCTGACAGTCACTTTCAGCTAAAAATGAACTCTGGGGAATGAGAGCGTGAACCTTTCTAGCTATGGGGCTGTTGACCATTGCCTCCCTCTCCTTTTGAGGGCACTGGCATTTTGTTGACACTTGCGACACGCACGCCGCTGCCGTGCAGCTCAAAGAGGACTTGTGCCACTACCTTTCTTGGAGCGGGTGTCAGAAAACTTTGTGTTGTGATTACTTTTACAGGCCTCTCTAACTCCTTCAGTTTCTCAAAAGCTTTGTCACTAGTGGTGGCGCTCGTTTCTCAAGCACTTTGCCGTGTCCTCTGTTTTGTAGAGCAGCAGGCTTACAAAGCTGGTTCTGGCAGCTCCATCAGGCACAAATTTGCCTACAACATTCGTCTCTCCAAGGAATCTTTAAACCCTTTCTTGTCTGTCAGGCTAGGTATACTAATGATAACATCAACCTCCCTCGTGTGATCATTTCCTAAACCATTCTAGAAAATGAGCTGGATTAATGAAGACTTATTATTTAAATTGCTGAAGCTACCCAGCTCATTTTGACTGAACACAGGAGCTTCTGCCACGACTGCTACAGCCGGAATGGATGTCTATTGGTCCCTAAGCATCCGGCACGTCCCAGTTGCAAGATTATATGCCTTAGTTTAAATATCATAAACTAAAGCAGCTATGACTAAATTTCTGAGAGCGTGCTCATATGCTAAGCTAGTTGTATGTGACAGCACAAAGCTCTGCATAGGTTAATTTGCTCTGCTGAAACCTCACTAATTTAAATTTGTCTCAGATATCTGTGCTGTCCGTTGCAGTCTTCAGTGAAGTTATACCCTTAGTTCATTTTATTTTTGGTCCCAGGCTTTGTTCTATAAGCATACAGAGCCAAGACATTTGAGTGAAATCCGAGTCATTCCCTGTCTGATATCTCAGTGATGGCCATGGCTTAACCTGGCCCTCTGCCCCAGCTCCTGGCTTTTTCCAGAGCTCTGGAAAGCTGCGGTTCCCCGTGCTGGCCAGCCTTACAGCTGGTACTGACAGCTAACAGCAGCTGCGGTGCAGAAAATGTTCTCAGGTCTTGTACTTCGAAGTCTATGGATGGCACTCATAACTATCACTCATCTCGGAAACATGCTCCCCAGTGCTGAAAATGTTTACAGAAATAATTTGCTGTGGATAGGCAAAAATGCTGGCAATTTAGTTGTAATTTTAAAATTTTCATTTCAACACTCGAGGGATTCCATCTTCGATGTGAAAATGTCACAGGTCTCAGCAGTCCTGTTACTCTCAGTAGACCTGTGTGCTGTTACTCAGCATACCCTTGTTTTACTAGAATTACATTTGAAATCAAAAGTTAAGATTTTCAAAAGAACTTCTGCTTTTTGTTTTCTTTTGGGTTTAACATCTCACTTCAAATAAGAGGAGGCTGGTAACATTGTTTGCTCTGTTTCTTAGATACTACGTTACGCATTTGCCTGATTTTTCTTTTTACCTTTTCCTCTTTATGCTTTGATTTTTCATGTCACACAAATGACACAGTAGCCCTAAATATAGCAGGAGATTGCTCATGAGACTCTCTTAAATTAATCTCATGAAAAGAATTGATTAAACTTAGTTCTTGACTAAAAATTAAATCTTCTTTTTTTCTCTTTGTTTGACTCAAGGTCAATTTTAAGCACCTTTGTCATTCTTCAACAGATAGGCAAAATGTTTTGGAAAACATTTTGAGAAGGAGAAATAGCATAGAAAAAGCCTTGTTCCCACACAATCTTAAACCCCTGGGGTTCAATCCTGCAGCACGCTGAAAGATCACATCTATAATCTGTTCCTTAAACTTGGGATCTCTCATATGTGCTCAAGTACACTCTGAAAGCATGCCTGGCTCATTTTCAGCCACTGCAGTAAAAAGACCTTCCTCCAAGAGGGAGATAACGCAGGAGAGATACTAACCGAGGAATCCCCCACCAAATTCAGCACGTAGCCTGCCCTGTATAATTATTTCTGTGCTGCTGCTTCTTGCTGCAGAACACCAAGCCTTTAGAGTAGATCTTCAGGTCATGTAGACTGGACATACAACATGAAGAAAACATTACTCTCAAACACAATTCTGTGTATTTTTACCCCCATCTTCTTAATATGCTTATGGGGGAGATGCTAAGTGAAATGTGACCCAAGCGGGACCTTCTTTACGGTATGACAGGTTGTTGCCAGGAATTCAGCATGAACGATCAAACAATTTTACTCTTCTGTCTTTAACACAGCATACTGAGATAAGGAAAAATAGTGTCCTACACAAATATAGTACAAAACCAGCACAATATTTTCTGATTCAAGTAGCAGCATGTGGAAAAGAAGAGAAAAACTTTGCTCTGAATTCAGCTGTTCAGATGGTGCTTTGGCAGAGAGAAAGTCAAGAGTTCTGCTGATATAAGGAAAGAAATATGTGGAACATGGAGATCAAAGCCAGCCTACACTGTAGGAGGACCAACTGGCATTGGCTGATGTCTCTGATGTATTTATTTAAATACAAATTTAAATAAATATGTATTCAAATAGTAATAGTTCTACATTTCTAAAGCTCTCTTCTATTTGCATATTGGTCTTACATCATTTTGAATGGGACTAAATTGCTTCACTAATTTTGATGTCAGCTACTAATATTTTAAATGAAGCTGCCAAAAAGTTACAACCATAATTTACCCAATAGAATTACTGCTATGAACTTTGCTACAGGCTACTGACTGAGTAAATAAATTCAAAATTCAAGTGGTGTAATTTATCTCAGACTTTCTGCAGTTAGGGTCCTATGCAATACTTCATGAAGTTGAAAACCAATACAGTGTTACAATGACAATACTGGAACAAATTATTCAGATTCTCTAATTACGTTATGTATGTTAAGACTTTGAAACTAGTATCTGCAGCATACCAGTGCATTAATACTAAGACTGTATGGTTCTGGCTTTGAGAAAGAAGGTACACATTCAACAAAAAATGTTTATAGCCATGATTACAGTGACCATTTAAAGGACAGGTTAGGGCAGGAAACAATGGGGACTATTGAGACAGAAACCAGAAAAATGAACAGTGTAAAACATTTGTCCAGCAAGAAGATTTGGGTTGTCATGAAAATTCCCCCCAGCCCAGCGTTAGAACGGTTAAACTCGAACCAAAATGTTTGGCAACTATGCCCTGCTTGGAAATATTTATAGAAGGCTAATACTTAGCAGGTGGTAAAATTTTCCTACCAAGGATCTCCAAGCATTTTACAAAACGTTAATAATCAAGCTTCATAAAAAATTCATGTGTAGCTTTTCCAGATGTGTCTGCTCCCACAGGCGGAGGGTTCGAAGCCCCGCTGTCTGGCCCTGCGGAGCCAGCCTCCACTCGGTGCCTGCAAAGTGTTCCCTGTCCCATCCAGAAAGGAAATCCTCGGAAAGCTGGCAGGTATTCAGAGACGTACAGAGGAGCAGGGTACCCTGCTGGCTCTGCGCTCATGTACCCCAACTTCCAGTGCTCTGATGGAGACATCTAACAAGCCCCCAGTAATCGGCACTAAGACAAACACAGACACTTGTCAAATCTATTCCTGTGATGCTGTTGAGCACCATCTGCATTGAAGAAAGGAGGGAGATGCGGAAAGGTTAGAAAACTTACTTAAGGTTACACTGCCAGTAGCTGGCAGAGCCAGAGCAAGAATCCAGTGTTGACTCCAAGCCTTCTGCCTGCATTGCCGGGCTGGCTTTTATTCCAGGGAGGTACAGCACAAATGGGAAATGAGACACTGCAAAGGTATTAGACAGCTGAACAGATTGTAAGTGCTCTGGACAGTCTTGTGATTACAGCCCTTGTGAGCTTTGCTTAACTGCTGGGTAAATTGGATTAAACAATTATGAATAGGTACACGACACCTAAGTGGATGTAATGTGGTAGGAACAAACATTTTTCCATCAAAGAAAATGCAAGATTTTCTACAGAAATGAATAAAAAATATTTTATTTCTGAAAAATTCTTTGTAGGAACCTGTGAAAAAAGCTAATTGTTGTGGGGGAAGAGAAAGTTGTTATAGAAACACGGTGAGACAGATAAAGAAATGTCAAAACAAATGGTGGAATGGCCTGAGGCTGAGTACCAGCACTCAGTGATTAATATAATTCACACTCTGTAAAAGAATGATCAGTGAGGTGGCAACGTTTGCAATATGACAAAATTGTTTGGGATAATTAAAACAAGAGAAGACTGAAGGGCACTACTGAGATAGCTAAGCTAGGTCACCGAGCATCAGATGAAAATTAATGTGGGTATTGCATTTTGGAAGAATTGCCTGAACTGTTTATACAGATGTCAGAGCTCAAAGTTAATGGCAACCAGTAAAAAAGAAAGTTTTGAATGAAAACTTCAGTGCAAATCTAGGAGTGGCATGGAAGAAGGTATGGATTTATATGCTAAATAAATCTGTGATATGTTTATTTGGAACATTTCAGTTCTGGTTGTCATGTAAAAAGAATGAACAGCAGAAAAGAAGAATTTAGAAGCAACTGGGAAGAACAACAGGGAAAAATTTCCATATAAACTTGAAATTAGGATTATCTAGATAAGAAGTGAATGGGTAACTGTAGAAGTGCACATTAAAAATAGTTAAGGGAAGACATTTCATGTTCCTGTATTTTTAATTATAATACAAGAGCAAGGAGACGTTCAATCAATCCAAACATCAAACAAAAAAGATAAAACTTACTGTATTTAAATAAAGACAGAATGGATAATGGGTAGCAATGGATGCAATACTAGACTATAATCCTGAGGCCAGCAGTAGAACCAGATGGAGGAAGTTAAAAGATATTTATGTCCTCAATTAGAACATACTACAGTATGCATAGGACTGAAGAGGAAGGATAGTAAACATAATCATAATTCAGGGACTTAAACATTAAAATAAGGAAACGGACTGGCTGTTTCATCTTTGCACAAAGAAGAGGGTTTTGTCTTCCTCATCTGAAGCATCTGGGACTGTCAACAGCTGCTGACATGATCCTAGATTAGATGGTGTCATCTAGTCTACTCACTTGGAAGTCAAAGGTGCTAATTAGAGGAATCAATATGAACAACAGGAAAAAACAGCAGATTGTGTCACTTTCATATTTTGGACAATCAGATGCTTCATTTTGTTTAATCGGAAATTATTTTCACAGGGGGTATATAAAATTGAACATAATAATTAGTTTAGGCAGTATCTTTATCCTTAGATTCAGATATTTCAGTTTATAACGAGTGTTTTTATAGTTATTCTCAGTCTTAGTCAGCAGGAGACAGACAATGTGTAGGCATGGAGGAGTTCCTTTGTCAGCGTTGAAGAGCACATGACCTATATATCCCTGCCACCTGCCTGTCTTTTACCCCAAAGTAAATCTGCCTCAGTAAAGTACTTCATAAAAGAAAGGAAATACAGCTATGGCCAATTTATTAATAACCAGAAATCCTCAACTGTCATATAAACATCAGAACAAGGATCAGAACAAAATGGTTCTACTGTTGCACCACGACCATGGCTGTACCTAGCTGAACAAACCAGAGGTCCGAAATATTTCCATTTAAAATAAACAATCATTTGCAAAATTACAGGTTATCCCACAGAACCTCGGAGACTCCTGTCTTCATCTTTGTTTTGTTCACGTCTGCTTTAGTGGCTGGGTTTTCCATCCTGGAGAAGAAAAAACCAGAAAGTGCCTAAGACGTGTCCAAGCTCATAGTCTTGTCCTCTTGTACTGCTGAGTTTATGTCTTTTCCATTTCCCTGATAGTGTGGATGTCCACAAACTAAGAAGTCTCATGCGCTGTGTCTTGTCAATTGATCTTAAATTTTGATGGTCTCAATGTAATGTGATATAAAGGCCATAAATCTCCTGGAAGACAGCTTTCACTTTTTGATGTAATTGGAGCGGAGGCAAAAATTAAGCAGTACAGACCATGAGAGGACATCAATTACACGGTTCAGTTTGAAAACCTTTTTTAGCATATGTTCCCTTCAGAAAGAGATTCACAAGTTGTGCGTGCTGGGCAGGCAGAATACATGACTAAGGGGACCTGCGTGGTGACCTGAGTCCTCTTGGTCATGTACGATGCAGCAGTACCTCAGGTTACACCATTACGCAGAAATGGCTGCCCTGGCTGCAAGCTGTGAACCCCCATTTGCCTGGGGCTGCCTCTAGCTCACCGTAACTGGGTATAAATAACCATGAGTTTCCTAATCTGGGTGTTACAGAAACCTTCCCCCCCCCCACCATATTATTTAAACACCTTATTAAAAGTAGTCACCTTGCCCCTATGAAAGGGTTAGGTTTCGGCAGAACAGGGTCACACATGGACCCATGGAGAGCAAAGTTTGTAGAGCCCTTGCAGTGCACTGAAGAGTTAATGTTTTTCTCATAATGAGGAATAGTATTGAGTTTTGTGTTTAAAACATGGATCAAATAGCATATAAGAGTTGCATTTAAGTAGCTTGCTGTAGCTCTTCAGTCCACATTTACATCTTTTATTCCCCCCCCCCCAAAAAACAACTACTGGTTCCTATCTTCTGCTCTGTTATCCAGTAGGTAGAGACTTTTGCTGAGGATGTACCGGCATTACGGCTTCCCAGACAGGAGCGCTCAGGTGTAGCTAACAGCTGCACCACGGCAGCTGAACTGGGACCCCTTTGCTCTCCTGCCAGAGCTGATCATGCTCCACCTCTGCACTCCAAAGACAGTGGAGTTTGCTCACACTCCACCAGGGTGAAGAAAGTAAGAGATGTTAGGCAGAGGAGAAGACATGGGCTCAGCCATTTGCTGCTCTATAGTATGAAGCCGCACTGGATAAGTGCACTCTGCCAAAAGCCCAGTTAGCTATTTCCACAGCATCCCTGGAGGCATAAAAGTGTCATTCCAGACCTCCTCAGGCGTTAAAGCTTGTTTAGAAACATCTTCATCCTCTATCGCATGTTATAGCTCTTGCTCTAGAGACCTGAAGTTGATTGAACGTAAGTTGGTGAGAGTCCTTATTATAGGATGTTCACAGCCTAGCTCCTTAAATATGAAGGGATTCTAATCTGAGAGCTTGGTCTTCTGTTATGGGAACAAGGCTTATATTTACACCGAGCCTTTTCTTAGTTCTGTATTTTAAAACCAATGCTTACAGCCTTTCAGAGTTTAATTTCAGGTTTTTAGTATTCCTAAGCTTTCTTTGTCCTCTCTTTGGTCCGAAAATGTATAGGTTTATTCTTTACTTGGACCTATAAATAAAAATGCTTTTCTCTTCATCTCAGAGTCTATGGCTCTCTGTCCATATCAGGCCTGATCAAAGGTACGCTTTTGAACTTTAAAATCTTTTCTATGGAATATTCCCATATTACTCTGTGTGCCTCATTCTGATCTTTAACTCATTTCTTATATTCTTCTCTGTCCTGGTTTCGGCTAGGACAGAGTTAATTTTCTTCCTAGTAGCTGGTATAGTGCTGTGTTTTGGGTTTAGTAGGAAAAGAATGTTGATAACACACTGATGTTTTCAGTTGTTGCTAAGTAGTGTTTATACTAAGTCAAGGATTTCTCAGCTTCTCGTGCCCAGCCAGCAAGAAGGCTGCAGGGGCACAAGAAGCTGGGAGGGGACACCATCAAGACAGCTGACCCAAACTGGCCAAAGAGCTATTCCATACCATATGACATCATGCCCAGTATATAAACTGGGGAGAGTTAACTGGGAGGGCGGATCGTGGCTCGGGAGCTAACTGGGCATCGGTCAGCGGGTGGTGAGCAATTGCATTGTGCATTGTGCATCACTGGTGTTTTTTTTTTCTTTTGTTGTTGTTTGTTTGGTTTTTTTCCCTTCCTCCCCCTCCTTTTTGTTATATTCCTTTTCATTACTATTATTATTATTGTATTTCATTATTACTATTGTTAGTATTATATTTTACTTTAGTTATTAAACTGTTCTTATCTCAACCCACGAGTTTTACTTTTTTTTCCCTCTTTCCTCCTCCTCACCCCACTGGGAGGGGGAAGGGGGAAGCGGCTGCATGGTGCTTAGTTGCTGGCTGGGGTTAAACCACGACATTCTCATACCTACTTCTGATCCCTTCTCTCTCTGTTCAGCTTACCTTACTTTCTGCATGAACCTCACTCTACCTGAGTATCTGTCTTGTCACACTGGAATCCTACTGCTGGGACCTTCTCTTTAATGGACAGTTCAGGTTTCCAGAGTTTCCTAATTTCCCTTTGAGCGATCCTTTCCGAGAAATATCACCCCTTTTAACTCAGCCATTACCACCTACCAATAGTAGGGCTTTGGGGGTTCTTTCTTTTTTAAGCTATACCTTTGTTGCATTTAAAGTCTATAGATTTTAATAGCCAAGTCATTAAAAAGTCACAGAGTGAAAGCTGTAAGAGTAATATACAGAATCTTAACTTGACTGTTAAAGGAGAGTGGTTTCTAAACATAAGAAGTATTGTCAGTGAGACACTGCCCAGGGCCCTGGAAACACTCCAACCTACAGTGTATGAGTATTTTCAGGGTGGCAGCAGGGCGTGTGCAATTACATCTCTACCTACAGTTCAGCTTAGATGACCGTTGTGGTTCAGTTCAGCTAGCTAGCAGTGCCAGAGACAAATGCCACGAGCAAGAGGTCACAGACCACGACGATTAGACAGTCACCTGACGTGAGGATATAGTAAGGACCTTCCAGCCTCTTTAGGGCCACGGTGCATGTGCTGTTCTGTGCCCCCTTACCGCTCTCTTTACCTGTCCTCTCCTCTCACAGGAGAGTTTCTAAGATGGTGCCACAAAATCTTTTTTATGACGGAGTGATTAGAAGGTGAGTCTCACCTGCTCTGATTAAATCAGGTTCAGCAGGGTTAAAGCAGCCGCTTTAACCATCGTCTGGCAGACTGGGGGAGGATCTCCCTTTTGTCTGGCTGGGCTGACTTCAGACATTCCCCTCCCAGAAATCCAGCTGTTTTGCTAAGCATTTGGGAGATTCAGGTCCCAAGTCCACTGTTTCTGGGGGGATTACCAATTGGTTAGCTGGCTCTTGTGATCCGAACTGATGGACGCTACCAACTTGCTGTGCATTCAAGAAACCCCTGGCCAAAAGTGCTGTTAGGATACTGCAGCTCTGGACTGAAACAAGACTGTAAAATTGGTGACGGGAGGGCTCCAGACGGACTGCCTCTGTCGTTCCTACGTCAGATGTATTGCTTTGTCAGATACCAGCTTAGCAAATGTATCCTGCAAATTAAGATTGTGTTTCTCTATAGCTTGTGAATGACCAGCAGCAGGATTTCTGAATTTGGGACACAGTTAATGGGTTTCATTGCAATTCTTGAAGTCTAATGATTCATAAAGACACCCCAGTTTAGGTTCCCAGAGGTGTATACAAAAAGTAGTAAAGACTAACATTTGTCTATAAAGATTTGGTGACTCAATCTATAAAGGGAGCAGACAAATTCAACTGAGAATTGCCGTTTCTACAATAATTTCTTTCCATAACTGTGTTACAAGTTACTTTATTGGGAGATGCTGTTTACACAGAAATAAAAGCATGTAATTTCAATTTCACAATGAGCAAAGACAAAATTTGAAATATACATAGAATAAGTTGTTTGTATCAATGAGCAATGGCAAAATACTGAAACCAGTAAGGTTCCTTAAATAAACCCCCGTGGATGAAACCCTGTGCTTAAAAAGCCAATTGCTTTTTGATGAGCCTGAGAAAAATGTTGTTTTTTCCTCCAGCCCAAATACCGTCAAAAAGATATTCATATATGCATGCTCTCTGGCTGTTTAGTAGGAAGATTGCTACAAGCCTTGCTTATCTGGATATTTGTGATGTATGCGTTATGACATCATCTCAAAATGTATTGCTGGGAGTAATGGAAGTTTGTAGAAAGTATGGAAGTTTATGTTTAGAGTGTTTAAATTTTTCTGATTTATCCACTAAACTTGGGGATTCTTTTGTCTAGCATCCTTGGTGATGTTTTATGTGTATGCTGTCACTGAAGATATAATGATGAATATCTCTAATGGGCAGGGTGAGGGAAGTGCCAGTAATATTTACAATATCTTTACAATATTGGACAACTTGCAGGTTATCTATTCACTATTAACCTACCTAATATCCAAGAGGTAAATCAGAAGAGGGCAGTAAAGGAAAATCACATGGGAGATGAAACAATGGGAAAAATATCATTCCCTAAGGAAAAATAGCAGAGTGAGGAAAAAAACCCCCACCATATGCCTGACTTCGTCCAGTTTAGGAGTGTTTACTCTTCCCAAGGCTTGAAATAAAAGGGAATGCTTAAACCTCACAAATTCTCATCCCAGGTATAAGTGGGTTGTCAGCAAATAGAACCTGATAGCCACAGAGAGAGGGAGGTGGGGAGAGAGACAGACGCAATGAATATAACAGCTTGTTAATTCAGAGGTGGGTAGAAGTGGGTCTCCTGGAACTAAGGGTGGTAGAGATTAAGCCAGGGCAAGAAGATGTACGTCTATGGACATCAGTCACTGTGTGAGTGCACTTTCCCAAATATCTTGTACCTTTCAGGGAAATGAGTTACCTGTGCTGAGATTCATGGCATCAGTTTGGGATGACATTGTTAACTTGGTTGGGTACCTACACCCCTTCTGGTACCGTGACTTGATTACCTGGTTTCACCCGGGTGGGGATACAGGGAGCCATACCCGTTACCTACCAGTGCAGTCCAAAGAGACAAAATAGGCATTGTTTCCCTAGGATACATACCCATATGAAATTAAATCCTGTGTGAAATGATGTACTTAAAGCACTGCAAATATTTCAGTAGCAACTGATTCAAATTCCTAAACAGTTGGTAATTTCTTTTGAAAAATTAAATTGCAATCTAGACAAGAGACTTATTTACTGAGTTACAAGTCATATTCAGGTATAAATTTTTTCAAAAGTAAAACAAAAATCATTATTATTATTATTAAAATGGCATCACTGCATCATAAGCCCTCATAAATGCAGTGCTGTTGTTTGATTTATAAAAACCTGCAAGTAGTTCCCTGTGTTCCAACTAATAAGCATTTGAAACAGAAAGAGGAAGATTTTAATGAGAGCGCTTCTACTGTAATCGAAGTTCCACTTTTTACCTCTGGAGTGTATAACAAATGCCAGGTTGGGTCTTTTTTGCTTTCATTACTGTACTTCTTTCAGCAGCCTAGTGTTGTTCTGACCTTTGTGCACCCAGGGTTGTCAGCATATCATTCTTGCTAGGATGCAGGAGAGGTTCGTCGGTCCGTCAGAAAGGGGAAATTTCGTCTCTGCAGAGTCTCAGGCAGGACCTGAGCTTGGCGACTCAGATTTGTGGATCCTGGATTTCTCCTGAAAGGAAAAATTTCTAACAAAGGAGAGCCTAAAATATTTGTCTGTGTAAGGATTTTTGTTTAAAGAAAGGAGGGCTTTATTCAGGTCTCATTCGCATCGTGACTGCCCTGGCTATATGGCTCCTTAGCTTGATCTCTCATCCTTACCACCAGGAGATCAAGTTTGCTCCTGTCTCTGAATTAGTAGACCCATGCTGGCGTGTTCCATACATATCTCTGGGAAGAACCTGAAGGACCAAACCTACTTTTCTAGCACCGCTTCCCTCCCCATGGCACATCAATCCCTCTGGAAGGGCAGCAGCTGCTGCAGTGTTGATAGTTATTGCTTGTGTACATTTGGAAATTGCAGCCTGCTCTACAAAGATTGCTATCGTCATGCAAGTGTTAGAAAATGGAGCTAAATATTTTAGACCAATTATTGACTGCACTTAACAAGTGTGCAGGGTTAGAGAAAGAGCAAGGTTAGCCTGATCCCTGCACACTCTCATTGCCATGTAAGCAAGGACACGAATACCACCATATTTTCCCCTAAACTGGCTGGTAGCTTTGGGCCTGGAGCATACACTGTACCTTTCAAAGACATGGTTCTTGCTATCCCTCAATTTGCTATCTACTGAGCATCACCAGAGCATCACTAGAAGCATCCTGGCAGTTAGTACTTTTGGATACCCTAATTGCCTTTAGGAGTTATGGATTAACTTGCCTCCTTATTCTTACGCCTCATTATTGGATCATGCACTCCAGTGAGAGGCTACAGTACGTCTCTCTATGTTGAAAAAAGCAATAGTCCAGTTTAAAGTCTAGGGAACAAACAGTTCACTATTTTTTTGCTGCCTAAGCAATTATTTATGCTGTATAAAGTGGCAATTATATGCTGCTCCTAAGAATAATTACCCGTATTCACTTGTCGGTGCTGCAAGGGGCAGTCAGTGATGAACCTGACTATAGAAGACCCTTCAAAAAAATTTTCATTGACACAAGATTACCCCAGACTTCTGACAGAAATTTCACTTTTCTTTTCTGGAAAGAATTTCTTCCATACATCGTTAAATTGAATGCGCTTGAGCTTGTATTGTGTGGTACTGAATGTTTAAGCTAAATATTGAGTGTAATGCAAATTTGTTTTGTAAGTTGCAGTTTACTCTTTGAAGACAAGGTTGTTGTAGCTCATCTGAATAATGGTTTTGTTCTTAAGTGAGCTAACGGCAGTGCTGTCCCAAAGCACCAAATTAAGAAGCAGGAGACCATGTAGGAGTTTAATTTGTAAGTTGATGAGAGGGTATGAAACCAGCTCATCTGTTAGGAACACATAGATGAAAGACAAAACTGGTGGATCTAATAATCCTGTTCAAGAGTAAAATGTTTGGGAACTGTAATAGTTGGAAAATTACAGGAATCTCTCTAGGTTTCCATGAAACTGAAGCTGCTTTGGAGAAGGAAAATATTTCCATTTGTACTGTATATTCTACAAAAGGAAAGGATATTGCAATTATGATTAACAGGTAAACTTTTAGAGGGAACAAGCTAGTAAGAGGTTAATTTTCATTTTTCAGATAGTAATGATTATTTTTAGACTTACTAGCTCAGTAGAAACTAGTTGCAAAAAATGTCAAAAAACCATTCCTATGCCTTATTAAGGCAAATAAAGATAATTTATATAACTAAGATTAATTTGGCAAAAAGTACTGACCGTGCTAAATGTACTAAATTTTGATTAGCTTCAGTTATCATGTTATAGTTGAAGTTCCTCCTTTTCTTCAAGTCGTCTATCCCACATGTAGGAGCATGACCTCTCGTGTATGGCTTCAGCCTTCTGGTCCGTACTCGTCTGTTGCCGAAGCTGCATGTTTGGTTGCAAAGTCTGGTTTAATGGTAGTATGCTTTGGGGTTATCATGGCCTCCAAATGTGTTCTAGTCATCTTTTTGAAAAGTAACTTCGAAATATTGTGCTGTGTTTGTTTGTATCTTAACAATGTTTTGTGTGAACAAATCTTTAAGGAGATGAATGATAGGTGTCCCGTATGTCCTAAGCCTTTCCTCCAGCAGTCCAGGTCTGGTGGTCACCACTGGTCACAGACTGTCCCTCCAGCAGAGTGTACAGGGGCATGAGGGAGTTCCTTGTCCATCTGTTGGTAGTGGAGCAGGTGACCTCCATGAGCCCATGCTGCCATCTCCTGCATCCTCTCCTTTTTCTTTCCGTGTTTTTGGATGCAGACCTGTAATGCTGGTAGGCCCTGGTTTCTGTTCCCTACTGATTCCTACTCAGGTTAGCTGAGACAAGAGGTGCTCAGCCCATCAGAAGAAAACACACTTTCTGTCACATCTGCTGCCTGTCATGAACTTTTTGTTTCTCCTTCTAAGAATGAGGTGGAATACCATTCTTGAAAGGTTTGGTACAGTTTATCCCCATGTTATTTTGTGGCTAAAAGTGTCATGTGTTCCTACCTGTTACAAATTTTCCAGATGAGATGAAGAGTTTTTAAATGCGATGAAAAACTCAAACATCTCTGAAGTCTGGGAAGCATCAAGGCTCCATCTGCCCCCAACCTCCGACTGACAGTGTCTCATTGCAATACAAGCATTATTCTAAATATAGAGATAGCTAATTGCTTCCTGTATTTTCAAAAAAACTTTAACATTGGGGAAGTCACTCGTGTTGCTTTACAGCTCTGTCCAGCTGGCAGCACCTTCACTTGAACCGCAACGACAGCAGGTAATTGTAACAGAACAGTCCCTGTCAAAACAAGGAAGATATACTATGCCGGTGGATAATGAAATGGAACAACTCATGCAAGCAATAAAGAAAAAGCACTGCCAGAAAGATTGGAAAATCATATTCAGACCTTTGAAGACTGTAAAAACAGTACAGTAAAAGAGTGAGCTGTTGGGTGTATCACTGCTCAACATCTCAGGACGAAAGGAGAGCTGCATTCACAAGCAGCATCTGTAGAGTCGTGTTGCATCTGGGAAATGCTTGCTGAGCAACTGTGATGATCATTCCCAGCATCATTAGCACCTCCCATATCAAATCCCGTACCGGGAACTCCTCTATTCCAGTATGCTGTCAGTTTCTGAGACCAGCCCACACCAAACAATTTAGAAAATGGTGTAAGAAACAACTATGAAATATATTGTCTGTAGTCTTCCTAAATCCTAACAGTTAAAAGAGAGTTTTTGCTGTTTGCTTTAGCATTAGTTTTTTCAATATTTATGTGTGACTTGTCTCTTTCACTCTCTTCTCACAGTTTATACAAATCTCTACCGTTTTTTGAAATTCTTCTGATTTGTTGGGCGTAGTAATGTGTGCTGGAGAGGAACTCCATCAGCTAATTATGCCTCACATGCAAAAGTCTGTCCTAGATGTGTTTGTTTTCTATTTTACTGACACTGTCCTAGTGCTGTTTTATGCAAAAGAGTAAATAAGGAACACCCATCTATCTACTGTGCATTAATCATTATTTTATATATAATACTCTTATACTTTTGTAATACCACCTAAACAGTTCACCGAAGTCAGTGCTATTGCAGTGCTATACTGGAAGGATGCTCAAGCCAGTCTTAAATTAACTCTCACAGCTGCTGCTTGCAGCTTGGTGGTAGCAGCTCCGAGTACAGCTCGGGCTGCCAAACCCACCCGCGAAGCGGTTAGCACAAAGTCAGATCTGCACTGCTGCACTTACAATAGCGATTGCAGCTCTATCACGGACGGCAGTGTGGGTATACCTTGATCTTTCCAGTCCTTCCCCCTACAGCTGGTTTGGCACCTGATTCAGAGCTCATTTATTAGCAGCTATCTTTCTTTCCGGGAACATGTTTGCCGTTATGTTTATGTACACTTCTTTTTTCAAGGAACATGCAAAGACTAAGTTCTTGAGTGTTCTAGAAATACTGCAGATAAAGTATAAGGATATATATACATGGGTAGAAAGGACTATCCTTTCACTTCATTACTCTCAGTATTTTTTCCCTCTGGTAAACCGCAATGTTTCTTTCAAACTGTGCTATGCTGAGGACCTTCCAGTGGCAATAGACACATCCTTAGGATAACAGCAGGAGCAGATGACTGTGACATTGCAAGAGGGAAGAGGTGAAGGCAGCCCAGTTCCTCAGCCTCTGAGCTGTCCTGTCCCTGCTCCCCCTGGAGTTTCTATTTTTATTTCTGCCCCTGGGACTGAGAAGCAAAACCAAGGGTTGTATCTCTCTTTTTGCAGTTGCATAATAACATTTCCAATAGGGTCCTCTTGTGGACTAAATTCTTATCTAAGATTTGGTGTCAGGGGCATTATATATTCTATTATTTGCTATGTAATGACAGTAATTTTTAATATTAATTGCTTTTTCTACTTCCTGGCCTTTAGGAGTCAGAAAGTACCAGAAGGAGCAAGAAAAGGGAGAAAAAACTCTTATTTTTCTGTGGGCAACAAGCTAACTTTTATTTAAAAGTTCATGCTATATATATATTCTCATGTGTTTAGCTCAGGCAGCCTACATTTATTACAGAGACAGCGTCACCACTAAAATCTTTACAGTTTTGCCTTTGAGAAAAGATAAGATTACCATACTTTTCCTTAGGTGTTCTCTTTCCTTAACTGAGGGAATGCTTTCCGTATATTAATTACCTGCAAAAGCATTAATATAGATTTGAAATGTTGACAACTATAATGTTTATAATGTTTGCATATGATTAATTGCACTTTGGCAATGTGTATATAATTGGATACGAGTTATAGTCAATAATATTTCACTATTTGAAGCACGTTTCACAAAAATAATTGCTTTCCATATTTGTGTGTTGGTCTAACTAAGTGAACAATCTCGAAGCATAGGGCAAAGTCAAACAAAGCACCTTCAGCTGCATCTGGAGGACACCATTGGAGAAAATAATTCGTATTGCTCCATTCTCCTTGGTTGAGAGTAGATATGGAGTCTGTCTGTCCTTTACTGTCTTCATTTCATAGCGGTGCTCCCTTTCTTCACACTGTCTCTTGTTGCTCCTTCTCTCCTGCTGGCATCAGTGTTATGTAGCCCTGTTGAGTGCAGTAAGAAAGATGATATCTACATTTATGTAGATATATACAAGTTAAAAATTGGACAAAAGGTACTTCTACATGCCATCACTTGGAAGTTTTTGTCTGCTCCTGGTAGCTGTTTTCAGATGAGACAAGAATACAGTTTAAAGACATATTTTTTCTTCTTTTTTTCTGCAACACTTCATATAATTCAATAAAGCTAGGAGTTTGTTTTATTTAGTGTCAAAAAGTGCTGTATTTTAAAATGAATCTAACTTAGACTTTGAGGAGTCTCCAATGGCAGCTCCCTGGAGTGGAAGCATATGATGGAGAATGTTTGCAGAGCATTCGGCCGGTAGCTGTGTGCCCTCAGCACTCACAGATTAAATGCCTACATGGCCTTTTGGTTGCTGTTACATTATTGATGTGGAATGTAGTGAAAAAACCTGCCAGAAATGTGCAGAGCAAAGGTTGCTAGAAAAACACCGTTTTCTTGTCACGCGTCTTGTATATTTGCTTAAAGATGCTTTTGCAAGTATCTTTTAATGAGAAGATACAACAATTACATGAACCAGTCATCTGTCAGGCTGGCAGTATGGACAGTCAAAAATTAATATAATTTAGATACGGGCTATAAATGCCTGGCAACAGTGCGTTTAGATTGACAGTGTGCATTAATTTGCCTGCAGTCTTTTCTGTACAAGTTCCTTCTACATCATATCCGAGATTGACACCTTATAACCTTTCTCATGGTTGCAACAGTCAATATTCTCCTGATAAAATCAAGAATTCCTAAATAAAGGAGAAAAGGAAGCCTTGGAGTGCACAGGAGCTTCTACCTGTCAAAAAGACTGCATACAAAGCATTTCATACACAGGAAAATAATTTCACAAATCAGTCCCATCTTCTGCACTGTTTAAACAGCCAGCTCATCACTGAGCTGTGGCAACGGGGGGAAGAAAGAGAGGACAGCCACCGTGAGCAGACTGCAGTAGCACTTCTATGCAGTGCTTTGCTTTTCTTGCCCACTTCATGGACCTCAAGTGAAGAAATGAAGTTTAGGCCCTCCCTGGGTCTGCAACCTGGCACATCTTTCTTACGAGTGCAAAAGTGTCGGGCACTGCGGGCGCTCTGTCTTCAAAATGCAAGTCACAAACCATGAAGTGTTTTCCCTACCTTCCACAAGGCACTAGGAACTGACTTTCTGGAACAGGTCTGCATTCAAGAATGCACTTTTCCAGTTGAACTGCTAAACAAATATGCTCCAGCTGATGCATCCTCCAGGTTCACATGCAAAACATGACTAATTATTTCAGACAGGAAAAATTAAAAAAAAAAAAAAAGGGAAAGAATTAAATCTAAAAGTTAAAAAGAAAACTAAGAGATATAAGGGACTAAATATGCTCCAGGGGAAGTTCAGATTGGGCATAAGGAGAAGGTTCTTCACTGAGAGGGTGGCTGGTCACTGGAACAGGCTCCCCAGGGAAGCGGTCATGGCACCAAGCCTGTCAGAGTTGAAGGAGCATCTGGACGATGCTCTTAGTCATTAGGTAGTTCTGCGAGGAGCAGGGAGTTGGACTCAATGATCCTTATGCATCCCTTCCAACTTGAGATATTCTATGATTCTATGAAATGTTGAGCTCTATTACAGAATCAGTGATCCAGCACGGATAGGTCCCTTCTCTGAAAACAGAATTACCACTTCCTCTCTAGTTTCACCCATGTGATGTAGGAATAGGAATCTTCTCTTTTCAAATTAGCCACTGAAGACGGAGAAATCCAACTGTTTATTTAAATAAGCAAAACAATAATACATGTGAGATACAGATTAATATATTGACAGAAGGGCGTACAAGTCACACCCTTATTCCCCTCTATGTGGTAATATTTATGTTGTCATCCATTTGTACTTTATTATTTTTGATGCTGGAATAGCCACTTAAGTCTCCTGCCATTTATTTTGTTCTGTAATTAGATGACTATCTTGTTGTTGTTTATAAAAGTGCTAGTGCCTTCACATGAACTTGCAAACATATTGGTTGCCTTCGTAGAGAAAAAAAACCTTTATATAAATATTTACAAGGACCAAAGGCACTGTAAATATCACAGCAAATTCCTGATTTTCAATTCAGACTTACACTTGGAAGTACGCTTTGGCATTGTTCACCTAAGTCAAGCTAATATTTTTATTAAAATATCTTTGCTAAAGATATGAAAAAGATACATTTGTGAATCACTGGATTGCCAGGCAAGATATGAAAGTGAAGGGAAATAAAGTACTGTTTGATGGAGGGAAATTAAAAAACAAACAATGGAAGTGGCCAGGTTGTAGTTTTTACTCATGTCACAAACAAAGCTGGATTGACATGGTTGGCTGCTATTTTAAAAAAGGCAGAGGGCAAAACTGTTTTCAGTTCCACCAGCATCCCCAATCAGCCTGGGCTTGCCTGGATCAAGTCACAAGAGGGAAATGCCCTTTTATTTCAAGGATTTCCCAAGTACTGAGCACCTCTGAGCAGTTAACAGAGTCTGTACAGGGGAATTACGTGGTGGATGCTACATTCTATTCAGTGCTTTCTAAAATGAAATCCGAAACATTTTTTGCTCTGTATTGCACTGATACTTTGCAAGTTGTCCCCATTAGCGACATGACGTCAAGAGAAGTACACTGCTGACAGCCATTGCCAGAAAGCTGATCAGATGGTACGAACAAACAAGAAATTTGGCCTTCTTACAATTTGAAGACAAAGAAGGGAGGCCAGGGAGCTGTGTGTCTGGTGAGATGTAAAAACCCAAGTTTGCTGAAGCCAGAAGCTGTATCAGCAATGAATTTAATTCATTTAATCTCAAGTATTCTGTTTTCTCCGTTTGCGTGTCTGCTGTAACCTATCATTATTCCCTATGAAGGTGCTTGGTTGGGCTATCTTCTGCTCCACTGCTGTCACAGGCCGTTTCCAGAGAGGATAGACATGGGGTTTTTCCCCAGGCTAATCCGAGGGGGGTGTTGGGTTGAACCCGAGTTCCACTGGGCAGTGCCAAGCAGATTTGGGTGCTGAGTGAGACTGAGATGTCGCAGGAGTCTGGGAATCTCTATTGATACCAGAGAAACTGGATGCTGAGCACGCCGGAACCAGGTGACGGTTTTGTCCTGTCCATAAGCAGGTCATACCTTGAAGACAGGGAAACTGAAGGACTCTCCCGCATGCTTATAAAACAAAACCATATCTTGGTTAGTTACATTAGAGGCAAAGTTTATAAAGCACTTTTGTATTTACTATGTGCTAAAAAGAAGTGGGAATTACAGGGCAAAGAATAAAATGATCAGGAGTTATACACACTCAGATGTAAGAAATGCTTTCCTGAAGAGCGCAACTAAGCAATTAACAATACTCCCACAGCCTGTTAAAAAATGTGTGTGCATTTTGGAATTTGAAGCAGGGCTCATTACAGCAGAAGACATTTTGCTCAGAATTGGCAGTACTAACAATTAACACCTTAAAATACTGTCAATTCGTCCTGATGGATTTGTTACATTGTAGCTCCATCTCTCTTTCTCTAATCTGGGCACTATTCTTGCTCTGACTCAGATAAGGAAATCATGACATATACCTTTCTCACATTTAAAGTAAATAGTTAAACTGCTCCAATGCTAGTTTTAACTATAGTCCAGAAATAATAGTCGTTATTGCACACAATTTGTGTTGCAATAGCCCGCAGAGACCTTTGCCCAGACTGGTTGTGCTTGGGCTTTGTGCAGTATGAGCACACGGTGACCGATAGCTCCTGCTTGAGAGAGCGTACTGTCCAGGAAGAAAGAAACCTGGAGGCCTGTGTCACTGTGTCCTTGTGTCGCTGGCCGGTCATCCTGGAGGTTCACACTTAATTTTTTGGAGGCTCTAGCTTCACAAGGATTGCTGGTATGTCAGTATCACAGTTTTTTAATTGCTTGTGGAAAAATATCCCCCTCTCCCTCCTCCTGGTGAGGTTCTGTGTCTGACCTCTGTTGGTTTCTTGTGTTTCTTGCTACAGAACGGCCATTGTCCCAGGAAATATTGCAAATCCCTTTCACAGTGCCTACTTCATGCCATTTTATAACCCATCCCCTAATCTCTCTTGTGTTCATTCCTTCAGATCAGAAAGGGAGATCCTTGCTCCTGAAGTGCAAGACTTGCAGGGACCACACCACATGTGATCTCTGAGGGGCAGTGGACGTCGTTCCAGATTCCTGCCAGGGTTTTGATACCTTTCCGTAAAGACTTATTTCAAACCCTACATCAACTTTGAAGATGCTTTTAAGGAGCACAAATTATTGAATAATATTTTAAATAAGGAAAACCTGATTATGTTCTATAAATATTAATCTCAGTGTAATTGCTCTACTACTCTATTATATTACAATAAGCCTGCTGGTGTTGCAGCATTTTAAGTAACTGCTAGATGATACAGTTTCTTCTTATGCTCTTTGTAGCAACAATCTTCAGTCTGAAACAAGATTGCAATTTGCTGATTAAAGAAGTATCACCTAATCAAGTGAGATTGAGGATTCTTTTTTTTTACACTTTTTTCTTTTTATTTACTCTTACGAAATGTTTCATTTTTGGAACATCTTATGCCTTTTCTACTCTTGCTGTTTAATTGGCATTAGTAAAATGTTCCTAACCCCATTCACCCAGGAGGTGTCACGTATCCAAGGCACATGATGAAGGTTTGGTTTGGAAGTGCTAGCTTTGAGAAACTACGCAGTGGCAGCAGGCCCTCAGGATGTAATCTGTTAATACGAGTTCTGATGCAGTAATGTTTCGTATTTGTTTTACTGGCTGCGTATGTGACTAGTTGGGAGACTTTGGGGAGGGGAGCTGAGAAGTGGATTATATTTAGAGCTAATTCTGCATCAAAATGGTCTGGAACAGCATATTGGAACTTATCTTTGGTAAAAATACCATGGTATCATTTGATTGACAGGGGGCATCTGGCTATTCTCTCCATTCATGGAGGAGGATCTATATGTGAGGCATGAAAAGAAGGCAAATTCCATAGGATGAATAAGGCCGCAGCAGGTTTTTTGGAGTAAAATAATTGAGTTGAAGCTGATATTTGCTTTCTTCAGTCCAAATGGAGCGGTGGTGGAATCCATGTCAAGAGAGATGTTTCCCATCACATCTCATTCAGTTTAGCATCTTATCAGTTACAGTCAAATATTTTCATAACTCACGCCTGTGCTCTTAATGATCTTTTCTTCACACACAGCTGAAGTGAGAAATGAACCTACACATACAATAAAAGTGAGTTTTTACTTTTAAGTAGATGCTCTTATAAACATTCATGCACCATTCTTCGCCCTGTGGCCCATGCTATTTTTCAGTCCCCCCAGCCAAGCCCTTCTTGAAAGCTAAAGACATATTATTTGGAAAAGATAACTGCTACTGGCCCTGTGGAAGTAACTCAGAATGAGTTGGCTTGTTGGCATCGTGGAGTACCTGAGGCTTTTAATCTGTCTTTTTGGTGGGCCTTCTCATTATCTTTCCTTTCCCATTTCTCTCTCTTCCTATTGACCATGCTATATATGTCTTCTTTTATCATCATATCAAAATTGCTCTAAGTACTGCAGAGCACTTCCCTCATAAGACATCATGTGGCTTTTACATATCATTAACAAGTGATGACTATATGTCCACATGCATGTGGACAACCTCACTGGAGGACCTTACCTTCAAGGTGGAGTTTGACCCAGATGTGAGGGCAAGCGCAATCTAAATGAGTGGCAGGTAAATACCATAAAGCCATGTGCATAAGACTTAAAGTTGTTACCACTGTGGTCACTTTTTAAATTTCTTAGTTTCAAGTTTC
This sequence comes from Gymnogyps californianus, assembly GCF_018139145.2. NCBI lineage: Eukaryota > Metazoa > Chordata > Aves > Accipitriformes > Cathartidae > Gymnogyps > Gymnogyps californianus. The sequence continues at coordinate 95,494,089 of NC_059471.1, forward strand.
TTGGGATAAAATGTCTTTATAGATCTTTGCAGAACACCTGGCCTGACGGAGCCTTGTTTATGATAGCAGCTTAGTATGTGGCACACACCAATGAAGGACGATCAGCACAAACATTTGTGCAAGCAAAATGAGAGTTGCACAAATACCTGCAGGATGTGAAAACACTGTGGATGGGCTTAGGAATATGTGACAAAGATCATAGTCAATGTATTTTCTTTCCTTCTTGAAGGGCTTGCTAATATCTGTGTACCAAAATCTATTTTTTTTCTTATGGAATAGTTTGAATATCCCTTTATTAATCATTAAAACACTAGATTCTTATTTGGGGTATAGTCTGCATTGAAAATACAGGTATGAATGGAGAGCAGAACAGCAATACACAGCCTAACTGTAAATTAACAAGACATAGTAGTCTGGCTGTAGCAGTGCCAAACTCAGACCAGTGTAATTGTTTCTGGTGATACATGCCTTTTAATTTTGATGGACAATGTTTAATCAGCCAAATTATTTTAACTGTGAAAACTTTAAAATAAGAGAATAGAAGGTATCTTAACTGTTACTTACGACTGGCTTTCCAGCACATTGCTGTAAAAACTAGGTGATTTTAGCTCTGTGATGGCAACCTGGTGGTGACACGGGAAGACAGATTGCTTTCTTAGGGTCAGTTATGCTTTAAAAAAATCTTTATAGTCAATGTAACAAGTGGGTGCAACTGCAGTGTCACACATATTTATATAACAAAACACCTAGTAAATGAATGTATTTGAAAGCAGTTCTTTTGATCTTTTGCTCAGGGAGATCTAAGTGTCAACTAGTGGATAAATATCCATTTTCTTTTAAGAGCAGTTTGTCATTTTCTCTTGGAATGAAAGATTTTCCCAAATTCAAGCACATTTATTTGCTGCAGTTAAAAGCAGAGTGAACAAAACTGTATTTTTCAACTAATAAATCCCCTAAAAAGGAAATCTCATTAGTGTAATGAATACATTGAATCGTTGTTTGTTATAGACAATTAACCTCCATTAATTGGAGTGGTGTGCTCACAGAAGAGGGATTGTTTATTTGACAGAATGATTTTTTTGCGGGGAGAAGACGACATTTCAGATAACTTGCCAAAATAACTTCATCTCTGGCTGATGGCACTAAGTTACCATGGGCAGTGCAAATGAAAGCTGTCTGGAGAGCTGCAGAAGGATTTCTTGACACTGAATGACCACGTAGTAAAACAGCAGGTGAAATTCAGCGCTGATGGGTAGAAATGTGTGTAAATGGAGACTTTCTCCAAGCTTTACATCCACAACAACGGGGTCTGATCTAACTATTACTGCTCGGGAAAGAGCTTGTGCTGTAACAGACAGTTTTATGAAAACAACAGTGTTCAGCAGCAGGCAAGAGGTAAAAAGAAAAGAATCTGCCTGGAATTGCTGGCGCAAAGAGCAAAATAAACTTCACCGTTACGCTGCTGTATAAATCCTCAGCTCGGCTATCTGTTGAATGCCAACCATCGCTGTGCTCTCCCCGGCTCAGAAAGCACCTCTGCTCCCTGGCTGCTTGGTGGGACCCAGAGGCGCCCAGCCTCTGGGCTGCTGCGGGGCACATGCCGGTAGCCAGGATCGACGTCGGGTCGGTCGTGTGCGTGGGCTCTGCTCAGCTGACAGGATTGTGCACGGGTCCAGGTCCAGGTGGACCTGCAGGCTGTGGTTTCACTGACCGATACCTTCCTTACCGATTCCACTTTGTGCTCACAGTCCCAATTACTTTCATTTAAACAGGCATGCCCGTGAAATGCAAATCAGACACAAATGAGCATAGATGTCCCTGCGTGAGCCCGAGGATCGAGCAGTGGGGTAATTCCGAGAGCAGAGGACCGACCGCTGCTGCCTGCCACGAGAGGCACTGACCTCGGAGGGGTTGAGGGGTGTTCGAAGCCCACCTCCTGCCTACCCCAGCCCACTCCTGTCAGCATGCAGGGTCACTGCCAGGTCTGGTTTGCCCATTGCGGAGTATTTTGCAGAGTTTGGGATGTTAGTGTGTGGAGATAAGGGGGAAGCAGGGCGTTACAGTTCCATTGAGAGCAGTGCCAGGAAGATGTCTAATCTTACAATCCACTTATGTCCTTGGGAAAAAAGCGTTACCGTCTCTGTCTCCCTTTGTTTAATTTAGTGGCCTTTGGGGGTAGTTGCTCAGTCATAGAAAGATGAGTTTCAGAGGCTGGAGCCATGATACCACAAGCTTTCCTGCTTTTGCAAGCACTGGAGTTTGATATATATGCAGCGGAATGGAGAAGGTACTAATTAATATGTTTTTGCTATTGATTTTGCTTTTTCCTCTGCTGCTAGATCATTTTACTATCAGCTTTATGATTTTATTGGTAGATCTGCATAGTTTCTTTCTCCCATGTTAATTTTTCCTTGTTTGTGAGATGGAATTCATGCTGCTATTAGGGATCTCTGCTGTTTGTTATGATCACACGTGTAAGGAAGGCATTATTATCTTTTTAAAACTTGCATTATCATTTACTGTTGCAGTTAATTCTTAGGCATTCTGTATCAGTGTTGCTGCCTATTGTGAAGCCGATAAAATGCTAATGAAAAATGGGCCAATTCTAAAGTGCTGTGATCAATATGCAATACTTTTTACATGTTAACCTTTACCATATGGATTTAATATCACATCTGATTTACACCTAATAAAATAAAAGTCTGCCTCTAGAGTCATTCTCTCTTATTTTTTTTAGGATGGAGCATTTTCCACTTCAGGTGTTACTGTATGTCACACTTTGCTCAAGGAGCCATCCTATGGCCTTACCCAGCTGCCTTTACTCAACTAATCTGACTTCAGCAAAAAACTTCCTGACTTCAGTTATCTGCCAGCCATGGGCAAAGCTGGATCCCTTGTTCCAAACTCTGCTTGCAGTCCCAATGGTTTAAACCTGGGGAAAAATGATCTACCTAAACAGAAGTGCTCTGGGCTTGCTTACTGGAGTAACCAGCGTGAACATTTGCCACACCATCTCTAGATTTCTCTGTAACATTTTAACCAAACTCTTATACATTTCTGGATATGATCATTAGATTTAGTTTGCAACTTCGACAGCTAGAAGTGGGCATCCTGCTCTCCTGATTTGTAAGCCTGTTCAACGCTACTAATTTCAGTGGGATCACGCAAGAGGTGATTCCAGGGCAGGTCTGGCCAGCCGGCCTTACTGCTAGCCTGCACGCCTTGATACTGCAGAAATGTTTCCCTGGAGCTTACTACGTAAGGAGCATATCCCATGGCTGCTTCCTTGGAGACAGTGGTGCAGCTAAATGATGGAATATGTTTACAACCAGTACGTCCTATTTCAGACCGCGGATCTTTTTTAACAGATATTCTGTGTTTTTCCTCTTCAGTGTTTTGATTTGTCTCTTTAGGTTATAATACTTTGATTGTTGACTGCATTAAAAAGATATGTGTTGATTTTCTTCTATTTGATTAATAAACATTTAACCCCAAGCCACCTGTGCTCTGGTAGCACTGGAAGGGTACTTCAGAATGGTGACACCAGGTGCATCGCAAGATATATTCCTCCCTGATATGCCAGGGCCCTATTTCCCAGGTGGAGGATACTCCTGGGCGCTAGCAAAGCACATACCACAAGTCCAGGATACCTGTATTTTTTCAGAACAGTTTTTCCCACCTACAAATCCCTGTCTGTAAATGTGGTACCCACAAAGAAGCAGGTCCCTGTCTTCTCCAGACGTTGATCTCAAACACTGTGCACACGCCATGTGTAGGCAGAAAATCTAGAAGCAAATGAGAAGGTTGGTTTGCAGCCTGCTGTTACCACATTTTTGTGTCAAGCCACAGTACTTAGGGGCACAGCACGTGGGTGTGGGGGACTGCAGCAAGATGAGGGCCTTGCTGGGGTACGCCTGCAGAACTGGAGCAGGCCAAAGGCATCCCACTTAACATGCATGTACTCTGAGGGGTCAGTCCCCACCAGCTCCAGCCTCTCATCTGTACTCAAATTTCCCTGTCTAGAGAACTAATTCATTCTATAGCAAAGACTCGATGCAAAGTATAACATGTACGTGCTGTGGGCAACTGGGATTTCAGGACCATGGTTGAAAATGGGGAGTGCTCCACCTGGACGGCATAGATGTCTCAGTGACTCATGTCTAGGCACCTCATGCATCCTTCCAGGATGCTCCTGTCCGAGATCAGGCAGCACCCAGTGAAGCAGCTGGAACAAGATTTGTCTCACACACGCCACAGTTGTGGACTTCCCTGCTGGTCTGCTTGAGACAGGAGTCTCCAGGGATTTTACCTACTGTTTTGAGGGGAACGAAATGCTGCTTCAGGAGCTCCACACTTTTTGTGGGCTTTGACTTACATATTTTCCATTCATTCATCTTCTTCGCTTGTTTTCAGAATAGTACTATCTATGATTTTCTCCTCTGTAGGCCTTACACCCCTCTACAGAGGCAAACAACAAGAACTAGCTTAATTCCTACCATACTCATCTATTCTCTTTTCTTCCAGCTTCCTCTGAGCTCTGTATCACACCTGACCACTCACCCTGTTAGGAGTCAAAAAAATTGTGAAGACTTAGAAAGTACTAAGGCCCAATTATTTCAGTTGTGCTACTGAATAATAGACTGAAAAGCAAGATGCCTGGAGTGCATCAAAGACCTAGTGAAGGTCTATAGAGATGCCTGTGTTATTTTAGGAAGAAATATGTGCAGCCTAAGTAATGTATAACTACTGCATTTAAAGATCTATGGCATGAAGAGAACACAGGGTTCTTCTAGTGACAGGAGCTTGAGAGCATCCTTGGCAGAGGAATAAAGTGACTAACTACAAAGTGTATGATATTTCCATGATGGAAGATGATAATCAGTTGGAGAAGCAATATAAAACAGATAAGGAACAGGATAAAAGTAGATGGAGAGGAGCCATAGGGTTGAGGTGCTGGACAGTGAGGTACCTCCGCGAGCTGTGCAAGTGCCCGTACCCTGTGCTGCACTTTCCGCCCTCGGCAGGGAAACCTGGGGGAAGGTCTTGTGTTGAGCTGGGCAGCTGGGCGAGGCGAAGTGTGCATTGTCCCTGCAAGAGAGGGGTTAGAAACAAGCTTGGAGCTACCCACCGCAGTGAGCAGCTGCCCCAGGGATGCCAGTAATCTCAGTGGTGCCCTGGGCGGTGGGGGGCAGGGGGCCGTGGGGGAGGCAGCTTTGGGAAGACGGCCACCACTTCAGATGTGGCTCTGCTGGGTGGCTGCAGGTTGTGGCAACAGCTCTCCAGGACATGCGGTACCAGCACCTGCTGAGCCTGCACAGTGTGCAGCTGGATGCCGCTGTGTTAAAGGAGTTTTAAATTCCTCCCTGAAAAAGCAGTATGTGGAAGGGCTTCTACGGGTTTGAATCGGTCCTTGCTTGACAAGCAGGAGTGGCTCACGGCATTCTCTGAGGCCAATAAATCCTCTCACAGACCTGTCTCAAGCACGTGGGATATTGCTCTGACCTTGGGGTCTCTGATGTCAAGTGTGGGCTCACAGTGTGTTGTGGTTTAACCCCAGCCGGAAACTAAGCACCACACAGCCGCTTGCTCACTCCTTCCCGGTGGGATGGGGGAGAGAATTGGAAGAATAAAAGTGAGAAAACTCGTGGGTTGAGATAAAGGCAGATTAATAAGTAAAGCAAAAGCTGCGCACACAAGCAAAGCAAAACAAGGAATCCATTCACCACTTCCCATCGGCAGGCAGGTGTTCAGCCATCTCCAGGAAAGCAGGGCTCCATCACGCATAGCGGTTACTTGGGAAGACAAATGCCATCACTCCGAACATCCCCCCCTTCTTCTTCCCTCATCTTTACATGCTGAGCATGACATCGTAGGGTATGGAATATCCCTTTGGTCAGCTGGGGTCAGCTGTCCCGGCTGTGTCCCCTCCCAACTTCTTGTGCACCCCCAGCCTCCTCGCTGGTGGGGTGGGGTGAGAGGCAGAAAAGGCCTTCACTCTGTGTAAGCACTGCTCAGCAGTAACTAAGACATCCCTGAATTATCAACAATGTTTTCAGCCCAAATCCAAAACATAGCCCCAAACTAGCTACTATGAAGAAAATTAACTGTATCCCAGCCAAAACCAGCACACAGTGTGAGAGCAGAAACAGGTTTGAGGTGGCCCCTTGTGCCTCTTGCAAAAACTCCTCAGACAGTCAGTGAGGACCAAGCCACACTCTGAGACCAGAGAGTTCGGCGTTACATGAGGCAGAGTCATATTATTTAAGCGGGCATTAGTGGAACCCGAGATCCTGATTGTATGATCTCAGTAATGAATTAATTCTTTATGGCCAGAGATGAACACGAGAAAAGCACACAGGAGGCCAGGCAAGCCGTGCACAGCCTTTGTGGCGAGCGGCAGGAGCTGTTTCAGAGTGATAAACAGCTGAACACTGTGCTGGTGTTAATGCAGCCACTGAGAGAATTTCTCCTATGTTAATCTATGAATTTCATAGCCCAACACTCCATTACTTATTTATAGATTTATAGCTCTTCCCCCTCCCTCCCCCCAAGCATCTGGCTGCTGTATATGAAACACACAGTTGCAATTACAAAATGTCTTCTGAAAAACTATCACCACCCCTGTCTGCTGCTGCTGCACGTCGGTGTAGCAGGCAATTACAGACTTTGCACGGTACTTGTTGGCTTGGCACCTGTGGGCTCAGGAGCACCTGCTGAGCACCCAGGGCCGGACCAGTGCCACCCAGCGCCCACCCCACACTCTGGCTCAGCTTGTGCCAGAGCTGGGACCAGTTGCCGTGCCAAGGCGCAAGACGGGACCCATGGGCAGGGACCCTTTCCTCTGGCAGCAGTAACAGAGGTCTCTGTTGCACCTCAGAGGGACGTAGGTGGCTTTGGTCCTCCCTACTGTTCATGTCAGAAATAGAAATAGATCAGTTAATATATTTTGGGTCTGCTGCATCATCTTCTCCCATTTGCAGTTTTTTTGTTATGCATGGGAGCAATAATCCTACATGTGGCAATTTACTCCTCTCAGGGACTGTGTTTTGGGCTGTCTCTGGGCTGGGGCGGTATCGCTGCATGTGTTGTGTAGGGGTGTCTTTTAAATGATTTTGCGCATGTATTTTTATAGTTTTTAATTTTTGCTGTGAGCTACATCTGAGCTGTATGTTTCATTGACTGCAGGAGCTGGGATCCTCTTTGGAGCCCTGCAAGGGGAAAGGCAACTGCGGGACCGTGGCCCATGCATGGAGGCTATCTGGCTACTGGCATCTCCAGATGTAGTCCTAGGACTTGACAGAAATAGGGAAGCAAAGCATTGCTACTGCTGTGAGAGATTCAATGAGAAAAGCGGTCTTTTGAAGATAAATGTGTTACATATGCAGCACGAGTTTAGGAGGGTAACTGGTACCTCTAATAACAGCCAGAAGCAAACAGATAGCTATGAGAGAGTACAGCGCATGCTTGTATGTACCACAGTAGGTCATGCACATAATGTTTTCTGCCAGACAAGATTTCTCTATGTGTTTCAAAGATAGCCCCAAGAAAAGTGTTTTTCAGCAGTCAAGATGTGAAGCTAAAAATGCAAAGAATAAAAACTGCACAGTCACTGGCAGAAGTCAACATTCGCTACCTGTTATCACATTGTGCTTTCTAATGTGTCTCTATTATTTCCACACCGTGTGCTGTGCTGAAGTGCAGAGATCTTGGTTATGGCAGCTACTTTTGTTGCAGTGCTGATGGGGGGTTCAAGGGCCTGACATCCAGCTGATACCTGGTTCCTCAGTGTGAGTGCAGAGGCTTTAGGAGCAGCTGCCTCATATTATTATATTTTACCTTGCAAGTGCTTCAGTTGGGATGTATTATGCTGCAAAGCTCTTTTTGTCTTTTTAGCACTTCTGCCTCATCTACTTTTGTGTTCTCATTGAATATATTTGTGGGGTCTAGGTGTTACTGCTGGCATCTTTGCGTTTTTCTGAAGCTGAAGGATACCACATAGGTCTGTAGAGATATACTTTTTTCTTTTTTTCCAATATATTTTTAATGATTAGTTTTAAAGATATCACATTTGTCTTTTAAAGATTATTGCTGAACTGTTCTGATGCTGTTGACAAAATTGCTATGTAATATTCTTCTATGGTTGTGTCAGTGCTTCATAATATTTTACAAAGATTCTGTTCTATTTAAGTGAATTTGATTTTCTGTTGCCCATTAACTTCCCAAGTATTTTTATATAATTGTTTCACTTACAGAATAATTAAAAGATTATTAAAAAAAAAAAAAAAAAAATCCTGTTTCTAGTCCAGGCAGGTTTGCAAGTGTTAGCAGGAAGTTCAATGGCAAGAGCTGAGTCAAATCTAAAATCCTTGATTAGCAGCTTTAATCCTACTCTAAAAGGAACTACACAGATAGATAGCTCTCTGCACCTGTCAAAACCTCTATCGTAGTCATAATTTTATTTATTTTACCACATTATTGAAGTCCTTTAAATTCAAGTCTTCTGCACAGGAGAGCTGTGTCTCATCATGCCATGGACTGAGTAGGTGAGATAAGCCCATTTTCCTCTAAGGAGGTGTTTCAGTAGGAGAAATAATCAATGCAGGAAGAGAATAATTTCCTAAGTTTCAATGCTTTTGTTACACAGCTGTCATCTTTAAAATTCAAAAGTTCCATCTAGAGGAATCCTATTTCATGAGCTTGGTTTTGCTGGCCTTTTAATGTGTGTCATGTTCACTGGCTGAAAATAGATTAATTCATTCTTTTTTCTCAGTTTTCTTTGTTGAATACCTATGAATTCCATTGTTTCTTCCTGGCAGTTTTTGAAACAACACTTTAACATCAGTATTCCCTGCTTACACTTAAGATATCGTTTCCATGTTTCTGTTTATCGAGCGTGCTGAAGAGAGAGAGAAATTCTGTTCATGTCTCACTGTCACTTATGAATTTGTAGCCCAGAAAGTTACAAGGCTCAGATTTTCCCATCAACAGAAATAAAATATATCCTTAAGCAAAAAAATATTTAGAGTAGCTGAACAGACTCTGGCAACAGTGAAACCATGTAATAATATAGAAAATACTGAATGCAGACATACCCACTGAGAACTAATATTTCTGCAAATAGACATAAATCTTTGTTCAGTTTGTTTTAGGAGTCACTGTTTCCAAGTCTTTTTTTCTTAACCTGTAGAGAAATCTGGAAAAAAAATCCAGCTGAAATGCCAACACAAGCAATTTTCTATTATCTTTTGGGGTTAGGAGTTAAATTCCTGTTGATTTTTTATCTAAAGAACCTTTTAGGCCCTTCTGCAGCTCAGATACTTCAGTTTATCTTTTCTAATATTCTTTGTTTGTCAGACAGAGATAAAATACCTTGGTAATGTTTAATAATGAAGTCTCATATCTAAAACTATACTAGGATGATCTTTGTATTCAGATGTGTGGAATTTGCCTAAGACAGAAGCCAGCTTTCTAGGTGTCAGAGAGAGAAGTTTTAGCTCTCAAAACCATGTTAGCAAAAGGCTGGCATGGTGCAACTGATGGAAATAAATAACTTAAAAAATAACTACAGCAGAGGTGTAGTGTACGTGGGTGCTATACTAGAATACTGAGGGCAGGGCAGCAAGGTTGAGATTGTAAAAGCAAGTTACCCAGGCTATGTCTGTATGGCTCAGTAAAACTAAGGGGGCACTACAGCTGAGTTATGTGGAGTAGTCTGAATTTATAATGCTTAGAGCTAGTCCCTTAGTAGCAGATTTGTGTTGGAAATATCTGATTGAAACAGTCCAAAACAGAGCTTGCAAGGCAATAACCCAAGAATTAACTAGTATGAATGATCAGAAGGCCAGTGATTGCACTGGATCCTTGGTTATCTTTTACTTAGAAGTAAAGATTTCCCTTTAATGACATGGTTCACATAAAAAACATAGGTACCTTTGAACATACAAGCAATGTGAATTCAGCTGAGCACAGGAGGTAAAGTGCGTTTCTCCACTTACATATTTTTTTCTTTCAAGCTCAAGGTAACATGACTTAATTTTTTCCTAATTACCTAATTTTACCCAATTAATTAGAAGCCAGATCATATTTCTGATTTTCAACCTAAGGCTTATTTCAATTTTGATTATGTTGTACAAAAAATAGAACTTCTTTACAGTGTTGTCTAGTTTCTTTTTCTGCCAACATTTTCTGAAATTTTTAGATGTCATTATGAAGACAAATTAAGGTCAATTTCATAACCTCAGGCTTAAATTTGTTTGTATTTTTAATGAAGCCACATTGTAGTATGCAATCACAAGTTACTTTATCTAATCTGACACCTGCCACCTGGTTTCTGTCAATGTTGACTTTAGAGTTTATTGTAGTTGCCCTCAACTTTCTCCCTCTTCATTTTGTAACTAGCTTTGCAATTAGGTAATGTTAGGAATTCAGCAGAGGCAAAACGTACGTTTTCATGATTTTTACTACGTGTTGTACTGTGCTTATGAGATGATAACCACGTGGATGTTTCTGAACAATTGGATGCAATTAACTGTGGTGAGAAGTTTGCTTAGAAGATATTTCATGTTCTGCTTAAAAATGTGGACAGCTTTACAAAGATGCCGAAGGACTGCTGAAGTCTTTTCTTCCTCAGAGTGTCCAGAATTGGCTAATTACACAGCAAAGCCGGGACGAAGCGCTTAGGTTTAGCCACTGAAGTGGCTAAAAGCGGACAAAGTCTTCCTCGGCCTTTTTTGATTTACAGTTCCTTTCAAATTGCCAGTGTAAGCTGGAGCCCTTCTACAGTGAATTTCATCCCACAGACTATGGGATTGTTTTTCTTGGTTACCTTTCAAAACCCCATCAAGAACTATTTCATAGCTGCCTCTGGGTCTGCAGGTCACAGGCTGAAAAGCACATCTCTGTGTCCAGTGAGGGGAGTTGGTGACTACAACGAGTTTTGAATGGCAGATGATATATCTTGGGTGGTGAGGTTTCTGAAGTAGACATCTCGGGTATCTCAAGGTAGGTGGAATGGGCATGGGATAAAATACAGAGGTAGAAAGTTGAAGTAAATGTTCACAATCTTTTGAGCGAATACTGGTGGAAATAGTATCTCCTTGATATTCCACTTGAAACAGGAGAAACAAACTCTGAAAAAAGTCATCATAATGAAAATCTCAGCACTGGCAATCATTAATTTCAAAGAAGAGGACCTTCCAGTCTTTGCCAGGACCACGATCTGATGCTGTGGCCTTGTAGTTAAATGCTACTCCGTACAGTCTGCACTAAAACCCAGGGACTATGTTCTTGTTTGCTCTTCACTGTGTTATTGAGGTGGTGAAATTATGGTTCAGTGCCAGCAGAAGGCCAAATTAATGGATATGTCCAAATGTATTAAAAAATAAGTTGCTCAGTGAAGGTCACCCATTTATTTGCACGTATATTTGGTTTACTCACTAAGCATAATTTCATCTCACAAGTAATAATATTTGCACAGTGTAATTTCAGAAAAGACTGTGGTCCATAAAGAACTTCCCAAACAAGATAACTGTGAAGCAGATTTAATTGCAAGAATTTATTGTTCTTCAAAACAATGAGGCTGTTTAATACAGGTGAAACACGTACTAAAAATCCAGGAAGCAGGCAGTGCAAAGTCTACAACATCCTTAGTTTCACGACCGTGTCTGTACATGCTCACCATCCATCAGCTGAAGTTCCTAACTAGCTGTCACATGAAATGTCACTCCAGAGTATGTGCATTTGCTTTTTTCATGACGGTACTTGCACTGAAACTTACTGTCCATTAAATCTTAAGTTGTGGTCTAAACTGATAACAACTCCAACCCAGAGAAACATTTAAATATACTTTAACAATTAAGTTAAGCACAATTTAAGTGCTCCCTTAGTTGGGACCCAGGAACTGATCTTTGAATCTCCCATGCCCATGACTCATTATTTAGAAGCCCAATTTTTTTAAGGCAGTAAACAGCTGATTGGTGCAAAGTGCAAACTGCCCTTGTCTGAACTGTGGAGAAACCTCAGGAAGACGGACTGATGCTTCCATAAATACAGAGCAGAAAATGGACTTTTTCCCAGTGGAAAGTGTATAATTTAATCAAGGTGGAAACATTGCATGGGAATGCTGTTTCCAACATAATTTTTTTTTAGAAAATAAAATCAACCATTCAAGTATTTTCACTGCCGAGTCTTGGAGTCTCAATGCTTAAAGGGAAAGTTTTTTACATGAACACACATACAGGATCAGGCTATAGCTGGCATTTGAAGGAGAATGAATGAATTACTAGAGGCTACCAAATAAAATTTATAACAAATTCCCTTCCTGAGAAAGCAGCAGAATTTAAATGACTACTTGAGTGTATTCATTGCCAACATCTGCCAAGAACATTCATAAAAGGAGATAGGCTAGAGGTGGATTTCAGGATGATCTTTGGAGGCTGAGGACTTCACTTTCCATTAGATAGATACGAGGGCAGAGATAGGGGACTTTTATGTAAATTTGATTAATATAAGTCCCCAGACATATATAATGTATCTCCAGCCATCAAAGTATGATAGAATTAGAAACAGGACAGGTGATGTACTTGCATCCTTTCCCTAAAGTTCTCATGGGGTTATATTGAGTGCGGAGATCACTTTGGTAACAAATCCTCCCCAGGGCTCTCAGCAAAAAAATGTTCCATGTCTTCATTGTCAGCATGACCAATGAGAAAACTTCTGTTCAATTTTGTCTATTTTGGACTATGAATGGGCAAAACTTTCAGTATGAAAGGTTACAAATTGCTGAATTTGTGTTCTAAGAAAGCAGCTCCTCCTAAAACCTGCAACTTCCAAATATTTTCCTCTGATTGGGAACTAACCATGGAGCAGCACAGAGAAAAATGTGCTGAAAGATTCTAATGAAATGAACTTTAAAGCAAAAATTGTTCTGGAACCTTAAATAATGGGTCACTACCATTACTGTATTTTTATTTACTTACACATCAGACGACTGTTTATTTTTGCCTTAGCATAATGTGGCTCTCCTTAGCTATGAAAGCAAAATATTGATGAGTCAGGTAGCTAAACCAAGATGCAGAATGCAGGATGCTTCAAATAATGCCAAACATTTTATGTAAGATCTATCTAATTAGAAATTAGTTCCCTACTTAGTAGCAGACAACAGATGTCTCCAGAAGTAAAGTACCTTTCTTTCATCAGTCTTATCTACATAGGCTGGATCTGGATCCTGACCATGCAAATTTATTTTCTGTAGTAGTAGCTGTAGTTATACATGTTGTATATTTATATATCATATATACTTGGGTGAATTTCCTTTCTTTTAATTGAACTAAATTTGAACTCCTAGTTCTTTTCTTATCTTTTGGCGCTTCAAAATGAAAAATATAATAACAATAGTAATAGCAATAACAACAAGGAGCTTCATCTTAGAGGTCCATACAGACTTTAAAACATGGATAGAAGAAAATAATTTTCACTTTTTCTGCATTTGGCTTTGTTTCAACTTTGGAAATTAGCTGATAGGATTACAGATGAACATATACCAGCCAGAAAGTTGCATACCACCAACTAAAACTCACCTGAAGTAACCCTGATGTTGTACAGCAGTGTCTTTCAGATGGTAAGACTGCCAGAGCAGGAGGATGACGTAAACTAGCTGGGAACTCTGTGAAATTACCAAGTGAAGACCTTCACCTCCAGATTTGAAACCAGTGACTGATACCTGTGCTTGCCTGACGTCTGCTAGCAGAGGGAGTTGGGATCCTGCATTTACTCAGACATGTTCAATAGCGTAGCCAGCCGCAATGGTCTTTTTTTTGCCTCCCTGACACATTGCTGACCCTTTAGCGCTATTGGAAGAGGTTTTGTGCTGAAAGGCAGATGTAGGTACATTCGATGAAAATGCCTTCACAGGCCTGAGAAGCTCTTCAGTGTTTATTCTCTCTGTTTTGACATTAGGTGCTTCACCTCATCTGTTTTGCCAGCTGCCTTGGAGAGATGTGTTTCTGTAATGGCTTATCCTGTAAGTTAAACGGCAACAGTTAAAGCAGATCGTTTGTGGTACGAGCTGCTTTGCATTGATACATATCAGAAGGTCATTAAAATCCAAATAGCAGTAGGTGAAAAGCTCACTGGCACAACAGGTACTGTGTTTTGACATAAATGATAACTCATTAGCAATTTTCAAAGGTGGGCTTTTCAAAGTAGAACTGTCCTTTGAAAAATTAACCAGGCCAGAGGATCGCAGAACATGTTACAGGTTTTTAGCTTCTTGCCATCGTGTTTGGACAAGTATCTCATCTTCTCCTAGCACCACACAGGTCACTCGCTGCAGCTGAAATAGCAGAAGCTGATCCCTCTTCTGCTCTTTGAAAATTTGCATGCTCAACACAAATATTAAAAGGGCAACATGCAGCTTTATTCCTCTCCCAAAACATATGGGAAAAACATTTTTTTTTTCTGGTAGTCTTTTCTACTTTTCTTGTCATCTTCTCTGGGGTATTTAAGAAAGTAATCCCAAGGATATTCAAAGCTAACAACAGTGAGAAGGAGCAGAACGCTGCTAAGGCTTTAGATGTTCCACACCAGGTCCTTATGGCATTAACTAATGAATCCCCACAGCACTTCCAGAACTGCAGCTTGCGCTAAACATTTTGTTGTCTGGACTCCATCCTATATTATAAAAATCAACACACAGATATTGAAAGTAACTGAAGAGTTTATATGTCATGTACAGCGCTAGCCAGCTGGTGACTGGGCACCAGGATGAAAATGTAGGAACCAGGGATCTGACTTCAGGTCTGTGTGAGTTGTTACGGCTTTTCTACGTTTCCTATTGCCTGAAGTGCTTCTGAGTATGGATACATATGTCAGAGCAAAACACAGACATGCACCAACCCCTCACACATTTCTGTCATTTGTAAAAAAGCCCAGGCCTGGCAGGCTGAGCAGAGTCATGGTGTGCTGTAGACAAGCAAAGAATGAGGACTACAGGGCTCATATCCTGGGCTATGTCAGCAGCACCCAGCTAGTAAGTATAGACACAACTAATTACTGTAGGGCAAGTCCTTTTTCCTCTGTTTTTCTTCCCCTTTTTAATCACCTTGTATTTTTAATTGTAATCTCTGGTGGACAGGGAGAACAAGTGTTGCTTAGAAGTGTGGACAAAAGTTTAGCATGACTTTAGTTGTTCCAAAGCCAGGAGTGACTTGGCAGGACTTCCCAAGAAACAATCACTACGACCTTAGAGGCAAGGCAGCACTATTCTGTATGCTCTATAAATCCTACTCTGCCACACATCTTAGATATTTTAAATATATTTTAGAGATGCTCAAACAGTGTATTAGCACTGTGCTTTCCTTGTATACATCAATATGTAAGGTGACTAAGCAAGTTCCTGAGTTACCATGGAACCGAACTGCACAGATCTTGGGAGACAGTGAAAACTAATAAAACAGAATGAGAGAATAACTCCCTGGGAGCTGGATTTCCAAAGTGCAAATAGCTGAACGCCGCATCAAATATACTTTTGCCCCTTTCTTAAAAGATAGCAGATGTGGATGAACTTTGCTGGTCAGATTCCATTGTTGGGCACATCCATGATGTACAGCTGGGGTATTCTTTGCAGAGAAAATACAGCCTAGCATTTCCCCTGAGGTGAATTTCTTAAGCCTCTGTGTCTCTGTTGGACTCTGCTAGAACCTCTCAACTTGAACAACACATGCAGCTTCTTCCTCCTTTCATCCCGGCAAGCACTGCCCCCAGCGCTCATCATCAGGGGCACTGCTCTTGCAAAACAAAATTTGAGCACCCACCCTCCTCTTGGGCAGCTGCGGTGCAAGAGAAAGGAAAGAGTGTTCCCTCCTGAGCAACTCAGGAAATGCAAGCAGCCTTAAGAAAGGGTGGGATTCATTTTGCTAAATGCGAATACTTTCCTGTGAGCAAGAGGTCCAAGTCACTGGAGAGAAACGTCTGCTTTTAAGCTTCTATTTTTGCCTGAGATGAACAACAGCATAGACCCCCTCATCATTGTATTGATTAGATTGCCATCGATTATCAGACCTTCAGATGCCTGCTCTGCTGGAAGCATCAACACTGCGGGGGAACCTCATGCAAAGCGCTCTTCCCCAGCAGCCTCTGGACAGCCTGTCTGGTTGCTCTGAGCATTTTGTCCTGGATGTTCATGTGGCCAGGGACTTGGTCCTTGATTGACAGTATCCCCTCTTGCCATTGTCACCTCTTCTCATAAAAACAGTTAATTTTGCTCCTCAAAATCTGAATCTGGGGAGGGAAGATAAAACTCAAAGGATGGGAGTGGGGACTGGAAGATCTCTGGAGACCAGAATGTTTCATTCTTTCTTCACAGAAGTAAAATGTAGAAAAGCTTTTATTTTTCTGTTTCGTGTGGGCATTTTATAAATGACTGGGTGGATTAATTTGTTTTCCAATCCAAGCAGCTTTGTTAGCCAATTTAACATAGATTCCTGTGTGTATTGGGAGAAATCAGCTATACTCCCATTGATTTTCTCAAAATGTCTCAAAAACCCTACAAGTAAATGCCACAGAAATGTGTCCAACTTTTAGTGAGGCTAGAAATTACTTAACAATCTCAGGTAGATATTAGGAATGGTTGTCCCTGTGGGTCAGGTCTTGCAGGAGAAGTAACCAGCTAATCAGCTATTATTAACTACTTTTTTCCTATGAACAATAGAAAAATCTGAAACACTGAAATCTTCAAACCCCAGAATGGCTCACATCAAGCTTCTGCTTAAAATACTGTCTATGTTGGACTCTTTGGTCATATGCAAGGGGGACACCAGAAACAGCCAATACTCTACAAGAAAGGTGTTGGTTTATTTAACCAATGCCTGCTTTCTTTGGGCAAAGAGATTGTTGCCTGAAGAGGGGAATGGGATGCTGCTGCTGTTCAGCTGTGACCTTCTCCCTTCCCTTCACGAGATTTTCTGCTGGGGGATTGTAGGTGGGGATGGGGGAGCTGCTTTTTGTGGCTGCTTGTCCTCGACTTCTCCAGGAGCAGTAACTGCTACTTGCATTGCAGGAGACAGGACTGGGGCATTCCCATGTTGGAAAATACAGCTATTGAGCATTTGGGCAGTCACTCTCCCACTTCCATGACTCATGAGCTACTTCACCAGGACGCATGCCACAGGAGGCAATGACCGGCCAAGGAGCCCATGAAAGCAAGGAAACCAGGTAGGACTTATCTGCATGTGATTTTGGACTCTGGAAAATCTTCTGAAGCCTTCTAGGGACTGAGTCCTCTTACTGTTCAAACAGCAAGGGATGGCAACATTGTGCCAGGCCACTGGGATGCGTGGTTATGCCATGCATGCGAGTTTGTGGGCTGTCACTTCTCCACTGTAAGAAAACTCTGCAAATAAAGTGATCTTACCTTGGTATGTTTTGTTGCCCTGGCAATCACAGGGATCGTTTGAAAATGGAACAGAAAAGAATTTTAATTTTTTTGTAATGAAGAGACAGAATGAAGCCATTTGGAAAAACACCCACACAAACAAGAGAAACATCTTCACCTCAAGAATTTTTCTCTCTGGGATCTGCATGGGAAACTTGCTCCCAGGAAGGTGGATGTCTCAGAGCACCTGGCCTTTTTGCGAGACAAGGGAAAAATACCTAAGTAGAGGCTACGGTACTTTGTAACTTCTCATGTACTGACTCATCTTGAAAACCCATGAAGGCTGTCTAGCTATCTTGGGAAGCATCTAACCCCTCATTACTCTGAAAAGTAATCCTTCAAGACTCACTTAAACCAGTGAACTGGAGGATTATGTTCATTGTAGTGGGGAAGTTCTGCTTGCGGCAGATCAATCTTCTGATAGCCGGCATGACCCTGTGACGAGGAGGAGGAGGAGGGAGGAACATGATGCTATTTTTGAACTTCATAAAGCTTCCCCATAATCCATCATGAAAATTGGTGGATCATGAGGGATATCAGTTAATTTAGCTAGAGTTCAGCTGAGTTTGTTTTTCCTAGAGAAGAATTTTTACTGCGTCCATTAGGGATTTTTAAATTATTTTCAGCGAAGGAGATCACGGAGGTTCCCATCCCCTCCTTGAGAGCTGGTGCTGTGCAAACAAACAGCAAAATTCACTTCGCCTTGAACAATTTGCAAACTATAAACAAGTACAAACCCCAGCAAACAGATTCAGCAAACAGGCTGGGGAAGCATAAAATAACAGCCAGACAGTTATGACCAGCATGAGATTATTATGATCAACAATCTAAATTATTATTGTACATCCCTAAGTAGCCTATTCTGGCAGCCCCATAAAGTATGTAACACACTGTACCTTCTGTTGCTCCATATCTTTATAATTGGTTGCCGGTAATTTCTGTCTTCATCACAGTATTTGATGTTCAGTGCATTCTTGATTATTTCTTCCGCTGAATGTAGTCAACAGATAAAATTGACATTCACAGCGCTTGCAGTTGCCTGGGTTCTGCAAAATTTTTAAGTTCCAGTAGTTGCAAACCAGTCTTGATTTAAGTTTAAAATAAGTAAGATACAATTAAAATAATTTAATTGACCATCAAAAAGCTTAACTTCAAATGAATTAAAACCCTGTCTAAGATATATTGTCACCTCATAGTCCGTTTGCTATAATTTGAGCACTTTTATCAGCAGAGAATCTTACCAAAGGCTTCATGAACATGAGAGACGATGAAAGATCAAAGCATGCAAACAAATCCTGCTAACAAACTCTAGCAAAAGGGGGTTGGTTTGTAATTAAATATGAAGCCCACTCAAACAAATATTTGGAAACATTGAAGTGGGATCCCACTGTAGCTTTTGGCGGGGTGCACGATACGTATTGTGAAGACGCCTTTGTCCTGTTGCCACTGGTCTGACCAGAAGCCATGTGTGGGGAGCCTCATTGCACCTCTCTTATCTCCCACCAGCATCTTCCTTTTCCAATGCTGTGCTTCCAGATACCCTCACAAATCAGCAGCTAATTCAATAGAGTAAAGAAGCAGCGAGCTTGAAAATATTGCATTAAACCCCTCAGCTCAGCATCAACACGTGGAGGTGCCTGCTGGGAAGAGGGAGAACTTGATCAACTCCATCTCCCACGATGGAGTACCAGTCATCTGGGGGGTTTGACAAAGTTTCTCATGCCTTCTGGAAAAGGTTCAAGAAGCAGAATTTGCACTATGGGTTTTTGTAAATCCTTTTGCCACTAATGGTACTACTATTAAACAAATCTTTTGAGGTAGCATGTGAAGGCTGTGACTAATTTGCCTTTGCCCATGGTTAAGCAATACAAACTGCTTCCCTGGACTCAGAATAATAGACTGAAATATTCCCATTTCCTGCAGATGAGTGAAAATAAACAGATCCAATCTCAGTTGAAAGAATGTAAGTAGAACAGGCCTTCATTTGTAGGGGAAAATAAACTCTGCTGATCCCTTAGATCTGGGAGTATAAACAGCATTCTTTTTCTCCCAGGGCAGTGTATAATGTGAGTGCATGGGTTGAACGTCTTCAAAATAAACAGCTAATCACCTTTTCTGGCCTAATTAGGTTATGTTCTGGCCCCTGGCTCTAGGCCTCATGCAAACTATTTTCTCCAAAGCAGTATTGAGGGAAGCCCTGCTCCTCTCCCAAGAAAAAGAGCCCATCCAACTCTCTGTTTGTTAGTTAACATTTGCTCCCTGAGGAAGTCCAGCTTGGGGATCTTCCTTGCAAGCTTGGCAGATCCAGGGAGAGAATATTCTCATCGCTTCCCGCCGGGAACAAATGTAACCCTTTCTTCCTCTCTCTGCTCATCGTGACAGATGAAATGGGAGGATGAGCAAAATCAGGGGTTTTTATTCTCTTTTTTTTTCTGGATTTGGGCAGTCTGCCTGTTCGTTGTGTATCAGCAAATTGTAACTTGCTAGGTTTTTCGTATGGGAGTTTATTCACTCTTTCCAAAAAGGTGATTTATCAGCTGTATGACTGTCTGTGTCCACTGCAAATGGTAACTAGTTAATCCATAAGGATTGTATAGGGCCACTGTTATTACTATGGTATGGCAGACAGGGGACTGAAGTACAGATGTGTTGTAAGACTTGCTCAAGCCAACACTTTGCAAGGAAAGACCTGGGAGCGCAGAAGTTGCTGACTGAAGCTCACGGGCTGGACCCTGCACTGCTGAGTCCTTAATGGGGCTGCTGCGAGTGCCGGTGCACTTCAGCTGCTGCACTGTGATTATTAGCAAATAGGATTAATACAGAGAGAAATCAGTGGCAAAGGCCAAGTGGATTTTTAAGCTCTGGTTTATTAAGGCTTTCTGGAGCGTAGGGTCTGTAAGAGGAGAAATAGCTGACCAGATTCAGAGCATTTCCATATTTGCACTTTTCTAGATTTCTCTTCAAGTGTGCTTAGATCTCTGAATACCTTCCCATTTTCCATTGCTCTTTTTAAATAGCTGTTCTTCCGTATCAAAACCACACCGTCCTAACTTTAATCCCCCTTTCAAAGTTTCTTTTCATCTTAAGAACTGCTAAAGGTGCTTAAACTGTAATTTCTGGAGGTGCTAATTTCCTCTCTTCTCCTTTCTGACCGAGGCTTGCAGTGGGGCTGGGACAGAGCTGCTGAGGACCGCAGCGGGGTCAATCTTTCCCAAGAAGTTGTCCATAGGTGGGTACCAGCCTCGTCATGGCCAGTTCAGTTTCTTCGTGGCACCACTTCTGCATCCATTGGCTGCAGGAAGCAGTTACTGCATCCAGCGCCATGTCTAAAGGCACAGACCCTTTTTTAGTGCCCTTTCTCCAGACCGAGGAATGTTTGGCCGTCCTGTTGGCAGAGATCCTGGTGCTGAGCCTCAGCTCTTTTGAGCCTCTCAGATGTATGTCCCCTCACAGTTTTTCTTGCCTGTGACTGCCTTTTAGTAACAACAAGCCAAGGAAGATAAGAAAAGCTGAGCAAAGACATTTCTGAGCCACAGGCATTTAATTCTCTAGGACGCCCTTAGAAGTAAATGTTTATATATGCTGCCTGGTTTGGTCACACTTCTCTGTAAGCGCCGTGTTTGTTGCCCTGGGGGCCAAGGTGAGACACTGCCACTGTCCCAGCTGCTGCCCCTGAGCACCCAAACCATCCCTGCCCCCTCCCAAAATACATCTCCCTCCTCTCGCCGAGGAGCCGCGGCTCCATCCGCAGCTGGGACCCACTGCAGAAAATTGTATAGGTCTGGGGCGGTGGTGGAAAGGGAGACGAAGCCGCGATAACCCCATGGTGAGGGCTCCTTGGGGGACAGGGCGCGTGTGCTCAGCACAGGATGGGAGGCGTAATGAGACAAGGAGGCAACAGCACGAAGAGCTTTCACAGTTTAATAGACGTATTTCACACTGTCACAGCATCTTCGCGAGAGCTTGGTTCCCGGTTTAGGGATCTGAACAAGTGACAGACTGCATGGAAGGGCTGTGACAGGGAGGCGTCTCCCCTCGAGCCGCGCTCTCAAAAATCTTGATGACGGATGCAAATCACTTAGTGCCAAATTAAGAAAAGTATATTTAGGCACCTAGAGAAGTAAAGAGGCACTTAATAGGATTTTCAGAAGTGCATAAGCAGATTAGGCATCCAGCTCCTATTGAAATCAATGCTGATGGAGCATTTTAAAAAAAAAAATCTTGAGGTATCTCAGCACTGTTACAGCCTGGGTGTGTTTGCAGGGGGTGAGTGGGCTTAAAGCCATGTTTTGTTCAAGATAAGCCTTACAAGTAACAGAGCTCCCTGGTTGTACCAAGTCTCCAAAAACATAGCAGCAAGTTCTTAAGCTCCCGCAAAAGCTGAATTGCGTCGGCCTGTGAGGATAAAAGAGCAAGCCCTGGAGGGAGAGGTAATGAGCTCTGCATGCCTGCCTGTGTGGGAGAAGGAGCAGGACTTCTGCAGAGACAGAGGCAGAAAGTAACAAAGACCGAGACAGAGCAACCACTGGATCTTCACTGAAGAAAAGGCCTTGCGACAGCTTTTTTTGGTTACAGAGCTGGCTGGCAGGGGCTAGGCGAAGAAACTGCTGGTTGTTCGATTTTGACAGGGAAGCAGTGCTTTTGCAGTCCTTGTAAATAAGCTGGTTTGACCCAAAGAAACATCTTCCTCTGTGGCCAGTTTCTCCCCTGGCTAGAAAGTACTTGTCAGGACCTGGATTTTGCCTCACTCTGTGATTTATAGGTGGAGTATAATGCTGTAAAGTCAGTTCCTTTCTCTGAAACGCAGCTCCCAGTCTGTCGAACTGAAATCAGTCCTTATTTGCTTTACTGAGCAGTAGTGAGGATACATACATTAAGGACTGTGAGGCACTATGGTAACTGGGGCCAATTAGCTGCTGCCCGAGGACAGTTGCTCCCAGATGTGGGATATCAGACAACTGTGAACCTACAGAATTGCTAACAGATCACTCATTACTCTCCTCCTGAGACTTTTAATTGGGGAATTAACACATGGTATTTTTAGTGAGTGTCCTCAGAACATTTATCTTCTATGGCTTGTCAGTCCCTCAGGGAGCACTATTTGGGAAGCAACTGCTGCTCGAGGTGACAGAGAGGAGTTATCTCCTCTGAAATCCCTGTTGACATGAGTGGCTGATGCAGACAGCAGCAAAAGATATGCATGTCATAACTGCACTCCCAATCATATGAATAACATTGAATGAATGAAGCTATCATGTCAGGTACCTTATGGGCTGCTGACTCCAGCCTCGTACTGGTGGTTTCTAAACTGAACTTGGCTATAAACCTCTGCTACGAAGAAGACCAAAGGAAATGACATGCTGGAGAATTCAGAATGGTTATTAATGTGAAATGTGCTAGAAGAGTCAGGCAAGAGAGGGAGCTGATTTATGGGCCAGCAGACAACATTCAGCTAGGAAAGTCCTAGCTTACTAACTAGACAAGAAACTTGGAGGTAGGGAAGAAGACTTCTCTATGTTACATCTTACCTGATCAACACCATTAAAACCCAGTAGGACAAGTTTCTAGATGCTGCTGGGAGAAAGGAATTTCTCAGGGCTTCTGGCCTTTTTGCTTCATAACATCTTTCCTGTAAAAGTTAGACCCTTCTGACCTGACCGTGGTGGTGAAATGTCTGATGCATTGCAGTTCTTTACCTACCCAGAAGGAAAGCAAAAGGGTACCTTGATAGGCAATACATGCCTATATTTACTTACAATCTTTTCTCTGGGTTATAAGTGCTGAATTATTAGTGTTATGCTAATAAAGTCCACTTGAGCTCATGGAACAGTCTCTTTCTCATTTAGAGAGAAGTGAATTTGGCAATTTGCCAGCTGGCTAACAGGATATTAATCAGACAATACCTAGGGACCAACACCACTATATTGCTTTTAATCTTTTGACCAGTAAGGAAAACAGGAAGAAATCCATTTCCCTCCTTTCTTTGCTCAATGGGATAACCAGCTGGTACAGACTAGCTGCAGCTCAGCTCAATTTGGGAGTAAATATTTGGGTTTTAGCTGGGTAAATGAGAGAGCAGCGCTACTCTCTTTCCAGCTGCCATGCAGCCGGGTGCCATTCATGCTCACAATGGGGCTCTTGCAGGTCTTTGGCTCCCGGAGTCACGTATTAATAGCAGAATGTCACCTTGCGTTGGAAAAATGTATAGCTTTGCTCAGATGTGCCTGGAAAGGAAAAGTTTGTTTGACTGTGCCAGACAGTCATTTAAGGTGATGACCGCAGACAATGTTCAGGACCAGATTTGCAGCCTGTACACTGTCTGTGTAAGTGCAGCCCCAGGGAGGAGAGGAGGGGGCTTCCAGAGCAGTGGGGTGCCCACCGAGCAGAGACCACCCTGTGGCTGGGGGCTTGGTAGTGCAATGTGAGGGGTCTGGTTTGTTTGCCCCCAGATACGAACATATGAAATAGAGCTAGGAATGTATTATATTTCTATGTCCTCGCAGGACTACCCTTTAAGGACGATGGAGATGTCCTCCCTGAGCCTGCAGACAGTCCTGCAGCGGCTGCAAGGGGTGGGGAAAGCGCTGTCTGACCACACCTCTGCCGCCAGCTGAGGAGTCCAGGTCTACCCAGGGAGGTAGACCATGGCTGCCCAGTTTTTGTTGTGCTTTGCTCCCCTTCTCTGAAGTGTGGGTGTCCTGTGGAAACCTTTGGGGACTCTTTGGTGGGGTTTAGGCCTGAGCTGATCTTGCCTTGTTTCTGTGTGCTCAGATGAGGAACAAAAATGAATTACCTGGACCTTTAAGGCCGATTCTGTATTTTTTACACAGACCCTTCTGACCAGCAGCAAAAAACTGAAGAGTAAAAGCACTTTAATATCCTGGGGCACCTACATGGAGAGAAGTGGCTTAGTTCTTCTGCGTCAGTGCCCTTCTCCGAGACTCCTGGTGGGGAGAATCCATCCCACGGATGCTCCTGGCGGGACCATTTGTTTCCCGCACAGGCATAGCCCATCAAATCAGCACTGTCGGTTTGCTGCAGAAAATGGGGCCAGGGTTCTAGAGCAAGCTAGTCCTGCTGCAGCCCTGAAAAAGAGCAAGCTGTCTGAAAAGAAAAGACGCCATTAAATTTCCTTTCCACATGGTGAATGAAGAAGCTGTTACCTGGGGAAGAAAGGAAAAGTGTTCTTTTTGTTAGCTTTGTCCAGAGAGAAAGAGAATCTTTGAGGTATTTTCTGGCACGTGGCTCCTGTTAGGCTTCAGCCAGCTGAGCTGCCTTAAAAAGCACTGGAATGTAGTTTCAGCAATAATCCATCAACAGAAACAGAGGCAGTGAGGGTATTCTCTTGTACAGAAGTCCTGGGTGAAAACCCATACATTGTCGCTAAGATGTCAAAGAAAACAGATTTAACAAATCAACGTGAACCTTGGGAGCTGAACTCTTGGAATCTGTCTTTGCCCTGAACGATGGAAAATTGGAGCCATTGCTGGATGGGGGATGCCGCTTTTCAACTCCAATTTCAGACAATTGACTCAAACTCATCTGATGAACCTTTTGCGCTGATGAAAAAAATTAATTTCCCATCATTTTTTAAATTTATTACTCGGAATGCATAAGTATCAAATTAGAGATACAGCTTTTGGTGTAAGCCAGCATAATCCTTTTACCACTGAAACGTTCTGTTATATAGTATTTTGACTACTCTGTGTGTGTGTGAAATTGCTGTCTAAAATGTATTGCTTAAAACTGATATTTGCCTGTTTCAGGATAAACCTGTTAAAAAATTCTAAAAGGAAATGATGCAAAATAAAGTAATTTACTCTTCTCTTCATTGTCCTGGGTGGAAAATGCCTGAGTTCTGCATAGTTTCAAAGCACTTCTGAAGGAACTGAAATGGTTCAGTGTCATACTACAATGGTGTAATTTTTTATAGGCTAGTTAAATTATTTTCACCAGACAAAGAAATCCCTTACACTGACAGTGCTATATTTGCAAAGGAATGAGTAGTGTGCTTGCGTCGTACTGAGATCATGGAAGCACACTGCTCTGAACGAGCTGAGTTTGGTCCAGGCCAATACACAATAACGACTGATGTTTTGATAACACTTCAGTGGCGTGCAACAAGGGTTGATATCTCTGCTGCAACAATGGGTAGTCGTTGAAGATCTCAGCAGTGAGGCCAAAAAAAAAAAGGCAGCATTTTTGGAAGTGTTCTGCTTTTCCCGAACTCTCATTGAGATTGGGAGAGGGGACTTACTTAAACTAAGGGTGAAGACTGGTAAGCATTTATGGAGCTGGAGGTACCTCCTCTCTTCAAAGTCTGCTCTCAAGTCTGCTGAGAAGATTTCCATTGCCTTTCAGTCTTTGGACCAGTCCATATATGAAAGAATTAACTTTATTCCTACCTCTGGACCTATGAAGTCCATTGAGAAGTCTGTGTGAGGGAACTTGGAGTCATTCTGCTGGTTCTTGTGGGTATACTTTTCTGGAAAGAGAAGTTCCTGTTCTATGTTGTCTCCTAAGAACAAAAATCCCTAAAAACATCTGGCCCTCCATGTGACTTTTGTAATTTGCTTATACAATAATTTTCTTCTTCTGAATGAAGCCAGGAAAGAGTTTCCTGTCATATTTCAGGGAAGTTAGGTGATGTGCAGAGTGAATATGTCAAATAATGGAGTTCTAGTGTATAGCAACAAAGTCAACACTAATAAAAGTTTGCTGTCTTTCTAAAATGGTCTTGTGCATTAGAGTGTCAAATGCTCTAGGACTTATAATGCAAGAAGACAGGATGTTTCCAAGGCAATGAGATGAGGCTAATTAAAATGTCAGATAACACAAGTTTAGATTGTTTGAAACAGATCTTTATGTAAGATAATAAGATCTTCATTAGAGGGCCACAAACTTAACTTTTTCATAAAAAATAATCTTAACAATTTTTTACATCAAGTCTGACCTCTGCTGCCTACAAATTTGGATTGATATATCAAAATACATATTGCCTTTAATGTTCCTGTCAAACCTGAGCTGTGATGCATGGAGTTATTCCCTACTTGGAGGGATGCTTCTGTGAAACTTAGCTAATAAAAACGTGGCACAGCCGGTGACTGATGTCTGTTCTCCCAGGGTGTGTTAGCGTGGGACAAACACTGCGTACACATCCTCTTCTTGACACTGAAAAATGAGACACATCTAGTAAAAACCACAATATATGCTCTCATGATCTTGCAGTGACCTTCTCATCATCTTTCTCCCTCCTCACACACCTTTCTCACTTCTTGACTCTTTCTCTTCCTTCCCCGTAGGCTCTGAGCCTACAATTCATCTTGCAGTGAGGTCTCTGCCACCTCTGAACATGTCTTATGCTTGCGCACAGGCCGCTGGCAGGGTCTGGGCTTCTTCTGTGGGAGATCTCAGGCTGCTTTTTGCCAGCTTGGACCATGAGAGGACAAAGAAAAGAGCTTGTCCTGGTAAAATAAAGATATCCTTAAAAAATCGAAACAAAACTCAGCAAAGAATCCAAATCCCAGTTCCAGCAACCTGGTAATTTGTCAGTGCCAGGCGTCAGCCCACTATTAGTCTTTTTCTGGATAGAGATGACAGAGCTCTGTTGACAAGCTGTAGGACTTATTTCAGGAGCTGGCATCTGGCTCCCTGGCACATCCCTCTGACGGCTGTGTCACGCTTCTAGGAGCTGCCTTTGGCTCTGCAGAGGTTACAGCCCAAGCAGGCTGCCCGGCGCTCCCCAGCCCGCCTGCTTGGGAACCTTGCTACTTATTTCCATAATTACATGTCCGTGCACCGCTGCCCCCAGGCCTCTCTAACACCGAGCAGAGCCTGCCATGCCAGCAGAATGGGTGTCCCAGCACTCACACGCGCGGAGCACGAGGGAGAGGCTTCTCACCCATCCCCAGAGGGGCTGGAAGGTGCTTTTGCCTCTGTCTTAGCCTCCCTCTCCTCCCGCGTCCCTCTATCCCTTTTCCCCTGCGCTGTTCGCTCTCGTCCTTGCTCGGTGTCACGGTCAGTGGCACAGGACCACTGGGTGCCTCCCTGGGGCGCAAGTCCGCTCCATCCCTTCCTGTGAAAGGCCATGGCATCTGATCTGGAGCTTTCCTGCTCCCGCTGCAAGAACATATTTAGCATTTTAATATCGTTTCACATTTTTAGAAATAATTTATGTATGAACATACACAATGCTTAGTAATCATTTCTCAGATGAATGTGGAATTTTTCTAAAATTAAACTATCATTCTTTTCTCTTCACACTTGGCTGTCATATCTTTCTTAATGCAGATCAGTCATTGACTAGAGACACCTACTGTAAGAAGCTATTTTAGCTGTCTGATCAGTTATAAATTGATTTTAAAAGTGAAGACCGTTTTGAGGAGATAAGCTGGGTTTGGTAGGGAATGGAAAAAATAATTCAAAGGGGAAGTTTTGTATTTGAATGTAAGTGACTATTTACCTCTATCTCAGAGCAAAGACTGTAATCCAGGGGTCCTAACTCTCTTTCCTCCTGCTTTAACTCTTAGACCACAAATCCCCCACCCACCCTGGCCCTGTACAATGCAGAGCCCCTGAGGACCAGAGGCGGGTACCCCAGGGCAGAGCCCAAGGAAAAAATATTTCCCCTTTCAGTCTCCATTTGATACTGGGCAAAAGGAAAGGGGGAGATGATGTCTGAAGGAGCCTGGCTACTCTTCTGCTCTGAGGCAAGTCCCTTAACGCAAGAATGAAAAGGAATCCATTATGGTTAGTTTCAGAGAAACCTCTCTCCACCGCAGTATTTCCCCCCGCTATGCTTCAAGTGCTCTTCAGAGGGAATATTCATATCTTACGGGCAAAGAAAATGGCTTTGCTAACACAGTAGTGGTCTGCACAAAGCAAGAGCGAAGCAGAGAAGACTCACTGGATGCAACTTGGGAAGTTGGAAAAATGAGAACTGTTTTTCGATTTTCTTTTTTCTGCTTTTCATTCTTCAGGGCCAGCTCTGATATTGTCTGCTGGGGTTTGAACAAGGAGCTTACTTTTTAAGGCATGTCTGATTTCTCTCTTTGCATTTTTTTTTCTGTTGCTTGCACTGCCAGTTCCTAGTATGTAATTAAAAGTATGCAAACAGTGGCTGAGTTTTAAAATGAATTCAGTTTGAGTGAACACGCTTACAAACTTTAATGTTTGCATGCTGTGCCTACACGAACAATAGTTATGCTGGCACGAATATTGGATGAGAGTCAATTTCGAAGCCACACAGATAAATAAATATAGAAATCAGCTTCTACCTACAGGTACTTCTGTGCTTTGCTGGTTTGTTAAACCATTTCTTTTTCCCTAACAAATTACAGCTAAGCAACACTATTCAGATTTTGATTACTTATGATCAATCCACCTTGTCAAAAATTCTGAATACTGTTAATCAAATGCATTTGAATAAACAAATGGATGTAACAGTTGCAGCATGTTTGTACATATTCAGAGAGCAGAAAAAGAACCTAATAAATCAAATCAATTACAAATCGCATGTTCCTTGCACAGCTCTATTGTCCCCTGAACGCTTGTAATTGGGAGTTCAAAGACGAACATCTTTTGTTACTTTCGTAAAGTTTAAAGAGGCATGTTTTTTTAATGCCTAGACTTGCGGTTTCTCAGATGTGTACAGGATTTTCTAACATGCTCCATTTAATACAAAATTCAGGGCAGTTATAATCCTTCTCTACACTTGAGTTAGAAACAGAGTCCTGCGATAAGATTGCAGTTTTGGAGTGAGGCCAATTGCTAAAGAAAGTGAGTCTTTCCCCCCTTCCTTTCACTTATTAAAAGATACCCCTTGCTTGGCTTCTAACGAAGCTCCCTGGGAACCAGCGCTGCAGCCTGCATCAGCGGGAAGGTGCGATGCCTTTGGCAAGGCTGCATGGCATAGCCCGGAGCCACCTCGTCCTACCACACTGTAAAGGGAAAGCACTTCCCGGTTCCTTGTGACAGCTCTTCACACCAGCTGCGCTTGAAGCCTTATGCCATCTGTTTGCATCTTTGCTGTAACCTATGAAAGTCTGTTTTATTAAGAATTCAGCACCGGTGCCTGGGCTACAAGTGAATGCAAATACATGACTTCGGCATAATTGCACAGGAGCAGTTGCAGGGGGGCAGCCTAAGGGCCTGTCTCCCCACCGTCCTGTTTTGCAGCAACAACCAGTGGGGTGAGGAGGGCTGGCCCTGCTTCTTCCCCTGAATCAGGAGACAGATGTGCCATTTGCAGCCAGAGAGGGAAGGACGGCTCTAGGTCCATAACTGTGCAGTGTCCTGTGAGGCAGGAGCCAAATCACTGTTGCACCCCACACCCTCGGGACACAGCATGGCCCACATGGAAGTCGGTCATGCCACTTCCAGACTTTCCATCACACTGTTTGACAGGGCAGGTTGTGACTGTCTCATGGGTACCCTGTGGGCACGGGGTGCCTCTAGGCAGTGCAGTACTGCAAAGCGCTTAAGCTCCTATGTGTGTCTTCCATGTCAGGGCTGCCCTTGTGTGGCCACCTCTGCTTCAGGTTCTTACTCCTTCTCCTGTCTTGGGAGAAAAAGACTTGCATAGGCTGAGAATGTGCTCCTTGTGACCTGAGACCTTGACAACCTCATGCATGGAGGTCTGCCAAGTCACCGGCCTGCAGCCTCCTCTGCCTCGCTCAGCTGGGTGAGGCGCTCCAGCCTGATGGTTGGGAACAGGTGGATGTGAGTGCTTCTCAGGTCACATCTTGCACTGTCCCATGCTCTGCCCAGCCTCTGCCTCTCTGCTGTTGATTTATTCTTGGCTGCTAACTTGGAGACCAGGTGATGGGTGTGCAACTCCAGTCCGGTTGCTGGTAGTCAGGCCCTCTGCTACATATACACATATACACATATACACATATACACATGTACACATTGGTCTCCCTGGGAGCTTGTGCAGACCTATCACCACTTCAGTATCTGACTCTCAGATCCCTCGTCCCTCTCTGGTATCCAGCCCCTGAGCTATGGTCTCCCTGATAGCTGGCTCCCAGACCGCTTATCGTACATGTACTCACACAGGACTGACGTTCCCTGGGGAAACACACACAGGCACACACACACACAAATACACACTGCTGTCTCCAGTTGCTGGCACCCCAGACACACGGGCCCTCTGACCCATGGCCTGACTCCAGCTGCTGCATGCACACCCCCGTACACACACACACATGCACACAGAACAGAGAGTCCCTCACCCAGGAAAGTCGTTAGAAAAGCACTTTAACAAGAAGACTCTGGTGATCGGGCATGGGGCATGAACAAACAAACACACTGACCAGCAGCCTGTTTACATGCAACTGGCTCCTTTTATCCACTTATCTCTGTATTTTTCCACATTTGTTCCTTTGCAAGTAACCTTCACCCTCCTGTTCTTGCCTTTGGTCTTTACCCTTAATATCCCATAAGTCTCACACACTCCCACTAACCCCTTTAAAACATCCCGCAGTAGGTTTTACACCGTTCCCCAAATGCTCATCCTATAATAAGTTCCATACACCTGCAGGCAGTAACCCCGCTCAGTCTGCAAGGCCGTCTCCCACAGACTCCTCTGACACCCAGACCGTGGCCAGGCTGTCCTCTGCAGACATCCCTGGGAGTAGCCAGGTCTGGATGCTACTGGGCTTCCTCTGCCTGGTACTGTCCTCTGCTCATCTCCAGGCCTTTGTGTTTATGGCGATTAGCCCTTCATCACATATAAACTAACAGATCCCACCACTGTAAATCTGGGTGGCTCTCAGAAGAGTAATCCCTGAGTTTATACCATTAAGTGTCAGCAGATCCACCGTTTGATCTTCAGAAGTTGCGTGACTTCTGCGCCTTTCGTGCTCCTTTGATAGACTTCTTCAGTCAATGTAGTTTTTACAGTCACATGTGGAAAAAATCATCTCCTAAAGCACATTTACTGCTATTTTTTAGGAAGTCACGTTATGAGGCTAACAGAGAATGTGAATGGCATTTAAATACTAAGCAGGCTGGGACATCATGTGTCTCATTCAGTAACTTGGGAGAGGAAGACAACGCTGTAGTCTTGGTAGACAACCTACCATCAACTTCTCAGTAAGATGTTGTGCTGCTACTAAATGTTCTTTCTTCTGTGCACAGGATACTGCGTGTGAGCAATGGTGATAGCCTTCAGGAGGTGACTGGGGAGGATACCTGATATTGTATAAATGGAGTTTTTCTGTTGCCATTTGTAAGACTATATTCGGAAAACCTAAGACTATATTCAGAAAACCTATAATTTATTGCTGTGAGATGTAAACAGTGAACACTCAACATCGGAGACAGCTTGTAGGGTTAGGGATGGGACGGGCCCTCTCAGGTTACGGACCAGCAGAGCACACCAGTGATGTAGTGCATGCAGGAGAGCGCCTGGTAAAGACATTAATTTGTTGTCATGTCAAAAGCAATCCAGCAGTACAAGGTTCAATACTTCCATCTGGAAAGATGGTTTGGGAAGCCACCGTTGTGCAGACCACCTGCCCTCTGCCATCTCCCCAGCAATAGGCAGGGACATTAGGTACCAATGACTCTGGAAATATTGGAGCTGCCAATGTAAATGTTTTTGATTAAACTCTTTGTGCAAAGGCCATGTGCATAAACGCACAGGGTACATGGAAACATTCCTAGGATGGTGACTTCAAAACCATTTGCAATCTTCTGTTTACTATTGGCAAACATTTCCAGGAGACATGTTTGTGAGGAATATGTGTAGAATTTGGCACCATAGCTTGAGGCTCTATCCAGCAACTGCTGAAGGGATGGCATAATACCTGTGTTGTCAGGCTTGACACAGTTAGAGATGAAGCACTTCTTTAGATTAGTATGGAATTAATTCCTTTCTTGGCTACAGAATAGTCATATTTGATGTTGCCCACTTGGAAGAGATGCTTAAATGGATCAACAACGTTTTTGATAATATCTGCCAAGAGCATTTTGACTCAGTCCTTTACAATTACTCATTTTTATAAATCATGCATCAGTTTAAAGTATAATGCAGAAATCTAAAAGGTGTTGAAAATGAAAACCTAATAGCATTTTGTATTTCTTACATTCATGTCATAGACTTTATGTTGGAATGAATGTAGTTGTCCAGAGAAGCAGACCAGATGTGATGTTTAAATTCCTTCAGTACCATGATTATCTGGACTTTTTTGTATAATAAACTACTTTGCAACACAGATCTACTAGTTAGTCAACCAGCTGCCAGAGCCATCTTACAAATGACTGATACTTACCAGAAGGACCGAAGCTGGTGAGTATCCATGGTGCATCCAGTACAAGCATACAGTCTGTGGTTGTAGATACTGGTTGCAAGACTTGGCAGCGGAGAAAAATTGAATGAGCTGCTCCTTCTCCAATTCTTGGTCAAAGACCGGGAAATGTATTATGAAGATAAATGATATGACATCATTGTCTAGAGCACGAGCACATGTCTACTTCAAGCTAACCAGCAACCACTGTGAGGAACTCAACTTCTCAAACTTTGCAGTGAGAAGGCAGGTGCAAAAGTTATTTTGCTTTCCTCCAGGCCTCGAATGGTGGATAAAACAGTCATAATCACTGCTGAAAACAGTGATCTTTTTTGAGTTCAGCAAATCTATTTCTTGCCAGTGCACTGGAAAATTTGAACATAGAACTGGGAAAGATTCACTTAGAATAATAAAGTATATGTTGGCTTAGTACTTGCATATATACAAGCCACTGATTGTCTGCATGCCTTTTAGAGGGGCAATAATGTGGATGTTTTTGAAGACAGAGGAATTCTGGGAATTTAAAACCTATGCAAAGGGAGTGCATTAACACTTAACAGAATTTTGTTGAGCTTGGGCAAACATGGGAGCTTTCATCACAGCTTTCAAAAACTGTAGGAATTCTTGAGTCATCTGTGTACCCCTGAAATTGCAACAGCTGATATCAACGACTGCTGTTAGCAACTCTGCTGTGACAAATGGGGTGAAATAAGTTCTGGTTAACTTCTGCCATATGAAGAATATTTACTCCAGCTTGCACTGAGAATACTCTACCAAGCATGAGATTGGAAATAATCCTTGCAACAGGTGTGCTACTGTCACGTATCTTAACATTGAATGGCTGGATAACTGATGCCAAACAGAATGCAGTTGGGGAGTGCCTGGACTACAGCATCCACAACTACCATGACTCTTAAGAAATACAGTTACACCCTTTGCTGCGAAAGCAAGGACTTTATGTACCTTAATTATGAACTCAAGTGGAAAAAAATACAGAAGCTGCAAACCTGAGGATGCAACTGAAAGACAAATTATGAAGAGCAAGATGGAGCTCAGAATAATTTCACTGCAGATGGAGAAGGAAAAAATAGGAAGTGGGAATCAAGGGAAATACGAGGAGGTTTTTTTGTATATGTAAGCAATGAATTTGATGTGGTACTCTTTTATATCTGTTAAGAATTTCTTTTGAGCTATGCACTTGAAAACTAAAAAAAGAATATTGCCAAATGAAAGGATGCTGCCATTAGGTATATTATCACCATTAGTAAGCCATCACTTCGAAAAGGTTATGTCTAGATGAAATCTACAGAGAAAGTTGCCATCAAAACACATCATTATTATTTGTCATGTCGGACAGTGACAATGGCTGAAGTTTCTCACCTTAGTTCATGACTAAATACTCCATCCTTTCTGTCATCAAAGCAGCTGAGTTTGCTGGCCTTTGAGGGAGGCCTGAACACAGGCTCTTTAGCCATTACTTTTTTCTGTGGTGGGCCTATTCGAAGGTTTTGATGTGTATTTTGGTTGTTGGAGCTGTGTTATTATTTGCCTTATTTTTGCTAGGCTGGTACAAGGCATTTTTACTATAATTTGTTGCAAATATGCCCACATTATATATAATTGGCATATGTGAAATAGATGTAGAGTTACAAACAGTAATAAAAATGTAAAGAGCAATAGTATAAAAAGACAGCTACCACTGATTTACACTTCTAAAGAGTAACTGCATTTCCAAAATAATTAGCCAAATAAAATTGTGGTCGTATCTAGAAATATTTTTTAAATATAAACGTTGTCTGTAGACCTTCATCTGTCCCTGTTTCCAGCTGAAATGGTGCAGCATAGAAGTTGATTAAAATTCTATAACAGTGAACCTACAGATTGAATCCTGTTGTTACATTCTTTTTTATTGAACAGTAAAATGATGAACAGTGCATGTAATACGTGATAGAGCAACATTCCTTTATTTAATTTTGCAATTTAAAGTTAAGAACATTTTGGTTAATGGAAGGTGAAGATAGTATTAAGGGGGGTATTATTTATCGATGATTTATACAGCAATGGGATTGTATTGTAAAGCACTGAGTTAGAAAAATTGACATGTTAAGTCTTCTTAACTCTCAGGCATTGGAAAATTGCCCTTGGTTCTTGTTGAATATTGGCTGATATATACAAGGTACAAACTGTGTATAGATTCATTTAGAACTCCCAGGTGGGAGAATTTGAGTGTG
Organism: Gymnogyps californianus; assembly: GCF_018139145.2. NCBI lineage: Eukaryota > Metazoa > Chordata > Aves > Accipitriformes > Cathartidae > Gymnogyps > Gymnogyps californianus. The sequence goes on from NC_059471.1 coordinate 95,529,044, forward strand.
TTTTCAATGAAGAGTCTATTATCCCTTGGTAACTGAGAACATTACATATGAAAAATATGGCATCTAAAATGAGTTATCTTAAATCCAGACAGAGCTGGCTGACCCTGCCAAATTCACCTTTCTGAGCTAATCATGGCCTTTAATTACCAGATTTTTTTTTTTAATGGTAGCCATTTCTCAGATGCTCTAGTTAGATGTTTGCCTAGTAGTGATGATAATTTAGCAAGTTCCTGTTAGAGGTGTGGTGATGTTTTATTGCTAAAAAGCAAGAATTAGAAAAAAAATAACTTGTTGGTTGCATTATTTCACCACTTGTAAGATAACTCATCTAGGAGACTGTAAATTCCCCAGGGCAAAGACTTTTACGTTTATATTTGTAATCTGTCATTCAGACCAATGGGGCAATGTAGTCCATAAACAACAATAACTGAACACTAGTTAATTTCAGATTACAGGCTGAATAAGAAATTCAGTATGTAATTTTGCTTTCTAGGCATGGTTATGTAAGATTTTACGTGGCCATTAACATTATAGCAGTAAAAATTTTAATGTGACCCTATGCCAGGAAAATACCCACAATCAGTCTAAACCAAATGCCTCTGAGGACTTTCTAGACCTTTCATTTGTTTAATGTCAGCGGTGGTGTTGTATTCTGACAAACCTAGTCAATGTATTAATCCAACAGCTAAAAAAAATGTTCTTTTTCCTAAATTCTGATATAAAAGAATAAGTGCTTACTAGGCTGCATCAGCAACACGTATTGTCTAGTATGGAGGCAGTGCTGTTTTATCAGAAAAAGAACGCATATTTCTGTAATAGTAATTTAATCTATTTCTAAAACACATAAATATAAAGGATAGTGAAAGTCTGAAGATGAAGATAATGAGAGTTGCTGAAGCTCAGAATGCCAGAACTTCAGTGCTGAAAGATAAGCAACAGCCTTTTACTCTTCAGGTGTGTTACATGAGGCTGCCTACCAGAATGAAATTAGTGAAAAGTCATATTTTCAGTATTTTATTCTAATTTTTATTATTGCTTCGAATGCTGCTGTCTTTAATTATGGCAACAGATGTTGGCAGTACTGTACAATATGTGTCTGCACAATATGTGTTCTCTCACATTTTGTTCTTGCAGAGAGTGAGACTTGGATTTATTTTTATTTAAAATTAACGAAAGAAATTTATAGGATGTTCAATAACTGGAATTCTTAAAAAGTCTCCTTACAAGGCATGGAGGAAGTTCACAGTTCAAATACACTGTGTAATGTCAATAGAAGTGTAGATTCTTCCTTCCCCTCTTTCTCTCTTCTCAGTGATGTAGGGATATTTTTTGAACGAAGAATAAGTGACAGACAAACATATGTATTTTGTAGGTTGCTCAGAAAATAGTCAAACAGCTGCCATACAGTAACACCATGATATGAACTGCAGTCAACTAAGGATTGTCCCTATCAGAAAAATTGATAGATTTATTGAGGAAACACACAGAAGATGCAAGCTTTAGTCTGGCCCTCCTTTGTCCCTTCTCTCTCCTGTCACTCTCAGTCTCTGTCCTGGTTTCAGCTGGAATAAAGTTGATTTTCTTCCTAGTAGCTGGTATAGTGCTGTGTTTTGGATTTAAGATGAGAATAATGTTGATAACACACTGATGTTTTAGTTGTCGCTAAGCAGTGTTTATACCAAGTCAAGGACTTTTCAGCTTCTCATACTGCCCTGCCAGCAGAGGCTGGGAGTGCACAAGAAGCTGGGAGGGGACACAGACAGGACAGCTGACCCAAATGAGCCAAAGGGGTATTCCATACCATATGACTTCATGCCCAGTATATAAACTGGGGGGAGTTGGCTGGGGGACACCACGGCTCGGGGATTGGCTGGGCACCTGTCAGTGGGTGGTGAGCAATTGTATCGTGCATCACTGGTTTTGTATATTCCATTATTATTATTATTATTTTCCCTTCCTTTTCTGGCCTGTTAAACTGTCTTTATCTCAACCCATGAGTTTTACTTTTTTTGATTCTCTTCCCCGTCCCACTGGGGGAGTGGAGTGAGCGAGTGGCTGCACGGTGCTTAGTTGCCAGCTGGGGTTAAACCACAACAGTCTCGTTGCCAACAAAAATGTCTGATGATCTGAAAAATAATAATCTGAACTAGTTTTTTCCATCTGGATCTGTTCCCTGATGTGTCTCCCAGTGTGACCACACACAGCTGTGCCACCGTGGGGGTAGGAGTGGGGATGATTTTGGCTGGGTGAAGCAGATCTGCCACCATGTGTGAGACCATGGCCTCAGTCATTTCTACCATTTTTCACCTTAATCTCACTCCAACAATTAACTCATCAGCTACTGACACCATGTCTCCTGTCATTCTTAAGCAGCTTTCAAAATCCACAGAGTCTGAGCCTCTGCTCGGAGTCAGGAAGGTGCTGCCTAATGAGCCCTCACGGAAGCAGGCAGTCCCTTTCAGCCATGGAAGGGCTGCCATGTTAAGCAGCAGGGAGTCTCTCATGCTGTAAGTTGCCAGTGCTGTTGTACACTGTGAAGGAGGTTGGCCCACCGGGGCACAAGCGGAGAGGTTTGTGCAGGACAGTGAATATCAGCGCTGTGCTCTTCTACATCATGGGCAACAACATTTTGCTCCTCACAGTTTCCTGGGCTGGTGGCTGCTTGCCCCTGGTTACAGGCTGGAAAAGCCTGCGCTGCCTCAGCTCTGCCTGTGCATGTTTTGCCCCATATGCAGTTTAAGGTTTTATGGTCCCTATCAACATGTCTGTCACCATTTCTTGATCTTATACCTTCAGACAGCTCCTTCTTCTCTCTATGCCATGTGGCGACATGGAGGAGCCCCAGTGTGAAGGAGGAGAGCCACACAGTGAGCATAATGACAGACGAGCCAGGTCTCTTCTGGTCAAGATGGGTGTACGAAGTAAGCTAGAGCACATCTGTGTGTCACACGATGCGAGGATCTCCCAGCTAGCCCTGACCCAAGCAGGTAAAGAGTGTTGTGTCTATGCTTCACCTTGGGGTCATCAGCCCAGGGCTGAACCTAAGCTATGCAGTCCTTCTTCTTCCTCTTCTGCTGTGAAAGACACCCAGTTGTGAACAGTCTCCTGAAGGTAAGTTTCTCGGGTGAGAGATCTCCAGACCTGGCAGATGAACATCCCCCTCACCCTGCCGTACCTCTCCTGTTCTCCTGTGTCCTGCACACACCCTGTGCTGGTGGCTGTCGGTCCCCACCACGGGCAGCAGCGGGGCTGTGGCCCTCCTGGGGTGGCAGAAAGCTGGTGTTTGTCATGCTCCAAGCTTGGTTGCTGTGCTGGAGCTGGCTGGTGAGACCAGCCTGTGTTTCAGCTCCCAGAAGCCCCAACCGCAGCAGGAGCCCTGACTGATTTCTCAGTCTTGAGTCACTGCTAAGTGCTGAGGTGACCCAAGAAAACTTCAGTACCCATTTGGGGACTAGCTGGCAGCTGAACGGCAGCCTTGAATGTGCCGTTAGCATATAAATGATAGTCTTAGGTGAGCAAAATGATCAATTGATGTCAAAGTGGCTTTAAGGATATGTTCTCACTTCTTCCTGGTGAAAGCCAAGACTTGAAGGTAAAAATTCTGTCATGGAAGAAAAGATAAGGACAGAGACTGCCCAAAGGGGACAGCTATTGGCTCACAGAGGGACGTAAAATGTATTTTTCCCACCCGCTCAGTTTCCTCCAAGTCAATGAAGTTAGAATCTGACCCTTTTGTTCTGATAACCTTTGAAAAGCAGTCAGGCTTGCCAAAAACCTCTGCTAATACACCAAAGGAAAAGGAAGCAAGTCATAAAACATGTTTTGGATCAAACCGTAACATTCTGTTGCACACATCTAAAACACAGTGGAGGGAACACAGTGCTGCTTTGGAGTATGACCAGGGACATGAATCACGATATTAGCTCAATATTTGCCCAAAGAGTATAAACCACTAGGATTCAGGCAGCTAAACTTTGTTTATAAGAGCTGCACAAGGAAATGTGTATACTGCAGCCTTGTTTGTCTTAACTGTCCAATTCCTAGGCTTTCCCTATACTCCAAGTAATTTTTTGTGTTCTTTTCCTTCTTTTTGAACAAGGAAATTGTATAAATAACACTTATGATAATGAAAGAAATGCTCCACCTCAGAGGGAGCAAAACATTGGCAGCATAACCAAATTTGACATTGTCATAGATTTGGGTTGGCAACATTGACAATAATAAGCAACAGATCTTTTTAATGTAAATTTAGCACTAGACATCAAAAAAGTGATGATAGGTGCCTGGTAAAGCTGCCTCAAGAAGAGTTTGGTTAGTCTAGTGAAGATCACGTGGAGTCATGCGAGTCAGTTGACTGACTCTGAAAAGTGGGGTATGGGGTGGGTCAGCAAGTGGTTGGCTTTGTTGTTCTGGGAGAAGAAGGTGAGGGGTTTATGTTGCCTGTCTGATGGCCCTCTGGTAACTTGTGACACTCTCGGATGCTTCAAACCAAATCTGAGAAGGGGCAGTGTTTCCAGCAATCCTAATTTATCAATCAAGTTTTGAAAAAGTCCTGGCAGGTGGGAAACAGACAGAGGTTTTCTTCATGACTTGTCTGGACAACTTGGTGCTCTGTGTTGGTTTTGGCAGCCCCCCAGCTGGCCAGGTGGGAGGCGCCTTCTGGCAGACCAGCTTTCCAATGTGTATTTCCACCCTAGTCCCAGTACCTGTTGTCTCCTGCCCCAGTGGCAAGACAGAAAAGGGCAGCAAGGGCATGAAGGAGAAATGAGTGTAGTCACTGGAAAGCCTGGGAGATGTGAAGGCAACTGGTGATATTGCAAGGCAAAATGTTACAGGGACATGGAGGATACTATGAAAGGACTTAGGGGACATGTGGTGAACTTATGATACTGGAAGCAGAGAGGGGTTATTTGGGGTGGAAGAGGAAAGCCGTGGGACATTGAACTGCAGGAAATCAAGGTTCAGTAGTTCTGCTCCTCAGGGAGCAACTTGTCTTCAGAGCTTGACAGTATTCCATTGTGGTTAAATGTGTCTGGAAGGATTGGTTTATTGCTATCATGATATATGGATCTCTTACAGATACTTATTTCGGAGGTTGTGAAGGGGTTCAGTTAGCAATGGCAGGCTATAAATGGGGAGGAGAAGGATGTCAAGCTTAACAGTACGGAGGAAGGAAAACTAAAATAATAAATATCGATTTGGAGTATGTCTTTTATTATCTCTGAGTGAACAGGAAAATGTTATAATAATGTGATCTTTATGTGAACCATAAATTATCCACGTGAAGCTTTTCTGCATTGGTGTTGACTAATCAACGAACCATTCTGGGGAGCAGTTGGCTATACTGTTCATTCAACAGCTTGAGTTTGTTATCATATTTCATTGTATTCCTGTAGGCTGTACATTTTTATTAGTTTATAGCAATTTGTGGGATGCATGCCCTGGACTCAAGGAAATCACTTTTACCAGATGGTTCGAATCAGTAAGAAAGAGTCTTGTCCTGAGTTCAGTGATCCTTCGATCTGTTCTCTATTGCACCACGTTGTATAGCTGAAGAGAGCTAAGTAAATCCTGATAATAAGAAACGTTTTACTAAGTTAAAATCTTTTATGTGGATTCTGACCATATACTGAAAGTGAGTTGTAAAGCTAAACCAAGCATTGGATATGCAAATTGAATGCTGCATTAACCTGTCCATGAGAGGTGGTTTTGGAATAGCAAATGTAATTTTTGCATCTGAAATTTGGACTTCGTCCCTCTCTGACATCACTTTTGTGGGTGCCCAGGGGATTTGTGTATGGACAAGCCTAATGAATTTGCTGTTACCATGGGTACACATGAAACACTTCCAAGAGGGAACACCAGCAGGAAAGTGGGGTGGTGTCCGTGACCTTCAGCTTCTTCACAAGAAACCTGAAACAGCATTGGAACCAAAATGAAAACCTGGGCCGCACCAGGAGCTCTGTAGAGGACACAGGTCCTTGGGCACATGGTGCCACAGAGGGTGTGTGTGTGGGAGGTGTGCAAGGCACTTCGCTTTCCTGCAGGTGCTTTCCTGTGGACCACATCCCTCCCCTCACCCCTGTGCAATATGGGATGCCCACCTGACACCACATCCTTCCTGGGACCTGTGGGCCTCTTCTCCAGTTGGCCTCATCTCCTCATGTGCCCCCGTGAGAAGTGGCCAGTTGGTGTCTAGGATGGGGAGGAGAGAGGGCCAGAGCTGGTCCAGTGCTGTGTTAGGTGGGCCGGTACCTTTGCAGCCTTCCCAAGGAGACTCGGGGATGTGAGGGATCCCGAAGGATGCCCTGCTGTGTAGTGCTTACCCCGTGGTCTGCCCCGAGCCCCTCTCTGCCAGCTGTGGTTGGCACGACCAGCACTCCTGCTTGAGGGACCTACACCCATCTTTTGCACAGAAAAGCCTTTTCATTTTATTTTAACCCTTCCCCCTTAAAAACTTAATGAATTAAGTTAACAAATTGACAACCCCACTCAAAAACTCCTATAATAGAGATGCAAAATGGGCCCTGACCCAATCTGTCCTTTCCCTCCACAGCAGGCTCAAACCAGGAGCCTCCTTTTAACACGGGGTCTCCACTCTCCTGGACATGCAGCTCAGGGCTGCATTTCTCTGCGTTCAAATTGAGATGCTAAGGTTTCAAGACCCAGGGATTACATGCGTGGATGCCTCATTGCTTCAAATTCATTAACAAAGCCACACTATTTTTGGTTTAAAAGTGTTCTTCATATGGAATAACATGAAAAGGAAAGTAAGGTTTATTGTCCAAAGAACATTCCCCAAGGAAAATATGAGTAACGTGGTAACCTGTGATTCCTTAATACGTAGGTCACATGAAGGAAATGTAAGTGATGGTATGAATACCAAGTTTTTCCCATTCTAGAGTCAAGAAGAAAAAGCCATCCAAAGAGTCAGTGCAGATGTTCACCATGCAGTGCAGATGGTCACACGTCTTTTTTTGTGGTCTGGCGAACAGATCATATAGCTAGTATTGATACTTTAAGACTTAATCAGATATCAATGCCTTAGTTGCATATATTGAAGTGGATATATTAAAGTTATTTGTGTCTCTTAAGAGTCATTTCATACTACCTGCAGAAAGGCATGGTGGGTTTAGGGTACATCTATGCCAGTAGTTACTTACGTGTAAGCCACCCAGTTACATTTTTGTCCCATTTCCACATTTTTGGAAAAGCTTTGCTCAAATTCAGCAATTATAGTGCTATTCTGAGATGAGCCTACCCAGGTCTGCTTAAGTCTAGGATATTTTCTGATTTCTGTTGGTACCTTTTCTGTCCTACAGGTTTTGGGCGACAGGCTGACTGAAGTGATGCACCTTCACCTGCTCACAAGCATTTACATGTGACCTGAAGGAGGATTTTCTTTTACATTTTCCACTTCAAAATTCCACTATTTTGCTTATTCAGCACAGGCTGTGAGGCTCAGGCCATCTCTTGACTCTCTGTGGGAAGTTATCTGTATGTGGAAGGTGAGAAAGTGCATTCGCTTCTACTTGAGTCACCTAAGTCATATAAGTAAAGTTCTTGGGCAGGGGCTGTATGTGACCTCCTGCAGCCCCCTCTCCCAGGCTGACCAGAGGCAGAAGGGAGCAGAGAAGTGATGGACTACATCAATGCAGGAGAGCAAGGTGGCCGCACAACACTTACTTACAAAGAGTCTGGCAACAGATCCATGACCTGGCACCAGCCCAAGCCTGAGAGGCCTTGAATCCCTTCTGCTCGCAGTGGAAAACACTGCTACCACAGCAGAAATCAGCTGTTGTATTTGTGTGCGCAGGAGGGTAACACAAAGATCAAAGCCAATTTACTGGTGCAAAGTTGGATCGCATCATTAGCAATAAAAAAAAGGGTGGGTTTTTTGTTATAGACCATTTTTATGTATCTATAGTTTTCCATTTATACTATTTCTTCTCTCAACTTTGTGAATTCTTGTATTTTTCATTCTGTTTATTGGTCTGTGAAATCTGTGTGCATGTGTGACTATCTTATGGTGTAGTTTGCATATACTGTGTTGTATGTGCCAAGAAATATGCTGGTGGAAGACTTTGAACATGAAACACATTTGAAGGGCCTGAGCTTGCACGATGTGTGAAAATCAGATCCCTGTAAAGTCCCACACATTAGATGTCTAAAGATGAGGGCATGCAGAATCAGTGACCACTTTAAAAAAATGAATTTCTCCTAACCAGATCTCCTCCGTTAAGAGGAGACGCTGTAAGAGACAAATTATGGGGTTTGTGTAAGTTATTTTTCTTTATTAGAGCATTGCTGCTTCGAGTATTAGGGAAGTGTTGTTTCTACTGATGCTCATTACTATTGGGACTCCAATGCAAATAACCAGCATCTGCCACAGTCAGGATTTTTTCTGAATGTTGTTCTGTCTGACACTACATAGTTTTTCAAAAGGAATTTTTGTAAACTTTTAAAACACCAAAGTCTGATTGCTTTGAAATTTTAACAGTGTCAAATATTTCTTTGCAACTGGGGACAGTAAAATGAAAGCTGAACAGGCACCTCTGCCCACACAAGCAGATCTTTTTTGCATTTTCAAGTATTTCTGCTGCTGGTTGCTATTGAAACTTTGAAAAACCTTTCTAGTGTTTGAAGTGTGACACTAAGGAGGGACTGTTTCATTTTTCTTTTTCAAAGGTGAGGAAATTCCAAATTATTGAAGGCGATAAAAAGGAAAATGAAAAGCAAAACCGGAACAATTTTGATATTATCAATTTTACAGTGTCAGCATGAAAAGGAAAGAGGAAAAAAATGAGAAAGTCTCTCTCTGTGTATGTATCTTGATTTTGGCAGGTTTCACATTTGAATTTTTTTTTGGTGAAAGATTCTGATGTGCAATAATAGCAATTTTTCTTTGAAATCCAAATCTTAATTTTCAGATAGTTCTGGGAATAAATCTGACTCGTTTTTTGGAAGAAAGGATTCCTTCTAGATATCAAGTGAAATGTCTTTTGCTATCTAAAGAATTCTAAATTTGGACAGTTAAATTAGAAATAACTAATAATATGATAATCGATTATATGTCTTTGATTCCAACAATCTCCCCTCAGCTGAATTATTAGAGAAAATTAACTAAACTTGCTTGCTAGTAATAATTACCTTGTGCCTATTCCCGTAAGCCAAGACTGTCATCTGCAGACATGAATAAAGACTATTAATGTTATACTCACTGAATTTCAAGGAAATTTCTTGCAATGTGTAAAAGCAATCATGTGCAAATGTGTTTGCAGATTGGGACTCTATTCTCACCCAAATATATAATGCAGTTTCCAGGTGGTAGTTATCTGATATTATGTCTATTTTTGTTTTAACACAATGAATACTCAGCAGCAGAGTGATACTGCTCATTGCCTTTTCCTTCTAATATTGTTCATGGCAGAAATCCAATTTATACAGTGCAAATAATCATTATTTCCAATAGGCCAAGGATCTTTCCTGGTAAGAGCATAACCAATGTCTTCTACTCCTACTTGTGTCATTCATGATATTTCAGTGATGTGAGTTAGCATATAAAATCCATTACCCATAGAAGGATTATGGGAGGGGGAAAGAAAAAAAAGAGAAAAGAAAACAGGGAACACGCCTAGCGCTGCAAGGCACAGGGAATTAAAAGCAAATAGCAAAGCAGGTGGAAAAATCTGACAAGGAAGCTTAATACACTGAAGGAGTACTGAGAGCTTGTGGCCCTGGGGAGGCACTGCAATCGGTGTCTTGGTGGCATCATTCAGTCCCCGCACATCATTGCTGGGGAGTTAACTATTGTTAAACAGCACTTTGATGAGGGGCTTGCCACAGTCCCCAAGCCCTTTCCCAGATCACTTTTGATGTATGAAGAAAGGACTTAAGCGGCGATCCCTTTCTCACCTGGAAGGCTGTAGGGACTCAGTGCCAAGCGCAGCTCTTCAATTGTCTTTTGAAAAAAGACTCCAGCAGGATGCTAAAGCAAGAGCGTGTTTTCATCACCGACTTCGCAAATGGGAGTGACTCATGTGCCATCTGTTTTGTCCCTCCACCCGATCATATGCGCTCCCTGTTTGTGCTGGTTAATGTATTTGCCATCTATTACAGGGAGAGGAAACTCTGGAGCAGTCAAAACAAACATGCCCGAGAAAGGCTGAAGTTTCGAAAGGGGCTGGTTGGGAAGCTGCTGCCACTATCACTTTCCATTGAAACATGCAGTTCTGGGGCAAGGACATGACAGGTGACAACCCACTCAAATCTTCTGACAACAGGTCAGGGATTTCTGAGTGTCTGAGGCATGTCTGTATTATGTAAAACTGTGACTGCATTAGCTCCAGAGCATACTAAATGCACCACATCGTGCCTGGGCTGGCAAAGTCTGCTCCTCTGTGTCAGTTGTTACAGCTCCATGGTGTGCAGGGGTGGCTGTCCTGCTTCAGAGCCTGAGGGGGACTCTTCAGCCTGGAAGGGAGAGAATCGAGCGGGAGTCATGACACAGTGTGGATTTGTGAGTGGTACAGAGAAGGTGAGCAGAGCCTGCTCAGAGTTGCCCAGTGTGGTGGGTTGACCCTGGTTGGACGCCAGGTGCCCACCAAAGCCGCTCTATCACTCCCCTCCTCAGCTGGACAGGGGAGAGAAAATATAACGAAAGGCTCGTGGGTTGAGATAAGGACAGGGAGATCACACCAATTACCGTCACAGGCAAAACAGACTCGACTTGGGAAAAAAATTAGTTTAATTTATTACTAGTCAAATCAGAGTAGGATAATGAGAAATAAAAACTAAATCTTAAAAACACCTTCCCCCCACCCCTCCCTTCTTCCCGGGCTTAACTTTACTCCCAAATTTTCTGCCTCCTGCCCGCAGTGGCACAGGGCGACAGGGAATGGGGGTTGTGGTCAGTTCATCCCACATTGTCTCTGCCGCTCCTTCCTCCTCTTGGGGAGGACTCCTCACACTCTTCCCCTGCTCCAGCGTGGGGTCCCTCCCATGGGAGACAGTCCTCCATGAACTTCTCCAACTTGAGTCTTTCCCACGGGCTGCAGTCCTCCATGAACTGCTCCAGCGTGGGTCCCTTCCATGGGGTGCAGTCCTTCAGGAACAGACTGCTCCAGTGTGGGTCCCCGTGGGGTCACAAGTCCTGCCAGCAAACCTGCTTCAGTGTGGGCTCCTCTGTCTCCATGGGTCCACAGGTCCTGCCAGGAGCCTGCTCCAGTGCGGGCTTCCCATGGGGTCACAGCCTCCTTTGGGCATCCACCTGCTCCGGTGTGGGGTCCTCCATGGGCTGCAGATGGATATCTGCTCCACCATGGACCTCCATGGGCTGCAGGGGGACAGCCTGCCTCACCATGGTCTTCATCACGGCCTGCAGGGGAATCCCTGCTCCGGTGCCTGGAGCACCTCCTCCCCCTCCTTCTTCACTGACCTTGGTGTCTGCAGAGTTGTTCCTCTCACATCTTCTCACTCCTCTCTCTGGCTGCAATTGCTACTGCCCTGTAACTTTTTTTCCCCTTTCTTAAATATGTTATCCCAGAGTCGCTACCACTGTTGCTGATGGGCTCAGCATTGGCCAGCAGCGGGTCCGTCTTGGAGCCGTCTGGCATTGGCTCTATTGGACATAGGGGAAGCTTCTAGCAGCTTCTCACAGAAGGCACCCCTGTAGCCCCCCCGCTATGAAAACCTTGCCACACAAACCCAATACACCCCGAAGAGACCCTTCCTCCAATGCAAAAACGGGGGAGGGACAAATGACAAGCAGCAGTTGGCAGGTTCAGAAAAGCCCAGGAGCTATTTCTCTACCCAACACCTAGCTGAACGGTGGAACTTGCTGCAGGACGCTGAAATCTTATCCGGGGCTTAAAACATGCTTGAATAAATGAATGGAAAAAAATTTCCATCAGGAGCACTGAAATACAATAACAGTACCTCTGGCTCATTCTGCAGTGTAAACTTTACATGATGTTGGCACTAAAACTTGGACTCTGAAATCACTAAGTCTTATAACAGACTCAAAAGACCAATGCCAGAATAAAATGGAAAACTGGATTACTGGTGCCTTGGCCATTCATAGGCTGTCAGCTTACCAGACTTTTTGCCTCTGAGGTCTTAGTGGTCAGTTAAAGAGTCCACCAACAAGATGGTAATAACCCCATCTGAGAAGAAGGGTTATGCTGGGGAGTAGCCAGAGCATGGCACGCTCCACCTGTTTCCTAGACATTGTCTAAAACCACCATAATATGATGGTGACAGCACTTACTAACAGGACATTAATAGATGGTATTATTGGAGGAAAATCAGTACTTGATTTTCAGTACTGATTTTCAGTACAGATGACCAGTACTCAAATCAACTTGAGGTCTTCTTAAGCATTACATCATGACAGTAGGCAAAAAGCATAAGCAGGGCCAAGGAATGACTTACTAGAGCACAGCCTGCCCAAGGAGCAGCCTTCCCTCAACAAAATCCATCTTTCCCTTGGTGCCTTGCTGTCACGTGCTTGTAAATCACCCCTCCCAGGTTTTAAGATTTTATATACAAGTATATTGTGACAGAAGTGCAAGACATGCTGTATAAATGTGTGAAAAATACATCTTGAATTGCCTGTAGTTTCAAGTCCTCCTCAGTGGGCCACCTGACTCCGTCACATACAACACCCCAGAAAGAGCTCACAGGTCTGGTGAAATAGTTTCAGCCTCCCAGCTCAAGCCTAGACATGAGCGAGAATGTGTCACATTCTTGCTCTAACTGGTTTATGTTTCTCTTTAATCAGTGAAAATGTTACCTAGCTAAATGAGAAAGAGGAACAAACTGTACCTGTCACCAGAAAAATCTCCCTCGGAAACAGTTTCCAAACATATGCATTAGGTAATGAGCCTGTTTCCCTGACTATGTGTCACAGCAGTCAGTGCTATTCTGGTTGTACTTTGCAAGCTGGCATTGCTTTTTAATACGCTCGCTCCTGGTCTGCTCTGAATCAGTTGTTCTGCGTATCCTCAGACTGCTTTTGTGACAAACAGCAGTGATGTCGGGCAGTTTCTGTCAGCCCCATGCCATACTTCTTGATGGAGCATGATTTTCAGCTCTCTCTATTTTTTCATTTTCACCTTTCCTATCTCTAGCTATGTCTTTTTGCAGTGTGGTGTGAAACCCTTTGTAATGGGAAAAGGCACAGAAGCCATCCCAGTGGCCCTCCCTGCGATTCCTTGCCAGTGACAACAGCCACAAATGCACAACGGTGTAATTCAGTACAAGTACGAATGCATTCAGAAAATATGTGCAAGGTGTTGTTCAGAAAGCTCAGCCTTTTGCTTATGAAATCTCCAAGAGCTCCTTGTGCATTACATCAGCTTTCTCAACAGTTTACAAGTCTTTCCTGACTCCCCCCCGGAAACATTTGTCACAGTGGATGATTTTATTCAGTGCTGCTGTATGTAAAATGTAGGATGTTAGTACTTTATTTGGCTAAACATGCATAATTTGGGAAGACAGGTGAAGTGATGGATTAATCATCAGGCTTTTAACTTTAAGTCTTGTTAGCTGCAGTTTTAAATGTTGTTTATTTGAAATTACAGTGTGGATATGATGTCTAAGTGGAAGCTCTTTACATATATAAATTAAAGCTGATTTTGCTGTGGGTAATAAGCTAGAGGTTTGAGTTAAAATCTTTAAAATTTTCTCTCATGCCTGGATGTTCAGATAGACTTATCACAAATAACCCAGTGGTAAACACAGTGGCAATAACATTTTCCTTCTGCTTTCTATGGATGTCTCTAAGCCTTGACTTACAAGACCTCTCCTGCTTGTTGTGGGAAGGTAATTACAGCTGGATGCACATCTCACCTTTGGCATCTATTAAAATGTCTAACTCTGGCAGTGTTTGTGATAGTGGACTTGCGCTGCGGCTTTCTGTCAGCCACGAGTTCAAGCAAGGGCCCCGTCATCCTGAAGGCAGCCGGGCAGAAGCAATGCCTGGCCACTCTCAGCCCGTGGATGAGCTCAGGGGAAGCTCCTATCACTGTCTTGCCATTTTCTTGAGCCTTCCAGCCCACTTGACATTCAGATATTTGACACATGAAACTGCACCTTTGGGTTGGGAGAGTGGAGCTACATTCCTGGCTTTGCCCTTCTCTGTCACCTTTGCAAGCCTGATCTGCAGACCAACCCCCCCCAGACTGGGCTGCAGAAGAGTTCCCGAAGAAAAAGTCCTTTTTCCCTGCGGAGGGAGGTTTACTAGTTCCTCCTCTGGAAAATTACAGACATCTGGATACATGGCTATGAGTCTTTGGCATAGAAATAAATTGAATCCAGTTTTGCTGCTCTCATTGAGTAGGGAAATCGCCCTTTATACAGCTCACAGCTGTCCCAAGTCACCTTCCTCAGTATCTATTTATAGATTTTATGCTCAAGACATCTCAGCTTCAAAAGAAATTCTTCTTAGGAAAGAACACAGCATTGTCTGGGAAGATAGGGGTACTCCTGCTTTGAATTTGTGCTGTGGAAGAGAGAGAGGTGAATATTAGTTTTGTCAGAATGGCAATTGAACCAAAAGAATGGGAAAATGTTCGCCTGATGCTGAGCCAAAAAGGGTATTTTTAAGGATTCTTTTGTGAAACTCAAATGCTCTATTTAAACTAAAAGGAGATTTTTCAACTTCATTTTGAGACTATTTAATCCTTTTAACCTTTTTCTGCTTTAGATTTTGTTTAGATAAATAGCGTCATTTCAGAGGAATTGTTTGTTTTGATGTCAGACAGAGCATGTAGGTATTTCTGAAATGAAACATTTATTAAGCAGCATCCAAACACAGTGTTTTGATGTAATATTCCCAGTACTTTTCAAGCTCTATTTCACAACAGATTTTTTAGTTCCCAGGGATGTTTTGCCCAGTTGAGGCAGGGGCTGGTCTGGGTCAGGCAAAGAATAAGCAGAAAATTCCTCCTAAAAGAGTTAGAGACAAAAGAGTATTTTGAGAAAGAAATCCTTCTTCCTTGACCAGTACTGGAGGGAAGCAGTTGCTTAAACGGTCTTTAGTGATGCTGGATGATGCTCTTCTGTATTCTACTCTTGGGAACTCGTATTTCTTGTCTTTCAGATCTGAGGAAAGGTACAAAAGAAACGTGTTGCTAATTGGTATAGCAAGCTGGCACATAATTATTTGTTGCCAGAGATAATGCGCTTTTCCTTTAAGGGTTCTAACGTTTCCATTTCATTTGTGACTGCCCTGTTCAGAGGCGAAAGCCGTGATGTCTGTGTTCAAGCCTAGCCTGTTCACAACACTGAAGATGCACCTTGCCTGCCAGAGTATCTTGGGAAATATAATTACCCTGAACAAGAAAAGAAAGTGTGAGGAAATCATGCTCAGCCTCACTGTGGCTTGGGGGCATGGCGCTGCAGCAGCCTTGCCCCCCTAGCAGTGTATAGCTTGGCTTTGTGCAATCTACCTTAGTTTATGTCCACTTTAGTGTGTCTTTGACAGGAGAAACTCTGGAAAACAACATTTTCAGCAGTCGAGCAGGAGGAGATGAAGACTTGCCAGCATTTGTCATCCGACAGTAAGTAAACAGGTTGGCAACAATATCTAAGATTATCTCCTCTCTGCTTGGGACTGTGTTATATTTCAGTTGAGCTTATGACAGAAGGGAAAAGCTTGCATTTATCTTTTATCTTCAACTTTCACATTGCTGGTTGTCTGTGATCCGAGACACTGCGGTGCTTGTAGCTGGACCAGGCTGGAAGGTGTTGGGGTCCAACAAAGGACTTCTGGGGAGTCACATCGCTGTGAGGCCACACACAAACCGTGCCACAGTGTAAGAAAGAGCATCATCTCCAAGGCAGCTCAGAAGCGCTCTTTTCCAGAGCACGAGGTTTGGTCCTGCCATCAGTTGCCTGCCTTGGAGGAATTTCTTCTAAGCTGCCTTTTATCTGCTTTTCTGTTCCTCAGTCACTGTTGCAATTGTTCATAGTTGGCTGTATTTAGTTTGTATTTATACAGCTTTCCTGCACTGAATAACCACCGTTTTATATTAATTATTGGAACACAATAAGGAAAAGAATTGGGGAGAAAAGGAATCAGCTGTGAAATTATCTATTCATAGCATCAGTTTCCTGTATTTACCAACAAGTTTTTCACTTGCCTAGATAAAGGTATTTTATCCTACTCATTCTTGTTTGTTTTCTTGCATCAGAATCCTGTTTTCCTTCCTTCCTTCAACTCTTCTATTTATGTAACATTCCTATTGTAATTTAGTGCATTGGAAGAGGAACTCTTGAAGCTCAGTTTTGCCCTAGCCTGAGCCTCTGTACTTTTTGGAGGACAGGATTTGTTGGGTAAATGGATTAACGTCTCTCTTTTTGCTGTCCAGGCCTGCATCAAATTGCTACCAAAATCGTAAGAGATAAAATCTTTGGCAGTTAAAACTACATATTTTTGGGGCTGCTGCCTTTTGCATAACACACATTTGGGACCTCTAGGTGTTATCTGGAGTTTAAGAATTTTATCGGATTTATTTTCAGATTTTTAATAAAGGGATGGACTCCATTTAGGAAGCAAGTTTATTGTCACCCGGCAATGGCCTGTTTGTCGCTGTGCACAAGAGGATTTTAAATCTGCACTTTAGAAGATAAGAATGAATAGAAATTCTGCTGATTGTGCTCCCTTTGGCTCCAGGATTGTGTCCAGACATCTGAGCTGTAGAAACAGGGAGATAGAAACAGATCGACCACTTTTTGTTTTATCAACCACTTCAATGTGCAGCATTTTGAGTAAAACCCTAGCTTCCCGCTACGTTACTCCTGTTCCACATCTGCTTCCCGGCCTCACTTGCACGCTGCTCTTTTAGCTTTGCTACAGGAAATACATAGCAGCAGTGCTGACCACAAACACTACTACAGACTCTTTCATTGAACCAAGAGCAATTGCAAAATGGGACTGTGTCTGCCAGGCAAACACATGGTCCAGGTCAGAAACAGGTTAATTAAAAGGAGATAAGCAAGGCAGAAAGTGCTGAAATAATAGATAATATTAGTTGGCATCATCTTGACTTTGAAACTGACTCGACAGTTTTCCTTTTCAGACAGTTTGTTTCTTTTCTACATCTTATTCTTTTGGGCAAGGAGGAGAGGAAATGTGATTAGCTGAGATTAAGTGGCATTTAATTCACATTTTTTCTCTTTCCAGCTGTATGCCTGCTACTCCTTTTGTTGAAGTCAGTGCTCTTGCATTCCGTGGGGACAGAACCAGAGCCTGAACAAATAATTGAATGCAGTCCAGTGTAAAGTGCTCCATGTGAAATTTCAGAATTGTGATGACACTGGATGCAGCAAACTCACATTTAACATTGGTAAAAGACTGTGTGCTAAAGCACAAGCCTGTGAATTTGCTTAATTAAAGCTCCTAGAGTCAAGGCAATGGGGAGGGAGGAGGGAGGGAAACCTGCGGCAGCTTGGTGCATTTTGCCTGTGAAGGACAGGAGGCGGCATCAAATCTCTCCCAGGTCCTGCCACACCTTTTTCACGGGCAGGATCTATGCTTGCAAATCCATAGCCAAACAGTTACCTCTTGGCTTATGCAGGCACCCACATACAAGTGTCAGGTCTGGTTTACCTTACACACACTTAAACTCACTCGTTGCAGTGGTAACAAGTCCTCTTTAGCTCTCTTGTTGCACAGAGAGAACATTTTTCTTCTTCTGCAAGTTGGACATGCCGATATTTGGTGACACAGCTAACTGCTTGGAGGTCTATACAAGTGGCTCAAAAATTATTACAGAAAGCTATTAAAGAAATTAATTTCCAAAGTGTATTTGCAGGGGGATGCAGCATGTGAGCAGCAGCCACCTGTGGTCCGGGGGTGGGGATGCAAACAGCAAAGCATGCGGTGCACTCTGCATCAGGGTGTCAGGACAATTCACAGTCTTATCAGACCTGACATAGTCTTGTCAGGATATAGCTATCCTGACTGGGATGTCAATACTCTCTGAATTGTATAGGCTTGGTTAGTCCCCCTGAGACAATGAAGAGATGCTGACCGCCTGATTGCCGAATCCAGCCTCCCTTGCATTGTGGATATTTCAGACTTGAAGTTTAGATTGGAAAGCTATAACTCCCTCAGCCACATACAAATGAAGAAAAGAAATTCTTTTCTCTAGAAATCAGATCCTCTATGAGATGAACTTCCCATGACTTTTTGGCAGTAAGAGGTATGTTTTTTGCTGAGTTGTATTCTTCACGTATTGACTATGGTTCCTATGAAATTACAAATACATTTAACATGAAATTGGCCAGACTTCACTATCAATTTTCTCATTTTCACCTTTGGAGAAGGATCTCACAATGCTTAGTGATTGGGCAATAGAACGCCAGAAGAAATTCAATGTCAATAGATGCAAAGTGATGCATATGGGAAAAAAGCACCCTAGCTACATACAGAATGACAGTTTCTAAATTAGCTTCTAATGTTCAGGAAAGAGATTTGGGAGTCATTACTGGTAAGTCCCTGTGAAAATCAGTTCATTACTCAGCGGTGGTCAAAAAGATTATTAGGAATTATTAGGAAAATAATAGAGAGCAAACAGAAAAAAAAATCGTTATGCTACCACATAAATTCATGATGCATCTGCATCCTGGATATTATGCAGTGAACTCATCACCACAGCTCAGAACTGAGAGCTGAAAGTAGCCCAGAACAAGGAAGAAGCAGTCTCGGTGAATGGAGTGGTTTTTGTGTGACAAAAGGCGAAATATAGTGGGTATTTTCAGCTTGGGGAAGAGGTGAAGTCTGATAATATAATGAATGGTAACGGGTAGTTGAGGAAAGAGATTAATTATCATTCCTGACAATATAAGAATATGGGCTGATAAAATAATCAGTTGGGCATTTAAAAAGGGAGCACTTCATCACCCAGCATGTGCTGAAGTTGTGCAACTCATGGTCATGGGAAGTTATGGAGACCAAAATAATAAATGAGTTCAAAAGCTGATGGGGCAAATTTGCAGAGGATAGGGCCATCAGCTTCTGTTCAAAATGGTGTTCAGGATGAAACCCTGAGCTCAGAAGTCACCATGTCACTGATGACCAGAAGCTGGAAGGCAGGAGAGGGTCAGTGTCTGCATTACTCCTCATATGCTTCACTTGAGCATTTCCTTCTGACCACACTCAGGGTATAAAGCCAGGTGAATCTTTGCTTTTCCATATGATGACAGTATGGCTGTTCTTCTGTTACGCTTTTCTGTCATTAAAACTTATGACTGAAGTATTTATTTATTTTTATTTGTATGCTTTTCCACATCTTCCATCCCCATATCATGTGGATGACCTAAATGTATCAGTGAATTTGTCCCTCGCAGCTCTTCAAAATGGCAGAGAAACAGCCCAATCCCCATTTACAAGGGGATCCTCACCCTGGGAAGAGCCTGCTGGGCTGGGAAGGGCCCTGAGGGACTGACAGTTGCCTTCCTCCTCCCCACACTCCATGTGGTGCCCTGAAGAAATGGCCATGCAGCGCCTTGCCATGCCAGCCCTTCCCCTGCCAGCCCTTCCAGAACTGGCCGCCTCTGGGCTGCATCCAGTCCTTATGAGTAAGGCACAGTGAGACAGGAAAATAAAACCCCTCAGTGTGGCAAAGCCCTCAAGTCCTTAGTCAACACTGAAGTGAAGCCTACGTGGTTTGGTCAAAGTCCAGCAGCACATCTGTGGAAGAGGTCGGAGCTGGATCCAACCCTTTTCTTGCTTGGATAGTAACCTGTAATTACAGTTGTCAGTGCTAAACACCTAATACATCCTTCTTCAATCTTCTTTTTTCTCTTGGTGTAACTTTTTCTTGTATGCAGTGTGCTGTAATTCTGAGTTTTTCCCTTTATAGCAGTTAGTTTCTCGGCGTAGTCCCTGACCACAAATACTTTTGAGTGGAACATCTGGTTCTAATGTGCGCTCTAGAAATGTTACTTTCTCCAATATTCCACTCTTCTCCCAAATGATATTTTTCCTCTTGTGTTTGCCGAGAACAGCTTGTAAGCTGATCAATATCTGAAGCAACAAAGGATCCATTTGAGAACAAAGACTTGAAAAGCCACAAAAGTGATTTCCCAGAACTCAGGGTGGTTGCGGGAGAGGGAGTTTGCAGCCCGGCCATGCACACGGGAACACTGCGGGGCTGCCTTCCTCCTCTTTCTCCATACTGACTTTCCCCACTGCTCCTACCAGTTAGCATAATTGCAGAGCCAACATCAGCTTGTTTCTTTCCTGGTGATCCTCCCTAGCTATCTGCCCATTTTTTTCAGTTCTCCTTCACTTCTAGCTAAACCCATTCAAATGTTCAGAGGAGGAAATATGGTTACCCAGTTCCTTCTGTTGTTTCCCACTGCCATTACAGCTGCTTTTTCAGAATTACTAGCTTAGGAGCCGTCCTGCATTACGTGAGTAAACAAACCTTCACCTACTTACAGGGGGAGTACTGTTCTGCATCGAAGAGGCTGTGTAGTCAGTAAAGTGGAGATACAGGATGAAGCAGGAATGTTTAGTGTACTTTCAGGCACGGGAAACATGAAAAGCCAGCTGAACTCCAGAGAAAACTGTAGTGCACTTCTGGTATGTTTGCAATACAGATGATGTAAATAATATATGACTCCTGGAAGGAGTGTAGGAATATATAAAGTTTTATGTAGGGGAGCACTGCACACATGTGGGAGATGCAGATGCATCTACAAGTCACGGGCTGGATGCCAAACAGTGCAATGATGCCCACTGTAAACGGGGCTCAGGGACTGAATTACTTAAGTAATTAAAGTTGATTGTGACTCACACCCTTGCTGAAAGGGTAAATTGTGCACTGCCGCAATCCACCAAGTTATTTAACTTTGGAAAAACAAAGCTCTTCAGTGACAGGGGAGGAGGATTTATTATTCCATTATTTTATCTTTACAAGCCAAGCTGCAGGCAAATACGATCATGGTGTTTAAGAGTTTGCCTGAGCAGGGTCGTCTTACTGGCCAACCACTTCATCGTTACCGTAAAGCATGGAGAAATAGGGCATGATTCAAACACGTGAAACAATGTAGCTTAACCATTTAAAATCCTTTAGAGCTCTCGCCGTTGAGAGGTGAACAAATCTATGTATGCTCTGAGAAGCCTGCTGTCCAGCCATGTCTGCACTGGCCACTGTGCTGCAGCTGTGCAAGGTGGAGCATCCTCTGGTGAGGTGCTCCCACCCATCCCGGGGTGGGCACGGGAGGAGCACTGGATGGAGGAGCCCGGGGTTTCAGCCTTCAAGGAGCTGAGGCTGAAACCCCACTCAGCTCCCAAGAGCCTGCCTCATAGATTTCTGTGTCCTGAAAACCTACCGTTTTACTTTCTGGAGCTGGAGACTTGCTTTTCCAACTCTGCTCTTTGAGGCACACCTGGGATCTGATCTCTTTCCATTCAGCTGCCCTGTCTCTTTGCACAGCCACTCTCCCAGACCCCTCTTCTTCATTAAAAAACAGAAGGTAGAAGAGAAGGTCCCAGCTCAGCCCTTGCCTCCCACTCCCAGTTCACCCTTTTCATAGTGTTCCTCCCTCCTCTCGATCCAGAGAATATGCCTAATGCCTTTTTCAGTGTTAGGATCTGCAGCTATCCTTTTTTCATCTGCTCATCCATCCATTTAATGGTTAGTGTGACCATGAGTGTTTGCCATATGGGGCCGTCTCTTGATATTTTAATCTGGCCTGAGTTTTGGGTCAGTAATAAGCAATAAGAACAATTATAAATAAGTTTGTCACACTTGAAATAAAACAGAATTCTTTTTTTTATTCCTCCAAGGCCACATTCCTAATATAGCTTCTTGGACACGTGAGAAAATGCTTACCTTGAGATTTTCTTCTGACTGTGTCAAAGTGACGCCAATAGGACAGAGATTCCCTCTGCAATGATTTGCATGCTTTTGGTGCTGTTTAGCACATGGTAAATATGACGAAATAGAGGAAAATTATTTGTGTTGCTGGAGGTCAATAGAAATTTCAGTAATTTTACAAAACGTCTGGAAAACTAGCTGGCTGGGATAGTCGCACCAGAGAGATCTTGGTCACCTTGCGTAGCAGCCTGCAGCCTCTTTGAAACCCCCCCCGAAATATCTCTTAGCTTAAAGTCTGGTCTTTGGTGGTTGCTGCACAGGTGCTGCATACAGCCTCTGGAGCAAAACTGCTGCTGTGCTGCGCCGCCACCTTCCCCTGGCAGCTCTAGGAGCGCGGTGGCTGCGGGAAGAGCTTTCATTGCGATGGAGAAAACCAGGGGAATTGGCTGAGAGAGCTCTGAAGGAGCAGGGATGCCATGTTTTGGTGTTTTCTGAGGCTGCGTGACCTTCTCTTCGATATAAATAATCCAGCAGACAGGTACGACACAGCCACTGATTTTGTCTGCTGCTTTCTCAGGCGATCACAGGGCTCACAACCCTCGGTCACCCACTTAGTGCAGCTGTGCAGCGCTAATGGGATCTGGCCCTGGGGTCCATACACAGCAGGGAAACCCCACGAGGGGTGGGCTGCTGCCAGCACCTGACCAGGAAAAGCTTCTCAGAAGTCGGAGGGATCAGGTTAGAAACTGAAGCAATTTAATAACCGTCTTTGTAAGAAATGTTGTGACAGATAATTTTGTCCTCGTTTATTAAAACTGTTCTTTGATCTGCAAAGAAAAATCTCATTTTATAGGAATAGTGTTTTATGGAAAAGGTATTTTGAACTCATTTAGACATAGCTGGCAAATTTTAATTATAGATGAACACTTACTTTAGCACTTTTTAGTCATATTTTACCCCTCTGAAAGCCTAGCAGGTCTGAGTCAGCAGGATGCACAGCTGACTCCAGCCCAGGGAAGAAGCTGGGCAGAGCAGGCTCTGCAGCCTCCAGATGTGGCGCAGTATTTTCTTTTCAGTGGCCTTTTGTAACTCACTTGGAGACTGGGTGATATACAGATTAAGGGGATTTTTTTTTTAAAAGGGAGAATCTAGATAACAAAAATAACTAGGAACAGTACAATTTCTGCTGATCTGACTCAAGAGCATCTGCTTCACTTACTTAAAGCAGGTGAGAGATTATTGAAATAAGGCAGGTGTCCAGGTTTCATTGAGGAAAATATTTTAAGTTGTTTTCATAAGGAGGAATGGCTGTAAGAGCAAAGTTGGCTTATTTTGAGGGAAATGGCACAAACTGAAACAAACAAACAAAACATGAAAAAGGAGGGAGTGTGATTTTGATATCAGCTTTGAACTGTCCTTTTTGAGCAGATTAGAAGGTCGGTGTTTTGGACATGTACCTAAAAGACTGACATTTTGGAAGAAAAGGAAGTGAAAGAAAGAAGGAAACCTGCACCTGGGTACAGAAACGGGGTTTTGCTGTGCTGTGGGGGAGGATGGCAATGCATTGGAGGGGTGGAAGTGAATTTGTCTCTCTCCAGACTCTCTCCGAAACACAATGTATACATGCTATATCAACATGCTCTTAAAACACTAGAAATGCATATATTTTTGACAAAAGTCTTGTTATTTTACCTGTCATTCTGATTTATGCTTCTTAGAAAACATAGAGCTGCAGTTGGAAGAAAAGAGAAAAGCCATATGGCAGACTATTGCCAAACAAACACATACAATATAGATACCAAACAGCTTTTGTACAAACAAAAGGAGCAGAAAAACAACCTCATCTTCCTTTGACGCCTCTACATGCTTTCATGAAAGAGTATGTACCTGGCTTTTAACCTCCCTTTAATCCTTCTGAAGAGACTTGCTCTATTAGAACTTGTGCTTGAGGTATTTCCTAACACATTCAGGTTTTAATAAGATCGCAATTTACAGAGATGAATATGCCTAACCCTGTGAATAACTCTGGAACTGACATTAATTTTAAGTGTATCACTGTGTTTTACATAGCTGAAATATTGCGAGATGGAGACCAGCTGGCTGGGCAGGGTCTGTCATACCTCAGAAATGGACCTTATAAAGGACCCCTGTCAATCAGGACTAAAAACCCACATCTTGCTCATGCAGTGCCTGCTGTTACCTCAGCCCTGCGATGGCAACCTCTGGAGCAACCCTTACTCAGGCAAGCAGGACTTTGCTTATTTTGGGTCTGCTGGGTGGTGGGTGTGGGGAGGCTCCTCAGGAACCTGTGATTACAGTAAGTGTTACTTATTTAAGGAGATAACTGTCATGTAATTTTAAAAGCCCCAGAGCAACACCACTGTACCTTTTTGTAAGAGTAAATGAGGAAAGAAATAAGATTCCCTCTCTAGCTTTTATTAAAGAGAGAAAACACATTTTGTCTATTGTGGAAGCATTTAATCTAATGCAGGCTGCTGAACTGCACATCAGACACAACTGCATGCAGCTGGTGCACAGGTGTGCATGCGCGTGCACACATGGGCGTGCACTTGCACGCACACACACATGCACACACACGCACCCACTGCTGGGCACTACAGGCAGCACCGGAGCAGCATGCTGAAACAGGACTGGGAGCTCCACAGGGAAGACTATGAGGAGACTAGGGCAGCCAGGATTGGGAAGAGAGGAGCAAAACTGGCGCTGAGAGCAGGGGCAACAGCAAAACCAGGGGTTTGGAGGAACAGTCTAGAAGGTAGGATACTTAGCAAAGTGTTTGTTTTAGTCCTCTCTAAAACAGATAAATGTTGAAGAAAACAACTTACTGTCCCTGCCAGCCACCCTCAGTTCCCAGAGGCAGAGATCTGGACCAAGGACTGCGCCGTGGCTCCAGGTGCTCCACACTCGGTTGTTTGCTGATCTGACTCCCCGTGCTGGAACTGATGTATATTTAAAAAAGGAGATTACATGTTTCTTGCTCCCCATCCCCCTTTTTCCCCACATGGATTCTCACAAACACGCTTAAGCAGGATGCTCAGCCTGCGCAGACAGACCTCTCCAGGTCTGGAAATGCGAGTACCTGAACTCAGCTGCTGGCCCTGTCACCGGACAAATCAGCCCCCTTGTCTGCCACAGCACACGGTCATAGCAGTGCCAGCCAGGAAGGCCTGAACTTGGCTACACCCATTTTTACTTCTGTCTGTATTGTGGACATCTACCACAAAAAGGGACTGTGATGGGTTATCTGTATGTTCATCCATGATAAAATGAGTAACTTAATGAGAATTTACCATGGATGCGGTAGGTCTTATTCCACACAGGAGAACTTGCGTTAATTGATTGTGTTAATCACATCCTCCCCTATTCATCTTAATCCCTACATTTAATTTTACTTGGGTTGCGCAGTTCCCTTGAGGAGCTGTGCTTGATCTGAGCGCAGTCAGACTCAGTTAAATTTCTTGACATGCCAAGGGGAGTGGAAGAATGCACTGAGGATATGGCTCAATCCAAAGCAGAAAGGACAGAAAGGAGAAAAAGGAAAAGAAATCTAGATGCAAAAACTAAAGTATTGTCCTGGGGCTTATCGTTAGAAAAATACTAAATAGCTATGCCTGTTTTAGGAAGTAAAACAGGTGGGAGCAAGCTCTTTCTCACTGAGGAATGTGAGGTAGCACTACCTGCTCCCATACTGCTGCATTTTCTTCTCCCAGGGAGCGGGTGTCCTTGCCCATATAGCCGAACGAGGGCAGCCATGGCTCAGTGCTGCTTCTGGACCATGCATGGACGTTGCGTGGCAGAGTGCTGATGGACATGTGTCCTGGTTTCAGCTAGGACAGAGTTAATTTTCTTCCTAGTAGCTGGTATAGTGCTGTGTTTTGGATTTAGTAGGAAAATAATGTTGATAACACACTGATGTTTTCAGTTGTTGCTAAGTAGTGTTTATACTAAGTCAAGGATTTTTCAGCTTCTCATGCCCAGCCAGCAAGAAGGCTGGAGGGGCACAAGAAGCTGGGAGGGGACACAGCCAGGACAGCTGACCCAAACTGGCCAAAGGGATATTCCATAACATATGACGTCATGCCCAGTATATAAACTGGGGGAGTTGGCTGGGAGGGGTGGATCGTGGCTCGGGAACTAACTGGGCATTGGTCAACGAGTGGTGAGCAATTGCATTGTGCACCACTTGCTTTGTATAGTTTAATTCTTTTAGTATTGCTATTGTCATATTATTATTATCATTATCATTGTTTTTCATTCCTTTCTGTCCTATTAAACTGTCTTTATCTCAGCTCACGAGGTTTTTTTTTCCTGATTCTCTCCCCCATCCCAGGGGTGGGGGGGGAGTGAGCGAGCGGCTGCGTGGTGCTTAGTTGCCGGCTGGGGTTAAACCACAACAACATGAACCTAAACCATACCAGGGAGTGCACTAACGTGTAAACACTATGGACATTCATGGGTGGTGTTTGAGCCCAGGCCATGGCCCTGTTTGGTTTGCTAGTATTGACATAGCTCATGGGTCTCCAATCTGTAGGCAGTACACTTCTATTTTGTAAAGTCTCTGTGCTGACAAGATGCAGTAAGGAGAGGCTGCTAGATGGGAATTTCAGATCCATCTTTGAAATTCGTCACTTTTGCAACTTCAATTCAAATTCTTAATATTACTCTATAATATAGCTTTTTGTGATACAATTTGCCTTAGCCTCAATTTAGGGTTGAGGGACATTAGCCCAGTAAAATCCTGGAGGAACAAAAAACCCCACCTAGTCTTTTTCTTCATCATTTTTTGTAAAAGTGAGGTAGTTAGCAGGGATTTAGAGTAGGTAATTTTACCCTTGACAATAAATTGGCAATCATTTGTGATGAGGCAAATAGACATTCAAGCTGGGCAGAGAACAGCTGAAGTAGAACCTCAAGAGATTATAAAAGAAACCTGCTGACATGGAGGTTTCTGACTTTCCAATGTCAGCATTAAGCGACACTATTCAGGTTAAACAAACCTTTTTCTGTGTGGAACAAAGCTTTTCTTCCGAACGCCTTTTTGTATCTGGTGAGCAAGACATGAGAATTTGTGTAGATAAAGTCATGTGGCTAATCAGCATGCCTGAATATTAACTACCCCTCAGCCCCCCAAGTTTAGCTGGTTGCAGCAATCAATCAATTTATAATACAGTTATAAAAGCACAAAGCACAGGGTATATAGACCAGGCACACATTGTTGTCGCATATAAAGATGGGGTAAACAAAGCAACAGCTTAATGAAGCATTGATTACAGCCGTCACCCTGGGATCTGGAATCCAAACATGGGTGGTCACAGGTGCTAATGGCATGTGCTCTGTGACATGGTCACAAAAGGCCAAGCAGTGTCTTGGGGGCTGCCTTCGTTCTCAGACAACAGAACAGGGAAGACTTTAAACAATACAATGATGTAAATAATTTCTTATGCCATAGAGATCTCAATATCCACGCAGCTCTGGTGGAAATCCCCTTGCAGGACCTTCACTGACCAGTCCTGTTTGATTTCTTGCCACCAAACCCCAGGAACATCCCAGAGGTAAACAGACTCTGACACTGCACAAGGTGGTTCTTGGCCTCTCTGTTGTCCTTGTTAGGCACAGGCTCCCTCTCTGCTACCCTCCCATGGAGAGGGGATGCTCCAGCCCAGCTGCCCGTGGGCTTACTAGCAGAACGGGTTTCCTGCAGATGCCCTGTGCTCTCATCCCACAGCAGAATTTCACTTTGGAAGTCGCTGTAGAGCTACACTTTCTCTGTTCAGAGGTACACAATGCTGAGAGCCAATGTACT
The DNA here is from genome assembly GCF_018139145.2 of Gymnogyps californianus. Classification (NCBI taxonomy): domain Eukaryota; kingdom Metazoa; phylum Chordata; class Aves; order Accipitriformes; family Cathartidae; genus Gymnogyps; species Gymnogyps californianus. The sequence continues at coordinate 95,556,704 of NC_059471.1, forward strand.
CAACATACTTTGCAACGGACTTTAGAAACTCAACAATTTTTAACTTTAGCAAGGTTGCCTTTATTGATGATGCATTTACTCTTGTTCTCTCCAGGTAAGTCTATTAATATACTGATAACGCTTAATCCTTGACCTGTTCATAGATGGATAAGCAGGCTGGTACCAGGTCTAGTCTCCCTAGCACAGTAGCATAAATTATAGCACAATACAAGAAATTCCTAAGGATCTGAGCAGTTCATATTATCCCAGTGGAATTAATAAATAAGCTTGAAGATATTCCTTGTGTTGTAGCAGATTAATTTATTTTTCTTAAGGTATCACATCTTTGAATGTTGTAATCAGGTCCTAGCTCCAGGAAAATGCTGTGATCCCTGCTCCAAAGCTCTTAAAATCTTACGTTAGTCACAAGTCTATTACTGAGATTAAAGAATTAAGAGAGTAAGGGGGACAACATGAGTCTGGTGAAAAGGAAGGTTACAGCTACAAGACTGCCTGTTTTTCCAGGGGAATCACAGTTGCATCACGAGATTTAGGATCAGGTTTTTTTCTCCTGCTAACGTTAGATTAGAAGACACTCACATGTTGGCATGCAGTGTGTGAACTTCAAAGGGAAAGTGTTTTGGGTAAGGAAAGAGTGATGAGAATTTCCCAAGAGAAGTGCCCATGAGCAGCCTAGGCACTTTTTTTGAAGTAGAAGTCTACACATTCCAGCTATTTTAGGCAACACTGGAGGACTTGCCAGGTTCTCTACGCCATGAATTGGCATGAGAGAGGGACAGCAGCATTCCTCAACCTGGTACCTTACCCTCCACTGCTCCTGCAGGTGCCCTGGGACAGCAATCCTTGCTGCCTTCCCACCCCGAGGCCACGCTCACGATCAGCCCTTGCACTGGCAGAAAGCAGGTGACAGGGTCTTTCACCCAAAGCTGTTCAGGGCATCCATGGTAGTGGTGCAGCTTCTTGCGCTGGGCTGGGCCTGTCTCTACTGCACAGTCTTCCTATGCAAGACTGTAGATGAGGAACTATATGCCATTTTAAATGCTTCATTTACAGGTTTCCTCAGCGTCTCACTTTTGTGCTACGAATTCTGGTTACTGCTCACTGCTGACCTACAGTTCACGCCTATGTTGTGAAGAGGGCTAGAGATGGTCAAGGCTCTTCATTCACAATCTTTGTAAAAATTCAACTGACTGCTTTGCCAAAACGGCTTTGGAAATAATGGGGTTGGTTTGGGGAAGGGTGGGAAAGGGACGCTATTACAGAAAGTCTATTTGGCAAACTGAAAAGAGGATATTTTGGGAAAGTCAGGAGAAAATAGTTATTAAAACAGATACATTTTTCTGGATCTTCTCACTGAGTTTTTGGTTTCTGAAAAGCAGACTGTTAATGACATGAAAAAAATGCAAGAAGAGAAGGAAGTTCTCACTAATCCTAGAGCTGAATGTGGCTATGTCGGCCTTCTGTAATAAAAAATCTTGTCTCCTTCTGTCCCTGCCTGTCTCCTTCCCTCCCCTCTCCCTCTCTCCCTCCATCCTGAGTACTGACACCACCATAGTTCTTGCAGCTGTATAAATTCTTGTCCAGCCACAGTTTCAAACTAGACCCAACCAGATAATGACACAGCAATGTTAAAACAACAGCCTTTGAATTTTGGCTGAGCTGATTAAAAGAAAATAATTTAAAAAGTACTTTAAAAACATTAGAGCATTCAGCCTAGCCAACAACTCAACAAATAGCATTTTTATTTACTTAGTTGTTCTCTTTTTTTAATGACTTTTACATTGAAATGGTTGCTAGTTTAAAGCAGGAAAATCACCAGCTATGTCAGTATAATTTGCATCAATTAGTCACCCAGAAGTTGGTGCAATTCTATTTTGATCATGCAAAAAAGCAATAGCCTAAGGGTCTCTCTAAAGAGGGACTAATGCACAGCCATAATACATTGCTAAAAATACCTCATAGGTGGGCATATCTGCATAGGCCACAGAGAACTCCTGCTCCCTGAGGAGAAAGGTAAAGAAGATATCTTAATGAGTAAATGTGTGGGGGTTTTTTGGAAAGTGTTTCATTGGTTATTTTAGTAGCAACCTAAAAGGCATTTCAATATGAGGATATTCTTGTCTAAAATATAAAAGGGAGAAGGGCAAGAAGAAGATATATAGTAATCAAGTATAAGCAAACATTACAATTATCAATTTTTTCTGCCTAGCATTTCCCCAGGTACAACTGAAGACGTTATTCTGGTAAAGACACAGTAGTTTCTATTCAAAGCAAATTTCAGGACTGTGAGAGGTAACAGAGCTGGCCCTAGCTTTTTGCCATCCTGGCCGCCTTGTTTCTAGACATTGGCTGACCAAGTGCCCCCTCCTTGTGCCTTTTTGGCACTGATGATTTAGGCTGTTTCTACACATTGCTTTAAAAAAAAAACCACAACAGCCAGCAAACCACAAGCAGTAATGGATCTGAGGGTAGATGGAGTTCATTCCCTGTTATTTGAGCTCTTTAGTGTTTATGTGTTTCTTACAAATATCACACAGTCAAGTTTACTCATTTTTTACTTACAGCCCTACCATGGGCGAAGGTGTGCTTACCTTTCCAGTTTGTTGACTTCTTCTGAACGTATGAAATCACAGTTATGGATCGGTACTTGCAAGAGCAGTGGTGAAGAACAGAGATGCCATTCTGGGAATGCAGCTGGTCACTGGCTGTTACCAAGATTTAGCAGGCTATTACATGGCAGTATTAAATCATGATTATGTAATTTCAAACTCTTGCTTTGTCTGTGTGGATGCAGATATGATGATTGTGGAATGTGAGTGTCCCTACTGCCTGTGACAAAACCATCAGGCCCTAGAGGGGTCAGGGTGTGGTACTTTGTCAGAAATGCTCCTCTTCTTCCAAGATAGGGACATGCTTGTAGCTCTTGGAGGAAAGAAAGCAGTGTGCTTCTCCTCATTCTTTGGGAACATTTCGCCCTTCTCTTTGTTATTTGCTGTGTGGAGAACTAGCATTTTTTTGGTACAGATATAATTGCAATTTCAGTTTTGATTTGAATTACCTGGAAATCAAACCAGAGCCTCCAAAGGGCAGGAGGGCCTATATGGCAGCTCTCTGGAGTCTCAGTGGCTACAGTGTGTCTGTCTATATGGAAAATATTTTTTAAAACATGCTTGCTATGAGGACTAAATGGCAACATGGGCTGTCTGCCAATAACCTCAAATCTGTAGTGAGAAGTAATTCAGTCTGCTTGCAAGCTGAGCTCTAGCCTTCCTCTCCTGTATAGACTGTCAATTTCTCTGTGATTTACTAAGAGTAGGTACAAAGCATATTTTATTAAGGCAACATCTTCCACTCCAATCATGGTTCTTAAAGTAAAATGCCAACATTTTACTCACTGGCTCCCCAGCACCTTTCAGGCATACTTTTAAACTTGATATACTGTGGTGAGTACAGGTCTTCATCACCGGTGGTAGCTTTCAGCACAAGTCATATTGCTAGATTTAGCTGCTGCTCTCCATATATCATCAAGTAGCTTGAAGTGAATTCATTACCGGAAGGCTGGTGTGTGTCCTTGCTGCATTTTTCCAGCTTATCTAAATTGTTGAAATAGTCGAGCAACAAGCACTTAAAAGTGGAAGTCCAAAAGTATCAAGCTGAGTTTCAGCTGGCTGGTAAATGAAGATGCAAGTGACATTTAGCACTTGCTTCTTATTGAATCCTGTAACAGAGATGACAGAACATCTCCTTGAGAAAGCCCTTGCTGTTCTCACCAAAAGCAAACATGAAACTACTGAAGTCAGGCACGGGAGACATTTCATGACCTATTGTAACAACTGCCATGTGTGGGTTTAAAAGCCTGCAGTCTGAAATACATTTGAGTGTTGCTCCTAACTGCGTTTGGAGCAGACCCTTGGAGGCTGCAGTCCCACTGCAGCTTTCAGACAAGCCGCGTTAAATGGTGACGTGACATCATGGTGTGACGGAAGGAAGATGAACTTCAAAGAAGCTGTAGAATTGCCTAACTCAACATTTAGTATGGAAAATAAATAAATGTCTAACCTGTGCACATGCTAAAGATTTGCAAGCCTTCAGTGCAGGCATGCCACATCTCCGTGGACTCAGCAATGAAGATGTTAAAGCCTGGCACCAGTATTTGGTCAGTCAGGTTAGGAACTTGCCCTCCACCCTCCTGCTGTTAGTTTCTGCTGTTAGTGGTGTCTCTAGTCACATCCTTTGTTTGTACAGCACATGATAGTAATTTTATGTGTTTGCATAAAACGTAGCTTTCATATTGTAAGGACTGAGCATGAAGTGGGTGGTTAAGCTGACCCGACCGTGGGCTGCTGCCGAAATGAGCAGCCCCACTCCCCTTCCCCCTGTCCAAAGAGCAAGACTGCTCACTCCGGCTGCTTTGTTTGCATAGGCACTGCTGTGTGCTGGTTCAGGGAGTTCAGCAAGCAAAACATACACTGAAGAGCTGTTTGGCCTGAGTTGGCTGCTCACATGGTTATATCAATGCTGGCTGTAGGGAAAGGGGTGGGGAAGTGTTGCCGGGGAGAGGGACGGTAGACATACCCTTTTTGGCAGCAGAGATGTTTCATCACAGTGGATTTAGGATTAAATGTCACCCTGCTGGAGTGCAGGGAGCATCTCATCCGCAGTGAGTACATGGGCTGCTCGCAGGGAAAATGACTAACCAACCCAGCCGTTATTCTCTGTGTTCATGTTCAGGAAAGCCTGGAGTTCACTGGCCACACAAATGGTGATACCAGGCTGTGTCTGGCCTATGCCCAGGGGCTATCCACATTCCTAAAGGCAGGTTGTAAGAGATAACAATCCCACAGGCTGCATGATAAAAATGCTTCTCTTGATTAAAGATTGAGTTAGCAGCTGCAGGTAACGCTCCATGTGATGTCTGCACCTGAACAACCTGCAAAGAGAGAGGGGGTCTGTAGGAATGGGAGCATCCCCAGGGCAGCATCCTGTTTTGTGCCTTGCCTAAGGAGCTAGAAAGCAATGAAGGTGTTCAAGTTCAACATTAACTGCTCAGGCTTTCCAGGCTCTTAAGGCTCTGACTCTGGCTCTTGGAGCTGAGACAGGCCCTGACAGCACTTCAGCTGGATGAAATAAAGAGAGCAACAACTGGAGCCAAGCCAGGATGCAGTTAGCTGAGAGAGAGCACTTCCTTATCATTTTTATAAATTTGTTCCAAGACTGTTTTATTAAGCTTATTCTTTCTTTGCTGCAGAATGCTGGTCTAGTTTTCAGAAGGGTTTCAGGCTGACTGGCAAACCATTCCACCCGCAAGGAAACATTGATCCCCAATGCCTGCCTGCTCCTGTGGAGCCCAGCAGCAGGTGCAAAGCTAGGGTGCCGAGGAGATGGGGGGGATCTCCCCTTTGAGATGCACAGGGACTAGCTTCTCCCTTGGAGACAAACTTTATCCAGCATACCCTGTGATTTGGTGGGGCACTGGGTGGGCTTTACACAGGGTCTCCTCAAATACGTAACAGCCAGGAACAGGGAAGGACATGTAGTAAAGGCCAGTCAGACTTAGAGCTAGGGTACTATAACTCTGCAGCATTGCCGTGGTTGAGTTCCCCGAAATTTAAACAAAAAGGGAGGCTTCCTAGAAACCCTGTTGTGAAACTAGCCTTTCTTCTGTGCTCTTACGGTTGGTACGGACTGCAGAAACACCTCCCTGGCAGGTGAGGGGCACACCTGAACGCGGGGAATCCCCAGGAAGGTTGGGGCCGTCCGTCAGCACAGACAGGTGGAAACTGGGGAGCTGGAGCACACCTGCAGCCTCCCGACAGCCAGACCGAGGGAGAAAGGAGGATCCTGGTGGAATAGCAGCAGCTGTTCCTGGAGTGTGCTGCGCAGAAAATAAAGTTGCTGTGATGAGAAAATTAGAGGCCAGAGTGAGGATGCTAAATAATGCTGACCTCAAACAGCTACAGACTGAAAAGGAAGAGTTTGAAGAAAAATGTCAGAGGACCAAGTGGAGGGATATTCGAAGGAGGACTAACAAGACATTCCTGCGTGCTGAAACTCAGCACGCAAGTGAAGCCTTGATTTTAGGCATAGAGCAAGGGAAAAGTATAACTGTAGGGAAGGAGTTGTAGGTACACACTGAAAATATGAACCAGCCAAGTGTCTTCCCTCTGAGGCTGAGAGAAATATTGGGCAGCATGGAACTGTGGTGCTGTTGATGGGAGTGTGGGTATCTCAGTATCCATCACAATCAGGGCTTTGGAGACTGATCCTGCAAGCTGCTCAGTGCTCCACTGGTACCAGACATCACAGCCATGGGAGTAGAGAGAAATGCATAGCAGGTCCAGGATCAGGCCCAATCAAAGCAGGGGTAAGGATTTCTGGGAGACTCACTGTGGGGCAGAGCATACATATCTTCGTTAACAGGAGGGTATTTAAATCTGCATTGAGATCACAGGCAAAATACCAGGGCTTAGGATGTGGAGCAAGGTAAAGAGTGAGGGGACTTAAGTAAATTGTATTGATGCAACTTGAATCAATTTGTATTTGATTTGGTCGATAAGCCCCGAAGTCTGTACAGATATTTGTATTTCAGAGGGATAATGGATTATTGCAGGTTAGGTCAAATGAGAAAGGAATTGACTCCAGCCAAGATCAGACAAGTGCACATGTTCGGGCTGGACTTGTTTGTGAAGCTGCTGCCCCTTTGTGCTTAAAGGACTAAGTGTGGGCAGCTGAATTAATTCCTGCATCTCAGCTGATGGACTGTAACCTCTAGCTGAGGACAAACCTTGTAAACAGGTGTGCAAGCTGTTTGCCTCTTAATCTAAATCAGTGTGAACCACTCTTAAACCAATCTAAACATCTTCTTGGAAAGAAGTTTCAAAAAACATCTTATATTTTGCTGTTGCTTGATTGCATCAGCTTAAAATTCACCTTTCGATCAAACTGGTGGAAATTCACCTGTAGTCTACTCTTTAAGCAATATGGTTCTCCAAAATTAATCTGGCCTCAGACTGAAGATGAATGAACAGGAGAGGAAAAAGCTTTATCCTAGACAGTAATCTTGGGAGTGACTCTGATCTTCTCCAAGTTTAACCTAATACAGTGCCACTGATATCAAAGCAGATATTCTTCCTTTACACAGAAATAAATTTGATCAGTGGTTAGGCTGTTAATTTGGTATTATTCAACTAGATGTAAGGTTTTTATAACATTACCAGTTTATTAATAGTTGAAAAATGAAACTTTACATTAGTGTCAGGGATGTGGGGGAGAAGCAGAATGAAGAATGGAAAAAGATGATAATATTTGCCCAGGGCAGACGATTAAAGAGCAATCTACTTTAACAGTGTCACCTATATATAATTTCTCCTGTCTACCATTGCCACAGTTTTCCACACCTCAGGGGCAGAGTTGGCGTTCTTAGCAGAGCTCCTAAATGGTTTCTTGTTTCTGTGAGGTGCTCTTATTAATATCTTTTTTTATTTTTATTTTTTTTTCTTTTTCTGGAAAGCGACAAGTAGAACCACCCCAGACTCTGCAGAACAACACAATGAAGTTAGTCCCGTTGCTGGCAGCAGGGAGTTGAATGTTGTTGCACAGCCACTGCCTTTCTGCTCTTAGGCAGCAGAGTGGGTGCATTGCTTTAGCAAGATGACAATTCTTACTTTGATTTTTCATACATGTTAATGTATTACATGGGTTTTCTTAAAGATACCATCAGCTTCTCTTTCCTGCTTATTTATTCAGCAAACTTCCCTGCATCTGAGAGAAAAAGAACCTTTAATTTTCAGGAATCTGTATTCTTTAAGTTAATGTCTGTTAAAATGTTCTCTTATGTTTGAAAAGCCTAAGCTCCTTCTCAGTAGTTTGTACAAACACTTCCTGTAAAGATGTGTCTGCAATGATACATACTCTTGGGATAATCTGTGTGCAACTTCTTTTGTCTCTCGGTGTTAGCCACTGGTTTCTGAAATTCAAACATGTTTGTACTATCGTGCAAGCCTGCTAAATTTTGTAGTGTGACAAGATCCCTCCACATTATTAACGTCACGCTACCACATCAGTGACATTGAATGTATATTTGATGGAGGCTCTTTCTCATGCAATCAGTCAAGACACCTGGTTTGTTCGGCTTGTGTCTTTCATTCCATCACTGCCTTACCATGGATACCAGTTCTCAGTGGGGTTTGCTCTTCTTGGAGGCTGATCGCAGGGTTCCCATTGACCTCCATGAGAAGGTGAAGTGTTTTTGCAAGAAGCCTCCAGTTAAGAGCAGTTATTCAGAGGAAGTAGAAAACCCTTTGCTGCTGCAGTACAACACAGGGATAAGTATGGAAGCATGGGATTTATCTGAGGACAGAGTTTGAAGAAGGTCATTATCACGTTTGCATGTTTTTAAAGTTTTCTGGTTTGGTTTGGCCTTTATTTCTGTTACCACGTAAACTACAGAATCTGTTATGGAAAATATTTGAAACAGTAATCCTTGGAGCTGGGGATAAAAATTTAGATGCAACACTTTACTTAACGACTGAGTTTCTCTAAGGGTGTGCTCACTTTGTGTGTTTAGTATTTTATGGCCCTAGCCTGTGGCAGGTGCCTGTCTATCAAAGGCACTGCGGATCTACGTCTGGATTTAGGAGTTTCAGATATGCTGTACCCGTGAAACAGCATCACCAATGCCTCACTTAAAACTTACAGAAGGAATAACTTCATGAGCATTTTTAAGAAATGTGGCCTTAAAGCTGTTGGATTTCATTCCAAACCTTTGTTTTGCATTTTGTAACCAGTGAACAGTAACGAGCTTTTCACTCCTGCTGGTAGTTGTGAATAGGATAAACGATCTCCCAAAGATGCATGTTGACAGATTCCTATTTTTAGCTTCTGTTTCTTTTGTCTGCCTGCCTGGAAATTTTACAAGAGTGCCCATTGCCTTGGTATCTAAAAACTTTAGTCTTTTAACTGTCCTCTTTGGCCTCTGGTATTAGCTTTTGGGTTAGTTACATCTGTGGATAAATATAAAACTAGTTGACACAAGGAGTATATTATCAGTCCATGCCTCCTCTTTCCGAGGCTTAGGCAGAGGTGTCAACTATATGAGATGAACCCATATGGCAATTCTTAATGTTGACTTGACTATTTCTTGCTTTTTTATTGCACAAAATTTAATTACATAGCATTTATTTGTCTTACAGGAAACTACTTTTAAGAATATCTTTAATACTACTCCTAGATCTACTCTGTGAAACTTAGACCTGAACTGTAAGGCTAAACATTTATAATGTAAGCTCTATAGAAGAAATTCTGAGTTAATAATAATAACAACACTTTTCATTTCACTTCATTGTTACAAGCATATTCTTCACTGGCACGACATTACAGATCAGGCTAAATGTTCAAAAATGAAAACGCAAAGCTAAACTGCTGTTATTAGCCTACCTTTTCACGCCAATATATTTTCAACCAAGCCTTACGGCTTTGGTAATGGAAAACAGTCTTGCTGTTCTCAAGTCTGCCTCAAGGCCTTAAATTCAGCCCAGGCTGATGTGACCAAAAGTCATCACCCATTCGACTGCTCTGTGATCAGCTACAAAATGTAGAGCTGTAGAGGTCAACTGTTTGGTGCTCTGTCATAACTGGCATCTGTGTTGAAAGTCTTAACAACAACTTCAAAGAGGGAGCTGAATACGAAAGCGCTCTCAGCCTGAGAGTCATCACTCATGCTCATATAGCTGTCTGTCGGTCTCCATAACATATCAGATTTTTTTACACTGGTTATATGACATCTGGCTGCCTAATCCGGGATTAGGCAGAAGCATTATTCACTTCTAACCCTTGAAGAGGCACAGGTTGGGGAGCTGAGGGTTTGAGGGGGGCTCCTGTGGAGATCACATCTCCCAAGAGGTTGCAACGGGAGGTAAAGCAGAGCCCGTGTCTGCAGAGGCACACAGATAAGCAGCACACGATAAACAGCTTGGGAGAGACAAACTTCTTGTGGGTCACCCGAAATAGTACAACAAATGGCAAAAATGTTTTAGCAGGACTTTGAATTTCTTAGGAGGTGTCGGGGGAAAACCTAGTCAGCCTCATTTTACGATTTTTTTCTTTTTAATGGAGTATGGGATAAAGTCAAATACTTCAACGTCTTCCATTACACTAGAAAAAAGAAGGGCCTCTGAGGAGTTACTCTCTGCTTTCTCTGTTTTCAGTATTATTGATCCTAAGCAAATGTTGAAAATCAATATGTTGACAGAATGGGCAGGAGCAGATTTTGAACTTGACTATTGGGAATTTTTTCCTTGAATGCTTCTCACACAGAAAAAAAGAAAATGATCAAGTAGTATAAAAGTTTTCAAAATCTGATGGATATGCAAGTTAGTAGATGAATTGTATAAAAATCTTTTCATGCTTTGCAGATCAGGGATTTCTCTTTGACAAAAGAATAAATAATACTTTTATTTTATATTTTCTTCAAGTTGTTTCAGTATGAGACTGAGAAAAATATGCATAGAAAAACTAGAATATTAGAAAAGTGATACTTGAGGTGTTTAATTAGCTTTCATCCTGGAGCGCTCTTTTTTATGTACAGGAGATCTGAACTGAATTTCTTGTATTAAAATACTCCCCGTATCGAAAAATGCAGCCTGCTGAGTAAAAAGACCCTTCTGACATGTGCAGAACTTCTGAAGATCCTTTTGCATGTAGTTTGGGCATGCTTAGACCTTTCCTCTGAACATATTGAACAAATAGATAACTTTGCCAATGACGGGAGGTGCTGGTACTTTAAATGAATCGTGTGGAGCTACCACAGCTACTTCTTAGCCAGGTGTGTGGGCAGTTGTCTCTCTGAAGCCAGTATTCACCAAGGGAGAGAAAACTGGCAAGGCTTGTAACGTTTGATGGCATCACTTAAAAAATGAGACTTGCTTTTTTCATTGCCTTTGAATCCCTTTCCTACCCTCTCTGTCAATTATCACGGCTCACATTTTCCTTGTCAAAAAAAAGAAAAATCCATCCAAGGAAGGAAGGTGATCCTTTCCCAAAAAATATCAGGTTATTTTGACACATTTGAGAGCTGGTGAAGAACCAAATTCTTTTACTGGGTTTATGGGCTGGGATATAACAACTGCTAGTTGGAAACAACTGGCTTACTTTTCAGATATCCAAGCATAATCAACTTAAAAATACAACCTGTTGCAGTTGCTTTGACCAAACATTTATGTAGGCAGGACAACCTTGTCTCTGTTTAACCAGGTGGGATATCACAGCTCAGTCACAAAATCATGGCTAATTAAAAAAATCAGTTCAACAAAAAATCCTCAGCTCTGAATTTCTAACCCAAAATCAGTACCCAAGGCACTGCAGGAACAAGTCCTTGCCCTGACTCTGTTTTTCTTCCCCTGCACCCTCTGGCATTGGTTCCTGGCTTGTGTTAACCTCTGTGTAGCTGAACTGTTGACAGCTCCTGTTTTCTAAAGACAGATCAGAGACTCCGCAACTTTTTACTGTCTCAATTTGGTATTTTAAGGGCAGGATTGAGCTAACCCCTGCTTCTGTATGAGATCAGGCTGGGGAAGATGCTAGCATTTCCTCTCATTTTCCCTGGAGTAGATAAAACCTTTGTTCTGGCAGGGACAAAAAAAGGTCTAGCAATTTCACTGCCTGTCTTCTGCTTGCTCGCCTGCAGGGAATGCCTTTAATGGTTCATCTGGCAGGTATAGCATACCCTTCACAGCACGTATCCCCACCCAGTGAAAAAGGTGCTACTCAGCCCTGTGCACATGCATTGAGTCCTTGAAAGAAATGAAATTTTGCTTTCTTCAGCTTGCTGAGGGTTTGCCAGCAAGCAAAACCTGGTGAGGTTTCTGCCCGTTAGAGTGTGAAGTCTGATTTCTCTTAGTAGAAATGGTTGAAATGATGCAGCTGTTTTTAACAGGGAGAAGGGTAGGGAACAAGATTTTTTTGCTTTTAGAATTGGAGTTTTGATTTATCCTAATGGAGTCGTAAACACAGAGCTTCTCTTCTGGTGACTGAGGTATTCTCCACACCAAACCAGTAAAACAAAATATATTTGTGACTAGGACAGGGCAGCTAGTAGCGTCGGTTCTGCTTCTGAGAGCACACCCCACGTAGGCTCTACCTTCTCTTCAAAATGTGTATACACCACAGGGGAGAGAGGGGTGTGGGCTGCAGCTGAAGCTCACACTGTTTCCTTATTGTTCCTGTGATGGGGTTAAGAAAAGGCTCAGCTGGTAGTTTGCTAAGCTCAGGAGCAGAAGCAATGGACTAAGTGCTTCTGCATTTAATAAAGAGCAGAAGTCAATTGTAGCACCACCCAGGAGCAAGGTTAATTGGGGCAGGAGATTCAATGGCAGGTCTTTGCCAATTCTCCTCTTTGTTCAGCACAGTTATATATTCAGTTGTATATATAGTTATATATTCAATATCCTGAATGTAGGCCATGCTGTGGAAGAAATCTACCTCGAGCTTGAGGCTTAAAAGCAAACTCACATTTGAGTAATTCAAATACAAAAGACCCCCTAATTTTTATTTGGGATGTATTTTTGTTTCTTTCCATGGTTGTATAACACACACGAATGTGTGGGAGCTCTTTGTTCTCTCTATTGAGGGTGCTGTACATCTGCGCAATGCAGAACTACCTTGGCTCATTGTACTGACCTTAAGAAAACCAAACTTTGTCTGCAGACTGAGTACGAGGAGTGCCGTCTGCCAAGAACAATGAGAATTAAGTCATGAGGGCAGAAAAGTAAAGCTTTAAGGTGGGCTTTTGGTTTCTCTGACTGAATTACTTATAACTCTTGCTGGCAAAGAAACCAGGGCAGCACAGTAGATATCCCAGGCTTACAATGATCAATACTGCAAAGTGATAAAGCAAGTCCTGAAGCTGGGAGCTAGGAGCACTCAGGTCTTTTAGCTCTGCTCCTTACAGGAGGACACTGATTTCTTCACTTTGTTAAAATCTGCTATGTCATTGTATATCTGCTTTGGAAATATACGAATCCTTATTATTATCGTTATTACTGTGTCAGGTGCTGCAGAAACCTAGAAGAAAAAGATGCCAGCTTTTGCCAGGAAATGTTCGGTATCAGAATGAGAGGCAGCTGTCAGAGGCAGTCAGGAGATAAAGCAACACAAAGGAAGAGTGAAAGACTATTTATCAGCAGGAGAAATGGTGGTCTCAGCATACTAGGAATTTTTGAACCATTGACTTTCATTGCTGTGATGAAAAAGATGATTTTCCACTGCTAAGTTACAAAATCTCATTGACTTCAAAAGGAGATAACTTGTGCTTTTAAGCACAAATGCAGAGATGACCTGGTGCAATACCACTACAGAGGGCTCCTTAAAGCCTACTCAGGTTGCAACTTGCTTTGGTTACTGCTTATTTATTTATGTGATGACAACTGACAGTTTTAGAAGTCTCAGACACAGTCACACATCACCATCATTGGTATGAAATCTTCCTATTGATATTAGGCTAACAGGGAAAATCAGTTGAGAGCATGTGTGCACTTACCGGCTGCTGCTGGAACTGCTGAGTGTTGTGTCAAGCCAAAAGATGGTTGGTCTTTGTAATGTGAATCTGAGGCGCTACTAACCTGTGCTCCTACTAGTTGCTTGCAGAAGTCAACATTAACATGTGTACTCCAGACGTAAGCCCAGAGCGTGATTTATTGCTGCACTAATGCCACATCGTCCATTTCTAGCCAAGCTAATTCACATACCTGTAAGAGCTACCCAGGGCAGCTGCAAGGTGCCAGGCACGTCCTTATGGTACATTGTCTGAGCAGACATTCGGGTGCCAGCCAGGGGACTTATTTTGGATGCTGGGTTGAGTTTCACATCATTTAACTGTGTCACACTGTAGTTACTGACCCCAGCCCCAATCACGGCCGGGCTCACTATATGGCAACCTGGAGAAACAGGCAGTTCTTGGGTACAATATCTCTCAACTGTTTCAGAAGTCACCTCTGAACAAGACAGTGCAGTGAGTTATCTTTGCGGACTATGAAGGAACCTCAGCAACAAGCTCCAGTGTGGATGTCAACAACATAAATATACATGTTTGGTTTGATGATTTATGCATTAGATCTTGCCTGCGTGCTCAGAAGAGCCTTGGTGAGCAGCCTGAGTGAGGAGGACCGGCCAAGGCTGGCCACCCATGGGTGCTGGGCTCTCTCACAAAGGAAACTTAGCCTTATGACAGGGACATTGACAGTCTAGCTTGTTAGGACAGTGGAGGACAGGAAGGAAGAGCCATCTGAGTCTCCTGTGATGACTTTTGGCATGGACAAAATGTATTTCTGGGCCCTTTTTAGTTTTTCTGTTCTGATCATGAACTGCAATTGACTGAACTTGAAAAGACACTGGACTTGCTGGGGGATGCTTACTTCTACAAATGGAAGAAATTATGTCACATCCAAAGGATGTAACTCGGCTGCCCCTCTGGATCTCAGCCAGGACTGTTTTCCCCTTCAGGCAGTGTCAGTGCTGCATGAAGGGGCATCAGCTGAGGCAGAAGATGAACTGTCTCCTCCAGCCTCCCGGCAGGCTGGACCTGTTTTACTCTGTCCTGCTCCAGCCGATGAGCAGAGATTTGCTGAGGAGGTGACCCATGTCTGTGTGTCTGCTGGTGGTGACACAACCATGGAGAAGCAGAAGGGAGAAGTGAATGCCGTGGGCAGCCCCGTGCTCTCCTCAAAACACAGTGTCTGTAAGCACGCAGCAGACCTGCTCTGCCCAAGCCCTGAGGACGATGCCTGCATCCCCCAAGGGCAGGGAATTGCCCTTTAGCAAGATGGTGTGCAAGTATATAGCATGTAGAGGGAAAATAGTAGTTTAAGTACTTCCTTAATGGGACCTTCAATGAGCCCAGGGTGGAAGGAAATAGCAGGCTTGCCCTTTCCCCTTGTTGTGGTGGTTTTATGCCACAAAACAACCCCAAATGTGCCCTCCCCATAACTAGGTCTCACAGGCTAGCTGGCACCTTGCCCCCTGCCAGCGGCAGTCCTGCTTCCCAATGAAGCCCTGTGCAAAGGTGCAGCAACACAACCGGCTGCTTCTTCACTGGGTGCATAGAGATGCTTAGCAGTGATGGAAGAAAAGAAGCCAGAGCAGGAATAAATAAATCCAGGCAGTCCTTAGCAAAAATGATAAGGAGGGGCACGGGGAGCCTCTGCACATCACCTGTGCCCTCCATCCCCGCAGCCCTGTCTCCTTGAAGCTGCAGGAGGCTTGGCTGGTTTGTGTGCTGCTCTGCTGCTCTTTGCTGAAGGGTGGGCTCCTCCTCCAATGAGCAATCAGTCAATGGTAAATGATAAGCGAAGGCCGCTGAGGCTTCACTAACTGCGTTCATTACAAACGCTGTAATTGTAAAGATTTGCTATAATTCAGTTAGCTGCCCTAAAACCCTTGGCAAGCCACATTATTGAAATGATTATTGTTACAAGATTGTTGTAAATTGGAGTCAATCATCCAGACGTGAAATTGTCTTTTTTATATCTGTGTGGTAGGCAACAGTCTTCCTCCTTTTATTTCTTTAAATTAAAATCTCCTGGTTATTGTACCTGGAGTACTGTATTGGACAATGGGATCCCTCCCCCCCAAAAGCAATTAAAACTTCTCATCTCCTCAACAGAGGAGCACTAAGTCCTTCTAATCTGAGACCTCACACTGTTACTCCCAGTAGGTTTTTTGGTGCTGTAGAAAAACAGCTGTCAGGGATCGTGTAGGTACAGCTGACTGCACTCTGCCGTCCAGCTGGATTGGACCAGAGCTTCTCCACCTGTGCCCTGTGGGAACGTCTGCAAAGCAAGCCAACTGGCCAAGGAAAAACATACGTGGACATTTCCACGCACGTGCCAAATGAACACATCACAGAAAAGTAATTCATAAATGTTCAAAGTTTCAGCTGATCTTTACTGGTTATAAATTGATGAGCTGTTGTGACAGCCCTGCACAAGACGGCCTGCTAATTATTTTCAGAAGAGGATCCCTGGATTTCAAGTGGTGGAGAAGCACTGGACTAGCCCATCTCTTGAGGCTCTGCAAGTCTTGACTCCTGCCGGGTGTTCAGGCTGGTGTTTATTGCAGTCTGAGGAAATACGAGATCCTCACTGCTGCTGCTGCTGCTGGTCCCATTGTGTCCCTCGGATGCTTGAATTGCCATAACTGTCACACAGGGGATCTTGTGCATATTTAGGACATGTCATCTCTCATGGGCATAGGCAGGTGGACAGCTGGAGATTATCCTGGCCATTACAAATGCCAATTCAAGGGTGGGAGTTGCTGTGCCTCCTAAAGGGATGACATTTTGTGCGCTACATAAAATGGCTAATAGATACCCCAGTTAGAACTTTTTCTGAGGACTAGGTCAGTAGCTGTGGCAGGCTTGGTATGAATACTCAGTGGGAGGGGTTCCTTTTACTTGATCAGAGGTGCAGATATATAAGCGTCAGGTAAAATATAGTCCAGTATAGTTGTTGGCAGTAGCTCTTTTGGTGTTTATGTGCCTTCCCTGAGGTGGGCTGCCAGCTCAGTCAAAAAGAAAAGCCATCTCTATGCTCTGGCTGAGCTGTGCACCCCATAGGAGCAGGGGAGTGGGAAGGAAAGAGAACTTTCTATCAGTGGGTACCTCCTTAGACTGCATGGCCAGTTTCCTGTCTAAACAAGGATAGGTGTCTTTAATCCTGGGTTTGTACCTTTGGAGCAAAAAGAATCAGTCCTTATGCCTCTTGTGGCCCCCTTCTCAAGTGATAGCACCTGGTGCTGCTGTGGAAATTGCAGAAACAGGCACTTCATCTGTTCCTTGCAAAATCCTTAAAATTACTCCTCTGATAAGCAAAGGTTCATGTTGTTTTAGAGCTGAAAGCATAGCCAGATCCCAGCAGCCATGAAGAAAACAGTGGGAAAAGGGGCAGAACATGGCTGCCTTTTGCTCTCAGAAGCAGAGGGATGTTCTTGCTGCTTCTTGTCCCCTGTGGGAGCAAAACTGCCCCAGAGTCTCCTTTTATCTCTGCCTGGTGCAGAGAAACCATGTGCAGCAAGAAAGCCTGGAGTGAGAGAAGGGGAAAACCCCAGTGCTTGTGGTCTGGGTGTATGTGGTCTGCCATCCTCTCCTGGTAGCACAGCAAGGTGCCCTGCCAGGGATCACCCCACTGCTCTTTCCAAGTAGAAGACCTCCCTGCTCTAGGTGGAGCGGCACTGAGGAGATATGCTTTGCCCATTTCTCTCCCCTGTGGAGCAAAGGGATCATATTTTGGGGGACACCCCTCCACCTCTTCTATTTCTGGCTGACAGAAAGCACAGATTGCCCCTACAACCTGTCTCCACACACCACCAGCTAGAGCATGGGTGGCTGTGACAGACACTTCAGTGACTCTTTTTGGACATTTTTTTTTTTTTTACTTCCCTTTTTTGTCCCTGGATGCATGCTGTCACCATGCAGTGTGCAGTGCTGCATTAGCAGCACACAACCAGCCAGATGAGGGAGAGCTTCAACCTTAATTTTTTGGCTTTGACTCTTCCCTGCTCTCAGGGTCACTCAGAAAAATTTGTTGGTGTGTGACTCTCAAGGGTCCTTCAAACCACTATGGCTTTCATGAGCATCACTCAAGTACTGCCTACCACGCCTCTCCTATCTCACACAGAAAAAGTGGGTGACTTGACTGTGGGGGCAATGAAAGATATTGAAAAGAAATTCACTGGAAAACACATTATTTTCTTCCTAAACAGAAAAGGTGTCATAACTTTAGGGACGAAATACCAGATCAGGTCTATGGATGCTACTCCTACCTAGAGCCCAGGAGCCAGTTGTGGAATTTTAATCATGTGAGCCCACGCAATAAGAAGTGTGTTTTTCTTTTTACTTCAAATTTCTGTATTCAGCTGAAACTGATGCTATTGTTGTATCAATGAGATCAAATATCCTAAGTTCAACCCATTCCTTCCCCTGGGGAGAAAGAAACATAAAATATCTTGCAGATGAATTTGGGGTAAAGCTAAAAATGAAAAGTCGCTAATTTCAAAGCAGGCAGTGAGAATGCTGGTCAAATTGAGAGCCTGATGCATTACTGAGCTGAATATAAAGTTCTTCTTTTGTTTGTTTGTTTGTTTTTTCTTCTGAATCGAAAGGTTTCAAAGGCATTTAAATAAACCCAAAGTGATATAATTAGTACAAGCCCATGAGAAGTAATTGAATTAGTAAGTACGGCCAGTGCTATGGCTACATAATGGAAGCCTTCAGTTTTTATTAATTACATGTTTGAAAATCTGGATTAAACAACCAAACTAATAAGTCAAAGCACCGATGTAAGATCCAAAGGACAATGGCATTGTCACTCTGTATAGCAGGGCACCAATTCAGTGCTTAATTGATACAAGAGCTGTAATAACATGGACCGTGTTTAATTAATAAGACTCCTAACTGGTCATGAAACTTTTAAGAGCTCTTGGTGCTGTGAAATTGTTGTAGTTTACATCCAGCGTGCTACAAAGCCTCAGATCTCTGCAGGCCACGTGTGATGTTGGGTTAGTAACCGCATGCAGGCAAAGACGCTTCACCGCGCTGCCGCGGCACAGTGAGGGATGAGGCTGGCTTTTGTCTCCTGGGGAGGTGAGCCTTCACAGCTTGCAGACAAAGGGGTGGAGCCCGATGAACCTTGTTCGTGGAGAAAGACTCACGTGCCGTGGGGACTGCTTCTGTGAGACAGAGCCACTGGGTTGTCCCAAAAAAGAGGTGAAGAAATACTTGTGTTAAAACTAAAAGGCGTGAGCAACCTCTTCTAACATCGATTGGGAAGCGCTTCTGAATTTTGGCTGGTGGTTTGTGCCCCCCTTTAATGTGAGTGTTGCCCTGGGTCCAAGGCATGCTTCATGATGGGCAGCAAGGCATGGGGCTTTCCTCTCCCAGACATCCCATTCTGAAGGGGAAGGTTACCAGCTGGAGGGGAACTTCACTGTATACAGGCAGCACATGTTTATCAGCATACCACAAAAGCAAAACTCATATTTGAAGGAGTTTTACCATCCATCTAGTCAAAAAGACTGGAATTCATCTTGGGTTTTGCTTTCTCCTAAGAGGAGTAGGGCAAAATGTGGAAAGCGCGGGCAGCCAAGGTGAAGCGGCTGAAACACGTGGTGGTGTGGCGTCTTGGTCGTTAGCTCCCACTCTTCCTCTTTATTGCTGACTCCAACAAGCACTCACAGACTGATCGTCTTGAGAAGGGGCTCTCTCAGTGTTTTATAGACTTCCAGGCAGAAGCTTTCTATATTAAAAGAACAATGTTCACTTTAATGTTTCAGCCATATGCCAGAATTTATCATCCTTCCCATTTAAAGCAGTTCATCTAAATTTGATCCCAGTCTTGTGCAATAAAAAAATATAATTAAAGGTGAATGTAAAAATTATTGAACAAATATAATAAAAGGGCAATTAAAATAATCAGAGTGAGAGGTTATAAAAATGCAAGAAACCAATGCTAGCAATTGCCTCTTAAACTATTCCTGCAGCAAATATATTTAATAATGCAGATGCCATTCGCTTTTTACCTCTTGCACAGACCTACATGAAATACTGTTAAATCAGGGATACATTCTGGGTATTTTTTCTCTAATACCTACTAAGATCTGTAGGAAGAATAACTTGCTATTAGCATAGGCTTCTCTTCTTTTTCATAAAATTGGCATGCTCGGGGTAGCAGTGCACTTGATGAAGAGAACATCTTGTTTGACATTTCTTCATGGATTTTTTTTCCCCTAATAAATATGTCTAATCCATTTTTCTAAAGCTCATGTAAGTTTTAGGCACCCTCAATGTCCCATAAAAAAAGGACTCTAAAGCTTAATTCTGTGAACTACCAGCTCTGGTTTTCTATGTGAACCTGCTACCTCCAAGTTTCACTTGGTGCCCTCTCTGGTGTTAGAGGAGACAGTGGCAATTCTCTTTTCCCTTTCTTGTTCCTGCCTGTTCACAAAAAACGTTTGCAGAAGAGCAGTCAAGTCAAATTGAGTACTCCGCATGAGGTCATCCTTCATCATAAGATTAATGGGAAAAATGTTCTAGGGAAAATGCCTGACCATCTGTAATGCTAGCACCGGAGAGATGCTATAGCCAGAGACTGTTATATGGTGACCAGGGGACTTCGGAGGAGGTGGAGCTGGACAACCGGTTCTTGGAAGAGAGTTAGCTTCAAACTGCAAAGACACTGACAGGAGACGTGAAGAGAAAGCCTCCATAACCATATTAATAAGTTTGAAACCATGCTGATCAGAAAGTAGTTTAACAACCAAACTTGACAAATAAAAATATTTGTTTTCAATATCTCACGAACCTGAAAATACCAGATCCAGTATGTTGTATAACTTGAGAGCAGCATTTAATCTGAGCTACATTTTTCTTTGCACCAGATGATTGTTAATCTGAAAGGTAATGTCATTAGCAGGTGTGTTGTAGTGAATCTTCTGAGCCTTGTGGCTGTGATCAAAGGTGGAGCAGGCTGTGAACGGTGATTAATGAAGATACCGACTCTATTTTTTCAGTGAGCTAAAGCTGAGAATTTGTTTTTAATCCTTTATGAAGACAAAATCAAGCAGAAGCTAAGCCAGGCAACAAATAAGCAGACACTTCTTTGTGTGTATGAGATACAGCAAACAGGATAAAAGCTATTTGTGGATTTAGTGGTGTTTGTTGTTTAACACCTACACGTTCTCTAATGGCAGTTGCTGCTGCTCAGTTAATGCACTTGACTGGTTTGGTTGGCTGGCTCGTGGCTTTGCTTTGCGGAAACATTCAAAAGCTCGCTGATGAAAGGAGTGCATCAGAGTGACGCTGAAGATGGGCTGGCGGTTTTGAAGCTAACTCAAAATCTCCTAGTTGTAGGACGGCGGCTAAAGTCTCTGATTTTCCAGAGTTGCTTTCCAGCTTGCTGTACAGGTGCTTAGTAGTTAAAAGCCCTTGGAGTGGTTTGTGCCGTTCAGTGGCTACATCCAAGATGATAACCTCTGCTGTGTAGCAAACGTCTGTACCTTCATGGTAAGGGCCATCAAGAAGATTGTGGTTAGCTGCAGTGGTTCCTGGGACCTATAGATATTCCTTCCTGCTGTGACCCCTCAGAGCCACAGCCACGGGGTCAGGGCTGCCCTGGGAGGAGTGGGGCAGGGGAGGTGTGTGGCATTGGCTGGAGGCTGCCAGGGTGGGGGAGGACTGCAATGCTGTGCTTTTTCCAGGCTCTGAAATAGCTCTTGGTGGCCCCACCACCAACCAGCACTGCTAACTCTGCTTTTCTGAGCTGTGCTTCAGTCAGCTCTGGGGTTAGGGGCCTCCCTTGATAACAACCTTGGATAAATAGGAATTTCTCTCCTGTCATAGCTATGTCTTGGCATAGCAACTGTTTGCTTGAGAAGGGACCACTGCTGAGGGAACAGCATCTCCCTCCTTTTGATCCTTCTTTGTAACGTCCATGTTAAAGATGTGACAGAAATGTCGGTTTTGGAGGAAAGCTCTGGCTAAAATCCTGGCCCCACTGAAGTCAATGGCACCATTCCCATGGACTTCAAAGGGGCCATATTCTTGTCGTTTATCCTTCTGTTCCCAGCCTCTTCATCCTGGAGAGGATGTTTGTTCAAACCAACAAATGTGATCTATGTATGATCCTAATGGGGAAAAAAAGCAATGTTAAGAAAGATTGCAGTGGCTTGGGAGTGCCTGGAGATGTGAGGGATGGGGGCTTCTCTCAGGAGTAGGGCCAGCTGGCTTCCAGACACAGGCTATTGGGGAGGCTCAGCTAATAGTGTGATGATAAATGCAGAGAAATAACAAAGAACAGAAATGTCCCAAAGCTTGGGGGTATTAGAAAATGCAACAATAAACTCAACTTGTGTCTGCCAGAAATCAAACTGACACAATTTAGGAGGAAATATGCTGGCGTTTCCCCCCTCTGCCTTCCCTTTTTTATCTTCTTTGATTTTTCCAGCTGGCTCATCTAGTTGAAATTTGAACTGAGTCTGACTTCAAGTTCCTTTCAGGATTTTGTGGAATATTTTACATAGTAATCTGTCTGTCTGACATCATTGCAAGATTGTGAAATCTCTAAACCATGGCTTGTCCTTGCTGCCACAATGAAAACATAAATGGTAACAGTGCCCCATTACCCCTTTAATGGTTGCAGCACAACTCCCACTTGCGGTCTCCATGACTTGGGAGACAATTATATGCACTGGCTGAATTTTTTAAGCAGATATAATAGCAAACAAACTTTGGGAATTTCGGGGGAGGGGAGCATAGTATGAAAACAAACACAACAAACAGCTAAAAAATGCAGTATGGTAACAAACATTAGTAAGTCCTTACTAGAGATGGACTTGAATCAAAACTTTGACTCCACCACACGATGAAGTATGGTGGAAGTTGGGAGTCCAAGCCCATATCAGCCATCATGTCAACCCCTCTTTCTCTAAAGGATCGAACGAAGCCCACAAAGTTCAAGGTCTGTCAGTTAAGAGGCCCATCAGACATGGAGATGAAAATACTGTAACCTGCATGAAAAAAGACTCCTTTGTTTTGAAACATGTAAAGACAAAGACAGTCAAGGAAATGTATTGCAGAGGTGTTTTATTGCCTTTTCAGATAATTTCTGTGGAGTGTATTTTATGAGCTTTGGCCACATTTTTACATTACTGGTGAATAAAGCTCTCATTGTTCAAAGGGAATCATCTGGTGACTCATGAATTTCTTCAAATGCTGCTTAAAAAAACCCTCATGTGATATTGAAAATGCTACTATATATATAGCTATAGGCCTACAGAAAAATGAGCCACTTCTGAGCTTGATCAGTTACTGGACTGGGGAGTCTCAGACAATTCAAGATTGATAGACACAGGGAAGAAGCGAGAGTATAGCATCATCTCTGCTCCTCATGGTAAATAAATCTCCTTGATTTTGTGTCACAAATGCTGATTCTGTATTTCCAACTCCGGACTTCACTCTGGAAATATGAGTTGAATTTAAAGTGAGTCTAAGTTATTTTTTAATGAATGTCTGCTTTCTCCCTCCTTGAGTGAATGCAAGTGCAGACATGCCTTGCACAAAGCTAACTGATAACAGGCAAGTCAAAAGGATGCTTAGCTGGGCAAACAGCTGCTTTACATGATTTACCTAATTTTCTAGGTTAGTCTGGATGAAGCGAGTCTTTCAAACCAGTCTTCTCTAGCAGCTTCACAGTTGTGTGCCCAGGAGGCTCCTGAGTGTGCTGTCTGCCTGAAGGCCAAGTAGCATGCTGCTTTGGAGGGAAAGTGCCCTTCCCAGCTGGGTGAGGGACTACAGTCCAGAGCTGGAGCTGGAGTTATTTTCAGAAAGTTGATCCTAGTGCAGAAGCGCACCAAACCACTTTATAAACCAGCTGTGGCTTAACTTCTATTCTTTAAACATTTCCAGTGTATTGTTGAAACTATGTATTAGCAAAAACATTAAAAAAACCCAGTCTCACCCCTCCCCAGAGGAGTGTCTGGTCATCTTTTTGCCATATCTAACCAAAACTGTGCCTAGCGCACGTGTGGCAGAATTACCTGGATGTTAGCTATTGGATCTCTCTATTTTTCCTCCTCTAGCTTGCTGTTTCATCATCTAGTATGTTATGGGCATTTTAGAAATACAGTACATCATCCTCTGGTAAAAACTGGTTGAAGTAAATAGAGCATAGATCCATGTCAATGTCTACTAAAAGGGGTTGGTAAAGATATTTTCATAAAACGTTTTCAACTCTTGAGGAATACCTTTACAATCAGTATCGACAGCTGCGAAATGCACCCTGCCTGGGGAAGCAAAGAATGGACCAGTTTGTGGAAATCGGAACACATTTATAAATGAGAGCTTGAGACTGGGATTTTATACCCATGATAACACAGGGGGGCAAATTGCATTGGCTACCGTGACAGACTGTGCCAAGGGAGATGGCTTCTTACTGTGTTTCCTACCACTACATACCTGTGGAGCATCAAGTTCTCCAGGTGCTGTCTTGTGACCATGCTAGAGTTTGAACTGGGGCTCTTGGGAGCTGAGAGGTGTGTGAGAACTGAGGGCAGCGCTCCTCTGTACCTGCTGGGAGACACTCATCCATTTTGCATAACAGGACAGAGGAGACCGTGTAAGAGGCACTCACAGCTGGGTTGCATGCCTTGGCCTGAAATGAGGTCTGGACGGAGCAGGTCCCACAAGGCCATGTCAGGGAACTTGAGAGCTGCATCCCCCTTGCAAGGAGCTTTGACATTACCACACATCCCACAACATCTCTTCTCTGGGAGGCTTTGCTGCGTTTCCTATTTGCATTCTACAGGTTTTGCTACTGTAGGGCTGCATTCAGGCAGATGGTTACTGCGCGCCTGGAAGCACAAGTGAGGAACTGGAGAGGCGAGCTTATCCTATACCAGAGAAAAAAATGCATCCTCTCTGGCAGCAGGGCCTTCAGGAAAACCTGGCATTGAAGATCTTTCCCCTTTTCTGCAGAACACTGAAATATTAGGAGGAAAGAGGGAGGGCAGGCAATCTCATTATAATCCCTCCTTGCCTCAGAAGTAGGGAGTCAGGAGACATCCGTAGGTGGTTCCTCTGGGCGCTGGATAAGGTGGTGTGTGCACTGACCATAAAGGCCTAAATAGCTGATTAAAATGTAGTTACAGACATTCAGGATGAGCAGATTTTCAGAGGTGCTGAGAACTCATAAATGCCTTTGAAGCCAGTGGGATTTGTAAGACCATGGTACCTTTGGAAGTTAAGCATTATAAAACTGAGCCATGCCTTAATACAGATCCAAAAATACGTAAAAATGCCCATCTCATAACCTCAAGTATTGAGCAATTTTAAATGCAACATACTAAGAAAAGATAAAAATGAACACTGCACAATAACTTAACTTACAATGTTTGGTGAAAATATTGATATTTCTGTCCTAACACTGCACCTCTAATAAGGACACAAAACTATAAGCAATTTATGTCCAAATCAATGCATTGACTAGAGAGCGAATCTACAAATTACTCAACAACTCCAAGTTAGTGTATTTCTCCATGTAACCTTTCATATCATTAGCAGCAGAGTCCTAGTTACTCATGTGAATGCGACAACTGACCAGTCAATAGCTAAATATCCCTATAGGTCTGCCCGTGCTCTGTTACAATATGTCTGATTGATAATCCTGCAAAGCTTCCTCAGTTTAAAAGGGCAATATTCGATCAAATCCTTCTCTGTTTAATGCCTGTATGTCAGCTTTTCCCAGTGCCTGCATGCTGTCTGTAGCCCTGTGTCCTCTAAACTGGGGCCCTGGGAGCATCCCCGTGCCCTGTTCTGGTGGCTCCCCTGGCTCCAACCCACCACCATATCACCACTGTATTGGGTCTGCATGGCAAGGTCTGGCAGCGGGGGAGGGTGGCGGGGGGGGGCAGGCGGGCTACAGGGGTGGCTTCTGTGAGAAGCTGCTAGAAGCTTCCGCTATGTCCGATAGAGCCAATGCCAGCCGGCTCCAAGATGGACCTGCTACTGGCCAAGCCCATCAGTGACGGTGGTAGCGCCTCTGGGATAATATATTTAAGAAAGGGGAAAAGTTACTGCGCAGCAGCAATTGCAGCCAGAGAGAGGAGTGAGAATATGTGAGAGGAACAACTCTGCAGACACCAAGGTCAGTGAAGAAGGAGGGGGAGGAGGTGCTCCAGGTGCCGGAGCAGAGATTCCCCTGAAGCCTGTGATGAAGACCATGGTGAGGCAGGCTGTCCCCCTGCAGCCCATGGAGGTCCACAGTGGAGCAGATATCCACCTGCAGCCCGTGGAGGACCCCACACCGGAGCAGGTGGATGCCCGAAGGAGGCTGTGACCTCACGGGAAGCCCGTGCTGGAGCAGGCTCCTGGCAGGACCTGTGGACCTGTGGAGAGATAGGAGCCCACGCTGGAGCAGGTTTGCTGGCAGGACTTGTGACCCTGTGGGGGACCCATGCTGGAGCAGTCTGTTCCTGAAGGACTGCACCCCGTGGGAGGGACTCCATGCTGGAGCAGGGGAAGAGTGTGAGGAGTCTTCCCCAAGAGGAGGAAGGAGCGGCAGAAACAATGTGTGATGCATTGACTGCAACCCCTATTCCCTGTTGCCCTGTGCCGCTTGGGAAGGAGGAGGTAGAGAATTTGGGAATCAAGTTAAACCCAGGAAGAAGGGAGGGGTGGGGGGAAGGTGTTATAAGATTTGGTTTTATTTCTCATTATCCTACTCCGATTTGATTGGTAATAAATTAAGCTAATTTCCCCAAGTTGAGTCTGTTTTGCCTGTGACAGTAATGGGTGAATGATCTCTCCCTGTCCTCATCTCGACCCATGAGCTTTTCATTACATTTTCTCTCCCCTGTCCAGCTGAGGAGGGGGAGTGATAGAGCGGCTTTGGTGGGCACCTGGCATCCAGCCAGGGTCAACCCACCACAACCGCAAGTTCCCAAAATGAACATGGGTCCTTCTCCTTGGGGGTGCTTCCCTCTCCACAGCTGGGATAGCAGGGGCACAAGCCAGAAGGGAATGTGCTGTTTGTTTGCTGGGTGGATGTTCAGAGGGCCCCAAGGATATCTGCATGCAGGACACACCTGTTGTTCATTCCCACGCATTACTGCCAAGTCCTATTTTCACTTTCTCTGTGGCCACCACATACCTGTTTTACCCCCACATTATGCACCAAGAAGGAAGTTCTCTGAGCCGTACCTTCAGTCGGCCAAGTGGCTAACTGGTAAACCATCTCGTGAAGTACATTCACTTCTTCCACAATTGCCATTGAATGTGTCAGGCAGTGCCCTTCTGACAGTGACTTTGGTACAGGACGGGTGCATTTCCAGTGTGAGTTGAGTTGACACAACTAGCAGTGAAACAGATGCTTTGTTTTTCCTTCCTCTTCTGCAGGAACAGTTCCAAGCCACCATTGTCATACTGTGCGGCACGGGACTGACCACAGGGCTGGGTCGGTAAGGTCAATGAATAACTCATCTGAACACAACCCTAGCATGACCCACTTTATGTAGGACATTGGAAGGAAAGGATCTGAAAGCTTAGTCTCCTGACTCTAGGCATTGAAGGAAAGCAAACCTGTTACTGGTTCCCAGAAGTAACTTTTTAAGACATGAAAATTGAGTTTTCTCTTAAAATGTAACTTTTCCCCTGCTATGGACACTAGGAGTAGCTGAAATGCAGACCTAACCATTTTATTTCAAAGAAATCACAGGAAGCATCAGGTGGCAGTGACTTTTCATGACCGATGATCTGAGCTACATTTTTCATTAACGTAACTCCGGGACCCCAGCCCCAAATGCTGGAGAAGGAACAACAGACCTCAAATCATTCTGCAGAGAGTACAGGGGATTACACAGTGGTAACATGGGAAAACCAAAACAAACTCTTTATCCAGCTAAAATCCTGCCACAGTTCAGCTACAGATTTCATCATTCTGACTGATGGGATTAAGACACGCACCAAGGGGCTCCCATTCTCTAGTATCGCTGCCTTATTCATTTAAGTGCTGGCCAGTTTCAGAGCCAGGGAGATCCCTGAAAGGGTGCAAGTACCAAGCAACAAATATTTTCCATTTTTGATGAACGACTCTGAAGAAGTCTGACTTGGACACTTGTTGTTAAGGAGGTGAAGTCATCTACCATGGAAGTCAATGCTCTGGGAAGCTTGTAGATGATCTCCATGCTTGGCAGCATTCCCCTTTTTAGTTCCAGTTTGTGGCTTTTTTTCACTCTCCTTAGTTAAAGCTTCTGCTTGACTTCATTCAACCCCAAAAGCGATTCTGCTTTTTTCACTAGCTAAGGAAATACTGGAGCTCTGCTTCAGAAAGTGATGATGTTAGTGTGCAGCAAGGGACAGCAGCTCCCTGGGAGCGGAGAGCCACAGGGGTCTCCATAGGGGCCCGCAGGGTCTCACCAGCCAGGGCCCATCCCACCACCCCCAGCAAGGGAGCAGAGGAGGCCATGAGATCACAGGCAGGCTCAAACAAGTTTCCAGATCACTGTGCAAGCTCATGGTGATGGGGCAGGTCCAAGGTCAAGGCAGGAAGTCAATCCACAGGTCAGATCCAGTGAATGCTAGGCAGGTCCACAAAGACAAGGGAGGTTCAAGGTCAACGTGAAAAGTCAGTCCTTTGGGCAGGGCCTGCCAGGCAAAGACATGGTTGTGGCTACATATTAGAGTTTTTACAAATTGTAGATTTTAAAATCATATAAATAAATAGCCAGTACTGTTTGAACAGTTATTGTTTTTCTTCCGCATTGGTGTATCCAGCTTACACCATGACATTGCTTGAGAGTCCTGGGTCAAGCTTTGCTATGCTAGTCACAATGATGACATGGGCCAAAGAGATGCTCCTTGCCCCAGAGACCTTAGGTAAGAACCAATGTTTATATCTGTAGTCTTATGGGGCAGGCACAAGGGTACCAGTGCTCTGATTTCCCTGAGACACTCAGCAGTGTATGGTACTACAAAGCAGAAAAACGCAAGAGACAGAAAATTGCCCTATCTAATTTATCTGGGACATGTACAATCTCTTGAAAGAAGAGATTTAGTCTATTAGATTAATCTGTAGTTTTGCTCCAGCCACTCAGTTGCAAGGGGGTTAAGCTGGAGGCAAACAGTGATTCAATTTTATGACCAGACTGAAAATACAAATAAATCTACTGCTACTGTGTGCTAACTGTAATGCATGCCCAAGTGCAGGATGCTTTAATTGGGTATAATAGCTCCAGGTCTGGACTTACGTACGTGCACATCAAATCACTCCTTTTAAACCATAAAGTGCTATTCAAATAATTATTTTATTAGCATCATCATCTTTCTATATGGAAATGTGGAGCATATGGCAAGCTCAACAGATGCCTATAGCCACCATCCAGATAACGTTATTAAAAACAAAAAAAGAAAAGCCATTACATTTTTGGCATATTGGCTAAGAACACTCAGGAGGCTGAACTGGAGACTGCTGTCGTATTTGTCATCCTGCTGATTGCCTAATGTGAAACACAGAAGGCCAGCCAAGTGTGAGAAAAGCGAGACATTGTGGAGGACCAAAGCCTGAGCACTGGGACTAAGAAATTACAAGCAGTGATGTACAGTAAATATGTAACAAAAGTGCAGAAATCCAACTTCTTTCTGCCAGGGGACAGGCTGCTGACTGGGAACAAAGCTTCAGATTTCTCTGAGTGATTAGAAACTCGCAGTGTTGTGGATGCCGTGTCCTAAAAGTCCCAGAGGAAGAATATGGGCAATGCGGCTGCCAGCTGATTCATGGGGAGCAGCTGCAGAGAAAATATCTCTTCCTGCCCTCCCAGATGGATGAAAACTCTCATGAAAGGGCCCCTACAAAGGAAGGCTGGGCTTCAGCATAAACAGTTGGGCTTCAGCCTCCAAGCAGATTTGTGTACAGATACTGTAAGCCCCCAGATGGAAAAAAACTTCCCGAACTTCCTGAATATCCTGTTCAAAGGAAAGGCTGCTTCTCCTCCCTGTGAGAAGTGTTCAGGGTAATACAGGGCACTGGGGAGCGAGGTTTTCTGCTCTTCCAGATCAGGAGCTGGTGCCCGTATCTGCTGGTATAAAATTGCTGTAAGGCTAGGCTTTTCTGAGTGAGAAAGTTTCCTCCTGTTCCAAAGGTGGAGAGAGAGGAAGGAAGAAGCAGCTGCAAAGAGGAGCTCAAGATGGGGAATCAGGTGTGAATGGATGTCCTTGAAAGAGCAGAGATGTTTGAGCTGGGTGCTTATTTATTTATTCTTTTTTTTTGTGAAGGTGCTAGAATGAATACACTCTTGATTACTTTTGCTGCTTTCTAATATTACTAAGCAGTGCTTTCTGACAAACAGGTTAACTATAGGGAAATACCTTTCTTGCTATGGAAACACGATGGTGATTTAGATCATCTTAAGGAGCCCTGCCTCTGCAAGTTCTTCTTAGATTTCTAAGCAGCAATAAGACAATTTTCTTTCTTTTTTTTTTTTTTAAATAGGGAATGCTCCTGGTACACAACATGGTGCTTCAGACACTGCTCTCTCTTCCCAGGATTTCTGGGTAGCCTGCGGGGTATTAAATGGCAACACACAGGTAGCTGGGACTGAGATGAGGCAGCTGGCTTCAGTTTTGAAATGTGCATGGATTTTGTGTATTATTTGGCTCAATTTTGGTTGCAAACAATCAAAATTAGGGAAAGTTATGAAGAGGGTCTTAATTTTTCTTTCTCAGGAGAGCCATGTGAGTAAGAGAGAGGAGTATGTGTGTCTGTGAGAGACAGAACATATTCCTCTTCTAGTCCCATCTATTTCTGCCCAAAATTTGTAGAGAACTATTATGTGCCTCCTCTGTGACTGCTTTCGGGAGGCATAAGCAGGAGGTAAGGAAGCAGAACGATTCAGATAATTGACTTTACTGAGCAAGAACTCAGGCACGGGGGTGGAGAGTTTACACAGCTTGTGTGGGGCTGCAGGCAAGTGGGATTGCTGGAGCATGAAGCAGGACTGACGAGGAGCACCATCTCTATCACAGACCCCATCAGGTACACCCGTGCTTGCAGATATGCACTGTAACTCATTGGGCCATGGTAAGTGACTGGTGAAAGAGATTGATTTATTGTTAATTTGCCTTTCCTCTGTCTAACAGCCTGTATAACGTGTAGTTTAAAGATATACACAAGCTAATTAGGAGATATTTTCTGGACGGGAGTCACAGCTGCATGAAATGCATGTGAAATTCTTGCAATCAGTGAAAAAATGTAAAAGGGGCTTGTTTACACACTTTAGGTGTCCAACTTCAGCTACACTGCCACGAATGGCTGAACTTGTGATATTCCTTTCTTCCTTCATAGTAAGTATTTCTCCAAGAACTTGTAATGCTGCCTGTAACACTAGTTGTTAGGCTGCTCTTGAAGTATGGTTTGTGTGCACAAAAGCTTGACCATTTTTTCCAGCAGTAGTTGTTGTTTGAACAAAACATTGTTACACATCCCCTGCAAAATTTGTTTCTTGTCCTTAATATTTTCTCTCAGTGATATTGCTAGTATGATTTCTAGAGCTCCTTCAGGTTTCTGTAGGTTTTCTCACCCTTAGATGAGGAATGATTTATTCTCCACTGCCTCGAATCTGTCATTGTTTTTGGTGCATGTTCCCCTCCTCCCTTACGATACTTCAATGATTTGAAGATTGTTTTAAGGAGATCTCTAGCTGTTTACCTCTATGGCATTCATTATCAGCAATTTATCATCTTACTGTACTTTTTTCCTACTTGTAGGTGTGTACAAAACACAAATAACTAACATTATTTTAAGTGTACAATAAATACATATTACTGTGACAAAAATAAAATTGAATTACTCATACAGCATATATTCATTATTGCATGCTATATAATGTTAGTGTATGCAATAATATATAGTATATACACTATGCAGTTGACTGTATTCTGTGCAACATACAGGACTTTTGATCTAAAAAAAGCAGAAAAGTAGCTTCAATGAACTATATGAAAACACTACTTTCAACTTAATTTTTCCTTTTTCATGGTTGCATTTTTGAGGTTGAGATACTAGAAAGCCATGAAGAAGTCTTCATCATGAAAGATGACCTTTTTCAAGATACCGGATCCTGTGTGGTATATACTTTATCCATGGCTAAATGGCTTATGCATCTATTAGTGCCTTTAGATTCAGAGCCTGCCCACTTGGTGTTAGCAGGGGGATATTTTGCCTTGCCTGATGTCAATGTGTGCTATAGCACATTCCAGAAAATTCTAGAAAACCTGTGAAGAAAATGTATCATAGGTTTAAGACTCATGAACCTTAAATGGTTTGGAAAAGCTTTAGATAAGTTTTGAGAAAGACACAGGCTTACTCATTACAAATATTGACTAGCTAAAGGACAAGGCTCAGCAAATAAGACTTTGATAAAGTCAGTTGAACTCTTCCTATTATGTATAGATTAAGTGCTGCCTTCCTACTTTAAAGGGTTTTATTTTGCACCCACTGACTTCTTAGAGAAGGTTCCTGCAGTCCTCTGGGATACTGAGAGAGGAGTTCAGTTTGCGGCAGGGAGACGGTAATTTTCAGGCTGTTACAGAAAAACAAACTCTGGTAGGACAGTGCTTAGGACCAAAGGAGACAATAAACCTCCACAAACAGATCAGAAGCTGGCCTGGAAATTTGAAGGGCCATATCAAACTTCTTTACTTGAATTATCAAGTTTATCAGGAAGTAATTACAGGTGTGAGGATGGAGACTCCACTAAGGCTGGCACAAAACTAAGCCCTGAAACAGAAAAGTTGGAGAGCTGTGTGAGTCCTTAAAGCTGTTTAAGAAACAGAAGGTGGATCTTGATATCCATGTTTAAGGATTAATCATCTGCAGTTGGTGCAAAACATTCACAAGTGAGAATAAAAGGAAGCCTTCAGTCCTTCTGGTAAGGAGATAATCAGGTGGTTACAACATTGCATTGACAGCAATGAAGTTTCATGCTCTTCAGGGCCTCGGTAGATGGCACGGCCGTGCCAGCAGGACAGTCCTGTGCATGTTCTGTAGGTGGTTATGCCTTTTCCAGGATATGCAGTGTAACTGCTCTTTCACAGGCATGTTTTCACTGAGACAGTTTCCAAGATAGTAGCTCTTTTTTTACCTAACAACAGGAGTCAGAAGACAATTGCTGATTAGTAAATAGCAGAATATAATTTAGCTGATGATTGTCTAAAAAAAAAAAAAAGGGCAAATAAAACTCAGTAGACCGGTGATTCCACAAAATATGAACGTGAGCAGGAATGTATGTGTTGATATCCCTGTGATCACAAGGAAAGAAGCCATGGTTAGCACAGAAGGAGGTTAACAGCATTTATAAACTTTCTCAGACCTGGGGCTAGTCAGTGGATCTACCCTGATTTACACCATCTGAGGACCTGGCCCATGATATATAACTGTAGTGGTTGCTGCTAGTTCTGTGAGTGAAGCTGAAATTCAGTTCAAGGTGACCAGGAAAAACTTGTCCATGTCAGTAAAACAAATTGTCATAGAAATCAAAGTAATTTTAGAAATAACTGAACTATTGTGCAGATCTAACAATATTCTTCATCTCTTTCCGTTACCTTTGTGCTGTGAAGAAATCAGTTCTGGGAATTCTATTTTGGTTCATCTTGGCTTTTTCAGCCTGACCACTTAGTTATTTTATACCCTGCACCAGAAGTACATAACGTTCACGGACATACTTGTTCTTCCCAGGGTTATTATATGGTGTGTGTAGAGAAATAGAAACATAGAGGTTGTGATGGCACAGTGATTCACCTCTTTCATTTTCCTCACAGAAAATGCAAGATGTAGGGGAGAACCAGGGGTCGCACACCATGGGTCTGACCAAGTTCTGTTGCAGAGCCTGGGGAGTGGGGAAAGGGCTACATTACTTTCTACCTTCTTACTCTCCAAGTTCCCAAAGGCTAGCTCCCAACATAAGCAGATGCACCTCCTGGGTAGTTCACCTGTGTCAGCCTCTTACGTTGGCTGAGAGCAGTGGAAGAAGAGCAGCCTGGCGCTGATACCCATTTAGCCGAGGTATCAGAGAAACCCAAGGACACCAAAGGAGATGTCAGGCTATTCCAGTTCTGTGGCTGCCCTGTTAGCACAACTGTGTAATAGGATATACCTAAATGCTGCGAATTTTGTTTTTGTTTCAAGATGCAGGTGGCCTCAGCAAAGAGTGGAGAATCAGATCTTCATTACTAAGAAATAACTCTGCTACCCTTTTCTTAGTCTGGCAGCCAAGAGAATATGCTCTCTTTGTTGGTATTTGCTCTCAGGAGTGTCACTGGACTAAAGGAGAAGATGTACAACAAAGGATGATGCTATCAGGAATATAAGAATGTATATATGCAGGACATTGTCAGGTTATGTGATAAAAAAGCTCATCTCCGCACACAAAAAAGAGCACAGAGGAACAACGGCAGGCAGGGGAACCTGAATTATACCCTGAGCCCAGCAGTCCCAGGCCCACCACATTGGAGCCATCAGCCCATAAAAAGCTCATCTCCATGCACACTAACACACACACTTGTGCACATGGATGAAGGAGCACAGGGAGGCAAAGGTGAGCAGGGGAACCCCAGGCTCCCGGAGGAAAGGAGCTCCTACCACCACCATCACCCCACCTCAGCTGTGCCAGGAGAGCCTCAGCCCCATGGGCTGGGGGACATCCACCCACTGTGTCAATGGAGAGGTTCTCTGGAGTGCCTTGCAGACTGAAGGGATTGCTGCCTGCATGGATATGGTACACATCACAGGATGCAAAGGAAGAAAATTTTGGGATTGCATAAGACAATACGGGATGTTTGGGGAGGAACCAGCTGTGGGGAAGGGAGGGATCAGGGTGGTTTGGGGAGGAAAAAGTGTGGGAAAACAGAGGGTTAAAGGGACAAAAAGGGTCAGCTGTGTGTGAAAAGTGGCTGGTCGGTATGTCTGTCCATTCCTTGCGCCCTGTCAGCAGAGTCTGTCCTGTCTCCTTATTAAGCTCCTTTTCAACTCTTGAGTGAGGGGCTCTCTATTCCCTGTACGTACATGGCGGGGCGGGGGTCTGGGTGCCGGCAGCTGGGCTGGCCTGCTGTCGTGGTTTAACCCCAGCTGGCAACTAAGCACCATGCAGCTGCTTGCTCACTCCCCCCACCCAGTGGGATGGGGGAGAGAATCAGGGAAAAAAACCCCAAACCAAACCCAAAACTTGGGCGTTGAGATAAAGACAGTTTAATAGGACAGAAAGGAAGGAAAATAATGATAATGATAATAACAACAATAATAAAATGACAACACTAAAAGAATTAGAATATACAAAACAAGTGATGCACAATGCAATTGCTCACCACTTGCTGACCGATGCCCAGTTAGTTCCCGAGCCACGATCCACCCCTCCCAGCCAACTCCCCCCAGTTTATATACTGGGCATGACGTTATATGGTATGGAATAGCACTTTGGCCAGTTTGGGTCAGCTGTCCTGGCTGTGTCCCCTCCCAACATCTTGTGCCCCTCCAGCCTTCTTGCTGGCTGGGCATGAGAAGCTGAAAAATTCTTGACTTAGTATAAACACTACGTAACAACAACTAAAACAGCAGTGTGTTATCAACATTATTCTCATACTAAATCCAAACCACAGCACTGTACCAGCTACTAGGAAGAAATTAACTTTGTCCCAGCTGAAACCAGGACGCCCGCGTGTCCATGGTGCCAGCAACTGGAGCGAGCGTGGGTGTTTATGTCAGGGTGTGATTGCTAGCTCTGTGTGCCTGTGCTGTCCTGTGTGTGTGTACATGTAGTGTATACATGCCTTTGTGTGTGCGCCTGCTGAAAAAACATGCTGGGCCTCGCTACAGGTTGGTCCTGGGGGAATGGAGCTGCTGCAGCCCTGCCTCCATTGGTCTACTGGGTTTGCTAACTGCCTAGCAAAGAGGGGTTTGGATGAACAGGTTATTTATAAATTGCAGTAGAGGGATGAACCAGGAAAATAATCTGCATACTGTGATCCTAACAAGTCACAGAGGAGAAAGGTCTGCCATTTGCCTTTCTTCAGTCCCAAGGTAGTCATAGACTCGGTACCTCTGGGGCTAGGCAAGACCTGAGCACTCAGGCTCCTCTCTCTGCCCTGTCTCCATTCCCTGACAGTGGGCTGGCCTTTCTGTTAGTGACTCAAAACTGTGACTAGACCAGGGTGCCTTGAACTACTACTGGGAGCCTCTGCCTTGTCGTTGCTATTGGCTTGGCATTTTTGAAGGCCTGGGACCACCAGCAGGGAAGACAAGCAGAGAGAGCTAGGTGGAATATAAGTTTCCTGAATCTGGGCCAGAGACAATGCTAATGACTTAAGCATTATTTTTCTTGCTAAGGCAGTCATCACAAAGACAAGCTTATCCTCCTGAATATTGAAGAATCATGCATTTTTTATTACGCATTTTCTGAACATGTATTTCCTGACTGTGCATGTTTACCCTTTTGTAAAATAATGTTTACCAGGAATGCCAACGGTGGTTGATTTGACCTTTCTATATAGCTGTCCCTGGGCTGGAAGAGTAAAGGCACTAGCATGAGTGCATTGGTGAGCAAGCATGTGAATCTGCATCTAAAGCAAGGAAGGTAGGATGCACGGCTATGGGATTTCCTCTGATTTACTAGAGGTCAAGTGATGCAGAATTTGATGTCAGAGAAAATCATGTTAACACCACAGACAGCAGGACCATTCTCTTTCACTCTATATAGTTATGTCCTGAAGGTTTAGCCACTCAGATGATAGGTGCCTATGTTGACGCACGGTGTGGTGAGAAAGCAGGCTTGTCATTGTCACCTGCAACATACTTCTTTCTGCTTATTTCTACAGGATAATGTGTCCTAAGAGACAACAGAAACATGGGGACTTTTAATTTTTAAATTAAAGATCAGTGAAGTAGTGTCAAGAAATCATTAAGGTTACAGAAGTCTGTGACTGGTCCCAGCAAAGTGGGCATCCCTTTATGCAGGGAAGAATCACCTTCACTTACATACATTGATCAGGCAACCACAGGGTTCCAGACCTTCACAGAAGGCCCGGCCCCATACCTATGACCTTACTGCAAAGTCAGCTCCTGAATTTGTGCTGTTCCCTTGCATCTATGGATGCAATTCTCTGAAGTAGAGCAGAAGACCCTACGTGATGATTCCCTGTGCACTGGTGGCCATGGAGGGCTTGCAGGAGGTCAGAGGAGAGCAGCTGTGTTGCATGATGTGCCCTCTGTAACTCTAGTGGTTGAATTACACTAAACACCACAAGAATCCCCCTGTAGCTTTCCTAATGTTACTTTTCACACTCAGCTTGTCGAAATAGGCTTGATATCTTAATGTGTGTCAAGTGATAGAAGTGGCTAAGACAGCCAGTGTATACAAAGGTGCAAATCCAGCAGTGTTGCAATGTTGCCCGTGTCTTTGCCGGAGAAAGAATGTCATCACAATTTCCATGCTGACAAGGCCTTGAAGAACTAGTTAAAAGGAAGAATAAAGACATTTGACAAACTTGGCTGCTTGACTAACCTGATCTCCTTCTATGACAAGGTGACCTGCTTAGTGGATGAGGGAAAGGCTGGGGATGTTCTCTACCTAGACTTTAGTAAAGCCTTTGACACCATTTCCCACAGCATTCTCCATGGCTTGGATGGGCATACGCTTCGCTGGGTAAAAAACTGGCTGGATGGCCGAGCCCAAAGAGCTGTGGTGAATGGAGTTAAATCCAGTTGGCAGCTGGTCACAAGTGGTGTTCCCCAGGGCTCAGTATTGGGGCCAGTTCTGTTTAATACCTTTATCAATGATCTGGATGAGGGGATTGAGTGCACCCCCAGTAAGTTTGCAGACGACACCAAGTTGGGCAGGAGTGTTGATCTGCTTGAGGGTAGGAAGACTCTACAGAGGGATCTGGACAGGCTGGATCAATGGGCTGAGACCAACTGTATGAGGTTCAACAAGGCTAAGTGCCGGGTCCTGCACTTGGGTCACAACAACCCCATGCAACGCTACAGGCTTGGGGAAGAGTGGCTGGAAAGCTGCCGGGCAGAAAAGGACCTGGGGATGTTGGTCGACAGCCAGCTGAATATAAGCCAGCAGTGTGCCCAGGTGGCCAAGAAGGCCAATAGCATCCTGGCTTGCATCAGAAACAGTGTGGCCAGCAGGACTAGGGAAGCGATCGTCCCCCTGTACTCGGCACTGGTGAGGCCGCGCCTTGAATACTGTGTTCACTTTTGGGCCCCTCACTACAAGAAAGACATTGAGGTGCTGGAGCATGTCCAAAGAAGAGCAGCAAAGCTGGGGAAGGGTCTAGAGCACAAGTCTTATGAGGAGCTGCTGAGGGAACTGGGGTTGTTTAGCCTGGAGAAAAGCAGGCTCAGGGGAGACCTTATTACTGTCTACAACTACCTGAAAGGAGGTTGTAGCGAGGTGGGTATCGGTCTCTTCTCACAAGTAACAAGTGATAGGACGAGAGGAAATGGCCTCAAGTTGCGCCAGGGGAGGTTTAGATTGGATATTAGGAAAAATTTCTTCACCGAAAGTGTTGTCAAGCATTGGAACAGGCTGCCCAGGGAAGTGGGTGAGTCACCATCCCTGGAGGTATTTAAAAGATGTGTAGATGTGGTGCTTAGAGACATGGTTTAGTGGTGGACTTGGCAGTGTTAGGTTAACGGTTGGACTTGATGATCTTAAAGGTCTTTTCCAACCTAAATGATTCTATGATTCTATGATTCTACAATTTCTACTTGTCAAACTGCAACATAATCTTCACCAGAAAAAGAAGGTAACTGTAATCCTTCTAAAATCTGCCTCTCTTTGTAAACACATGTATGTGCATATAAGGAAATAAGGCTCAGACCTGAGCTCACTATGGATTCTCTGATGCCTAATAAAGGTTGAGTTCATCCTGTCTCCTCTCTTGGCCCACCTGTTTTCACAAAGCTTGTGGGAACTTTGTGTCAGTGAGATCTGTCCAGTTCTGTAAAATGTGGTGGTGACTATGAAACAAGGAATTCAAAAGTAATTGGGAACAGAGGGGGCAGACACACAGGCAGCAAGCACGGTTACACAAGCTTAAAAATATGGCTGAAAATAATTTACTGCTACAACAGTATATGACTCCTTAACATTGCAGAGCCGTGTTCTACACAGTGGAGAGATCCTAAAGAAAGACAAGAATGAGATCCAAAAGGAATTACAGAACCTCTCTGAAGTACTAATGAGCTAAGGCAAAAATTATGTAATGCCCAGAGAGCTTCTCTCTTCCTCCCCCTTCCCATCTTGTTTTGGTTTTGCTCTTTTATCTGAGCAGCAGTTTTGAGAAAAATGAGTTTTTAACAAATTATGTCATTTGGAAAAACAATTAATCTTGCAGGAACACAGTCCACACAGACAGTAGGCTCTAAAACTCAAATTAATAAATTATCAAAGAGTAAAAGTAGAGTTTGGTTGAAAAGAAAAGACCTAGGCACCTGATATGTAGGTGTCTTATACTAGAATATGATAGTTTGTTGGCTCTCCCTGCTCACAAACCATGTGTTCTAAATAGAAAAAAATGAATTATTTATTCCTGGATGACTTTTGATAGTTGTTCTGACAATAGAATAATCTCATGGCTTGTACCAATCAACTTTGGTGAAAAAATACACTGAATATGCCAGGGAAATACAATTTTCTGTGTTACTTGCACACGGTGTTGGTAGAAAAACCATGCAGAAATCTTACCCTCCAACCACACTTAGTGTCAGGGCCCTGAGGGCACTAATAGATCTTAATTGCCAGACCAGCTTCACCTGTGGCATCCATCCACATAACCTGCCCATAAGCCTAGGAGCATATTTAAGCCCAGTCCTAGTCCTTTACTACCTGCTTGAGTGATGCTGTTGGAGTGCTGGTCTGCAGCTCAGCTACAGCTATGCCTCTGCCTAGTCATGAGCCCTGTTGATCCAAACCAGGACCTACAGGATGATTTCCAAGCTGGCCTGCCAGGCAATCATAAGACCTGACCTGTGGATTGACTTCCTCCATTGACCTTGAACCTTTCTGATTGCTATGAATGTGCCTGATGATCTGGACTCTTGGCTGGGCCTGGCCGCCATCTCCAGGTTTGCCTTGTGGTGGGATGGTGGTACCTGGCTGGTAAGGCCCTGTGGGGATCCCTTGTGGCTCCCTGCTTCCTGTCCTGTAGGCTGTCTTGCTGTGCCATCCTACTGTAGATAGGAGGTGGGCAGGAGATTAGCCCACTACTTGCTTGAGTGGTGAACCAGCCTGACCACAGGAAGTATGGTCTCTTTCCCAGGAACACACCTAGACCGTGCTCTCCTTATGCAGGCTGCCAGCAGCTGCAGATACATGTTCTGTGCAGCCCCAGGCAATCCTTTTCCAAGAAACAGTGAAAGAGGGTGCAGTGTGTGCTGCCTTTCTGTTACCCTTGTGCCAGTGGGCTCACTAGGTTTGCTCTGGGGAACATTCCCATTCCTCTTCTTCCTTTGGCTTCCATGGTGCAGGGTAGTGCGCTATGGGAAGCACTTTGACCTTGACCATGTGAGCTGATATCTTTGGTTGCTGCACTTATAAACTCTGAATGAAGCTTTTGCACCTTGGTTAGAGATTTAATATCTAGCTTGGATTGGATCATGGATGTTAGATTGACAAAAAACAATTAAACTATTTTTTAATTGGTGTCCTGCAATTCCATTTAGGTTGATTCAAAATGGGTATCCCATTTGGCAACAGCTATTTTTTAGCATAATGTGACCAGTACATGGAATAGTAAATGTTTTGGCTTGACCCTGGAACTAAGGCTGAGAACTAGACAGTATAGGCCAAAAGTATAAGCTCTGGGGCTGATCAGCTGCTGATCTGCTTCCTAGAAGAAGCTGTGACAGCCATTGGACACTGTCTGCCTTCGTCTTTTATCTGATGGTGTTCTGCAGTTGTTGCTCATCTTCAGCTGCAGATTCAGGGAAGGACTCCTTTTCCTCTTTGAAATGCCCAGGGCTCCCACATGGTCTGGAGAGACAGAGAACCAAGCTTTCTTTCCAGAATTTAGTAGCCACATAGCCTATCTGGATAGGCTGTCGATGTTTGCAGCACCTTTTGCCAGATACAAATTACAGTGGGCTTGTTGTTAAAGGAGGAATGTTACGGGTGGGTCTTGCTTTAACACCGGGGGTGACAGCTGTTTCAAAGCTGCTGCTCAGGCTGCCTGCAGACTCTGGAAGGCACTGTGACATCTACTACATTTGTTTCCATTGCTGTGCTCTACTTAAATATATACAAAAGAACAGCCAAGCTGGGAATGACTCTCACAATTCCTGAAGCAGAGCTCTGTAATGGCTGGGTTGGCAATGCCTATGATTACATAGCCTGTCTAGGAGCTGGTCCCTTTCCCCTTTTAGTTCACCCCAGGTTTTCAATTTCCCACTGACTTTAATGGGCTCACTTTCTTAGAATTTGTAAGATCTGGCCTTAAAATGACTTATGTTATTACTATAGTTCACTGACTTGA
The DNA here is from genome assembly GCF_018139145.2 of Gymnogyps californianus. Lineage (NCBI taxonomy): Eukaryota > Metazoa > Chordata > Aves > Accipitriformes > Cathartidae > Gymnogyps > Gymnogyps californianus. The sequence continues at coordinate 95,597,769 of NC_059471.1, forward strand.
AAGTTGATGTGGTTGCTATGGTTTTACGCAAAGGGCAGGGTGATCTCATTGCTATCTCTTTTAAAGTGATCAGCAATACTTGATTGGTACTATACTTACAATATGAATATTTAGGAACGGCTGGAAAGAGACACAAAAGTATAAGCATGCAGAACAAACTGACAAAGCAGTCCCACCATGTCCTGCAATACAACTGAGCAGTCTGCAGATAACTCAAGCCTTTACAGAATGTTTCCTGCCTTGAACAAAGTGATTGATTGCAAGGGGTCATGATGCACAGCAAAGACAAAAGCAGATGCAAACCACAATGGCACATCAAATATCTCCATGATCTTAGGAATTTCTTCATCAGTGTGGTGGGCTGACCCTGGCTGGATGCCAGGTGCCCACCAAAGCCGCTTTATCCCTCCCCTCCTCAGCTGGACAGGGGAGAGAAAATATAACAAAAGGCTCGTGGGTTGAGATAAGGACAGGGAGATCACTCAGTAACTACCGTCACAGGCAAAACAGACTTGACTTGGGGGGAAAAAAAAAAAAGAATTTATTACCAGTCAGATCAGAGTAGGATAATGAGAAATAAAAACTAAATCTTAAAAACACCTTCCCCCCACCCCTCCCTTCTTCCTGGGCTTAACTTTACTCGCAATTTTCTCTACCTCCTGCCCCTGAGCGGCGCAGGAGGATGGGTAATGGGGGTTGCGGTCAGTTCATCACATGTTATTTCTACTGCTCTTTCCTCCTCAGGGGGAGGACTCCTCACACTCTTCCCCTGCTCCAGTGTGGGGTCCCTCCCACTGGAGACAGTCCTCCATGAACTTCTCCAACGTGAGTCCTTCCCACGGGCTGCAGTTCTTCACGAACTGCTCCAGCGTGGGTCCCTTCCACGGGGCGCAGTCCTTCAGGAACAGACTGCTCCAGCGTGTGTCCCTTGTGGGGTCACAAGTCCTGCCAGCAAACTTGCTCCAGCGTGGGCTCCTCTGTCTCCATGGGTCCACAGGTCCTGCCAGGAGCCTGCTCCAGCGTGGGCTTCCCACGGGGTCACAGCCTCCTTCGGGCATCCACCTGCTCTGGCGTGGGGTCCTCCAGGGGCTGCAGGTGGATATCTGCTCCACCGTGGACCTCCATGGGCTGCAGGGGACAGCCTGCCTCAGCATGGTCTTCACCACGGGCTGCAGGGGAATCCCTGCTCTGGCGCCTGGAGCACCTCCTCCCTCTCCTTCTTCATTGACCTTGGTGTCTGCAGAGATGTTTCTCTCACATCTCTCACTCCACTCTCTCTGGCTGCAACTGCAACTCCCCTGTAACTTTTTTCCCTTTCTTAAATATGTTATCACAGAGGTGCTACCACTGTTACTGATGGGCTCAGCCTTGGTCAGCAGTGGGTCCGTCTTGGAGCTGGCTGGCTTTGGCTCTATTGGACATGGGGGAAGCTTCTAGCAGCTTCTCACAGAAGCCACCCCCGTAGCTCCCCTGCTACCAAAACCTTGCCATGCAAACCCGATACAATCAGATCATCATGTAATGAGGCAGGAGAAACAGTACCATCTGCAGCTTTCAGAGGGATGGAGAAAAAGAATATTAATGTCACTGTTTTGCACTGGAAAGCAAGAGATGGACAATCATCGTGACAGGCTAGGGCAACATTGCCAAAGCAATTGAATGTACTGCCTCTGATAACATCGCTGACAACGGTATGGGGTCCCTTCAAATTTGTACAAGGGACTGACACACACCAAAGGCTGACTGCAATTGTAAGTCATTGGTAGGTGAGCTGATGGGTGGGTTACACATTACAATTGTGAGCAATATGTGGCTTCTCCTGCCTTTTTGGGCTAAGAAAGGAATGTGCATTGTATGGGATTAAACTTTTAAGAACCTCAGACTTTAAATGAAGAAGTTCTCTGGCACTGGGTGCTGTCATCTGGAGACTGAATTATGCAGTAAAATATCTCTTGTTGACCAGTTCTGAATACCAGAGACTCTTGTATGTCCTAATCCTGGATCGAGCTCTGAACAGTGGCTGCAGAGGTGCAGGGCACTTACTCTGCACTATGTGCTGTGGCAGATGCTTTCCATTTTCTACCTTGCGCATGGTCCTTTCACTAAGACATTATGTGGTCTATATATTGACAGAAGACCTGTATTGCACACCCAGCACCCAATTTGCACTTCTTCTGGAGGGTTAAGTACAGATCTTTATTTCAAAATAGACAGGACTGTTTCAGGGCAGAAGACCATATGGTCCACCAAAGCCTATTCCTGTAAGGCTTTAAGAACAATCAGACACTTTTCTATTGTTCAAATCTAATTACTGACAGCACCTTTCCAACCTCTTCCCTTGGAAAAGCGTGTCCAGTCATCTTGCAGGCACTCTTTTTACACATGCAGTGCTGACTTTGAATATTTGTTTTGCACTGCAGCCACTTTTTTTAAACAGACTGTCTGTCTACACAATGTAATGTGTTTGCTACCAGGGCAGGGAGTGTCAGGCTATGACCCCTTGTTCACAAATTAGATACTATCTTAAACAGCTTACTGCATCAATCTGTTGCCCTTTTTCTCCTAGGGCTTCTTTACCTCTTGCAGTCTCTTTATTCACTAAGCCAGAGGCCACCTTAGGCAAATCTTTTTCCTTGAGTCATGCTCTCTGAACCCAACACTAGCTGTGGTTTCCACCCTACCAATCCTTCCCTAATGAGTAAAGGTGTCAAGCTAAACACCACCTAGCTAATATGCTTTGTGATCTTGTCAAACCTTGCGACAAGATAACTAACGCTGCTATTTTGCACTTCTATAGTATATATTACATGACAAAAATAAAATAGCTTGAAAAGTCTAATTTGAATCTCCCAGCATCAGAAAATTCAGCATGAAGACTGAATGCTATCCTTGCAAGAGTATACTAAATTCTACTTATGCATCCCTAGGTTTCAAAATATATGTAGTAACATCCAATAGACCTTATCACATTGGCAGTGAAGACAGGTGAAATTGTGCCCCATCTGAAGGTGCTAAAGGCAGGCTTGGTGGATATAAAATCATACAGTTTTGGCAAGACTGCCTGCTAATAATTCCTAGGAATCAGAGAATGAGAATTTATTAGTAAAGGTTTTTTTGATATTAACTTATTTAAATTCACTGTATTATACAAAAGAGATTTGAGGGCCTTCATGGCATTAATTAAAAATGTTAGTAACTTCACAGAGACTGAACTTCAGAAAGCTCACTGCTTTGAAAGATTCTATCAGTGTAAAAATAAATTCTTTATACTTAAAATGGAAAGCATAATAAAATCCATAAGGATATTGCCTTGCCTAAGGCAATTGTGAGTGGTAATCTTCTGTTGATTCTGTTGGTGCCAGTATTTCACTTGGGGACTCAATGATAGGGAGTGGGAAGGAAATTATTTGTTTTATCCCAGAGGAGGTTTTGAGATATATTTTTTTTTCTTTGTGCAGAGTCGGGAAAGGAAACTGATGATAACCTGAAAGTTTTCAAGGACTGCTAATCTGAAAATGATGGATCATTTAATTTTCAAGTACCTTTCTAGAGGAAATTAGTAGGAATTATTGAACAGAAGTGTTGCAAACTGGAAAAACTCCCAAAGTTCACATTTTTAATTTTTGTGTTCTAAAACTTGTGAAAGGGAAACTACCTATTGAAAAAGGTGATTTATCAAAAATTCTCAATCAAAATCTAGGCTCAAATAATTTTTCACAGAATCACAGAATGGCTGAGGTTGGAGGGCACCTCTGGAGGTCATCTGGTCCAACCCCTCTGCTCAAGCAGGGCCACCTAGAACATGTTGCCCAGAACCATGTCCAGGCAGCTTTCGATTACCTCCCAAGCATGGAAACTCCACAACCTCTCTGGGCAACCTGTGCCAGGGCTTGGTCACCCTCACAGTAAAAAAAGTGTTTCCTGGTGTTCAGATGGAGCCTCTTGTGTTTCAGTTTGTGCCCATTGCCTCTGGTCACCACTGAAAAGAGCCTGGCTCCATTTTCTTTGCACCCTCCCTTCAGGTATTTGTACACATCGATGAGATCCCTCCTGAGTCTTCCCTTCTCCAGGCTAAACAGACCAAGCTCTCAGCCTATCCTCATAGGACAGATGCTCCAGTTCTTTCATCATCTTGGTCATGGCCCTTTGCTGAACTCTCTCCAGTAGCTCCATGTCTCTCTTGTACTGGGGAGCCCAGAACTGGACACAGCACTCTGGGTGTGGCCTCACCAGTGCTGAGTAGAGGGGAAGGATCACCTCCCTCCACCTGCTGGTAACACTCCTCCTAAGGCAGCCCAGGATACCATTAGCCTTTTTTGCAGCAAGGGCACATTGCTGGCTCATGTTCAACCCTGTGTCCACCAGGACCTTCACAGGGCCTTTTCTGCAAAGATGCTTTCCAGCTGGTCAGCCCCCAGCATGTACTGGTGCAGGGGGTTGTTCCTCCCCAGGTGCAGGACTTGGCATTTCCCCTTGTTGAATTTCGTGAGGTTCCTGCCAGCCCATTTGTCTAGCCTGTTGAGGTCCTTCTGGATGGCAGCACGTACCTCTGGTATATCAGCCACTCCTCCCAGTTTGGTGTCATCTGCAAGCTTCCTGAGGGTACACTCTGCCTCATCGTCCAGATGATTAATTAAGATGTTGAAGAGGACTGGATCCAGTATTGACCCCTGGGGTACACCACTAGTTACTGACCTCCACCTAGACTTCATGTCACTGATCACCACTCTCTGGCTGTTCAGCCAGTTTTCAATCCAGCTCACTGTCTGCTCATCCATCCCATACTTCATCAGCTTCTCTTTGAGGATCTTATGGGAGACAGTGTCAAAAGCCTCATTGAAGTCTAGGCAGACAACATCCACTGCTCTCCCCTTTTTACCAAGCCAGCCACTTTTGCTTTCTGAAAGTAGAGAAGTGCCAACTGTGAAAAGGTCACAAAGATTGACATTGCATGAGGAAAATTGAGAAATGTGTGGAGGGTATTTCTGAAGTCCAACAGTAGCCTTTAATATGCTTCTATATACATAAGATATATTGTGTAAATATATATGTGAAGTTTATATGCTAACTTAGCAGTCTTGTCTGAATACAAAAAAAGAACAAAAAGCCAACATAAATGAAATAATAGGTTTCAGGCTGACTGGCATAACCTGTTTTTGAGCTGTTCTTCACTGGATTCCTATCCCCTATATAAGCCTTCATGCAGATCAGTCAGTCCAGTTATGCTGCAGCTGGCCATCTGTAAAGCAGAGGTGATGCTTCTTCCTGTGCCTGTCCCTGCTGTCCAGATTGCAAGCTGTATGTAGGCCTGCTACTCCAGGCAGAATCCAGATCCTCCTGCTTTATCCTTCTGCAAGCTTGGTGTTTAGTCCAAATGTGTCTCCATCAGATGCCAGAGATCCCTCCACCATGTTCAGACAGGTAACTCCAAGCTTTAGAGGGATGGTTGAGGCAGATAGCTGGACCACCCCTTGCTCTTCATGGGCAGTAGTGGTAGGTCACAAGCCTAATTTACCATGTTGAGTGGAGTGAAGAGAGGCAGACAACAGACACAGTAGCTTCTGTGTTTGCTTTGAGATCTTCTAGATCCTCAGGGAGCTGCTTCTGGGATTGTGGGGGGCTCCCAGAAAACCTCTGAGGGAAGTCAGGGTGGCACCTGCTGCTGGGTAGGGAGAGCTAGAGGAGTCACAGACTCCTGGCAAGCCCTGGCAGCCTTTCATGAGCTTTGTCAGCTGTTCCTGATTAATGGATGCATTAAGGTTTTTGATTGAGCTGACTCCTGATAAAGCAGAGGAAAGAACCCTCTGAGCAGCTAAGAAGGGGAAAGCCTATGTAAAGGCCAACCTCAGGGCACATAACTGTTGTCCATCGTAGTCTTTCACAGAGGTGGTAATGGCCATTGCTCGTTATATAGGCTGAATTCTTTTTCTCCATTTTTGGCCTTCACAATGACATATGAAAACTGCTTACAAAACACACCTTTTAGTTAACATTGCAAACAGATAACTTTGTTCTTCTTTTTGTTAGTAAATATGCTTTGTAGTTGTATTTGATATTGGTAATTCCAAACTCCTCCATGTGACAGTTGAACAGATTTACTATATCTGTCACAAAAATACTTCTTTCAGTGCCTTGCTGCACAACCCCACTCTCAAGAAGTTGAGATGTTTAAAGGTGAGCATGCTTTCTCCCACAGGGAAAGCAAGACTATTTCTTGCCTACGCCTTCCTAACAGATCACCTTCCTCCAGTCCTTCTACTGGCTAATGCACTGAGTTCTGCTGTTTCCCAATCCCCTGCCTGTGTTGCTCTTCTGAAGGGTTTCAGCAGCTGAGTTAAAGAGATCAATGAGCAAGAAGCTCCCAAGTTCACCGAGGAAACCCTAATGTTAACCTTATGGCCCACGAAGATATAGATATTATTGCTCTGTAAGGACATATGGGTCTGTGTGGGTGATACAGAGGGTTTTATAATCAACACTGCCTACCACGGGAACCCCTTTGTCTCTTCAAATATAGATATGACTCTTTTCATGGATCTGATTTGATATGTCCTTCTATCTTTCTGTTTAGAAGCAGATTTCAACAGCTGATCAGACCTGAGAGAATGAAAACAACCAAAGAGCTTCCAGCTTGATATCACAGCTGCTGTGGTTGCAAGCACTATACAGAAAGGAGTTCATTCCTTTCTTTTTCTATAATTAAATAATTTGTATTTAATGTGGATCTGGCCATATCCAACCATTCAATCTCATGACAGAGCAGCAATCCCTTGCTTCTAAGTAACCTTAGCCTCTGTTGCACCCACAGACTTCAGTTTATGCAACATCCAGCAATATGCCTCCTCAGCAAGGAACGTGACCGGAGACCACTGCGCCCCAGCCCGTATTCTGCACAGGCTCCTACTATCAGATGCCCGTTCCTGTTCTGGGTCCTGGTCCCTACTCTGTAAGCCATAGACTGCCTGTGACCATAATCTTCCAGACAGCTTCACCTGAGCCAGCTGAAACCAAAAGTAAGTCTCGCTGAATTTCCATGTGCAAGATCTTACCTGGAGATTGGGAAGAGCCAACCGTAGAGTGAAAAATAATTCTGTCAATCACAGCATGATTTGTTTGCCTAAATATAAGCATGTAAGGTCACTTCAGACACCCTCATGTATGGTTTGCAGATGTTTGCAGAGGACTGGGAGACATGACACAGGACTTTGTCCAAGCCATATCTTCTGGAGAGACAGGTAGTGGCTGGTTGGGGTATCCCAACAGCAAATAAAATCTCAGACACTTACATTTACACAGCTGAATCCTCCCCTCAGAAACAAAGAGGAACAAGCATAGGAGAAAATCTCAACCCTGGTGTGCTAAGTAGCAGCAGCAAATCATTCCAGAGTATAGCAGAGGATGGCTGCATCTGACCTGCTGTCATGAGAAAAGGCTGCAGTGTTGCATCTTCCCCGACCTTCCTCTTTTCCAGAAGGGCAATAAAGTCTAATGTTCACTCCGATTGTCAGTCTGACCAATAACCCTCACTGTTGCAGAAATAATAGTAATGAAAAAAAAGTGCTGGTTTAGCTATATCAGTCATTTTTAATAGGATTTGTCACACAAGTACTCACCAGTGAGAACAGGGACTGGATTATATGTTCCTACATTTGTTCTTGTGCCCAGGTACTGAAATGCCTGTGCAAAAATGATCACGTTGGAAATAACTTCTGGTTTGGGTTTCAGCAACATAGGCCCAATTTTTTCTCATCAAAGTGAGACCCAAGGAGATGGCAAAACTCCCGGAGACTCTAATAAAAGCAGTAACAGACCCCTTGACTTTGCTTTGAGAATCAAATAAAGTGAAAACAGAGGGGCAAGGGGGATCAGTCACTGTCTGAGCAGATGTCACTTTGGAAATCACCAGACATACTGAAAAATGTTAAAGCGATCGTGGGACTGCATGAAAGATGAATAGGTTTTATAAAATTACAGTTTTTTGCATAAATTTTCTATGTATTTGCTTAACTTTCTGTTCATAAAGTGTTCCTATTTCAATCCCTAGGTGAACAAGGATAATTTTTTTTTTAAGTCCACAAGCGTACTAACTTGATAGAAGGTCAGCCAAAAAGGGAAAAAGTAGACTTCCAAACCTTCTCTAATAAGCAATGCGAATTTTTGTTTGTATTATTTCCTTTTTATGTTTTTGCTGAATTAAAGATGGATTCTGAGAATGTTGACAGTTCTTCTTCCAGAAAGAAGCTTTTATGTTTGGTTCTCTTTTAATGTCATTTGATCCTCTGTTGTGTTTTTAACAATGCAAGAGGAACCACTAATTCATCCATTATTTATTTCCTTTTTTGCTTTGCTATGTTTTGTTTTGTTCTTTTCAGTCACTGTGTTTTAGCACATTTTTGCCAGGTGTTTTAATTTTTATTTCTCATATGTCTGTCACACTGTAGTAAATGAGGTTCTTATTAATATTTAAACTTCCTTTTTTTTGTTTTATGTAATACTCAAAAGTCTCAGCATATGTAATAATACCATACATTCTCCGTAACGTATAAAGTCCTGCTGAAGTGAGTTGGGAGCTTGGGATCATACCTCACAAATGTCTCATTTCAAGGAGCTTTACTCATTGAGACAAATGTCTCATTTCAAGGAGCATTACTCAATGTAGTCTTACTGTCAGTTCCACTGCACATGAGTTTGCTCTTCCTGGCACATATTGATCAAAATAATTTACATTAGAAATGCCAGATCATGGAACTGAGGTTGCATAAAGAATCATTGTTATTAAAGAAATGGCATTTTCAGTTATTTAAATTATTTTCTCTGGCTTTCAGTCAGGACCTTTGTTATAAATGCTTTCCTTCATTTGAATCTTTGCAAGCAGAGGATCATGCTTGCACTGCTTATCCCAGGAATGATAACAAATATTTCTAGTACTTCCTCCTGGGTTTTCTGATGTTTCTCCAAAGCTCTAGCCAGATCCTAGAATTATTAACAAGACAAAACCAAAACCAACCCCAAAAAAGTATGCTAAGAAACACGAAAAAAGTGTTTGTACGTATTCAAAGCAGTCTTTTGTTTGAATAGACATGATCTCTATCTTTTGACCTAATCCTGTTCCGAGCCTGGCTGTAACTTATCAAAGTGTTTGATTGTTCCATTTTCAAAAAGTATTTAGAAACTTCATTTTCATCAGAGACTTAGGAGCCAAAGCTATGAAGTTTTGTGTGAGAAAGATGTTTTTTTATGTATACCTTGATAACAAGTTATACCAACAGGGTTTTAATTTACAAATACAATTCAGTAACTTAATAGTGAAAGATGAAATTACTGTTGTGATTATTCCCAAAAGAAATATTCTGATTTGTAAATTAAGAATTTAGAAAACACTTAAAGAAAACTAGACATATTCTAGTTATGGTCATATCTGGTCAGTGTGTCAGATATAGCCTTAACTCTACCATGCAGTTTTGCTATAAAAACAACTTTGCCCTTAAGTATGTATTTACTCCAATTTTTAACTACAAACACTAGCTGTGTGTACATCACACAACTGGAGCACTATATATTTAAAAGAAGGCAATCCAGAAAGCAGATCAGGAAAATGACTACGTGCTGCTTTTAATTAATAAACATAAGCCATCTGCTCAATGCCCATGAACAGCAACAGGGCAAACAAGTTTTTGGAAAGAACTTTATTCCAGTAGTTACTGCAAGCTCAATTCTAGTTTAGAGCGCACCTATTTCAAAGTATTAAAAGGTTACACTTTCTGAAATGTATTTTGACAAGAATGAATATTTGCAGTTATGACTGGTATTAAAAAAGTACTTTAAATGAGCTAATGAGCACTCATACTTCACATTAAAATAAGAGAATAACTCCTGTGGTGCTACAGGAACATGAATTCAGTGATGTGTGTCTGTCCAGCTGACTGAAGAAATCCATTTACCATCACACTCACACAGACCTCTGCGTACACTGGTGAATAATATATATTAAGAAAATGTTTTATCATTGCAAAATACATATACTTGTCTGTTCTTGGTTTTACTAGAACACCAAGTTCTTTCTGTGACATGAGCTAAGATGACTAAGAAAACAGTTTGGCCATTTTAATGTTAAATCAGTGCAGAAATGATGCGTTTGAGACTCCAGAGGCGTCTGCCTTTGCCCTAACCCAAGCCCATGCTCACTGCTGGACAGATACACAGTGAGATTCATCTTCCTTAACTGGAACTCTGCAATCACAGGGCTGCTGAGGCGGGAAGGCACCTCTGGAGATCAGCTAGTCCAACCCCTTGCTCAGAGCAGTGTCAACTAGAGCAGGTTTCCTGGGGCTGTGTCCAGTCAGATTTTGAATATCTCCAAGGATGGAGACTCCACAACCTGCCTGGGCAATCTTCTCCAGTGTTTGGCCACACTCACAGTAAAAAAGTATTTTCTTATGTTTAAATGGAATTTCCCCTATTCTAATTTGTGCTTGCTGCCTCTTGTCCTGTATCACTGGGCACCACTGAAAAGAGCCTGTCTCCATCCTCTTTGCACCCTCCATTCTGGTATTTGTACACATTGATAAGATCCTCCCTGACCCTTCTCTTCTCCAAGCTGAACAGTCCCACCTCCCTCAGTGTCTCCTCATGTGTAAGATGCTCCAAGCCCTTAATCATCTCTGTGACCCTGTGCTGGACTTGCTCTAGCATGTCCCTGTCTCTCTTCTACTGGGAAGCTCAGCACCGGACCCAGGACTCCAGGTGTTTCTCACCAGGGCTGAGCAGAGAGGAAAGATCACCTCCCTCGACCTGCTGCTGATGCTCTGCCTAATGCAGCCCAGGACGCTGTTTGCTTTCTTTGCTGCAAGGGCACGTTGCTGGCTCCTGTGTCACTTGGTGTTCACCAGGACCCACGGGGCCTTTTCTGCAAAGCTGTTTTCCAGCTGGTTGGCTCCTGCCAGTGCTGGTACATGGAGTTGTTTCACCCCAGGGGCAGGGCTTGGCATTTCCCTTTTTGTTGAAATTTGTGAGGCTTCTGTCAGCCCATTTCTCCAGTTTGCTGAGGTCCCTCTGAATGGCAGCAAAACCACATGGTGTCTCAACCACTCCTCTCAGTTTCATGCTATTTGCAAACTTGCTGAGCACACACTCTGTCCCATCATCTAGATCATTAATGCAGATGATAAACAGTATTGGCCCTACTATAGACCCCTGGGGTACACCACTAGTGACTCACCTCCAGCTGACTTCATGCTGCTGATTACAACCCTTTGAGCCTGGCAGTTTGGCCAGTTTTCAGTCCACCTCTTTGTCCACTTCCCTAGTCCGTACTTAATCAGTTTGGAAATGAGGATGTTATGGGAGTCAGTGTTGAAAGCCTTACTAAACCCAAGATAAACAATATCCAGTGCTCTCCCCTTGTCCACTGAGCCAGTCAAGGCTATCAAGTTGGCCAGTCATGATTGTCTCTTCAGAAATCCATGCTGAGTACTTCCAATCACCTTATTTTCCATAATGTTTGGAAACAGTTACCAGGATTATTTGTTCCATCCAATTCCCAGGGACTGATCCGAGCCTGACTAGCCTGTCGTTCCCCAGATCCTCCTTCTTGACAGTAGCAGTGACATTTGCTTTCTTTCAGTCCTTGAGGAACTTCTCCCAGTTGCCCCAACCTTTCAAAGATAATTGAGAATGGCCTTGCAATGACATGGGCCAACTCTTCCAGCAGGGTTTCTTCCAGCTGCCTGAAGAAAGCCTCATCTACTACTTCTTCCTGATCAGGCAGTTTGATGATAGTGATGATGTGAAGGTGCGGATGCTGCCTTTGAAGATGAGCTGAGAAACTCCTTGGAGCCCCTGTCCAATGTCGGACATCATCCCACCTTCCTCTGAAACCCTATAGTGCAAGTGCAGATGCAGCTTACAGCTGCAGCTGTTAAACATCCTATATTATTTTAATCAAGTCCCTCTCCTTACTCTTTCAGTAGAGGAATTCTCTGTATTTTTCCCCTGCTCTCTCATGACTTATTACACCCCTCACACAGGTAGAGCACTTAGAAAGACCTGCTGTTAAACACTTCAACAGTAACAGTGCTACCCTTGTATTAGAGATGTGATGTCACTTTGTCCCTTCTGTTTCTCCAGCTGTTTGTATTTTGTATCTGGGTGATGTACATGGAGGCTCTCCCTGGGGGAGGGACAGCACCACCCTATATGTCATAAAGCTAAGGTAAGATGCTTCTATAGGAAATTAAAATCATAAACACAATGCCTGAGCCTTTGAGCAAGTAACCGAAGGAGTGGAAGTAAACAGCTCCCAGCAAAACTATATTTACACAGCAGCCAAACCAATCATCAATTGCTCTGTTTCAGCTTCCTTTGGGCTGGGACCATTAAAATGTCTCTACAGCATCTGGAAAGACTATTTTCCATAAAAATCAATATATATAATTTTTGGCTATTTAAGAGTATCTTAACCTTAGTAACGATGTCATCAGCTAGCAGTCATTCATCTAGGGACAAAAAGGAGGCTTTAACCCTAATAACTTTGTAGTTTGTGATTTTTGCCAGTCAGCTGACAAACCCTTTGGATGTATATTTGTTTGAGATACAGATGAACCCTTAATACGTGTGCCACCAGTTACCAGATGCTGTACATTGTCCATATAGCAACCCACATCAATAAGACGCTGTTTTGCATTTAAAAATAAATTTAGCATTGCCAATTAGTCAGTCACGCCTCTGGTAACCTTATTCAATGTTATGGTGCTAATCACTTCTGGAATGCCTTGACATATAGTTTATAATTGAACTGCCAGGTTTGCATTTTGCTGCAATTCATTCATATCTAAGTGTGACCTGTTAACCACATTAAGTTGATTTCTTTTGAAGGCTGGTGGGAAGCATGGAGTCCTGATTCCCGTGTTTGTATGTGATTACAGTATTCCAGCAGAGTACTGGGAGGGTAAAGGATTTTGCTATCATTTTGTGAGCTAAATGAAAGGTTGAGGATAGCTTATCTGTGGATGCACTGCTTACTGACTGACTGGTATTCGCTGCCTGTTTCCTTTTGCTTTCATAGAATCATAGAATCATAGAATAGTTTGGGTTGGAAGGGACCTTTAAAGGTCATCTAGTCCAACCCCTCTGCAATGAGCAGGGACATCTTCAACTAGATCAGGTTGCTCAGAGCCCCGTCCAACCTGACCTTGAATGTTTCCAGGGATGGGGCATCTACAACCTCCCTGGGCAACCTGTTCCAGTGTTTCACCACCCTCATCATAAAAAATTTCTTCCTGCCTGTCTATCATCATGTGTGTCTTCCTTCTTGTCTAAAACTCTGGTCTTACCTTTTGGGGGCAGATATCCTATTCAATTTTATTTACACAGCCCTTAACGGAGTGCCGTGACTTTGAGTTCTAAGTCACATCATAGTAAATAAACTAATGCCCTAGTATCTTCCCCTTCATTTTCCTTCCCTATTCATTAGCTTAAAGGACTTGGCAGCTACAAGAAACGGACTTAATTCCTAGTGTAGATTACTGAGTAGCATTAAGCCTGCTTCAACAAACCTTTGCATCAGTAGCATCGTAGTACATATCCCTGTGAAGCACAATCTTCATGTGAAATTGCGTGTCATTGGGATTGGCTTATATCAAAATGCAAAGACAAGTATCCACACTTCCAGCAGCTCTTTGCCATGCCTGCCTGGACTTACTTTCTAAAATGAGATTAAGCTGCTTGAATTGAAATCTGTATGTCATGCATAGCACTGAATGGGGTTACAGAGAGGGTCTATATGCAGCTGAGACAAAACAGTTTAAGGAGATACTCTTTTCATGGGGCTTTAGGCCCAGAATTCTTAGGTACCTAAAGCAGCAATGTCCATAAGCTTTGCAGGGGATTAAGAGAGGGAAAAAAAACCCAATTCAATTGTGTGGCTCTTTAAATACTACCATCAGGCTGGGATGTACCTGTTCTTCATGTATTGCTCAGTACTGTTCCAGCTCTCAGTAGAAACAATCTGTTGTTTATTCTTGCTGGACACATTCGAAATCTGGCACATTTGGAGTTTTAATGCTTTGAATTTCAAGGAACCAGGTAGCATTAACTACTTCCATTTCTCTGTGCAGGGCATGTGAGCCATGAATAAACAGTAACCCCTGCAACCAGTCTGCAGCTGATTCCCATCACTTTCAATACATCAAACCAAATTCATACTGATCTATGGGCTCGAGAGGAGTGGCACTTAAATTGAATTTCACCTGTTGCACCTTTGTACCATATAGTATTGGCCACTCTACTTTCTCCTACAGGCCTACATCGTGGTTTAATCCCAGCTGGCGACTACGCACCACACAGCCACTCGCTCACTCCCCCCACAGTGGGATGGGGGAGAGAATTGAAAAGGTAAAAGTGAGAAAACTCATGGGTTGAGATAAAGACAGTTTAATAGGTAAAGCAAAAGCCACGCACACAAGCAAAACAAAACAAGGAATCCAGTCACCACTTCCCATCGGCAGGCAGGTGTTCAGCCATCTCCAGGAAAGCAGGGCTCCATCACACGTAACGGGTACTTGGGAAGACAAACACCATCACTCCGAACGTCCCCCCTTCCTTCTTCTTCCCCCAGCTTTATATGCTGAGCATGATGTCATATGGTATGGGATATCCCTTTGGTCAGCTGGGGTCAGCTGTCCCGGCTGTGTCCCCTGCCAACTTCTTGTGCACCCCCAGCCTCCTTGCTGGTGGGGTGGTGTGAGAGGCAGAAAAGGCCTTGACTCTGTGCAAGCACTGCTCAGCAATAATGAAAACATCCCTGTGTTATCAACACTGTTGTCAGCCCAAATCCAAAACATAGCCCCATACTAGCTACTGTGAAGAAAATTAACTCTATCCCAGCCAAAACCAGCACAGCCTATTTAAATTTAAACTCCCGATGCTTCGTAGTTACTTTAAATGAAGACTGTCAGCAGTTCTCCGCTACAAACAGAGTAAGTCTGTTCTTATTCCAGTCCACTGGAATAAATGTCCACTTTATGAAGAGAAAATTGACTACTCTTGTTGGGGCATTAGAGCATAAAAAAGTAATTATATCTGAGATAACTATTTCTTGAAAAAGGTGAGAAATTTGTTGTCCAAAATGAATTCTCAGATTTGATCTTTGGTAGAAAAAGATTAATCTCTGAGTCTCAATAAACCCTTGTTCTGCTGGAAAAGATTCCTGTTTATCACTGGTCAGTGGTCTGCCCTTCAAAAGCACCATGACAACAGTAGGGCCGATAATACTTTCTAACCTGTTTAAACCCTATTCCTCAAAAGCCACCTAGAAATGGGATTTTTTTCCAGCAGAGGTCCCAGACAAGTAGCTGTTTGTTAAAACTATAGTGTTCTTTTTCAGCTTTCAGAACATCTGTCCTGTATTTCATTTGCCATTTTTGCAGGGTGCAAATAACAGCAGGCACGCAGACAGAGCTATTAAAAATGTAAGAGCTATTCCAGTAAATCAGTTAGTTTGCAGTAAATCAGTTAGTTTACCATTATTGAAGTTCTGTATGAAGTGAGTCTCGCTGTTGGCAGAACAGGACTTTGTAATAAATAATACAAAATATTCTCTGTTTTTTAAAAGGGATTTTGTAGAGAGACTTCAACAATAAATGATTTAATGGGATACGTGATGATCAATGGAGCTGCCTCGTTGCGTCTCAGAACATTGAAAATCCTGGTGTACACAGAATCCTTGGAGGACCTCTGCCTTTTAAAAGATTGTTACTAGCAGCTGACACTTACTCTTTTCTATTTTTGAAAAGGTGAAAACCTGAACTTCTAAAGCTTGTAAAGGGTTCAGGAGAGTGAATTATCTCTCCCTACTGGAAGCTGCAGTAGCATCAAGTGAGATACATTATGGTCAGCAGTGGCATCAACCTAGATGGGCAGAGATCCTTTGGAGATTAGAGTGTGCAGAGGAAATGATTCTCCACTGGAAAGGGAGACCACTGCAGAGAATTAGATGGGCACACAGGAGAGGGCATCTCAGAAATAGATGGGCTCCGTCAAACAGATTTCCTGCTTTGCAGAGAAGGACAGAGGCAAAAGTGCATTAAGACTTGGGGAAGCTAGACAAGGTAGAAAGAAGAAAGACATAAGGTGTTACCCCATGTTCAGCCTACCCCTCTGTCATAGCCTGTTGCCATCAGCAGACATACTGATATGCCAAAATCTCATACATGTGGCTCTGCACTCCTCTCAGATACTGAAGCTATGTGTTTCCCACAGGTTGGCTCTACTCTAAATCAGTCACAATAAAGAAAAACTTCCAGTCCTGTATCATTCTTGAAGTTCTCAGGTTCTCCCACATTCATCTACTTCCATTATATTGTCTAACACAACCAGATCAACAGCAGTTTCATCAGTGCCAAATATAAATATAATATAAAATCCCCACATTTATTCTGCTTATA
Organism: Gymnogyps californianus; assembly: GCF_018139145.2. Taxonomy (NCBI): domain Eukaryota; kingdom Metazoa; phylum Chordata; class Aves; order Accipitriformes; family Cathartidae; genus Gymnogyps; species Gymnogyps californianus. The sequence goes on from NC_059471.1 coordinate 95,614,211, forward strand.
CATCTAAGGACCACACTAATTCTATCAAGTTCTTTCCTCTTCCTTGTTTACCACTCCTTTAGTTTCCTGTCATCTGCATATTTTGAAGATAAGGTGTTCTTTCATTCCAGACTGAAAAAACTACTCAAAAGCCTAAGGCCAGGGACCAGTCCCTGCAGAACCTCATTAGAAACACCTCCACTCAACCGTAGTCTCCTGTTTACAGAAGTGAAAAAAAAATTTTGGAACTTGCATGCAAAGCAAGGCCAAAAAAAGAGTAGGTCTTGGAAGCTCATGGGTGGATAATCACAGCAGAAAGATCTGTAGGAAAAAGCCTGCAGGAATAGAGAAAAGGAGTGATCAACAAAGAAAACTACATCTCAATGATCATGAAGTATCGGGATAGCCAAACAGCATCTGGGATTATGAAAACCAATTAAGGTAAAAATGAATGGGGCCATTATCCCAGGAGGATGTTATGGTCCTACACCTAAATGAACACTTCATCTTTCAGAAAGAAAATGGTTTCCATTTGAGTAAGTCAGGGCACATATGCTGGTTAGTGGAATGAGTGTAAGGAAATGCAACTTACTGTTCCCAAGGTGGAATTAAAACTCATGGAGGTTAATGCACCTGGATCAGATGGCCTGGACAGTGTTCATCCTATACACTGAAAGAACTAGCATGGAAATTGCAAAGCTTCTTTAATGAAACTAGCAAGTTGAGAGCTTATGCCGTATGAGTAACAAATAGTAAAAGTACTGTCTACGCTACCAGAAGGGGAAAAAGTGACTTAAGCAACAACAGGCCCATTAGTCTGAATTCAGTGGCATACAAGATTAGAGAGCAGATTTTAGAAGAAAGAATACTTAAAATATATGAAGATAAACTGATAAAATGCTTGATTTCACCAAAAATAATTTGCGTCTGACTTGCCTCACGTTTTTCTTTGATGAGATATAACTGATTTTTTAGACAAGAAAAAAGTAGATCTAATTTATCTAGATTTTTTTTTTTTTAATGGTACCACACAAGAAGTTATTAGTTATGCTGAAGAAGATGTACAATGCTTATAAGGGGATACGGCACAGACTGGAAGGCAGAAAACAGTCTTGTAATGAAAGGGGAATCATCCAGATTGAATGGGATTATTAGTGCATTCTTCAAAGGCTACTTTTGTGACTGATACTCAATTGTTTCACTAATGATAGCCAGAATAATTAATCCCATATCCCTTGCATTTTGATGTCGTATGATAGTCCCAGTGGAAATTACCTTTAGCTGATCAAATAAATTCTTGGAAAATTTTGGACTGGGGGGAGGTCAGTCCTCAAGGACTCTTTTGGGAAGCAATGTTCAATGTCTTTTATAGATCACCTTGGCACAAAAAAACCCTGGATATTTTTAAAGGAAATTAGGAGGCTTTGTCAATGCAGAGATAGATAAAGATATTTTACAGAAGAATAAGGCAACCTTGAAGACTAGAATGATGGAAATACAGCAAAATGTAATAATACGCAATGAAAAGCCATGACTTTAGGGATTCATATGCAGTCTGCTTCCTGTACAAAGGGGTCTCATCAGTAGGAAACAGATGAGGAGGAGAAAAACCCAGGTGACAACCTCAAAATAAATCTTATTGACTATACATGACCTAGACTGATTTGAGAAAAAAATGTAAGTCTTTAACCTGAGTTGGCTGTTTTTTCAGATTATCCTTTTAGGTCAACTCCTTTGAATTACAGCCTACCCTTTCACGGAGACATTAATCTCTTATCTTACTGAGATCCTTCCACTCTGACCTGAGGTTCTGTCATGACAAGGTCAGCAAACCAGCTGCTCTGAGTTGGAGGGAAGATCCCACACCTGACAACCCTGTAGCAGAAGATTGTAGTATATGCCACTGTGGATTACTCAAAGGAGTGATAAACTGCCATTGAATTATAAAACACAGGAGACTGCGAAAACAGCATCTCTGAGGAGTTTACTTAGACAGCAGGAAATGGTGCTGGAGGCAAAAAGAAAAATATGAGTATCCAGGAAAAATTAGTAAAAATCCCAGGTGCACAGCATGCCTTTGAATGTTCAGAGTATGGGCAAATATTGACTCCGGCTTTAGCTGCTTTGCCAAGTCATAATGATGGAGGGTGATTATTTGCTTTTCCTTTTTTTTTTTTACATCTTTCCTTGTTACAGATGGTTAATTTTACTGCGGGGGAAAAAAAAAATCTAGAAATACAGCTCAACTGTTCAGTAGGCTACAGAGAGCAAAGAATAATCTGGGGGTAAGTTCTCTCTAGCATGACTCCAACAAAGGACCCATCAGTTAGAAATGAGCATTATATTGTACTTTCCAGACTATTCACAGGATTAAACCAACTGTGCATACAGTAAGCTCTCCTTACAGATCTGAGAGCAGCACAGGCACCGAGACCCATTTGTTTTGGATGGTTTTCAAGACACAGCTATTGTTTATATTGTGCAGTGGCCCAGGGCTGAGGAAGAGGAAACTGTAAATTGTAACGAGCAAACCGGAGTGTGCACAGCTCTAGGAAACATCAGCTCTCCAGCTGGAAATGGAGGCGTTGGGAGCAACTGCAACAACAGGGATGTTGATGTTGGAAGCGGGCTTTTGTGTTATAAGGAAAAGAACCAAAAAAGAAAGAAAATGCTTCAAGGTGATATGGTCAGCTAAAGTCTGGCGCTGACTCTGCTTCCAGGTGTGTTATTCAGCCCAGTTCTGTTCACAATAGTGGTGAAAAGCTTGTGAAAACAAGATAATCAGAAGCAGATTTTGGCAGTAAAGTATCTAAGCATCTTTTTTTTTTTTTTTTTAAAGGCTGAATTTTTATTCAGAAGATTACTTTCTGGGGGCTTGGTAAAATTCGGTACGTTGCAGGATCAATATATAAGTATTAGGAAGGCCTGGTCAGAGATTGTCTGCTGGCTGTGGGCAAGTTGTTGGGGAGGGAACCATGAGATTATAAAAGCTGTGACAAACACTTGCTCTTGCACCCTGCCAGCTAAATGCAGGACAGATGTATTGGTTGCTTCCCACTTGAGTATCTTAACTCCCTATTGCCCTGAGGTAGCCTAATTATCAAGTAGGGAGCAGGAGAGGGGAGAGGGTTGCAGGAAACAGTACTTCTCTGAAACACTTGAGAAAGGTTAGTGATGAGGAGGAATGAGTGCTGGAGATGGTCTGGCATGTGGCTGGTGTCACTAGAAGGCAGCTGTTCAGCCTCAGCTTAAAAAAAAAGTATGATAAATCCAAAAGTGGAGTCACAAAGTGGAGAAACACGATATTTGTCCAGACAAGTAAAATCCTTAGGAAACGTGTAGTGCGCTAAGCAAAAGGCGGCAGTGAATAAAACACACGTGCCACATCAGCTGTGGCCTGGCACGATGGCGAAGTCGGAGGCAGGAGGCAGAGGCGAAGGCTGGCGGTGCAGGCCGAGCCCCGGCCATGGCTGCAGCCCCCTCCCGGCGGGGGGCACCAAGGATGGGTGCCAGGAGAAGGCAGATGCAAGCTTGGGTCTGAGCTTTGCTTGGTCCTCCTGCAGGAGGTAATATCCTTTTCTAAAATGTTTTTATTTCCCATTATTAAAAAAAAACCAAACAAAAAAAGTGGTCAAGTTTCTGTGCGTGTGTTTTGCCGGTCTGGGGTGCCTTTCTCAAGGCAGGCGTAAGAGTGGGCAATGGTGTGGTCAGCCTGCCCGGCTGGCTCGGTCCCTAGCCCTCTGCCCTGGCCTCCTGAAACACCCTCTGCAGGTGCTCCCACTCTGTCAAAATGTGCCAAGCAGTGGGATGGTTTCCTACTAGGAACCATTTTAAATAGAAACTTGTTGTAGGAGACTATGATGAGATAGTTGAGTTCTGTTTTAATCATATTTGTGTCCTTGCTTGCAGGCTAAATTTCCCCTCCTCCCAGTCCCTGTTGAACAGGACTCATATCTGAACATTGCTGTCCAATAATTCAACAGGAAAAAATATGAAGAAACCTAAAGAGAGAAAGCAGTGGGGAAGTGAGTGTCACAAGCAGTCATATAGCTGAGGTGCTTGGGAATAGAGAAGGCTTAGAGACTGACACCTGATGTTGCTACCTCTACCAAAACCCAGAAGGCTCAGTGATTTCAGTTTAGAGGATTGAGAAAGTGGAAACTGAAAAACTAAAATAAAGCAATATGAAGGAGCAATGACATGACTGGGCCCAGACAGGCAGCTGGAGGGATGCCCAGTCTCTCTGCAGCAGAATTTAAGTGGAGAGATTTCAGGTCTGCCTGAATACTGCTCCTTTCCCCATGCAAAACATCACTCGTTTTAGCGAGCTTAGAGTATGGGCTTAGCAGATACTGTGTTTCATCTGGCTGTTTGGAAAGACATTTAACAGCACTTCTGATCAAGCTGAAATGAAAGTTAACAGGGCTGTCCTTACTGCCCTGTGAACAAGGTGTACGTTTCCCTCCCCTCAACCTGTGGGGAATAAGACTTCACATATTCTCCTGCAAGAAATTAGTGTTCGGGAAATCAAGCGGTGTGAATCAGCGCATGTTTGTGGGCTGTAATGGAACAACTTCTGTTCACATGACTGGTGTGTCTGGCCTCTCACCCTCCGAGACTTGGAAAGCAGGGATTGTTTATACCTAAGTGCTGACCTTCACCTCTGCTTATGTTCTCAGTCACCTCTAAAGAAAATGAATGTAAGTACTCGAGTGATTGGTTATTCCACAGGTCTGGTAAGTCTGAGGTTTTGAGCATGAGTTGCTCTTTTGTGCTCCTGTTTTGTGCTCTGCTGCCTTTTCCCTGCTCTGGGATCCCACGTCCCCCCCAGGCCCTTTCTCTGGGTCTTCTCCCGTATGGAGATGCCTCCCCTGCGTGCCTTCGACCCATATGGACCATTGCCTCCACCACGCAGCTTGGTGTGGGAATGGCACGCGCTGGGAGCTGGAGCAGCCTGAAAGGCTCCCATATGCGTTTTCCTAATAGCAAACACAGAGCGTATTATTACCAAATTCACACATAGACTGCTAATAAACACCCATACTCATCTCCTCGAAGAAAAGATGTCATAACTCGTTTTCATCGTTTTCACTGTTGTCAGTGAATGTTATCTATTTATGGAGAGTAGCTTAGGTTGGCACAGTGAAAGCACCATTCTGAAGGCTGATTACATTAAGCACACTGAAATTATTGTCATATCAAAACAGGACGGGTTGAACATCTTCATTTTATAAAACTTTCTGACTGTAAATAGATTTTTTTTTTTGACAAAACTGATCTTCTTGCCAAGAGCATTCCTTTGTGGAGAATTAAGAGAAAAATATGCTCGGAAACTCATATTTCAAAATGGGAATTTCTACCTGAAAGCAGAAACCAAATTGCTGTAATGACTTTGGGAATTATAGGGTGCTCATTGTACCTTCACAGCTGTGCCAACATGGCCAATTTGTCTCTCATCATGTCATTCTAGAATTAGTAATTCTTAATTCACTTTGTTTCATCTCCAAAAAGTTGGGATCTGGTACATTGAGGGAAACCCAGCCCGGCCCAAGACCCTGACCCACAGAGGTGAATGAGGGCAAAGTCCTGGCTGTACAGCTCCTATGAGACATTGTGGCAACCCTTCTCATCTCAGATTTGGAGTGCTTGAAAAGAAATATTTGGATTTTTACTTGACGGTTTTTGAAACACCTCTAAAATTTCCGTAAAAAATCAATAGGATTTTGTAATCTTCAATTACCTTTGAGTTACTTATGAAAATCAATGTTTTTTGTTAGAGTAGATATCTTCCTGGTTTTGAGCTAGCTCCATAGTACATGTATAGGTCAAATCCACAGCTTTTTTTAAGACAAGGCAACTTCAAGTCTGTAGCTTTTGCTGTTTCCTGTACAGCAGAGATTCTGCACATTTTCACTTTTCAGCACTCAGCTGTTCCAGAAATAATGTATGCCTATGAAAACAGAAGTTTTTTCCTAAACAATAACTTCCAGTTAAAAACACTGTAGAGAATAAGATTAAGGGTTAGGGGCTAAAATTCTTGAATGCTGCTGGGAGAGCCTCCTGTGTAGCTCTGTGCTGGCAGTCACTGAGACTTTTCATTAGACTGACTGGGAATTTTCCATTAAATGTTTGTCCTTTTCCTGTCAGAAAAAAGATTTTCCAGAAATGTGAAAGTATCCAAAGGGAATTTTCTACTCAGACCAAAACGTTTGCTTTTTCCTTAAGCCATCAAAGTGAAATATTGCATCGCTGTTCAAACCAAATCACAGTGTTTCACTTCTTTAAATGAAAAGGGAGCCATTTTGTTTTGTGCTCAGCACCGAAGTGCAGGTCCTTCACAGGAGGTGTAATTCATGTTCCCAGCTTTCCTTATAGGTGTACTACAACTTCCCTGAGACCCCTGTCTCTCTCCTAATATTACACAGCCTGATATTTCCCAGAAACTGAATGATTCAGCTGAGCTCTCTGAAATTATGTTAGAATTTAGAAGCATTTTTGTCCCACAGAAAGTTCTGTTAATTACCCCTTCCTTTGATCTGGGATTAAAAAAAAATAAAAATACTGGAATTTCCCAAAGGACAGAAATTGTGATTTTTTGCTCAGCTCAGTGGCCTCTCTGGCTATTGCTCAGTCACTCACTCTTGTGAAAAGGGAAGAGAAATTGCTCCAAATAAAAGTGCTTTAGCGTGGTCACTGCTTCAATTTAAATTCAATTGCACTTAGAATAAGCCTGGGAGAGAGTTTGGCAGATATGTAATGTGTTAAATGACACAAAAATGTAATTATTATGATACGGCATGCATTAACTGAGAATTTCTGATGTAGGTAAAAAAAGCAGCAGTCCTTAGAAATGGATATTCCCGAAGAATAAATGGTAGGCAAGCACCAAGAAAGCGAGACATATCTTTTAAATTTCTTTTAATGGTTAACTTCGGCTCTAAAAATAAAAATGCTGATTAATTACCTTTTTAAAGCACTTTAATAATGCCACTATTTAACCTTTACAGCAACCTGGTGGAGCAGCTGAGTTTTAGTACTGCCGATTTAGAGATAATTAAGGAGCAGATCTGTTAAAACGTCTTCATTTTGGATGCCTTCTGTGTTTTTAATCCCCACCTCGAGACATCCAGTGGCTGAAGAGCCTCTGCGCCTTCTGTTGGTCTCAGGCCGAGTTGTGGCGCCTCAAAACATTTTGCCCCCAAGGCCCCACTGTGAGAACCTGCATCCATGGGCATCCACAGGGATAAACTGCTCCCAAAAATGCACCCCTGTGACTGCGTTGCTCCACGCGGAGTCAGGCGGACAGTTGTCAGATCATTGAACAGATGCAGGGTACAGGCATTTATCCTGGCTTTCCACCCCAGGTATTGTCCAAGTGTTTCCAGTGGCATGTTAAAATTAGTCCCACAGTAAGACAGATTGAGAGTTAAGGTTTGATTTTTGGAGCAGGAATCATTTTGATGTGCACCTGCAGAAGAGCAGAGAAGGTCAAAGACTTAACCCCAGCCCCAGCTGCCTTTGGCAAGTCTCACAGAGGAGTTTGCATCCCCTCGAGCATCACGTAACACTCGGCCTCAGGTAGCACCCCTGTGGTCCTAAGTCGTAATTGTTAGGGTGCATTTTGTCAGCTTGAGATGTCTGCAATAACATCAGGGCTGTCTTATAACCCACCGAGTTGGGGAGGTTTTTGCAGGCACCTAGAGGCATGTGTTGCATATACTGGAGTGTGACATAAGGGGTTTTGAGATTGAAAACCTTCTGGGATAGTGTTGGACAACCGTATAGGGTGGAGATAGTCAGCTGCATCTGCATTTTCTTCCAGGAGCTGCTCCTGCAATGAGCGCAGCCAGGTCGCTCCCCACCAGGCATGGAGAAATCAGCAGCGAAGGTGGTCAGAGGTTCTGTGCTCCCACTCACTCCCCGACTGCCTCCTATTCAGTGGGATGGGTGCATCCAGCAAAGCTGGCCCATTTGGTTGCCACAGGCACAATCACAATCATACCTCTTAGGACAGATGAGAACAGTTTCATTACCTGTGGTGGTTGATGCTCCTAGAAATACTGTAGCATGTGCTTTGCTCCTGCAGCCCTCGGACGGCTTTCCCATAGCCTAAAGGTCAGTGCTGTTCACCAGAAGGGAGGTCTGAGGTCTTGCTTAGACTTGTCCTGGTGTTTTCACAGCCCAGGTAGACTTTGCTGAGGACAACGAAGGCCAAAGTCTTGTGTTAGGACATTCCTCAGCTTGCTTTCAAGGGGTGCAAACATTATGGCTGTCATCAGTAGGAATCTGTGGTCTTCTCTCCTGCAGGTTTTGGGGCAGTTGCTGGTTCCAAAGTAGCAAAAAAGAGAGGGAGGGGGAAACAAAGGGCCAAAGAGGATACTAGTGTTTAAAAATGCTTTATTAGGACTTCTATTCTTACAGAAAAGTCAGCAGGGATGGAGAAAGCTTGAAAGCATATAGACAAAGGAGCAAGTATGGGAAAATATGTGCACTTCTCTGCCACAGATTAATACGAGATAGAACATATTTTAAGTCAATGGATAAAGCACTTGCTCATCTGAATGGCAGAAGTTTAGTTCTGGAAGGGAACCAACCATTTGTCAAATCTGCATATTTCTTCAGTTAATTAATAAATAAAATGAACTGTTGGAACAGCAACATAGAAACTTTCCTGTAATCTGGCTGCCAGCCTCTGACGATGACCAGCACCAAATGCCCCAAATAAAACTGTAAGAAGCAGCTCAGTACTGGATTATGAAATAAATTGCAAGGCCAGTTTCTTCAATAAATCTCAACTTTCTTTAAAACAATTGAACAAATTAACAAAACAAAAAGAAGAAAAAAAAGAAAAAAGAAAGAAACCGACAGCCTTCCCATTTGTGGGGGATAACTTGACAAGGGATTTCAAAGGCTGACATGGGTTCAAGGCAAGACTGGACAAATACACAAGAAATAAATGCACTGTGTGTTACTAATTACACAGAAACCACTTTTAGCACAGCAACTGTCTCTACTTGAAAACAGTTGGAGACTGGAAGAATATGAGAGGAGAATATCACATGTGCTTGTCCTGTTCTTATGCTTCCCTTGGGGAGAGCAGCTATTGGAGACAGGACTAAACAGACTTTTGGTTTGATGCAGAATGGCCTTTCATACAGCAGATATCATTTACATTTTGAAAAATCCTACCCAAATTCATAAGACTAAAGCAAGAATCTCAAATTATTTGTTTCATCCACAAGCTAGTTTTGGTATATTATCTGGAAAAGCTGTGGATTTGTTCCCCAATGTTTAGGATTGAGCACATGTCTTAGAATCTCCAGGTATCATAATAGTCAGTGTTGAAACGCCGGATATTGTAGTTTTAGAATGGTAGCATATTATATTATTTATATGATTTTCTTTAATAATAGTAAGAACGTGCTGCACCTTCATAGAAATTACCGTTGAGGGTTCTTTTTAAAAATAAGAACATGTGAGGACAGTTTTATTTTAGCAACAATTCAAAATAACCATTTTTTTTTTTTAATAGGGAAAAAAACCCAACCAGCTGTTGTCAGGCAATGATTGCTTTTACTGCAAGACTGACACCACAGCACAAAGTTACATTCTCCCCCAGGAAACCACTTTCCCACGTGGCCTCAGTGGAGCAAGAACTTGCTGGAGTTGAGTGGGTGCTCAGTGCTCTGCCGCAACAAGGTCCTGGCTAAAGAGAACCACGGTGTGTTAAACAGGCGGCACCAAGCAAGAGCCCCTGGGCTCCCTCAGCGATGCAAAGTCGGAGGGAGACAGAAACTGTGAGAGAGGAAATGAGCCTGTTGGCTACTCACAATAAAAAAAGGCAGGTGGAATTTGTGCATGCCAGCACAAATAGTGCTTTTAAGGGCAGAGATAGCATCTTCGGGGATGTTTTATTTTTAGCTTGAAAACTTTAATACAGCTAATTAACTTCAAATGGTATGTACAGCATAAACAGGCAGAAGCCTGCTGGTGAAATTAATTATTCACCCTAGGAAGAGACAAGGTGTATATAAGGATGCTCAAAATGGGAAAGGGGAATTTGCTGTCTGGAAGTGGCTACAGGCAAGGCATAACCTGAGCTCTGCATGGAGCACTAGAAGTTTATATTTGTGTGATGATTACATGGGACTAAAGTTAAGAAGGCAGCAAACTGCAGCTTGTGAGGGTTTCTTTGAACAGCATTTCTGTGTGAGGATACAGAAGTTACAGTACCTGAGTTCACGGAATCTGCACTGGATGAAGAAGTTTGTGTGTGGTATCATCTAGTGTAGCGCATTAGAGCAGGGACAGAGCCCTGGCTATGTCACAGCAGAAACAATGGTAAAAATGTTAACTAGAAAGGAGAAGGTGAACTCTTTAAAAACCTCTGTAGGATCATCTGATCAACCTGAACTCTGTAATCCACTGACATGAGAGAGGCATAAGAAAAAACTGAGCCTGGCTCACTTTGATTGGCACAGAGGTAATTCTCCTTGGCTGGAAGTTAAACAAAAAACCCCAGCCCCTTCAGTGATGAAGCCTACAGTCTCTTCCCAGACACACTTTGATTAAGTACCTTGCAGGTGAATCAACAGGAAATTACAAAGGTAAAGATGCTAAATTTTGCAGCTTGGTGCACCCTCATTTTCACAAATGTGTCTAATGCAGTCCTGTGGAAAACAGCCTTTGCAGTCCTGCTGGTGCAGTCCTGCTGCCACACGGCTCCGGGAACCCTACAGACACTGCAGCAGGGAGAAAACTGGAGCTGGCCCACATGTACGTTCTCCCTCTCTAGACCTAGCATATCCTTCAGGTCAGGAGGAGTGCTGCATCATTCATTTTTGGGTTTTCTCTGCGTGTGTGTGTACATGTGCATATGAAAGAGAGAGAGGGAGGGGGAGACTGCTCATTTTTTGTGTCCCTTAATTAGGAGCATTGTTACCATGGCTCTGAGAAGAATTCAACCATCATGGAGATGGCTGTCATCACTCCCCCGTGGTACAGCTTGCAGGAGGCCAATATAGTCAGCTTTCTGACTGCGTTAGAGGTCAGAGTGGGAGGCAGAGGACCTACATATCAGCTCCGCCCATTGGAGAAGACAAACTGCTCGTGAGTCACTGCTCAACATGTGCCTGTGTACACTTTTCTGGGCTCTCCACCCGGGACCCTCCCAGCCAGGATTCAAGGCCACTGCTGCTGGCTTTGCTGGACTCCCAGGGCTGCATCCTTCTCCTGGGCAATCGAGCATGCAGCCCTTCATTTCATGGCTGGGCTGTTTCTTGACTGAGAAAAAAGAGAGGGAGATGGTCTTCTCCCAGCTACACCCGCCTTCTGCGTCAGCATGGCACGGTGCTCACACCCGGATAAGCAGTGCAGACGTTGTTGGTGATAAGCTGCTTCCACAGCTTTCTGACATGAACAGGGCAGCTCAAGCTTCACAGGTCTGTTTGTGTCTGTGCTGCCTACATAGGTATCCATCCCTGCACCCCATGACCCACTGGTACCCTCTACCCAGTTTTCTTTGCTTACCTCTCGGGATTCAAATTGTAAGAGATGCAGAGAGATGGGCAGAAGGCAATCTAAGTTGCCACGAAGCTATAGTGTCTATGAAACTTATTCAAGTGTTATTCTTGAAGACACAAAGAGAGGGAGGAAGGGACAGCAGGAATTTACTGACTTCTACGAGCCAGCATCCTTCCCCAGTGAATGAGTGTGTGTGAGCACCTGTGATGGCAATTTATAAACACCAATAATTAATCCTGAGCCAGACCAGCCAGCGGCCTTCCTTTCCCTGTAAGTGACTCAGTTCAGCAGGGGCTGCTTGTACATTCTGGCTGGGTACCTCATCTTAGCAAACACATGAGGCACAGCTTGTTCGTGTGCTGCCGCTTTGCTTACCATCTGTGAGGATGCTGTTGTCCACAGGCTGATCCCATCTCTTCCTCATTGGAGACTGGATATGACCAGAGGACCCCATTGCTACTGATGTTAGGGAAGAAAAAGGCACATAATTGACTTTGTTTTGCATCATTTTGTTAATAAGCCAGCTGTATGGGGAAATGTCATTTAGGCCTCGCTTTTGAGACAAAAGATTTTTTCCTGTCTAATTTAAAGCATTAAAATCTGCCAAATCTAGCCATTAAAACTCTACATGTAAATTCAAGCCATAAAGTTACCCAAACACTTAAAGCTTAAGTAAATTTGCAGTAAGATGTACATAGATTTATTCCACATATGGCTCCCCTATGGGAGTTTCACAGCTAAGTCCCTGTGCATCTTATATCTTATTGTAAATACGTACACTAATGATGCATAGAAATGGCTTTCACAACCGTGACTTGCCAGTAATTTTTGTTTGCATTACTTTTTATACTGTATTATAAAAAATCAGTGATGATTTAATATTGAGGAATTCCTACCACTTTGTTATGGCCCTCTACCAAGGAGAAACTAGCACAGAGATCTGCAAACAATGGTTTAATTTGCCCAGCCACTGTCTCACCTACTTGCATATCAGTAATAGTCCATCTGCTGCTGACAGTCTGTTCCAAACATAGTAATATAACAAGTAATAGTACTATAGTAATGTAACACATTGCAGCAAACCATCCCATAAAGAACACAAAATGTTTGTCATAGTAGGTTTGAAAATACTTGGTTTGTGTGTTATCTTTTTTTGCCAGTATCATTATGTTAGGAATGAGGTTTATGTGAATAATTGCTTGATGCTTGAGCAGAAAAGTTAATATTTATTCAGGGGAATGGTCTGTATGGAGAAAGATTGATGCAACTGGACACAAGTCTGTCATCAAAAGAGGTTTTTAATAGTTTGATGGTGGTAAATTTTTCCTGAGTGTTATGACTGATTTTGCTCCCTTTTTTCTTCTGAAACCAAGGGTAAAAATCAGTATTATACAGCTGGACTTAGCAGTGGGATACCTATTGGTGTGATGAGAAGGGACATGACTGTGTCTTCCTAATCCACGCTACTGAACTTTTCATTCCAAGATGCACTGAGAAACTTTTGTTCTCAATCCTGTTTGACACGCGCGTTTCCTCTAATGGGGAGTGAGCCAGAAAGAGCAGTGGCAGCTGGCAGAGTGAAAAGTGTCGGTGCCACCTAAGAGGGAAGGACTGCAGGACTGCTAAAGAAGATGGGGAGATCTGCTGAACCCTGTTCAGACCCGTATCCTCTCTGCAGTTAAATAATTCATCAGGAACATGAAGCCTTTAGGCACAGAGTTATGTGTCCATATTAGTGCTCAAGCTTTTTTTTTTTATCGTACAAAGGCTTGCATCTGAAGAAGTATGCATATCTTATGATTTGTTTAGGGTTTGGTTTTTTTTTTTTTAATTCATGCTAGTGGGTTTATTCCTTCAAGAAATTATGCTAATGGCATTCTGGATATAAGACAGTTTTGTTGCTAAAATGAAAGCACTGAACTATGTGCTTGATGGATACTCTCATTTATGTGTAGCAGTCAAAACTTCTGTGTAAAAGTGATAAATCTTTAAATATTCGTAAATGCCCTCCAGTTACTATACCATTCCAGTGATCAGTATTACACTATCCCTCGGGTCTATGTTTTAGTCCAAGTGAAAATAATCAGAAGCTTCTGAATTTTGTTCTCTTCTTCCTCCTGGATGCCCTTCAGGCAGTGTGAGAGATGATCAGATAGACAGCAGTCCCAGACCATCTCATGGGGAAACAGGGGCTTGTGTTAAATAAATAAATAAATAAATGCATACATACATACAGATAGACAGACAGAAACAAAATGGAAATTAAAATGAGAGAAGAGAAGAGAAGAGAAGAGAAGAGAAGAGAAGAGAAGAGAAGAGAAGAGAAGAGAAGAGAAGAGAAGAGAAGAGAAGAGAAGAGAAGAGAAGAGAAGAGAAGAGAAGAGAGAAAAAGAAGGGAAAAGAAGAGGCAGGGAAGGGAAGGGAAGGGAAAAGAAGGGGAAGGGAAGGGAAGGGAAGGGGAAGGGGAAGGGGAAGGGGAAGGGGAAGGGGAAGGGGAAGAAAAGCAACACTGCAGATGTCTGTCCCTTCTGATCAGGTTCTCGAGACCAAGGATGAATGAGGCTAAGCCCCTGTGACCTGTAATGCTGGATGAGACACTGCTGAATCATGCAGTAGTACGAATTTGATGTGGGTTAGGCATGGGTGCATGACTGCATTTCTGTCCAGATAGTCCATGCACATGATATGGAGTCTATGCTGGCTTCCTGCCAGCTCTGGCAGAACTGATAATACCTGTTCAGGAGCACAGCATGGTGTGAATACACGATACGGTATGAAGCCTGCCTGTACGAACATAAACTCTTGATATTGTTTCAGCAGATTTGAGCTGGCAGAGTGAATTTATATTGGATCGATGCTTTGCATTATGTGGCCACAGCATTTCTGCTCCTCTGTTAGCAGCCCTGAGGTCAGATTTGCTGTGTAGTCAAACCATGGCTTGAACTGGCATAGAAAGAAAAGCTATTTAAGGTCATGGTTGTGGCAGACTGCTGGGTCTGTCTTGAGCAGCTTGTGTAACTGCTCCACAAGCCCTGCTGGCTCCGAGCACTGTGGTGTCTGAGTCTGTCACAGTATTTATTTCTGAAAAGGGGAAGATAGTTAGAGAAGTACAAAGGGAACATGTTTCCACAGGTTGCCCTTGTTATACCAAAACTTCATCCAGCTATAGCATGTTGTGAGGTTGCGGTTCAAATGGGTTCTGCTCTCCAAGACCACATTTTATAAAGCCAAGACCTCTGTTGCAGACACACTTCTATCTTTAAAGAGAAAGCATTATTCATTAAAATCAAACTCTCTGCTGTTGAGATGGAGCTTTCCTGGGACTTAATTATATCAGGTTTAAAGGGACAACAGCCAAGGATGTTAGGCTTTCCCTCCCATGAGAAGACGTTCCATTTCCATAATTTTAAACTCCCTTTAAAAATAAGGACTAGGAGAAAGACTTTGGAATAATTCTTTCTTGGTTGGGAATTAGAAATGAATAGATCTGAATTCTTGCATGAATACCGGTGAAAAATGGGTCGCAAAGTTTATAAACTGCTCTACTGTCTAGTAAGGGCAGAGGACACCAGCTCCCTAGATTTCATCTAAATGCTTCAGGGTGGAGGTCTTTCAGTCTAGACAGACACTAGCCCTTCTTTGCAGAATGGAAAACTTTAGCGTGACTAGGGAGAATAACTACTGAAATATTTGAAGTTAGACTAAAATATTGGACATGCCATCATAGGTATGTTTTTGATAGCATCTTTTCCACACAGAGATTTTTTTCCAATTAATATCAGTGGCTTCATTTTGCCACCTCTGTCTGAACACAACATCTATCAAAGATCCAAGGCTCAGATAGAGTTGCCTGACATTCTTTCTCCCCCATTCACAGCATGAAAGCAGGCCCCTATTTTGAGAAGTAGCTTGCATGTATACAACTGTAGAATATTTGCATATTTAGTGTAAAAAATATCCTGAAGTATATAAAAAGTACATATTCTTTATTATTATGGCAGAAAACCACTAAAATGATTTCTCAGAAGTCTAGTGGGACCAGTCTAGCAGATGTCTTCAAGTCATGCACCAGTGTTTAAGTTCAGACACTTGTACCACATGGAAAGAGCGGATGGGAGGTGCTGGTGGCAGAAAGCAAAGGCTGGGACAGGACAGTAAGACAGAATTTCTCCAGGTTTGTGCTGGAGCTGTAATTCAGGCTGGAGATCCTCTGATCAGACTGGATATGTATTACCTGCAGAAGAATCAAACACCAAGTCCTGCAAGGAGCCATTCTCTTACTTTGTTGAAAAGACCATATGTATTGGGAATCCTTCCAGGATGGCATAAATCTCCTCATCTTATAGCTAACAATCAATCAGTCCTATGCCATTTTAAAATGCAGCAAGGTCTTAGGGCTAAGGAATTCTAGTATAAGACTCATGAATTAAACCAGCTTCCTTTAATGTAGGCAGGGCCACTTTTAATATCTTTCTCTGAAAGTCCATTTTGAAATGAACTGACTTAAGAAAAAAATCTGTATACGAAAATGTACAGCCCTCCTTTGTCACTTTGTGGAATAAAATAACAGCAAAAGCTGAGCCTGTTGATTTAAAATGCAAATAAGAAATGTGCTCTGCAGGATTTATGACCTCCTCTGTGTAGACACAGGTGGAACTTAGGGAAACATTTCTTCCTCTTTTAAAGTTGACACTTAAAGAAAACTACCTTAATTGGTCACTTAATAAAGTGTTTTGTCTTGATGATTGTTTTTTTTCCTCAAAGAAGCAGGGAAATGAAAAAAAAAAACCCCACCACCAAACACATCTTAAACTTTTGCAGTTCTGTAATATCTGGAAATACACATGTATTTCACTCCAGCATTTAGCACAGTAATAGCATTCTAGAGTGAGAAAAAAACAATTGTTCTTAGGTAATGCGATGTTATGCCTTGACATGATCACATTTAAAAAAACTGTTTCACTTTGACTGTGGATAGACACTGTCTTCCATGTTGAACTCTGCTGGTGGAAAAGGATGCTCAATTCTGCTGGTGGAAAAGAATGCTCAGCTCAGCCTGTCCTCAGTTTCTTGACACTACCTTGCAGCTAGAGGCTATTGCCCTGTACCTGTCAGCACAGGCACTCATGTGAATGTTCCCTAGCTTGCTTCAGCCCAGAAGGGACCAGCTAGCTTAAAGAAATCAAGTGGCAGGTGTTTGTTCATAGAGGTCATTTTAACTAAATTGCTTAGGGAGCAATCAGACAAGCGGCTCTGCCAACAGGTAGCAAAAAATCGGACATAAGCGGGGCTGATATAACCACCAGCACAGCTGCTTGAAAACAAATGTTTGTCTGTCCTGTGTGGGGCAGGTGGCAAGTTACCTTACCTGACTACAATATAAATTGGATGTGAAACTGTGTGAATGGGAAGAGGAGAAAAGCTTGCTGTTATGGACTAAGTAATATAAATCACCTACAAGTATTCACTCAAGTATTTGTTTTGAGAACCTTTATGGATTTGTCTTTTTTTTACAGAATACTTTTGATTAAGTAATCGATCATGATAAAACATGTTGCAGTGGTTTCAGGTAGGTATTGTTAAGCACATCTTCCCACATTTTAATGGTAAATGCCTTCCTGATAAAGAGTATTCGTGATTAGATGTAGTGGGTAAACTTCCCATTGACCAAAATCCCTTTCAATGAAGCTTAGTTGAAGTCAGAGGAGATAAGGCAACAAAGAATATGACATTTGCTGTGTTTTACAGCAAATGTAAGCAATCTCAAAGATGAAAGCAGAATGTCAGTAGGTACATTTGACTCATCCAGAGAATGGTGCAGGAGAAACATAAATGTGCGTGGAGAATTTAAACACTTGCTTCAACTTCTGGATCTCAGATTGCCCCTATGGCTGCATCTCTGTCTAGGAAATTGAATGTGCCTGGAGCTGTTGATGCTGAGACCAACCAGTACAGCATGGCCCGCGTCCATGATGATATATGCCCTCTTATCCTCTAAAATTGCATGTTTGGAGTGGTCCCTGGCTCTTGCCTGGGGACTGCTTGGGAGAGTGCTGGCTGGTCCAAGCTTGAACTGTACCAGGGACTGCTCTGCCCCAGCCTGGTAGAGGTGCTCAAGTCTTAGTGTCCAGGGACAGTCTTGCACTGTTTAATAAACTAGCGCAGACTTAGCCTGAGTGTTTCACTGGGCCAGCCAGCGTTTATGGCAGTGGTTCATTGCAGATTATTCTATATCGCATAACACATGATGCTTGAGATCTTGTCAGTTTGTGTGATACAATTACATAAGCAAAACCTAGAATTTATAGACGGTCATAATGTTACCTGGAAGTGAGGCAGGGCTGGTTTTCAGAGCTATAGCTACAAATGATATTTATGTGTACCTTGTTATTTTCTGTATGGAATCTCAGCACTCCACAAACTCCTTAAGGGAAAGATTTTGCATCCTTGCTCTTTTTCTCTAGAGGAAGGGTCAGAAAGCCCCTAGGACTGTTACTGTGATACTGACAGTACTTTGTATTGTCCTTTTGTTGGTGGTACTTTGAAGGAATTAGGAACTATAGTCCAACATCAACCTCCTTTTGAAGTAAATAGTAATGAGGCATTTTAGTTATTACTACCCTTAAGAAGTTCACTGACCCCTGCCAAAGCTTGCTCTGTGCCACCTCCTGTGCCACTGCACTTCACAATAATTTTGATTTACCAGAACAGATAGGCAACTAATAAATGGCAGGGGTGAAGAAGCTTCAGAGAGTGATAATGGCTGGCAGAGGAGCTACCCAGGGTGGTCTACAGATTGCTGTCAGGGTTTCCCCTCCTGATAATCCAGAAACACTTAAGGAACTGGCATGGATCAATTCTGCCATAATTTGTCTTATTTTTTGAAGCTGTGATTTCTGCTATCTGTCTCAAACATGCTGAAGGAGACAGCAAATGGTCAGTTCCATTTTAACCCTCAGCTTGGAAAATCAAAAGATAAAGAAGATGTAGATCTGATGCTTAAATAGGATCAGGTACTTCAAAGACAAAACTATTTTTCTCCTCAGGTGTTCAAGAAATTTCTCCTCCAAAAAACCCCCTTCTTTGTTCCTGTGTTTTAGAATATAGAAAACATGCGGTACTAAGGCTTGCCCCCCTTATTCACATAATTTCCATCTTGCTAGAAATCAAAGTACCACAGAGGAGGTGGAAGTCTAAAACTATCTATTCTCCTACCATTAAAAGATGTCTTTTGTATTCAGTTTCAATGGCTTTGAATGTGAAAAACAAAAGAATCTATTTCTAAAAAATTATTCCCTATCAAATGTAATTATAAACCAATTCAACTCTCCAGAAGCTTGCTTTTTACCTGTAAGAAGTAACAACCCACAAAGATCTTCCACAAAGAAAAACTTTAAAAGCCTTTATATGTATTTATTTATATACAGGCACGTATACTTCAAACTTTAAATGCTATTGTCCAGTTAACTAAGCCGCTAGATGCATTAAGTGTCATTAGTGCAGTCACAACTTGAGCAAGACAATAAAAGTGAACCAGTCCACTGAACTGAACAACAAAATCCTAAAACGTGCCTGGGGCAACGGTAATTTACTTTATAACAATTTTTAAGTGTATGTGTTAGTGCCCAAGTTACCCATCTGTATTTTTCTATCAGTGTCTTCCTCTTCTTGGGTGCATTTTGAAAACTATTCCTAAGCTAAATATGAATGTAATTTTTTTAAATGAAAACAAACAAAACGTCAGTTCTGATTATTTAGAAAAAAGTATTTTGGTCAGTAATGCCAAAGTATTTGGTCAGTAATACTGAAGGAAGTTAACACAAAGCACAGCAAACACATCCTGGGCATAATCTTGATTAAGTTTCAGGTAGGTTTTCTGAACAGCTCCATGGATCAATAGGATCTAAACTAGGGAGATGAAGCCCAGGAAGATCTCAGGAATCATGAGCATACACAGCACTTCATGGTCATGTCCCCTTTTGATTCAGAAAACTTCTCCAGCTGCTTATCTTCTACAGTTAAATGAAATCTGTTTTTCGGGGGCGGGGAGAGGGGAGGGAGGTGCTGTCACTCAACATATTTATTTACCTGTTTGTTTGCATCTAGCATCTGCAAGAACAGTTTGAGGGGAATTCCCAGGTTCTCTGGATGTGCTGATATCAAGTAACTGCCACCTAACAAGTTCACTGTGCTGATATGAAGTAACTGCCACCACCAGCTGTTCCCAGCCTTCAAACTACTGCTCAAAAAATTGAGCAGTAGTGCCTTTCTCGTGGGCTCACACAGAGTTTTCCAGCTGATTTTGATGGGACTTGCATGGGCACACACCGATGGCATTTGGACAGCACCTCAGAGATCCAGATCTTCAGTTTCTGTCCGAACTTGTGGAGGGGTAAGCACCTTCCCAGCTATCACTCTGAGAAAGTGTCACAGGTTATAAATGAGACACTGAAAATGAGTAAAGGATTTCCATGCAGTGGTTAATGTAAATACCTCCCTGTATTTGCATAACACATCAGACAGGCAATCAAATTAAAGGAGAGCCGTATTAAAGGTGCCAGATGCCCGCAGGTACCATGTGTATTACACAGTTGTGCTACACATGCACATAAAAGGCAGTTTCACTGTGCTTGCTGCACGTGCACCACAAACCTGACTCAGCTGACACTGAATTTATGGGACTTCTGCCTTAAAACAGTGCTGAGTTAAAGCAAGGTACAAAGCTGTCAGATGAACGGATTCTCATTAATGACATAAACCACCTGTATCATGGCATCAAAGACGCTGACCTGAGGAAAGGATCATGCTGCAAGCCTGGACCTGACTCTAGATCCATGCTGTTGCCTGAACGTCAGGTATCCCACAAGCCTAGTGGAGAATAGGGAGGGGAAGCTCAGAAATTTGGCACACCCAGAGCTCTTTGTGTTATTCTGATCCTGACTTTAAAAAAGTAGAGAATGTTTCATGTTTGAGGGTAAGTATGGTTCAGCAGGGTCCCCCCAAAACTGCTCTGTAGATCTGCAGTAGGAAATTTACACGTAGGTGAAACAGTTGAAGAGGTTTTGTCTCAGCTTGAAGTAATACTATGAGCAATCACACAGTTAATTTTACATCAGAGTGTCTGCCAGTCATCCGTTCACACTCATATACTCTCTGCACTTTCTATCCAAGGAGGAGATCTGTTGAGAGAACTGTCAGTGCGACATTTTGCTTCCTCTCATGTCTTCTCCTTTTCCTTCTTTGCTGCTCTATAATGCCAGCAGTCTGCTGCATTGCTCTAAGTTATTTTCTATGGGGCTGCCTACAGCAGATGTTACAAGCATTTTGCTTTCACTGACATTTTTCTTTAGAGGTCAAGCCGCACTGATGAGGGCTGTTTCTTTGTCTAGGGGAGAAAAAACCCTCACACGAAAAACATCACCTGGTTGCCCCCAGATATGGTGTTTTATGCAGTGAGAGAACTGGTGGATTTAGACTGTGCCCATTTTTACGCTTGCACTCTCTATGTAGCAATGGCCAATAGTTACTGCCTCTGTGTTTGTTGTTTTTGTTGCTTGCAAAAGTTGTCTTCCCCTGTATGGCTGAATGCAAACTTTATCTCCACCACAATCAACATCAAATCCAGCTGATGATCCATTTTGCCAAATAGGTTTGAGGTTTTCACCAACTGCTGGCTTTCTCCAGGAGATAATATGGTAAAAAGACCTGGAGGATTTTTTTAACAGAATTTATCTTTTGGGAATTATTATTGTTCACGTTTGTCCCTTTTCTGCCTCTGTGGATTATCTGCTTTACTGGGAATATAGTTGGAGGGGCAGTTCAAGACATAATAAAGTTTGTAGGACCGTACCTCCTTATTGCCCCTGGTTCTTCTTGAGTAATGGAAGACTGTATGGGAAGTTGTTTGTTACTAACAGATTTCTTCCTTGTTCTGTGAGTTACTACTTTTTCTTTCTCTTGGCTTTTTTTTTCTTTTTATTCCTCTGTGGAATATTTTGTGCTTTTCATGCTAGCCTGGATGCATTTTCGGTAACAGTTTTTCTTTTGTAAGAACCCCAACTGATCCTGCTCCTCCACACCCTCCTCTCCCCTCAGAGAGACATCAGGTGAGATCACACTTCCACAGATTCATATTAGGTGCAAGCATTTTCCCAAAGATTATGCACCAGATAAATCTCTCCGTTTCAGCACATGGTTTATTACCGAATATATTGTCTGCCTACACATGCAGGAACAGATAACCAGTGATTTATATTTTCATAATGACTACTGCAGTGATTCATTTACTCTGTGGTATATTGGTGTCAGGGCAAATCATTTCTATAAAAGGGGGGAGAGATCAAGGAATGGATGGCAATATAAAGTGACACAAAAAGGAAAAGAGGGTAAAAAAAAGCCTGGACAGACATGAATACTTTCAATGACCTGAGGAAAGTTGTGGCAAAAGAGTTTTGTTGTTCCTGCTGCTTTTTGTCACCTTTTCCCTGTTTCTCTTCCTGGATTTGCTGCTCTACAAAAGTACGTTGCTCATGCCCAGAAAAGCCAAACCTTCCTCCCTTGGGAGGTTAATTCAAATGCCAGCATGGCATGGAGTTTGGAGTCGTGTAATGTGCTCACTGATGTTCCTGCTTCAAACCTCACACTGCTCAGGACAACTCCTGACCCCTGAGCAAAAAGCTAGAGGGACTTAGGGGAGCAGCTAACTGCAGGCATGTGGCTTGTCAAATTGGCTTAGCTCAGAGCTGTGCTACAGGTCACTTCAGAATAAATTGTTGGTAATGTTTCCACACATGTGAACAACATGCTTTAAATTTTAACTGTCCGTAAGAATTCTTCCTTGGTGTTGAAAATTTGCTATATATTTTACAAGTGCATTTTGCATGCCATGAGGTGCTTTTTACTCTTGCGCTAGGCCAAGTGGTTGCTTTTCAGGTTGGCCATACATTTAGTGTTATTTGGGATTTCTTTCCATTCCTGAAGAAACCATGGTAAGTTTAGTCTTTTCACATGCCTTACTTGGGGATAATCCTGTGGCTAGTTATTTTGAAAGACCTTTAAAAAATCTGCCCCAGAAAGCACTACTAACGTGCTTAGGACATAAGACAGAAGAGGCAGTTCACAGTCACCTCTACCACGATAATCTTAACTGAAGTTGGTAAGAACTGCTATAGCCAAAACTTTCATGAGTGCTGTTTACAAGAGTGCCTAATTTGGTGCTGATCAGCTGTTGGCTGATAATTACATATATATGTGAATCTTTGTTCACAAGTTTATTCACGCAAAGAAACGATGTCGTGAATTCTTGTGCAAGGGTATGCACAAGTGTGTGCATCAGGAATGGGAAGTCCTTCATGGGTTAGGGAGTCAGAAGATGGTGACTTACCCAAATAAAGAAAAACACATAGCAAATGCTCAGAATTAAAATCCTATGAATACTTGCTATGCATACCGAATTAATTGAAAAACTCTTGGCAATAACCACACTTGTGAACACTAAATGTATTCACCATTACTTTGCAAATAAAAAAGGAGGCTAAGGTTACGAATAGATTGTTCAGTGTTTCTACTTTTAACTCTGGAATATTTGCTGACAGCATTGTTGAAATCAGAGAGGGAATTTATGTGATAATACTGCATAGGTTAAAGTAGAGATAACATCAAGGCACAGTATATTCTGAAAGAACCTCCTATCATTAGGAGAAATACTGATTTTTCTCCCCAAAACGTCTTTCATAACTGCCTTTCAGCAGTGCCAAGCAAATTAGCTTTTTTTGCTGGTTACACGTGAGCTGAGACTTGCTCTGTCTACTGATTC
This sequence comes from Gymnogyps californianus, assembly GCF_018139145.2. Classification (NCBI taxonomy): domain Eukaryota; kingdom Metazoa; phylum Chordata; class Aves; order Accipitriformes; family Cathartidae; genus Gymnogyps; species Gymnogyps californianus. The sequence goes on from NC_059471.1 coordinate 95,637,528, forward strand.
AGAAATATTTAGTGGCAGAAAGCATGTCACAGCCAGACTTCAGCAGTTTTTATTTAGAAGAAAAACACAGCTTTTAGTTAATATAAAGCTATTCATGCATTAACAGAAAAACTTGGCAAGTGATTTCTGGTCGATGTGAAATATTTCACTTAAACATTTTCATTTTCTTGGGTTTTCTCATTTAATATGGCTACTTGAAATGGATTTTGCCTACATCTTATTAAGCTTTTTTAAAAGTAAAATTAAAGAAATAAACCAGGGGGAGTGTGTGGAAGAAAAAATTATAAAGCACAATTCCCCCTCAGTTGCCTAGTCTCCCATCATGTTGACCAAAGCCAGTTAAACTGTTTTTTGGCTAGCAAACCGTCTTATCTGTTATTCGCCTGTCTTTAGTTACCTCAGTCATACAGTGAGGAGGCTGCTGTTTGCCTTTCAAATTACTGGGCTTGTTTTACACCCACTGCCAAAGTGGCGGGGGACAGGTTTTATGTTTTGCAACTTGCTGTGCTGCGCAACGGCAGATGCATTCCGGATGGTAGGCTGGGGAAGGCTTTTCACGGGAAGTCAGGCAGGTTTTGCACCACTATCTCGTCCTGGAGGAATTTCTTGAGGAAGAGATGTGTTTCACTCTGTCATCAAAGCTTCTCCTAATGAAGTCAGCATACTCCCCTGGCTTGCATCAGAAACGCCTCAGGGCAAGGCTGTTCCAGGTCTCTGGCAGGAGAGAGTTTGCTCTTGCCTGCATCCAGCTCTTTTCAGGCTTTCCATTGCTGAACTCTGAATCTTGTTGCCTACTCAGAGGACAAACTAGACATATTACATGATTTCAGGCAATTATGTACTAAATGTAGGCAACTGTGAGCTTTTTCTGCTGCACCTGGCCAACCACTCTTTTTTCCTGCGCTAAAAACTGAAAGCTTTCCTTGTTTTTATCCCATCTGATGTGCTACAGGATACAGGTAAGAGATAGGAAGGGTTCCAACGAAACAGTACGGTATGTATCGTATGTATTGTTTGCCAGTGAGCTGTCAGAGCTGGAAGGCACAAGAAAGAAGAAGATAGCATTGGGAAGAGCTGAGCAGTGACTTTCAGCCCTCCAGAAAACAAAGCATTAATTGCTCAGCCCAAACTAAAACACTGGAAATAGTATGAATATTTTTAAAACCTGCAGATTGTCTTCACGGATCCCAAGTACACTTTCACTTGAGTAGTAAGAATTAAGCATAGTATTGTTTCTGTCAGAAAGTGGGTTAAATGTGGTGTAAACAGCTTACAGACAAGTGCAAATAAAGTAAAGGGCCTCCTGAGGAACCACCGATGCATGGAATTGGAATCCCTTAAATCACCCTTTGCTCACACTTCTCACTGTGTTGCCTCCTTAGGTAATGGGAGTAGAGGGAGAGGAAGGCACAGAAGAATCTGATTCAGTATTGAACCTACATATGCAAGGAGAAAAGAATTGGTGGAACCGGATAATACCGCAAGCAAATCCAAATCCCAAAGCACGAAATGGGACCCCTCTAATGTGCTTGTTTCTTGAACATTATCTCCTTCCCCCTCCAATCAGCAGCTGACGAGGACCAATAAATGCCAGCATAACAGCTCTTTGGAGAGATGTATTGGCATCATTTTGCCTGTGGGAACTAGATGGAATTGCAGCATATCTGGACTGTTTATTTTCCCTACTTTTAAATATTCATATGAATACTTCTGAAGTTTTCTTTTGCCCATTGCCTTGAATGAAAGATAGCAAAAGTCATTTGGTGTTAATATTTCTGCCAACAAAAAATACTTTCATTTTAGCCGGGATGCTGTTGTTTATAAACTGGCTGATGGAGAAGCACAACTGCCTGTGAAATGTAGGCAATGGCCATCTCCATTCTAAAGGGTATTTTCCCCTCTCTGAAATAAGCGTTGTACTGCATGCAAGAAAACGGCAGCTGCAGGGAAAACAAGGGAGATCTAAGTCCAAACAGTGCTATCCCCTTCACCTTCCCTGAAACAAAGACAAGATGCTGTTCATAGGCACTGGGGGTTTTTGGTTTTGCTTGTTTGTAATGTTTTCCAGCCCCAGCTTTCACTACTCTCTGCTTTGTTTCACTGAATCCTTCTCCCTCCTGCTTCCTCTCCCTTTTCTCTCTCCAGTGCCTCCATTTGCTTCCCCTTCATGTCCTTACAATTAATGCACCTGTTAATAAACCTGGAGAGTTTCTCATAAGATCTCTCTGTTCCTTTATCCTCCCAATATCTTCCCTTCTCCCACCAGACAAGCCATGATCCATATCCACACCTTTTTAGTGTGTGCCTGGTTTTGCCCATTTCTCCCACCTTTGGCCTCCTTCCAATCCATCCTCTGCATGTCTCCTTTCCATGTCCTTCTACTACTGCATGCCACTGCACGCCACTGCACTCTCCCTTTGACTGCCACTACTCCATCTTGCTGCTTCTTCTTACCTCTCCTTTGTCGTCCATGTCATGTCTGAAAAGAGTCCAGCTGTGCTGGTTTTGGCTGGGATAGAGTTAATTTTCTTCATAGTAGCTAGTATGGGGCTATGTTTTGGATTTGGGCTGAAAACAGTGTTGCTAACACAGGGGTGTTCTCGTTACTGCTGAGCAGCGCTTACACAGAGTCAAGGCCTTTTCTGCCTCTCACACCACCCCACCAGCGAGGAGGCTGGGGGTGCACAAGAAGTTGGGAGGGGACACAGCCGGGACAGCTGACCCCAGCTGACCAAAGGGGTATTCCATACCATGTGATGTCATGCTCAGCATATAAAGGTGAGGGAAGAAGAAGCTGGTGGGAACGTTCGGAGTGATGGTGTTTGTCTTCCCAAGTACCCGTTACACGTGATGGAGCCCTGCTTTCCTGGAGATGGCTGAACACCTGCCTGCCGATGGGAAGTGGTGAATGAATTCCTTGTTTTGCTTTGCTTGTGTGTGCGGCTTTTGCTTTACCTATTAAACTGTCTTTATCTCAACCCATGAGTTTTCTCACTTTTACCTTTCCAATTCTCTCCCCCATCCCACTGTGGGGGGAGTGAGCGAGTGGCTGTGTGGTGCTTAGTTGCCGGCTGGGGTTAAACCACAACAGCCAAACAAAAAATCTGAGTGATTTGTTTGACTTTTAGTGCTTAGAGACCTGTATCCCTTTGCCTACCATTTTCTCTGCAGAAGTCCTCTCCTTCCTTCACGTTCCCCATCTTGGTGCTAAGTGTGGTGGCCTGATGCTCCCCTCTCCATTCGTTTTCTTTTTTAAAAAGCACTGGCTCCTCTTCTTCTCTCCTGCCATATTGATGTTATATATCACTGTCCTTTGACCTATCTCCTCCAATTTAACCTTATTGCCAAAATGTAACTCCTGGCTCTGTCCCTTCCCCTTGTTATCTGCTTTCATGCTCACCTTAAGTAATTTCAGTGGAGAGCTTGAGGACTCTTCTGACCCTTTACCTGTGCTCAATTGACTTCTACTTGGGGTTTAAATCTCTTTTCAAAGAAAGGATAAATGTCTTTTCAAAGAAAGGACTTCACCCACTGCTATCTACTTCTGATCACACCGACTGTAACTTGTCCTCTTCTCTAACCATGTAAAACTCATGCTAAATTCATTTTGGTGCCTTAAGCTTACTTACATGGCTTTTACAGTCATGACTCCAACCAGCCAGCTCTCATTTGGAATTGTAAAGTCAAGTTTGCATGCCAGCCATACTGTTGTGTCAGGTTTTGTTGTCCTCCTGACAACTTGCTTCTATCTTGTCCATTTTACCTAGGAGGAGTTCCCAGAAATTTCAGAGACCTTGTTGAAATTCTCCTTGTCTGTGGGTGCCCTTAAGACAGAACACCATTGAGGCTGCACTGTTTACTAGTGTTTCATTACTATTTCATGTTGACCCGTCTGTTTGCCTCTGACCACTGTCCCTCCTATTGAGGCAGCCTCTCCTCTTTTGTTCAGTCTGTACCATACCGAGGTCCATAAGGTCTTGGTCCATGACAGGTGATGCTTGATGTACTGCCAGTGCAAACACTGAGGACAGTAAAACACGACTAAAAATATTGGCAGCAATTGTATGAATCTTTTCTCCTATATCACTCAGTTTTACATTTCTTGAAATGAGTTTAAGATGTTTGGGAACATATCAGGAACAGGATCCATCGTGCTGGTTTTTTATTTGAAGGGTGTGTTAATTTCTGCAGTACTTCTTGGTGAGACTCAAACTTCATCTGAAGCTTTTAGGTCATTATTATTACTCAGCCTCCTTACTGTCCAACTCCAACTGTTCATGAGCAGAAGTCATAAATCCTGAAGCAATAGTTATTTTAAACGTTTGAAACATCAGGAATTATGAACAGGCATTTCTGCTATCAGTACTGCTAAAATCAGATTAAATTCAAGTATGACCAGTCAGAAGAAAACTCATTTTAATTGGTTGCTTGAATTAATAGTAATCTAAAGAATTAAATATTAATCAAGACTGTGGAGAAATTTGATAAGTTTTCTCTTTAGAGACAGATCTGATAAAATGCATAGTTGTTGTGTTAGTTATTTGAAAACGCATGCCACCACCCCCATCCTAAAAGTGAAACTCTTCATATATTTTCTGAAGCGTTTATCTACCTCAGATTTTTATTTTCTATTAATCAGAAGTGTTTTCAGTCATTTCTAGATTGATTTTAAAATAGCTGAAAACAATTAAGAAGAAATTCTGCTTTTGATCAGTTTTTGACAGAAAAATCTTAAAATCTGATTACTTTCACACCTCTCATCACTTACTTCCTATGCAGAGAGATCATGGCTTAAAACGTGGTATTAGCAGAAGGAATGGAAGGACACTTAAAGGAAACAACTTGTCTAAATGGCTCCACAGTAGAGAACATAATACAGAACAACATAAAATATGGAAATGCGTCCTGGTGTCTCTAATGCTTCCTTTTAGCTATAAGGAACCCAGCAGGTTTGGTAGCCTTTGGAAGCCTTTTAACTGAGCCCCATCTGCCTGCCAGTTGGGAATGCTACATGCCTCGCATGGAAAGCTGCTCTCAGAAGATGGTTCTTGACGCATGTGGAACAAGCATCCCTCAGATTTCGCTTGTGTGCAACAGCCTCAAATGGCGAAAAAACTGCCATGGTGACAAATGTTTCCTAAAGTGCAATCAGTGAGCAGCACCGGAACTGGTTTTTCTGTTCCCTTCTTCACCTTGCAAGGACTTTATCCTACCTTGCCTAAAGTTTCAGGGATATTATGTAGCACAACGATAATTTAGGCAATGTTAAAGTATTTACAGAAGGAATCTAAAGGAAGGCGGGAATATGCATTCTCTTTCTTTGTTAATCTATATGGTTAACTATGCTTAGTTTCCAAATCTATGTTACCATCCAAGGAAATGTCTAGATAATCCATTCAAAATCAAATATTGATGGATGTTTCTTCAGTTTGCCAAGCACACTGCCATACACTGGATAATGTCTCCCTTTCTCCTCTTCAGTGGTGTCTTTCCCTACAGCTAAGAGTGAGCTCAGAAACCTGCCTGCTCACTTTCATGTCACGCTGCCATGTTGTGGTAGACAGTCATAGCTGGATGGTGTGGAAGTTTAAAGGATACTCAGGGCTCAGACACAGACCTCAGACAGTCAGGGCTCCCCAGCCAGATCTCCACCTCTGCGGGGGAAGAAGAGCTCATCTCACCTGACCATCACTGGGTATGACAGTTGAAGGGAGAACCTCAGACAGCTCAGTGGGCTTACAAAATGAGGTAGATGAGGGGACATGGTGATCACCAGTCAGGCTGTGGGTCACATCCTCGGTATTTGCAAGTAAAAGACAGACAAAAGGCTTGGGGAGATCCTATAAAGGCTTCCAGCTGCCTCAGCTCAGTCCTCCTTTGTCCATTAGTGCCAGTTTTGAATTGAGGTTTTGGGCACCAATAGCTTAGTTGGCCGTTCTCTTGAAAGCAGGATGCCATGATTTGCCAGACACCCTGTAGTCATCCATGATGCTAGCTAGACCTTTCGGTAAACACAAAATAATTCAGTATAGCATACTTAAGAGAGCAAATAAGGTATATTAGGGGCAGCTGTAGAGAAAAAAGTGAAAAGAGAAAAACAATTTTCTTAATAGATATCTATACTTTTTCTAGCTTGAGATAGTCTATATCAATACCATTCAACTGAAAAGCTATCTGGCAGTTTCCATATCTGTCAGACGGGAACTGATTCTCTGACAAGTTCTGTCTGCAGAATTGCTTTCCCTGAAAAGGATACTGAGTTGGAGACAAGTGTCTTCTCCCATACTCTTTTTCTCCCTCAGCTTCCTTTCAGACTCATATGTCCCCTTGAGGGTTCATTAGAATTCGTACACTTGATACTCAATGAAGATCTCAGGTTTTAATACTTCCCACAAAGGATAATTGATTTCTAAAGATGCTCTGGAAATGCTCATGTCCCTTGGGCATAGTGATCTGGAGTTACTACCTGGGTAGACAGTAAACAAAACATTCACCAAGGTGAAAGGAACACCTAGTGAAAGACCTGATACCTGAATGCAGTATAAACATATCCCCTATCCATCATGAATGAAGTTCTCCTTGCAGCCAAATACGGAAGATTTTAGACTTCCATACTAATTTATGCACCTTTATAACATATACAATGAAAACCACAGACATACAGAAGAGAACTAGAAATGTGGCTGCTTGCTAAGTCATGGCGGACACTAGACATGACATTAAATAAGTAAAATCTATGCGAAAGCCTGTCTGAGTCAAGTGACTTCTAAAATGGCTTTCCAGATAGAAGACAACCAAGCTGAAGTGCATTAACATATCCTGAAGGTTTCCACACAAAGACAACAGTCTCAAATGATTAAAATCGATTTGAAATGGCAGAATTAGGAGGCTTTTAAAAATAATAGTATTGTTTCAGTTGTTTAGTAGATCTTCAGAACATGCATACTTTTTTAAAATGGCCAGCAGTAGTAACTGTGGTGTTTAGAAGTTGCTGACATCATGAGATCAATCAACAAAACCAGTCTGCAACCTTAGTGCTTATTGATTCAGTTGCTTTTCCCCAGCAAAAACAATTATTGCTGTGTTACAAAAGCCAACTATTCACTGTTTAGTATGTGTACCATTTTTTACTATTCACAAAATAATTGATTCGATCTGGAACATAAATCTCCTTTCATCACTTTGGGTATCACTTTTTAAAGTAATATGTGTAGCTATCCTTTCTCCTCACTTCTGCGCAAATGGTTAGGGATGGCATTCCTGGGATTAAGTTATGAACGCAAAGTTCGCCTTGAAAGAAAGGAACAGGGAAGATTAAATGGATGCTGATATTATATCCCTGTGGAAAAATCTGGAAAATTTAGAGTACAATGATGGTGTAATGTACTGTTGAATGGTCAGAAAGGTCTCTTTGTTAACAACTGAGATGAAATAAGAAGTTACAAGACGTTCTTATATTGGTACGGCTGGTTTTTTAACTCCTGAGAAATAGGAAAGAAGTAGTAAGGAGATAAGCAGGACAACATATTCTGCATAAACAGAAAACAAGGAACAGCATCAGCCCAGGAGAGCAGTGCCCAGGTTTCACAGTCTGAAACAAATCACTTAAACTGTCAATTTGCTGTGTTGCTAGAAAAGACAACTCCAAGGACAAAACCCTTATCAGCTTAAACAGTGCAACTTTCAGTTGCTGCTCCTCAGGTGAGCGTTCCTGACTTGTGCTATGCCATTCAGCTCCATTCAACCTTATGAAAATCCTTATAGGGTTATTATTCCCAGGAATTATCAATGGATATAGCACAGTGCAGAGGCAGACCTCCCTGAGCTAGAGTATAAAAGCCTTTTTTGCCTGGAGAGCAGCTGGCCACAGCAAAATGACACCTACAATCAGAGGTCACAGTGCGCACTCATGCTGGTGGACCACGTAGTGCGTTGAAGTGGCATCACTTTGAAGTTGTCTGTCTATATGGCAGCGCACATACCGGCCTGGGAAACCCCAGTGTAAACAACTAGAAATGCCTGCTGGAAGAGACGTCTTCCATCCTACCTGACCTGACCTGCAGAGGATATTTCTTGCGCTGTATACTCAGGTTTTAGTTAGGTTTCGTGTTGTCGTGGTTTAACCCCAGCTGGCAAGTAAGCACCACACAGCCACTCACTCACTCCCCCCTCAGTGGGATGGGGGAGAAAATCGGAAGAGTGAGAAAACTCACGGGTTGAGATAAAGACAGTTTAATAGGTAAAGCAAAAGCTGCGCACACAAGCAAAGCAAAACAAGGAATTCATTCACCACTTCCCATCGGCAGGCAGGTGTTCAGCCATCTCCAGGAAAGCAGGGCTCCATCACGTGTAACGGGTACTTGGGAAGACAAACACCATCACTCCGAACGTTCCCACCAGCTTCTTCTTCCCTCACCTTTATATGCTGAGCATGACATCACATGGTATGGAATACCCCTTTGGTCAGCTGGGGTCAGCTGTCCCGGCTGTGTCCCCTCCCAACTTCTTGTGCACCCCCAGCCTCCTCGCTGGTGGGGTGGTGTGAGAGGCAGAAAAGGCCTTGGCTCTGTGTAAGCGCTGCTCAGCAGTAACGAGAACATCCCTGTGTTAGCAACACCGTTTTCAGCCCAAATCCAAAACGTAGCCTCATAATAGCTACTATGAAGAAAATTAACTCTATCCCAGCCAAAACCAGCACACATGTACTGCACATTCGGGGCCTAAAACCCTTGAGCTGTCTCTTGGATGAAAAATGGAAAGGGAGCCATAGTCCAAAGAGGAAAATGGGACAATATTTTTTTACATCAAAATATTCTTTTCAAAATTAAACCTGTGTAAATATGTATTAAAATAAAATTACTACAGTGTTCCCCTATGACAGAGAAGAGAACCCAACCCTGTTCAGATGCAACTTGCCAAACCCATAAATAAATCAACCAGTGCATTGACCTAGAAGAATTAAAGTTTAAAAAAAATAAAAATCTGGCTAAGTCAGCCCTTTGGACTATCAGATGAGGAAAGATTTTCATGGGCTCTCTACCATGTTTTATATCTCTTCCTATCACTGTACACATCTCTCCTGTTTGGTGCCAGAATAAACAAAATAAAAGTTATAACAAAGTTGCAAGCATGCCAGTAGGTTTCTTTCCAGCTCATCTGACAGATACAGAGGTAATTTTTTTACTCCTTCCCAGCCAGTTTTTATATAGAAGTAATTTGAGAATACTAAGCCTTTATTTGCAACATGTAGACAACAGAATTCCATCTACGTTCCTACAGAATTGCATCATTCACTCATGAAAATCAATGCTAAAGTATGATAGTAAGCAGGTATTTACAGTGTAGAAATTACAGAACAAATAGGTCTGTTGAGTTTTTGAGGCCTGATTAATATATTATGTCACAAATAAATCTGTGCAAATATCTGACTTTTCATGAACTGAACTGGAGAAGGAAGTAGAGTTTAAATTTACCCAATAGTTTTCAGTTTTTGTTTTTATTCTGAGTCCAACAAGGTATTTGCTTTTGAATCAGACAAATTGGTTTTGTTTCTTTACCCTACATTTTTTCACCCTTTTGAATGTTATTTGAGGGTAAATTTCAAAATGAAATGTCATTGCAAAATGCTGCATCGATGTGTAACCAAATATTTCAACATTTTATATAAAAATAAAAAAATCACAGTAGTTTTAGCCAAAGCATTTGGAGGAATTTGACAACTTATGTATATTTTGGGTGAAGAAAGTTGCATCATCCTGTTGTCTTAATAGGTTGATGGAAGTGTGTGGTAATAGAACTTGTACCCTTTCCTTGTTTCATATTCTTTAAGCTTTGTAGTTTTTTACTGCTGTTGAGTTTCGAAATTAGAGCTAGGTGGTTTGGGAATCAAAGCCCTTCCTTACTAGAAGTCTTCCCAGTTTGCTCTTTGCCACTCCTCTTTTCTTCATCTGTCTTCACCCAAACAATTACCGCTTAAACATTTCAAGAGAGAAATAAGTGACCACTAGGACTATGAATAGAATTACCTCTGCTAAACAAGCAGTATGATTGCTGGAGAAAAAATAATACGGGCTCCGCTGATGACATTGTAGCCGATACATATAAGTGTGTCCCTGCAACAGCCTTCCAGCTTTTTTGATATCATATCTATAAATCAGTCTAAGAATCAATTTGAACTTGACTGCATAGATAGACATGAAGATGGAGAGGATTGCTTGTTCTTCAGCTATTAATACTGAAGGACACAATTTCTGTAATAGCCAACTCTGTATTTTTATTTGATGGACAGCTTTTTAATATATCATACTTCCAAAACGCTGCCTGGCAAGTGGTAAATGTGATTGTCCTGCACATGAGACTAATAAAAAGAGATTTTTCAGGCCTCTTAGTTTATACCTATCACTCCTAAGAAAAATCTTTTCATAAGGCGGTAAGTACATCAGCAGTCAGTTCTTTTCTAAGAATGCTAATTATATTTTCACTGTATGAATTAATTATAATTCCTTTTGACTATGGTGATATTGTTTAGAGAAATTATCTCTCAGGTCAAATGAAAAGGTTTGACTTTGTGTGACACACCAGAGTGATTTTTTCTCCATTGTGACATTAGTATTCCTTAGCGGGAACTTCGTGAAGAATTAAAACGAAATAAAACTGAGAAAGGGGCCCCCCTCCACTGACTTCTTCAGTTAAAACATTATAGAGAGAAGCTCCTCCATGATCTGTCATGTACAACTGAACAGTGAAACAGACATTTTCTTCTTCACAGAGCACCTTGCGAGCAGCAAGTGTTCCCTGAGCATACTTTGCCATGATATGGTTACACTGGAGACAAATTGAGATTAGGGTGCAGGTGGGAGTTATCAGTAGAGTTGCACCTGCTTAGCCTGATTCTGAAATTCCCTCTGATGTGTGAGAGTCTGAAATGCAGCCTTCATATGCACGAGTATTTGTGGAGAGGTTGCAATCCGCAGAAAAAAGCATGGGGCACAAACGTCTACTGAGTTCTTCAATGCTGCCTTGGAGGAAAGATTTTTGGGAGCTGAGGCACAAGGGTTCAGATGATCTCCAGTTTTGCAGAGATCAACAGAAAAGCAGCAGGATCTCCTGGGTTACACCTGCCTTGCTCCTGAGCTTCCCAGGGTGTGGTGCACTTTGAAGCTGAAGAAGCATCTTAAATCTGTTTTCTATGGGCTGGACCTGGATTTAGGCTGCTCATAAATGCTCATAAATGCTCTGTGGCTTTATGGCAGGTGACTTCAGAGCCTTGTAGGAAGGAACTGAGCCACCTGGTATGTGTGCTGTTGGTTATGTGGCATCATGAAAAAGCAGATGGGATGCATGGAGGGAACTGGGTCAGACAAAGCCCTAGCACCCATTCACAGCACATTCATCCACAAGAGCTTTTGAAGACTTTGGAGAAGCCAGAGCTACATACTCTGGCCACCAGGGAGGCCCAAAGGGATGCTCTGGCAGGAGATTAGTACGACAGGTTAGTGAATTTGGCCTTGAAACTGCTTTTGCTTACATGTCTTACTGCTGCTTACCTGGCAACTCACGTGAGAGGGCAATAAGCAGTTCAGTCTTGGTTATTTTTTTATTCTCCCACCGCTACTTCAGAAGTTGGTAAACAGCAACTAAACTGGCAAGAAAACATACAATCTGTTAGAGAGACTCTGAATTAACCCAACACAGTCGATGAATTGGACCCTTTTAGTACACAGCACCACATTGGTCCTCATGGCACTGGCTCTGGCCACCAAGCTCCGACCCGCAACGCCTCCCCCCCACCGCTCCTTCTCTGCAGGCTGCTTTCAACATCTCAGTCACCGATAAGCTGGCAAGAAGTGCAAGGCTCATGATGGAGCTAGGGGTATGTGAAGCAAATAGCTTTTCTGCACGTATCCTAAATTTAGGAGTCCTGGGAAGGCCTCAGGATGACAATGAACTCATCAACTTCAGAACAAAATGCAAAGCTCATTTGATCTGATTCAACTTCCCTGTGAAAGAGTATTCAAAGCAAAATTAGATGGAAGATAGAAGGAAAAATTGAGACCGAAAATACTAGTGGAAAATAATTGCTTTTCAAGTTGGAAGGTATTAAATGTGAACTGGGAAATTTGGGTGTGTGCATCCCTGCCAGGAGACAAGTAGACAGAAACAGAGCCCTAAAGCTTTAAGCAAAGTGACTGCGGCTGGGAGAGACTGTACATAAAATGCAGCCGTGCATGATTGCAGTACTTGGAGGAATCAGCACGTTTTGCTCATCCTTCAGCTATGACATTGTTTAAATCAAAAAAATAAGAGAAAGAAAAAATCCGCTGCTGTGGCATCCTTTTGCTGTCAGATGTAGGAAGTGATGTGCCTGGGGCAGGGATAAACTGCTCCAGTGTCCTCTTTCAGGTACAACATCCCAGCAAATGGCAGCACAACCCTTCCTCAGCAACCCAGGGATATTTGGTATGTATATTCCCCTCCTTCAGTGGGAGGTGGAGGTGGAGGAGAGTGGTCCATGACACAGCAGTTATTGTACTCTTCCTCTTCTCTGCCAAAGCGAGCTGAGCATTGATCAGAACCAAAGGAAGAAGGGGTAAGAGCGCTCATTGTGCCATTGCAACCATCCTCACAGTCGCACACTGTAGAGCTGCCAGTCTCTTGAAAGGAAAGCAAACAAACATGTGCTCATTAAACTCATGTTCTGGCCCTCTCTTTTTTATTTCTTGCCATGTTAAGAAGTCTGTGTTCTTCTCAGCCTGAAACCCAGGGCCTTTTGTTTTGAAGATTTCCAGTTTCAATAGTTCAATTTTAGTTCCACCTTCTAATTTGTATTCCTGGTATCAGCTGCTAAGAAGCAAGTTAAATGATTTGAATTCACGCTGATTTAACATTACTAATTGCACTGCCAATTGCTTTCCAACCCTGTATTTTTTTAAGAGACTTCAAAACCTGTGATAGGTTTAAGATCCTCAATACTTAAAAGAAGGGAAAAAAGGAAAGAGCAAATAAGCCAATAAACCCAAGTGGAACAAATTATCTATTACAATCAGTTAACTGTGTTATCTAACACCGTGCCTGCCACAAAGAAGAAAATCAGCCTTTTCATTCTCTGTAAGTGGCTATACACGTATTGCAATAAAAGTATATGATGCTGTCTCAAGCAGCTCAAAGAATGACATGGAGCGGCATTGCACTGAACACAGTTAGAGGCAAAACCCGGGGGAGAGGGGAAAGCCCTTGTTCCCGTAGTAACCAGCGAGCCATTAAGAAGACACACACCTCCAAAAGCTGAATTAAAAAAGTGCTTTTAACTCAACACATTTTATTTAATTCCAGCAATTTTTTCCTAACTATTATAATGCTGGGTGGGTTGCATTGACTGCTGCTAGAGCTTTGTAGTACTCACCTTCAACAGCTGCCACAAAGAAGCCAAGAACACACTTTTGATGTAAATCAGTAAGAAACAGCTTATCACTAGAACCAAATTTCTCTCCAGTGAGTGGGCTGACCACCCCACAACCTTATGAGAATTTAAAAGAGCTCAGAAGAGAAAGAACTTTAAAATAAGGGGGGGAAAAAAGGATAGCATTGTTCTACATCCAGTTTTTGTACCAGTCTGACTACACATACGATGGGTGCAAATGTTTAAGCCAAAATAATAATGAGTAGCATGGATGTAAGGTGCACGCAGGTCTAGTACCGTCACAGCTTTTTCCTCTTTCTGTAATAAAGTAAGCTATGCTTATTTAAGCACTGATGTAATTGTATTTACTCTGTGCATTGGTATATGTGGGAGGGATTTGTACTTCTGTAATTATATTAGTGTGTGTAGCAGTCTGTGGAAAGGTAAAAGTTCTTAAAATTATTTTCAGGAGTCACATTTTCCTCTTGAAACCCTCTGCCTTTGTTTGCTGTTATATAACCACATTTTGCTTTGCTTTGAAATATTTTCTCTTCTCTGTTGCTGTTGGAAATACCCACGCAAACCAAGAGGGGAAATGGGCTATAAAAGGAACAAATGAAACTGAGTATTGACTTAAATTGGTTTTGGTCTGATTCCAAATGTTGCCAAACACACAAGATAAATACATACAGAGTGGAGAAAAACTGTCCCCCTCTCTCGCTTGTTTATGGTGCTAGTAAGTGTAGGTGCCAGTTACAAATACTGTAAAAAAAAAAAAAGGTTAGCACTGCTCCTCATAATACTAACACATGTAGACTGCTTATGGTTATTACCTGGATTCTCAAAAATATTTAATATAAACGTCTTTGAGGACCTGGAGAGAGTCAAAAGTACATGTAGGTAAAAAGAAGGCAACATTCTGTCTTCATTGTATTTATCTCAAAGATATCCTCTATTTTTCTATTTTTATCATCTATGTTTTCCTTTTTTACTGTTGAGAGTCTTAGAATTTTCATGTCATTCAGGCCTACAATTTTACAATCATGCTTTATTGACAAACCGAAGTTTGTTTTACAGTATTTTCTAGAGGCTCAGCTGAAAACTAGACTCTGTTATAAAAAGCTGTGTCCACACATGCATATACACATGTATAAAGGTTATCCTTCCCCCAGCAAATTTACAGCCAGGTCCTTAAAACCAAGACAAGCATTAGAAATTAGATATGACTAGCACTTCATAAATGGAGAACTGGGAGAGAGAAGTAATGGCACGTCCAAAATCACATGGGAGACCTGTGGCAGAGCTTGAAAACAAACTGTTTGACTGAGGCCTTGTCCTGTGCCTAAATAACAAGATCCTCCTCCCTTATCTTGGGCCGTGCCTTCTCCTTGGCACCATAGCTACATGATAGCTTTCCAAGTTTCTTTTAGGGTGTTTTCTTTTAGGGGAATTTATTTTATGGTATTTTAGGCATCTCACCTTTGGATTCCACCCCAAACTCTCATCTAAGCTTTTCTTGCCTCAGTCCTCTCGCAACACAAATCTCCTTGGCTGTGCCTCTCCTCACCCCAAGTTACCCCTTGCAGAAAGTGGCTGCCAACAGCAGCTTTCCTGCTCCTCCCTTTCACAGTGGCATTCCCTGCCCACAGGAGCCCCGAACCACTGTTTGTAGCTTGAAGTCACTACCTTCATCATTAACACTTTTAAAACTAAAACGTCTTCTTATCCCCTGTGTCACCACATTGTGTCCTGCCTCTTCTGCCTTGCTACCAACACTGGATTTGACTGCATGTGTGCTTCCTTTATCCAACACTGTCTGTAGCGTATATGTAGGCAAAAGGCTTGAGGTGCGTAAATCAGGTGTTGCTGCTGTGAAGATATTTAAGTTTAAGAGAGAAAGGAGCAAATCATGGTGCCAACATCGCTGCCAGACTTCATAATCACTGGAGAAAAGGGGCTACAATGAGTAAATTACACATTTATAGCAGATAATTTGAATAAAGCCCTTTATACTTTATTCAACCTTGACTTTATGGATAGATTGGCTGATAAAAACTGAATCACAAGGTCATTTCCTCCTTCACGAAACTTCTCAAGAACCATTTTTACTGACGTACCTGGAGGAAATTAGCCGTTATACGATGGAAAGGGCAGAAGGGTCACTGGGGCAGGCTTAGTCTGAGGGGAGAATTTTCGTCTACACTCCCTATATTGTCTCTATAAATTGTGAGATCTCAAGGCAGGGCATGTCCATAGCTCTGTTGGAGAAAACTCCCCATGAGTGCTACTGGAATACTATCATTACCAAAAAATAACAGTGGTAATATTTAGGACTACATTTAAAAAATCCATATGAACGACATTTGCTAAATAGGCTATTGATGCCATCCTACGCCATGAGTGTCAGACTCATAAAGCACTTAGGAGCCTAAGAATGCCTGAGAATATCTAAATGCATCGGTGAGTTTGGACCCCAGTCTACATTTTTGTACTTAATGTGCATTCTAGAAATATTTCCCTACTATGTTTAATGGATCTGGGAGCAAATTAATTTAGAAAAATAAATTCAAATAGACTTTTCTGAATCAATATTGCAGCATTTCACATTCTTGATAACTTGAATCATAGTGCTGGAGCGATATTCAGCTGCTGTAAATTGCCATAGCTCCACTGAAGCCAATAACATTACAGTAATTTATTTCATCTGAGGATGTGATTTTTACAGAATAGCCCTGACCTTATTTAATTGTGGGTTTTGTTTGTTTGTTTTAATAAATGGGGAAAAAAGGGCAAACTCCTGTATTTGTAGACAGAACAAAGGGATTACTTCTGCAAATAAACTGGGGGTACCAGTAACAAAACTAGGAATGTCAACAACCAGTATTTTGTGAGGAAAAGATCTCAATCACAGAACAGAAACAGAGAAGCTGTGCATCTTCTTTTCTCTTTCCCTCTGTAAGAGACAAAGCTGAGTTATGGGAACACATTGGAGACATTTCAAAAATTTGTATGACGTAACCTCATTCAAGTATACTAAAACTGAAAATACATACATGTCCCAGTGAAGTTTTCTTGTGGCCTCTAGAACTTGGCTTTAATGCTGGTTAGAAGGAGAATTTCAGAGAAGGGACAAATACGCAGGGATTTTTCTTCCAGCACAAACTGGCAACTTTGGGAACTGCTCATTGAGGAATTTTCTGACCTGGGTTGGATGTTTCTAGGCCAGAGTTGCCAGTATCCCTGCATTCAGTGACTCTCACTGACACTTGGGAGCAAATTTATGCTGTAGCTTCCACAGCATCCTGTGAGAATTAATTCCCAGCCTTGTGTGAAAAGATACTTTTTTCCTCTGCTTTCAAACTGCTGGTTGATAATTTCATTATCAGTCTACCTGCTGTTGTATTGTGAGAAACAGTGAATGAATCATTTCCTATTCATCATATCTACCTCAGCCATATTCCATCTTTGTCATCTATTATCTAGTCTATTATTATCTATTACCTGTCACCTAGTCTATCTACTCTCCTTGTAACAAAACTGTTCCATCAGTGTGGTCTTCCATTCTCTGTCTTAGTTCCAGTACATCCTTTTGAGATGGGGTGAAGTGAATAATAAGTACATAATGTACAGTAATAATATACAGTAGCATAATGTTATTTGATTTTTTTCTCTTCTCCTTTCCTAATAATTCTTAATATCTTTTATTTCTTAGATGGTTCCTGAGCATTGATGGATCATGTATTCAAAGTATTCAAAGAATCTTGAAGGACTCCAACTATTCTTCTTAAATGACATTAGGTAATTTACCATCTAAATGCCTATATATAACAGCCTGTACATACATGCATACATGTACATACACATGTATATCTGCATTGCCTGTCTATATATAAGCAGAATGTTGCCCTTCTGCATCACACTGCTGTTACTAACATGGAATTAAATAAAAAAAATTATGATCTTTTGCAATACTTCATGGTCAACTTTAGCCTTTTCTGAATAATTTTGTATCAGCTAATGTTATCAGTGCCCTTCTTATCTGCTTCCTGCAACATTTATGAATATGTTGAGGAGCACCGGGCCCAGCTCCAATCCATTAGTAGCATCACGAGTGACAGCATTATACTGTGAAGAATCAAATTATTCTCATCTTTTTTTTCTTTTTTTTTTTTTTAAAGCAGATACTAATTGATCATTGGCATTTATGCCGTGAATATTTAGTTTTTGTAAGGCCCTTTGATAGAGGTTCTCATTGCCATTTTTTTTGCAATCCAAGCAGACTGTATCAGCTGTAATTTTTTGCTCCTCGCCTCTTCTGAGAACTGTGTGATATGTAAGGCATGACTGTCCTTCGCAATAGCCATTCTGGCTTTTCCCTGGTAATTCTTACACATACTTTTTTTTCATTATTATAGTTTCTAATAATTTTGATGGTCCAGAAACCAAGCTTATTGGTCGCTAGTACTCATGATAACTCTTCAAGCCTTTAGTAAAATTTTTGCTACCAGGTACCAAAACTAACTTAGCCCTTAGTAGTTCACTAATTTTATACAGAATTTTTTAGGACTGTGTGATGCATAGAATTTGATCTTGTTGGTTTTTTACATATACCTAGATTTATTGTACTTAATTTTAATTGCATAAAAAGTGTGTGTGTCTCATCTTGCACCATGGTCCAGGGCAACTGATAGGCACTTCCAGTGGAAAATTCTCCTTACCTAGTTTAGATATCAGTCTCTCCATATGATCTTTCTCTCTTTGTCTCTCTCTTTTAGATGCTTAGATGATAAGCACAGTCCAGTTTCCTAACCTTTAGATGACAACAGCCAAACGAATCCGACCCTAGCAATTCAGTTCATCAGGTTGCTCTTAAATCTCATTTATGGACATTTTAATTTGAAGCAGTACCTCCTTTGTTCTTACAATGCCTTCATGCAGAAGGTAGTGAGCCAAGTTGGTGATAAGCTTAGTGTACGTAAAAGATCCTCACTTTCCTGGGACCTCAAGTTTTTCACCATATTTTTCTTCCTTTAAAGATCTTATTCCCCTTGCGATGCAGTTCTCTGGAAAAAGCACCTTTTCCAAAATTATTTGGAAATTGATTGTTTATTTCTTACCTTCTCACTTGTCATTCCCTCTCTTGTTTTGTGTATAGACTACTAATATCCTCTGGTAATGATAACACTGCCATGCACTGCTGCAGTTAGCCTATATTGAAGTCACATTACTTTTCTACCTTGCCCTGACTGCAGCAGCATGGTTACCTTCAGATTTTTCTATTGTGTTTCTTACTGTGAATGTTTGTCCATTAGTTCCAAATGATTTTCAGTGTGAAAACAAGTATTCCAGATTCTGCCTCATTTCCCCCTCTCTCTCACACACACAAGCAAGCACATAGCCATGACTCCTTAATGGTGGATAAAATCACTGTTTTCCCCATGAGAGCAAAGAAATAGTGAGACATCTTGGGCTGGAAGAAATGGATGTCTTCAAGGACTGTCTCGGAAGAGATGTGGTTTATTTCACACAAAACGTAGGAGTGTACTAATCTGACTTGCTGATGACACATCCTAGGTACAGATAGGGCATTCAGAATATTTACAGATAGAATTTGAGGACAGAGCATTAGAAACTAGGTTAGTTTCACAGTACAAAGTGCAAAATCATATATGGACATACGAGTTATAAGAACACTTGCTGTTATTAGATGCCTACTATTAAAGGCCGTTCTACTGGGATGGCAGAGGAAGAGAAAAGACAAGGTAAAGAGACATAACATCATATGTAGGCTGTCAATGTGACAGAAAAGGCAAAGATCCTGGAAACCAAGATGGATTAGTGAGCTATTTCCTGCAGAGAGAGGGGCGTACACACGCCCTGCTGGCAGGTGGAGTATAATTTGGTCACCCAGGATCAAAAATGATTGCTTTAAAGTAGAATGCATGATTGACAAGGGCGATTAAGATGGTTAGGAAAACAGAGAGCATAATATATGAATGGATACTAGAAGAGCCTGGCTTGCTTAATTTACCAGAATGGGGGTGACAGGAAGCATGGTTTCTGTTGTTAGACACCTCAGTGCGGTGAATGCTAAATAGGGATAAAGCTGTTGTGGCTAGGGGGTAATGCTGGCAGCAGAGCAAATGAGGCACCTGTCATGTGGGAGAAAATGGAGCCTGAATCTCTGAAGGAAGTCCCCAGCTGATGGGCAGGTGAGCTTTTGGGGGCTTCCACCTGGAGCACCCTGGCAAAGAAATGAACCCTTTCTGAGAGGTTGCACAGTACCGTCACCACCTGCAGGTGAAGGCTTTGAGTTCCTCCTGCTTTTCCTACCGGCTCACTGAGTGTCCTTAGACACAGCTTGCTGTTCACTGGGCTCTGGTCTCCACATCGGTAAAGTGTAAGTAATTATGCTGATGGCTCCCGTAAAGAAGCTTGAGACCTGCCAGCAAACAGGGCTAAGTAGCAGCGAGGTGTTGTTATTCTCATTTCCAGCTACTTCAAAGGAAAGCAGAATCTGCCTTTCCAGCTATCAGGTGAAATGAAGGTGTGCGAGTGGGTGAGAACAAGGGCTGAGAGAATAATGGCTGCGTCACCTGCACAGCTGCAGGCAAACACCCAAGTATTATTCAGTTTTTTATAGAGAGAATATAAGTTAAAGAGAATCTTTATTTACTTTCTAATAATTCACCTCTTCATGTAACACTGATGATGCTTTGAAATTAATAAATTTCCTGACAGTAGGGACTGTAACTCTCTGCATTTTTTGCTGACATTTTCATTTGATCATTGCCTTTTCCACAATAAACATCTGTCCTGAAAGTAGCTGCCTCTTGCTGGTAAATGAATAGCTCCTTTCATGGTCTATGCCACATTTATTTTAACTTCGTCAGACTGGCTAAAATTCGATGAGTACTACTGAAATCTAAAACTCACTCAAAGGAGGTCAAAGTTAGCCAGATTAGTGTGTTATCAGAGGCTTTTAAAAATCTTAAAAGATAAAAGAAAGTCCTAAAATATTGGTGCATTCCCCACCAACTAGGGAACATTAATCGTAAATAAGATGGGAAAAAATGCAACTGACCCCACAAATATTTCCAAAATGGAATTTATGGAACTGTTGGACACCCACAAATACATTCCTTCATCTGTGTTGTCAACAGTACCTTTTTGAAAGGGACACTTCAGGTATCTGTCATCTTTGGCCATACATCCATCCCCCGCAGGCTTTCCAAAGCTGGGAAACACCAACAGACTGTCACTGAAATTGTTAGCTGGGATTTCACCTAGGGCACGAGGCTGTCAGGCTGGGGTCAATATGTGGTTTGTTCAAAGCATCTTCAGCTTCATTTTGACTGATGTGGGAAATTCTTGACTATGTACTGGTATTTCTATAGCACTGGTAGTGCTGGGAGATCTCTTCTTTTTTTGATGAAAAATTTTTCATTCTCACTCTGTCAGAAGATGTTTAAATAAACAAATAATACTAATGTCATTTTGTAGCAATATTTCTTCTGGATAGATGCAGAGAAATACACAGCAAGTATAGTGTTTAGTTAGTCTTTTCAGTGCAAAGGTGGGTCATGTCAGTTTTCTGGTAGAAAGAGAAAATTTTGCATGTGGCAGAAGAAACTCTATACTTAAGGGCAGATGCCTCCAGATGCAACAGGACATGATTCTGCATTACTTGAACCACTAAATTTCTCAGGTTATTCAGATGCACACTTGACTACACTGACAAAGCCTAATAAAAGCAGAATGCCAAACAGAAAAAGGCAAAAAGTTATACAAGATAAAAAGGGCTATGAGATCAAAAGCTCCTTGAGATAGTTATAGAGCATGGTCAGGTTTACACTTTAAAGTACTAAAAAGTTGGTAAGTGTTTGACAGTGCTAAGTCTGATCTTTAGCTCTTTTTGCTAGAGGTAGCCCCCCTTGGTAAGTACAAGCATCTGCCTCTTATCAGGAGGCTCACTGAACCAAAGCAACACAAAACTTCTTCCTTCAACATGACTTTCATGGTTTCCTTCTCAGTTTGCTTCATCTTAAGGTACTTTCTCCCTGGTGTCTTCAGACAAATCAAGTGTGAAGCGTGCCATGGACTCTGACAATGCTACCACCTCAGCTGAACAGGGGCAAGCTTTGCTTTGGGGTAGTGTCAGTTTAGAAGAGTTCCACTTAACAACGTACATTGATAAATGACACAAATAACACAGTAGTCTCAAAATATGCCAGTGGTACTTCGCTACTGCTTGTTTGCTCAGAACAGCTATGAAAATAATAAAACACTAGTATTTTGAGCTTAAAATTGAAAGCAACACTGTGCATCCATTGATATTCAAAAATCTAAATGTGGGCTCCTTGTAACAACGACAAATGCTAGATAACTTCTGTTCTTTTGCATACACTGAAACTGGACTTCATTTTATGCAGCTTCATGTAAGTTAGGCATTGAGGCCAAGTCACTGATGTCCCCTCCATAGCCAAAGGAGATGGAAAGACGCTTATAGAGGACAAGTCCTTCCAGTTTACATTGTCTGTGTCCACAGTGAGCTAAGACAAAAAGCTTGTATTAGTGACTGAGCCTTTAGACAATCCCACCTTCACTGCCAGTTGTATTTTAACTGAGCAATAGGCGTCCCTGCTTTGTAAGCTTTTACCTTGAGGAACGTATTTGTTTTATGGTTCACCAAGAAAATGTCTGTTTGAAATCAAACAAATTTTTGTTCGGCCAGGCCTTGTCACATATGTTGTCTCTTTCCCAAACATTAAGGAAGGTTTCAGTGTAACTGACAGTATGGGTGACTTACTGAGGTTCCTTCCACCCCTTTTTCCTGTATGTCTCTGGAGTCACTGAAACACCAAAAGTATAATTAATCCAAACTGACTGAGAGATGGGAAAAAGGATTACTGCATGTAAACAGTGAGTGTTTAGTGAAAAAAAGAGAAAACCATGCATTTTTTATGTCCCAACCATGTGCTGCTGATTCCCCAGTCTTTCTGAAAAGCTTATTTCAAGATGTTAGTACTGTATTACTTGACAGCCTGCTGCTTCCAAAACTCAGAATTCCTGGTAAGCTGCAGTCTGCAGTTAAGATGTGAGCATTCAGAAAAGACTGTAACTGAATTTAGACGCACGTAACTCTTAAATTACACAGTGCTGTCAAGTATGGATGTTTATACTTGATAGCTATAATATTACTATTTATGTCTCAATAAATTATGCTTGCAGAAGTAAAAATGGAAAAGCCAGGCTGCGTTAATATCTATACTAAACATAAATCTCAAAACATAATTGATATGAATATTAGCAGTGTAATTTCAATAATATTAAACATGCCTATGGCTTGTGATAGGATCTTCCAAATGCAGCGTACAAGTGATAAAGTGAATCAAGTAAGAAATACTTTTTGCAGAAGACCTGGTTTGAATGAATGATTGAAACCCAGGTATTGGATACCAGACATTGATTTGAAGTGAGAAACTTAAGACCTTTGATAAACCAAACCAAGCTAAAACACATTGTTTTTAATATCACACTAAAATGTGCCTTGAATTTGAGGTTTGCAAATTATTCATATAATCGTTGTGGGTTTTGCAGTGGAGCACACTGGTCTTATTTTCTCTGGAGAGAAGATAACTTCTTATTTGCCAGTCATGCTCCACAGCACTTGGAGACGGGAAACATCTCCCCAGAGTAAAAGTATATCTCTTAAATATTTAAAAATTAGCACGCTACAGCAGAAGATATCTGGCAAGTCAACTGTAAGCTTGCTGGTGCCTCAGATTATGTTTCTGAAACAGCAGGGCACCGCGTATCACCCTGAAGAGGGCTGTGTTTTTACAACAATAAATCTGTCTTCAGCTCCTCTTGATGATCTAACTTACAAGACTGTTGTTCACATTATATATTTGTGTTTAATATGGGCTAGAGGAAGCTGAGAAGCTCATAAAATGAGCTTATCTTTTGTGTTAGGGTGAGAAGTGCTTTAAATTGTTTCAACCATGAACTCCATAGATAGCGTAGCTACCCATATGTGAAATTACATTCCATAAAACAGCAATTTCACTCAAATCCATTAATGAATTTTCTAGCCTCCATGGGTTCCAGCATGGTTTTAATTTGGGTAGAGCATCTGCAGAGGAGGGGATGATTGTTATTTGAAAAACATCAATGTATAGGGACAGACCGTCTTGCTCTGTGGAGATGCCTGAGGTAAAGCTCTGGAAAAGTTGGCAGGGTTGACCCTTCTGACTCCTTGGTGAACTTTCACATACGAGGGAATGGGGTGGTGGAGGGTGAGGGACTGAGCAACCATGGTGCTCTTGCTTCACCGGGTGCAGGAAAAATAAGGCCAGGGAGTGCATGTAAATTATTTTTTTCTGATATTCAGCCTACAGATTCCTTTAAAAATTTCTTCACTTTACCCCAGTAATCTTTTAGTGTCAACACAATTAATTGCCCTTTCTCCAGGCTGGTTAAAGATACTTCAAAGTTTGAACGGTCTTTGTGGCCTTCTGTGAATGCCGTGCAGCAAAACTCTATGGCTCTGGAAAAAAAAAAATTAAAGCTCTGAAATAAATGATTCTAGAAATAAAGAGAATAAAGCTTCTCTTTTAACTCCTTTTGCTCAGCACTTGACATGATTACAGGAGCTGGTAAACAGAAGTTGCCTCCAGTATCACAGTATCTTCAGCATGTAGAAAATATTCAAGTATCTTCTGAAATGAATGGCATATCCTGCTGGCATAGCATCATGGCAAACTTTCACTAGTCAAGACAGA
Organism: Gymnogyps californianus; assembly: GCF_018139145.2. Lineage (NCBI taxonomy): Eukaryota > Metazoa > Chordata > Aves > Accipitriformes > Cathartidae > Gymnogyps > Gymnogyps californianus. Next base: position 95,661,711 of record NC_059471.1, read on the forward strand.
CTTTCACTTTACATGAGGACTATGTGGCTTAACAAAAAATTTATGTATACATCCACAAATCATATTGGGAGACTGAAGAAAGTGGTATTGGTGGGGCTTGAAGCTAGCTAGAGTCTAGTCAAAATTTGTAACTTGGTTAATGAAATAGAAGTCCTGGACCTGTCCATAAGTGGAAAAGAATATTTTGGGCTTGATAAGGTAAGTACACGTTTTTGCTTGGATGGTATGCTTATCCATCACTTGTGGATTAGACCACTCATATTTTCCAGGTGTGTTTATATCCCAGGAAACTTGCTCAGCATGATTCGGCCCACTTACTAGTGGAGTTTTACACTGGCATCACATAATACCAGAGTGCTACAGACTGCACAAGCTAGCAGCTGACTGCTGAGTAGTTTAATATTGATTTCGTGTGCATGGAGCCACTCTAGAGCCAGCCAAAATAAACAGGAAGCCACCCGTTGTCTCAGAATTAGATTTAAATCCCTAACTGATTTGGGTCTACATTGCCTGAAGGCAGTTGATCTTTTCCTATCAAATACTCACAACTGAGGTTATCAGCATGACAAAGCTTTTTTGATGTAAAAGACAGACAGACATCAATAAGGGATTTTCTGAGCAATGTTTCTTATTCTGGACTGTTTTTCCTTCTGCCATGAATGCCAGAACTCAGGTTAGCTAATCTCTCCATAAACGCTGCAAACATTTTTTTCAGAATTCAGATGTTTGAGGAGAGTCTGGAGCAAGGTTGAGATGGGTTGTTGTTTGCAAGCTATAATGAAGTCACGAGGTCAGACCAAGTTGTGACTCTACGGGCTGGCGGTGACCTCATGAGAGATTAATCTCCTTTAACTACAGATGTATTAAAGTATAACATTTCACCCAGACTGGTTTCTTTTGAGTGAATGTGTGTCTACGGTAGTTGGGAAGAAATTCCTTGTGCAGCTCCCTCTTTTTCAACTGAGTGTGAAGAATGACAACATCTAGCTCACACTTGACACCTAGCTCACACTTGACATCTCAGGTAAATTTTGCCTATCTTTAAATTTATATATTATTGGAAATGTTCACCATCTAGTGAATTCCTGCTCTTCTATTTGATAACTGAAATACAATAATTAACAATCATCTGCCATGTATAAGGGGAAAAAAAGAAATCCCTCATAAAAACCTCATTTGGGGCTTTACCTCCAGCTCCCCTTTTCATCTTGTTTTTGGGTATCTTAAAGGGGAGAAGTAAAACATGACAGTCAGAACTACTCTGGATCTCAGACCACCATCTGCATCCTCAACTCACTGGCGGTTTTTTCCTTTTCCCCTTTCTTGCCTTCTGTCACCGTTACTTGCCAGATCTGAGATCTTACTATCCCTTTCTTCTCCCAGTCAGACTCCAAGCAAGAACAGAGTGCGTGGATCAGTGTCTGAATATTTCCTTACAGATCAGCAGCCTTGTTGGCTCCCACGCATGGAGAAGTTTGAATTTCCTGGTGGTTTAGTGCTGTGATTTTTCACATTTGTCTTTCAGGCAGTTCTTCATCTCAGGCCTAATGGGCCCAGTCAGGCTTGCAAGTAAGGACAAGCACACCAGGAGATGAGCAGTAAGCCTGCTGCCTTTGAGAGAAAGCCTTCAAGGCTTTATTCTCCAGGGCTCCAGGTGTTGGTGAGATACTCTAAAAATCCACTGCAAACAAGTCTGAGGGTGCTGCCACGTCCCTAAACCCAGGTCCCTGGCGCAGAAGTTGGAGGGCAGCAGTGTGACTTTTGAATACAGGGAAACAAAACAACACAGCAATTGCTTTATAACAAGCAGAAGCTCACAGGCATTAAATGAGAAATAAAAAGGTCAAAAGAACAGATTTTTGTCACATGCATCTAGCTTGCTTCCTAATTCCTGTCAGTCTTTTTTTTTTCTTCCGCAAAGTCATAATTTCTGGCAGACTCCGCAGTCTGATGGTGTTACAATGACTTTTTTTTTAAGGACATCTCCCTTTGGAACATTTTTGTGTGTGGTTTCTTTGTTTGGTGAGCAGACTATGCCTGCCAGCGAGACAGAATCTCATTTAGTTACAAAATACATTGATTCTCTTAATGAAGTTGTGGATCTGTTCTGCAGAGAAAGCACAGATGAGGGTCTCCTCAGCTTCTCTCTGTAGGGTGATTATGGTTCTTTTTAAAAGTACAAAAATTCTCTGAGGCACCAACTCCTTCAGTTTTCTAGCAGGTTTTGTTGAATTATATGTAACACAGGTTTCACAAATTGGCACCGCATTCCATCCTGAGAGAAGGGCTTTAGTTTTTTGGGGGTATTTTTCAGTCTTCATTTATCACATTACTACTCTGCAGGGGTTTGCTTGAGCAAGAAGAATTGAGTTGTGCCATTTGAGCATGCGTTTTCAATTTAAGATGGGGTCACTCTCTTCTGTGTTTGATAATTATCAGTTGCTTGAAGCATACAAGAAGATGTTGCCAGACAGGTACGCTTGAGCTTGCTGGCAATGGAACCTGGACAAATCTTAAAACTTATTAGGTCACACAGTTAAACACTTGTTCTGGTTTTTTTTTATGCCCTGTAGGTGTATTCTTTATGCAGTATGGCTCTTCCTATAAAAACGAATCTGGCAATCATTCACAGAGGCATCTATCTTTGCTTTCTCACATTAATTCAGTTCCTCTCCCTAATAGTCTCAGCTTAAAAAATATTTAAACTACTTAACTGCTTCTGTTGCTCTTTCTAGCCACACTGGTGAGTTGTTATCATTGTACGTGTGCTCCATCAGGCATTTGCACAGCTAAAGGTGCTCTGGAGTGGCAGAACTTCCCATCTTGTAACATCCATGTTACATGTTTATCCTGTCTGTTTGAAAATCTACCCCTTTTTGACCCTTTCAATGTATCCTTTTTCTTATTAGAAATACAGCCCCTGTTGTTTTTATTCTGTTGCAGGAGTGCCTATAGGACCCAGATGAGAACGGCAGAGCGCTGAGCTAAGCACAGAGTTTACATAATATGTCATTCTCTACCCTCAAAAGCTTGTGAGCCAAATAAACAGGACCAAGAGCAGGAGGAAAGAAGAGAGGTGAGGTGATGGGCCAAGGTCATGCAGCAGAAGTTGGTGACAGCAGTGAGACCAGAACGGAGGTTTCCTGAGTCCTAGGATAGCACCCTGTTGCACCAAGCATGGGGTATTTTACAGAGAGGATCCTAGGCTCTCAGGATTCAATTATTTTTTTGTTGCCTTCCCTCTGCTCCCCTTACATGTGACTGGTGGCAGCTGTGGTGCTGGCTATTGCCAAAGTAGTAAATAGAGTCTTCTATCCCCACTGAAAGGAGAGTGAATGATGTAATTTGGCTCCTTTTCACTCCTGCTGGCTGCCAAGACATTATTTCTGTATCAGTGCACATGGCCATTTGGCATCAAATGAGACCCCTCTCTTTGTGTAAGTGGAGGCAGGATGTTAATTCTTTTTGATGTACCAGTAACATATCTGGAGCGGTGCAGCAGCATTTCTTTCAGGAGGCAACTGATTCTCAGTGTTCTGTAACAAAAAGGGAGTGTGAGCTCCTTTCATTGCATGTGGAGCGACCGAGGAGGTAACCACATACCTCCTTTGGTGCAGCCCTGCTAACTACAAGTCAATTTTGTTGTGTACTTTTAATTTCAATGGGATAGCAAGGCTGTTTGTTTTGCTTATTGTGGTAGTTCTGCTTGAGCACCTCTGCATTGATTCATTAAACTTCTTTGTTCTACAACCTTTAAATTTGAGCAGTATCCCTTTTAAAAGCTGGAAGAAGGATTCAGATTCTGTGTCACATATAAAGTCATATGGCACCCACAAGGCCATATTTCTGCCTACTCTGCCTTCATCTTCTGAGCATATGAAAATATTCTTACTCCAGTGGCTTTACATCAGATCATTAACTTTGGTTTATTGCCTGTGACGACAGTTCTATGAATTTTCCTTCTGGATTTTTGTGAACAGGAACAATTTGGAGGAAAGGAAGGGGAAGGAAAGCGATCGCCTTCTAATGCCAGTCCAGATTTATGTGTTTGCCTGGCTTGTCTAAGACTCAGAATTACTGTGTTTCTTCCTTGAGACCTCCTGCACCTCACATTGAATGGGGTGATGGTATCAGAAAATATTTTTTTTTTTCTGTCCTAAGAAAATAAATAAGAGTCCTGGACAAACGATGGATGCCAGCGGTGGTGCTAGAACCAACAGGCAGGTGATTGTGAGTGCCTTTTGCACCCTGTGTCTACCTCTATAAGGAAAGAAAGAGGCTGCTTTCATTCAGGTAAGACAGACCTACCAAAGTAACTGGGTCTGCAGTCTCAGGTTAATGAAAAATATCCACTATTCCATCTCAATTTGAACAGGCTAAAGAGTGCTTGCATAGTGTCTACCACAACAGACATGGAAATTCAGAGAGTGAGAGTACAAGCTGGTTCAGAGTCTCTCCCCAGGGCTGTTCCTCTAACCAGGACAGCATCAACAAGGCATAATTTTTGAACTGCACATTAATTATCAGCTTGACAGTTCCCTTTCTTTTTTACTGTATTTTCAAGTTGGCTTACCTAAGTTACCAGAGGCAGGCTCACATGTCTGTTCACAGGAGTCTTGCTAATGAATGGTTGAAGATTTTCATTATCTTTGTGAGTTGACACAGAGCCTCACTCCTTCCTTTGCTGTTTGGCAGTCAAAGCAAAGGAGGCAGACTGGGCATGCCTGCATCCATACTCTCTAGTAGTTATGTTTATTGCTCCACACTCAAGGGTAAATCCAGTGAATTCTTGAGCATCCATAAGTGGCTCTGGCACTGGAGAGCAGGGATAACCAAGAGGGTCCCAGTTTCAGGCTTTTCATGTGGGTGAGGCTGGTCAAAAAGATCTGGGGCTGGTGTCCAGGGGCAGCCCAGTCACCAAAACAGACTCTATTGGGCACGGCTGCCCTGTATCCCATCCTGCTAGCGTATGGAATTGCTCCTTGTCCCACTGCTACATCCTCACCACACCAGTGCCATGGGACTGATCTGCAGAGATGCAGCTCAGCAGCACAGAGAGCAACACAGCAAAACCTCAACCTCTTCTTACGCTGCAGGATGAAACCTATTCAGGCAGAAGGCTGGATTTGTCTCTTCATGCACAGAGAGAAAAACAGTTTCCTTCTTCTCTCCCCAATTAAACATCCCCCCCCGCCAAACACTTGGTTGCACCATCTATATCCATTTCTCACACTAGTCTTTTATTCCCTGAGTAGCTTCTCTTTCCTTCTCCCCCTTCCACTAGGAAAATGCTTCATTAAAGATTTTTTTCCCAAGAGAAGAGGTGTGTGGCTAAGAGACAAGCATGCGTGCATAGCTTTCCAGTAACAGGATCACTGCAGCCTGTCAGGGCTGATCTGATAGAAGCGGGCTCAGACTCAGACTCCCTGATTTCACCTTGGAAAAAACACTTGGCCCACGGGGAGTGTAGAGTTTTGCCACTTAGAGGTGAAGCTGCTCCCTCTGTGGAAAAGGAGCAGAGTTCAGGGGAGAGCCACAGAGGATCAGATTTTTGCTTCTGCTGTTTCTGGGGGAAGGAGAAGGCATGCTGCTGATTTGAGGGGTTCTCCCATCATGTTTTGCTGCCACCCTGGACATTAATATCTTCTTTGGAAGTAGTCTGGTCATCAGTGGGGGAAATTGGTGGTAGCCACTGATGCCTTCAGCCACTGCCTGCTTTGCGGGTGCCTAGGCCCTAGCACATGCGGGCAAGCAAAACAGCTGCAGAAAGTGTGTCCCCAAAGCTTGCTTGCTGCTTCTGTCAGAATTGCTCTTGGCAATTATGGCACTACCAGCCTGTCAAGTGCCCACCTCTGGCTGCATGTGCGCAGAGCCCAGCATTTCAGCTTGTCACTGGCCTCTCAATCCTGACTGTCTGCTGCTTCAGCTTTGTGTCTCTGGCTGTACCCCTTTCTCACAGGGTTGCCTGTGGTATTCACTCAGCCAAGCTTTCTGCTGACTTGTCCATATAAGTTTTCCTCCTGTCAAAAATGTGTGGATACTCTGTTCATTTAATAATTTGCTCAGGTAGAATCTTATGCAATAACATTCATAACAGCCTTTTTCCTTAACTTCCTTTGCTGCACAGTGAGACCTGGGAATGACAGCTGTGGATCTAAATGCTGGCTTCCTTAGAAATGAAGGCGAAACTCAACCGACACTTGTGTTAGGTTCAGCAATGGCATTAATGGCAAGAGCCAGAGGTTGTGGAAAAGGTCCTTACAACCAACTCAAAATTTCATTGAGGAGAAAACAGGATTTTAAATTGGGAGCAAATGGAAGTTTTGGAAGAGAAAGGATCAGCTGGTCCAAATCACATCTACAGAACTGTCCTCAGCTTCTGAACTTCATTTGGCACTGCTTAAAATGAAAGCTAAGCCAGCGACAGGTCTGGAAACTCCTGAGCTATGGACCCAAGGAGGGAGGTTCACATCTACAATCCAGAACTGGAGCCAGATGTAACTTGTGGAGCGGAACCTTTTCCTGTACAGGAAGGTTTAGGCACACTTCTCTCTGAGCTACCTCTGGTGCTGAGACAGTGAGTAATAGGTGACATTTCTTTTCAGGAGTTAGCTAGCTCTCCCCCCTAATGCTTGTGCAGGAGAGACAGACAGGGACCTGTTCTCAGCCCTGCCTATTTCTGTATTCGGGGCAGAACACAAGATGCACAGTGTCTGCTCTGTCCTGTTTGCCAAAGACATGATGTCCTCAGTCACTTGGTGATGGGGAAGACTTTCCTCTCTGGTCTGTGCACGTGTGCGTGTTTGCATGTATGTGTGTGCGTGTGGCCAATATCTTAGCTCTAAACCCCTCCACAGTTTATAGGAAGTATTCAAACCCCCTATCTTCAGGGCTGGCCATTTGGGCATATCTTCACTAACAACCTATAAACAAAGTCCCACAGCCCCGTGGATGCTCTAGCTGGAGTTTTGCTTCCCACATCTCTGCCATAGTCAGAGATGGTCCTAAGTACATCAGTACAGCACTGTAACAAATGGTAAAATTATTCTTGTGTAAGGCTCTGTTTCAAAGAAGACACTTATTTTATCAGCCAGTGCATTTCAATGGGTTTTATTTCCCCTCTCCTGCTATTCATTTACTTATCTTCTTTTCATTGCAATAAAACTCTGAACAGAGGGGGGGAAAATCTGGATGTCAGTTCAAAATGTTGTAGTAAATAATTCACAGTAATATAAGGAGAAATTGCTTTTTGTTGACTGCAGCTCATGCAGAGCATTGTGTGCAGCTCAGCCCTGATAAACATGGTCAGCTCTGGATACACAAATTTAAAGTCTGTCTGTCTTCTGTTTCAACCCTGGCTGATGTCATATAGGGTATATTAAGACTAGTGCCAGGTATCAACACAGAGTGGGGTAATGTATGGTACAGCTGGCTGCGGTAAACACAGGACAGTTATTTCTTTCATCACAGTCCCTTTCCTCCTTCACTGCTTTTGTCACTGAGAAAAAGAAAAGAGAGAGGTGAAATGTGAAGCCTTCCAGTTGTCTACATCTGTTAACCAATTAATTTTTTTTAAGGTAGAGGAAATGGGAGGGTAAAAAAGGTGAAGGCAGGAGTATGTCTTAATCTACAGAAGATCTAGGTCAGCAAATAAATGTAATCACTCTTAGAGTTGGTGCGATCTATGTCAGTCACGTTAACCTGTTGAACCAATGACCCGTGGCTCCCACCTTGAGTGTGGCTGGAAATATTAGTTTTAACAATGCCCAGGACTGCAGATGGAGCATAGCCTTCCTGATGCTGCAAACAGTGATTGAAAACTATCATCTGGATTATGGAAACTAAAACCAACCAAACAAATGGGAAAACAGCAATCCCTCTCTCTGCAGCTGGTTGACAGAACATTAATTCAGATACCATTCAAAGCATTAATCTTTGCTTAGTTTCCAAATGTGAGCTGAAGCAGACAGGCTAGAGTTACTGGACTTTGTATCATAACATGTGCTTTTTAAAATTGCTTTTAATCTTTTTGATCCGTGACAGGGTAAAATATTGCAGTCTGACAGAGCTGGCAACTCTGCAATGGATAATCTGGCTTGTAAATGCATTGTCTTGGATTACCAAGTGGGTCAAGGAGAAAAAGGTATTGGTAAAGAAGGGTTCAGGCTATTAATTACATTTAATGTAACGGTCTGCTGAATACAGTGGTTGCACAATAGTGAGAGGAGGAGGAGCAGGGAGGAATCTTTCTGCTTCTATTCCGTGTTTCTTAAATGATAGGGCACAATTTTTCATGCAGCACCACATGCACTCTGTGTTTATTATTGTTTTGATAGCTAGCCTTGCAAAGTAGGGCTCATGAGCGTAGATGATTTGAAAATAATGACTCTGACATTATATGACCTTTAGGTACATTGACAGCCACTCCAGACTACATGTTATTTTATGAATAAAACTGTATTTTTTTGGCTGGGGGAGTCTGTTGATGGAAGAGGTTTAAATGTAATAAAGCCAGAGTTATAGTCAAACAAAGTGACAGTCCTTGTTGTGGAACTCGCTGTAGGGGACATGAGATGATTTCTGTGCATGATAATGCATTTGCTTTTAAATGCCATCACTAGATTGATAATTATAGAATTCTTCATATTGCGCCTGGCAGGGAGTCAAGGCTGAATCTTACCAGTCTGTAAGAGTGTGAGATAGAAAAGTATGCTGTAAAACAGAAGAGTTTAGTCAGAGTTTGTGCACGCAGCTGCTAAATGTATTTAAGATGTTACAGGAGAGAGAGTTTAGTCTTTTCTTTTCAGAGTCAGCATAAAGTCTGATGATGCTTTATTAGCACTCAGCATATTGGCAGGAAGGCTCTTAAGACCTCTTTGTTGCAAACGATCCATAAGCGACCACCACCCAAAGCCTGTCTTTTCCCAGTTTGGTTAGGTATGTGGTAATTGGTTTAATTCCTCGTATCCAGCTTTTACTGCTGCCATTTTTAGATGCGGAGGAATGTTTGAAAATCCTTTCATTTCACTTTCAAAATGTAGAGAAATACAGTGAGGAGGACAGAGCATCTGGAGCAGCATAAAGATACTTAGTATCTGTAGCAGGCAGAGGATGGAAAAGAGGAGGGACTTTGCTGGTCATGTTCTACCACCAACTTCCTCAGTCAACTTATTCTGAATAAAATAATAGGTGGAAATTTTAAGAACATCATGACCTAGGGAGTGAAAAATGAAACAAAAAAAGGCATGAAGTCATAACTGTGTTTTATGTACTGGGTACAGTGAAAATCATGGCTGCAATTGCCCAGATACAATCAATATGTCCATCAGCGCAGCTCCCTTCGCTGATTGCAAATACTTAGTGTGTTTGCTGCTGTGTGCCACGCTCCCCACACAATGTGGTTGAAGCCTTGTGAATTCTGCTGGTGAAGAGTGGGATTTTTTAAAGTGTCTTAGTGATTTAAATATGCCAGTGTTGACTCACAGTAGTATATCTGTTTTTAAGCAGGTAAAAAGTAAATTAATAAAAAATGAAAGCCCTTTTTGGGTGGACAAGCTGTCTGTGAACCCTTAGATAAATATGATGAATGGTTTCAGCAAGGAAAAAAGAGGGGGATTCTCTTAAGGATATAAATATGTTTTATTTGGCCTTTTTAAACACAGTATTTTGATATTCTTTCATTTCAAGATGGCAAATTTTTTGCTTAAAAATTGTCCTGATTATTTAAGGGGCTCTAAACACTAATCACAACACAGCATTTCCTTTTGTATCAAATAAACCATTTCCACATTCATCCAAAATTTTCTGTCTCATTCCCCACCCACAGCGTCTCAGTTTGGGAACTAAACCAAAAATGCATTATTCATCCAGACCTTTTCAAAATTCCATCTGTGATCATCCAAAGACCCTTAAAAGGGCAGAGTGCACTGAGGGTACACTGAAGAGCTTCCTTCTCACTTTGGTGAGGAGATCGCACTCATAATGTGAAAGCCCAGATGCCTACATCTAAGTCATTGGCTGCAGGGACAACGAATGTCAGAAAGAGAAGATGGCAACTTCCCTGAGCCTTCTCTAGAGTTGTTGAGAACCAGCAATGAAAAGAAAATGTGCACCCTTCATTTCTCAGCAGCAAAAGCAACAGCCCGAGAAAAATCAAGGCAGAAGAACCAAAAACTCAGCAGAAAAAGAATGAGACGAATGAGAAATGGACAGAGCAAAAAAACCTATCCTCACACAGAAAGCAGAAGGGGAAGAGGCACACTAAAAGCGAGACAACAGCAAAGAGGCACACTAAAAGTAGGGGAAGAGACACACTAACAGAAAGACAACAGCAAAACAGTCTGTTGACACTGTGTGCCAGCACAGAAAGCTTGAAACATGAATGGCAGGTAGCTTGGCAGTCGTATCTGCAGCATGAGATGTCACATATGGGCAAAGCTGGACAGCCATGATGGAAAATCTGCCTGACTAATAAAGATCAGTTCTTTGAAAGACTATTTTTTTTGTGGGACGAGATCTTTTACGCTGCCTGGACAGGGTTGCAGTCTTACTCAGAGCCACGTTGCAGAAAATGTTTTGGGATGTTATGAAGACAGAATACAACATACATACAAGAACACTGTAGTTGTATTTGTCCGCTCAGAAGCACATCCATTTCTTCACACTACTACGTTAATGGGCTGTTTGCTGATAAAGAAAATACACTTACTGCGCACTGCGTCCATTTCTAGTTATAAGTTAAAAATTCTTCTCTTAGGAAGATCCCTCTGTGTTGCGCAGGTGTGTGGGGAATTCTGAGCATTTTAATGACTCCACATCTTCTTATTTTAGTTAGAGAGGTCTGAAGCAAAATTTCAAAATTCAAATGAAGAACTTCAAAAATGACATGATTTTCAAAAGCTCTGAATTCTAGAGGTATGCAAATAACTTCTTTTCAATTCCTTGGCAAGTGTAAAACATACCATCTCCAGCTGATGATATTTTTAGCAAATACTTTTTTTTTTTAATTTTTTTTTGCTAGGCTGAAAATGAAACCAGCAATTTTGAAGTTAAAACCTGTTAAAAAGCTCCAATAGAAATGTGTCTTTCTTTCCAAATGAGAAGCTGTTTATAATATGTAAATTTAAATGTTTTGTTTCAAAATATTAAAATGGAATATTTGGACCCTGTTACGGAGTGAAATATTTTATTGAAACTGAGATGAATGAGTAAACATTGCAGTGTCACAGAATCTGTATTTTTTCACTGAAATAAAATTTCATTAAGAAGTATTATTAGCTTTGCCAAGCTTTTTTCAGCTTTCAGTGGATGTGACTGATAGATGTTTATTAAAGTGAGCTAATTATTTGTGTACGTAAATCTGGAATTTACAATATAACATAAGTTTATGGTTTTGTAGTGATTTTTTAAAATGAAAGATAAAAGGCCAGTGGTGCACTGTAGTTTCTTACATAAGCAGCAAGAGTGAAGTCAATAGGTACACCAGACAAGGGAATACAGCAGAGTGAAGACACTGTAAGGTTTTAGTTACTGTAAGTTTACTTACTGTCATCATCACAATTACATCAGTAACTTATTGAACTAATTCAGCCTGCGTGGCTCAGCTTTCCTCAAATAAAACAGCTGTTGATCTGACCAGACACTGAACTGTTCAGTTTCTCTTGATTCTCTTATTCTTATTATCCACATTCCTATAATACTTATTTGGCTTTGCAGGCAGTTTTATTTTCATACATCAGTTTCTTTCACAAAGCAAAACGTAAAAAAGCTGATACATTTTCCCTGGCACTTTTCCCACTTTCACCTTTTTTTTTTTTTTTTTTTTTTTAATTGATAGATGTCTTCTAAATTGCTAAATCGGGAGTATAGACTGCCAGCTGTCTCTGCTGGTAGGATATGTGGAGCTGAGCTGTTTACACCAAGGACTTTGAACAATTATCACCATCACACAAGATGGTCTGTGAGTGACCAAAGCCTTGTTTCAAAGCCTTTTGTGACTGATGGTTGGATTCTCTGGTGTCTAATTTGTCATAAGATCTGACTGAAGATTATCCCTACAGCTGAAGCTTTCATGCCATCTGCTCCTTTTATCCTTCTTCCTCTGTTTCTCTCAATCTATCTCTGATGTCTAACAAGGTGCTTTAACATGTGCTCATGTTAAACTTATACTTCCATGGCAGCACTGTAAGATCTCGACCCTTCACCAGCCCTCCTTTCTCCCTAGTTCTGGAAGGACTGTTTTTTGTCAAACCTTTATACCTCTGTCAAATTTGGTTGAAATCAGCCAAGATTTTAAAAAAACGTTTTGCATAGGAAACAATCTGAGTGCCAGACACACATTCCTATAGACACTCACATCCAAACATATGCAGCATGAAACAAGGCTAACACATCTCAGAGGCACCACATTCCATATAAGTCAACACTTCTGGAGCTAGTGAACATCTGTGTGAACACTGACAAATTTTAGGTTTCTTGTGTCTTAGGAGTTTCCTTATTATAACCTCATTGTGATGTGGGCAAGCATTAAAATCAATGAAAAGTCAATGACTCTGTGATGAAGCCATTGATAAAGTACATTTGAAAGTTCCCTCCCCAAAAATACATGAAGAAATTAAGCAGCGAGGTAGAAGGGTCAAGTTCTTCTCATGGACTGATATGTGATTAAAAGACAGGAAAGTATAAATGCTCAGTTATCACAGTGCAGAAAATGCTGCAAGGGGTTACCACTGAGATCTGTGCTGGAACTTGTGCTCTCCAATGTATTAATGAATAATCTGGAAAGAAGAACAAAGAGGAAAAGTGAAACCTTTGCTGAGGAGTAATAAAAACTAAAATTGACTGTGAAGACTTGCAGGAGGATGGCTTGACGCTGAGTGATGGGCAATAAAACAGCAGGTGAAATTATCCTTTGATCAGCTGAAACCCTGATGCATATGTAGAAAAATAATCCCACCTATACATAAAGAGTGACAAGTCCCACAGCAGATGCTGCCGTTCAAGGGATTAGATGTTCAGATCAGTGTAGGTTGCTCTGTGAAAATAGCTCACTGTTCAGGGGCAGTCACACAGAGTGCTAGAAGTTGTTAGCAAAGAAAGACAAAAGAAGGGAAAAAACAGAAAAAAACATGAAAGGAAAGCAAAGCATGTCTTTAAGTCGGCAAATAAAGCAGTGATGCACCTAAATTTTACAGTTCTGGTCTTGTCTTTTCTAGAACCAGAAAATAATCAACGAAAGTACTAAGAAGGGCAACACAGATGACTGTTGTTACGGAATACTTTCTGTCCAATGAGAAACTAAATAGAATAGTTATCTTCCGTGAAGAAAAAGGATGAGATACAAGTGATTTCCAAAATCATAGGTGATGCTGAAAAGAGAGAAATTATTTCTTATACCACAAAAGGAATGGCTTTCAAATGAAACTGTCAAACTAAGGTTTTAAAAGAAACAACAGGCAGAGTTTTCCACACAGTGTATAATTAAACAGCAGAGCTTATTGCCACAGGGCGTTGTGGAAGCCAAGAGTATAAATTCGTTAACAAAGCAATTAGACAAGCTCACAGATGAAAACTCCATCCATGGTTACTAAACATCAAGATGCCAATCCACTTCAGGCCTAAAAAGTCCCTGTTTCACATTTGCCCTCTTCTGATATTTTGTCCTCAAGCTACTATTACTGTTTGACACCAGACGTGGGATACAGGGATAGACGGACTTCTGGTTTGGCCTAACATAACCTCCCTTATGGTCTTAATTGTGATACAGAGAAACAAGAGGTGAGATGATCGAGGTTACTTATGGGATGGTCATCAGAACTGGAATTAGAACTTAGAACCTTTTTCTTTTCTTGACCCACTGACATGCCGCCGGGGAAATACCTTTTCTTTATCTCTATATTTTACTATTCTGCAAGACCTGTTTTCATTCTTTATAGGTTGCAGATTGCAGTTAAGTACCTCCAGGAAAGTCTAAGAGTATTTGGATGGGAGCCTGGCCTTTGGGAAATATGTATGAATATAAACAGATCAAACAGCATTTACCACAACCTTGTGCATCACTTTTGAATTTTGGTTGATATCTAGTGCAACAGGGAAGGAACTGCTAGTAGTGTTCTGAGACCACTGGAAAATTTAAATTCCTCCTAATCCTCTAGGGAATTAATTGGAAAATATGCAGTTATGGAAATGTTTTTGGAACTCTGGAAACAAATTTCTCTATACCAGCTTGCCCAGGAACTAAAATGGAGTCGAATGTTTCCAGAGTTTCGAAGACAGAGATAATAATTGACATTTTTCCAGAAAATGATCATACCATTAGTGCTGTGAGGGGCTTCAAATGAGAAGGTATCTGCAACAGCTGTAGCAAAGAAACTTACTGAAAATAAGCTGCTTCCTAATAAAGAAAATAAAAGGCACTGGAGGCTCAACCAAAGCTGCAAATCAATGAATCTGTGATCTAAGTGCAGATTTTAGTCAATGGGAGTGGACCTATGTACATGAAAGTGAAGGTGGCCTCTGGAGTCCACTGTGGGCACTTTTAAATTTAGTTATAGCTTAAATACCTTTTTTCATTGGGAAATGAGAAGGTTTTTAGAATGTCAAGCCTCCTTGCTGGTGTTCTCACTAGTGCCAGGGAATATTGTGACAATAAGGAAGAGAAGATAGTTACTGTATGTTAATTATTTTATATTCAATTACAACCAAATTGGTGCATACAGTGTAAATCAGGAAAGAATTTTAAAGAAAAAAAAATATAGTCAAATAAAAGATATTTGGAGAGGGGTTATTCCATTAAAGGGCCAAAGAACAGCTTAATGCAACACACTACTGAACTTCATCTGCTTTTCATTTCCTAGAGCACTGCAATTGCCGTCCTCAGAAGGAGGAAAATCAGTCGGAGACAAAACAACCGTTTCAGCACAATGGAGGAGCTGAGACGCAGAAGGGAAGGAAGCGGCAGGCAGGCTTTGTGGGAAAGACACTGGAGACCCCATGGCCACAGATTTCCTCTGTGTCACTTAGGCATGTTTGGGGATTGATTTTTAAATGCAATACTAAGCAGCATAAATGGGTACTGAGTAATTTGAGAAATCAGGCATTGGAAATGCCCTTGTGCCTTAACCCTTGTATTAAGTATGTCAGTTAGGCTTTTCACTGTCAGTTATGTTGACTGTGATGTACCAAGATACTCAGGCAAAGGAGTCTGAGACAAAGCCACATACAAGAGCAAAGGAGTCACAGGACAATCCCGGCTTTGTGGGACTGAATTAGACCTTTCCCCACGGAGCAAATAACATGTGACTGCATGAGTATGGACCATACCTTAAAACATGTACACACAGAAGTGGGAGGACGAATCTAAGCATTTCCTACCTTTTCAGGGTGAATTTTGTCATGTTACCAGTGTTCTTTCTAAGGACATGTTTATGTGTAGGTTGGATATGCAGAGAAAGACCTAGACAGTTGCCACTAAGGATTCAGGATGAATCCCACAAACACAGTTTTAAGATCAGGCTGTCATCTTGTATGGGTTTTCTTTAGTATCACAACAAGCATCAGGAAGAAGATAGCAGAGTCAGAAGAACTGGAGTACCTCATGCACAGCTGCAGGAATGCTCTGACATCGTATTTTGCAAGGGTCCTGTCTACGCAAGACATCATCTTGCGTCCAACTGCATTATTAAAAGACAGACAGGCCTCCACCTTCAGCTATGTAATGCAAACGTGGTGAGACTGTAGAGTGAATGTAGCCAGCAAAGGGAACATATCCCGGGAGCTTGGAGCTGATTTAGCACTTTCTCCAACTCCTTTTTTCCTGCTGACTACTTTTGTAGCATGACTGAATGGAGCGGTCACGGCTGGGGCACTCGTGTCCTCTAGAGACCTCACTCTCTGTCAGCAGCTGGCACAGGTTGCTCTAACTTCTGCTATGGGACTGGACTAGCACACAGAGAGCTGAGGTCAGGCCGTCACCTTTGAGGCTCGACTCTGTGCTGCTGCTCAGCCACAGCTGGGAATCTGGGTCATGGTGTCTTGCTCAGGATGCAGTCCAGGACTGCGCTTATTGAAGAGACGTTAATCTCTGTGTATGGTTGTGTCTGCAAATCATGTCAAAAGCTCATGTCTAATAATAGCCTGGCTCCACCAGATGTTTCCAGGAATTAATCAGCCCCTAAAGCATCTGGTTGTGACTTGATTTCTTTAAGTATAAATGAAATGATATGCGAGGGTAGCTGGTTTAGACCAGGAAGTGGTCTAGACCATGGAGCAATGGCCTATATCTGCACCACACAAATCAGACATGGAAAACCGCCCATCAAATCATCTGTTCCCTTGTATCTACTATTCAAAGGTTGTCTACTAAAAAACGTTACCTAGACTTTTGCTCAGTCTGTGCTTTAATTTGCATTTAATGTGATGTATTTTTTTATCTACCTTAATTCCAATCGCCCACCTTGACCACCAGTATCTTTGACAATGGCTTAAAACTATTGTTAATCCTAAAAAAAAAAGCAATCAATGAGATCATCTAAGAAAAAATAAATGGATTTAGGTTTCTTACTGTCCTAAAAGTTGCCCCTCAGCAACATCTCCATTCTCCAAAACTTTCCAGCAGTAATTGATTTTGCAATACACCTCACAGCACAGCAATTTTGTGCTATTTGTTGTAAAAGGCAAAGTCAATGCATTAACCACATTGGCAAACTCCCTCCTTTTAAACCAGCCTCAGGAGTTTCCATTGAATGTGGCTCTGGCAACACACACTTGAGGAGCTCTTCCCGCTCCCACTGGGGAAAACATGCAGTGACCCAGTGGTCTGCAACTGCTTCGCCTCAAAAGACCTCGATCAGACTTGCTCGCCGCTGTTCAGCAGGGCCAACAGCTCAGGCAGCCAGAGGCTCAAATAAGCTGAATGAACTTCATGGCAGCCCTGACGGCCCCTTGGCAGCCCCCTGGGGCTCCCCCATCTGCCTGCGGCCCAGGACCCCATGTCAGTCCCTTGGGGCCATCAGCCCCTGCCCCAGTGATGCTGCAGCAGGGCTGGTCTCCAGCTCCCCACAGCCCTGTCCTGCCCGGCCATGGGCCCTGACGAGCCAGGCCCACCCAGGAGCCCACATCCCTGCCTGGGCTTGGCCCAGCCCTGACCCAGGGAGGTGCGCGATGCCTGGGGCTGGGGCTGCCCTGGTGCCCCCGGCTGCTCCTGGCTGGGGGTGGGATGGGCCTGGGCTGCCAGGCCCTGCCATGCTGCCCCTGTCAAATGGATCCCCCAACACTCCCAGCCCCAGGGAGCTGCGGGCCTGGCTGCACCCTCACGACGATTGGAAATGGCAGAGCTGTAAGGAAACGGCAGAGCCAAGCAAGGTCCTCAGACGAATGCCAATCCTGTGCTCTAGTGACTAGGCAGCCATGCCAGCCCCTGCAATAAGAAGATTTAGGCTTCACCACATGCCAAGAACCCCAGGAGAGGCACGTTGGCCTCCAAATGTGTCTGTAATCCCCTTCCCACCATTATTATTTTCCCGTTAGTCCTTGGCAGGCGATTGCGAGCATTGCCCCGAGCCTCCTTCGCGTGGCGGGGGCCTGGTGTATCCCTCGGCTGGGCAGGGCCACCCTTCCGCCCCGTACCCATCCCGGTGCCCCCCTCGAGCCCCGCTGCCCCCCCCCCAGTGCCTTGCTGCTGAGCGGGGAAAGGACAGGGCTCGAGTCGGGGCACAACGCCGGAGAGATGCTGCGCTCCGGCAGGATGGATGGCGGGTCTGCTCCCTCCGAGTCCGACCTCAGATAAATCCTCATCAGGGATGCATGGCCAGATTCCTCCTTTGCCAGGGTATAATACATTACATTCTTAACAGAGGAAAAAAAGTTAATTACTTTCCAGATGCATTAGGGGAGTAGCTGTGAGTGCTTTCCTGTTCATCTTTTATTTATTATATATTACCTAACTGTTTAAAAATTTATTGTTGTGATGCCTATAATTGTCTGGGTTACAACAGACCACGCTTACTGTATGTTTTATTTTCAGAGCCTCTACCATATACCTTGCAAGACAGGAAACTGGGAGCCTGAATGTCATTTTGTGAGCAAGAAAAGTGCTTCCCTCTGCCCAGTGAACATTTAGGGCCAGACTCATTCCTTGAGAACTTCATTTTTGTATTGCCTTGTTATGAATTTCTGGCCAGAGCACTTAAGGGCACTGATTTGCAAAGCCAGAGGAATCAATATTTTCCTGTTAACAGGCAAACTGTCACATAAACAAATCTACGAAATACCTGCATGTAGTGGTCCAGCCAGCTACTCACTCCACAGGCATACTGGCATTTTTCTCCACTGTTGATAAAAAAGTACCTTTTGTCCTATTCTAATGTTATAATTATTTCTTATAATTAACTTAAAATTAAATTATCTGGAGTCAGGTTCTCTTTTCCTTATGTCCATCAGTACCCTTTATTCCATAAGATAATTCATGTCCCAGTGCAAAGAAGAGGAGAATCTTTACTTATATTTTGAGTAGATCCTTTAAAAAAAACCCAAACACACTAAAAGGGACCCACTAACATAAATCTCATTTGTACTCTTTGTGAATTTTTTTCAGATCTCAGTTTAAACCCATTTATAACACTGATATACTTTTTTTTTACTTTATTAATCTTCCCCTTTCTTCATTTTCATGCCTTTTAGTAGCACGGTTCTTCCCTAAAGCTTCACAATATCCTCAAATGGAAAAAGTGACTCCTTAGAATAAAATATGCTTCATCACCATCTTGTCACCCAGCCTATGAGACAGTGTTTCCACTGACTTCTCTAAACTATGGATAAGGCCCCATTGTCTTAATTACAGAGCTTAGCACAAGCTCTTTGCACAGAGTGCAGTTTTGTCACTGCATTGTGCTGTACTGTGCACCATTATTTGTAGGAGGCTGGTGCCTGGAAAACAGTTTTGACAAGGATATCACTGGTCATGTAGCAACAGAAAATCCTGACCCAAAGAGCTTGCAAGCTGTGCAGGGAAGATGGACAAAATGTGGTGGTGGAGGAGAACCCTGGAGAAGGAAAGGACCTTTCTCAGCGCTGCATCAGAGATTTGAAATAGAGCTACTATGCTCCATAAAACCAGCTCACGAGCTGATATTATGAGATCACTCCATTTTGAAAGTAAGCTGAGTCTTTATTGAAATGCTGTGACCATGTAGACTCCTTTCCCAATATCTTCTCTGAACACCTTCTTTTTGCAAACCATCTCCTGCCAAGTTTGACACAGGTTGCTGAATCTTGTCTTTAACCATTCCTATTGGTGTTGCATCTTTTCGCAATCATTTGCTGGCTGGCCAGGACCAAAGATTGCCATTGCATCATATTTAATCTTTGGGATGACGTTGTGTTGGCCCTCTGTGTAGCTCATGTACATCGTCTCTTTCAAACTCAGTGCTGAGGACAGCAGAGAGTCTTTTTGAACCTGGAGGTCCCAGCTGCTTCAGGTCAGCCTGACAACATTCCCCGAATACCTTTGGTTATTTCAATGCCAGTATGCACTTGCTGAGCATTAACAGGAATTTGAATTCTTCCTGCCACCCCACATAAGGCTTTATTACCCTCATGTGTCACAGTGACTGTGGAGCAACCATCCTTTTTAAAAGCTAACATTTTATGAGTGCAGGTTGCTGATTTGTCACCACAACCTCCTGAACTATTTTCTCGCTTATTCTCATTTTTTGACTAGTGTTCATGACTCTGCTAGTATTTAACGTTCTCAGAGTCACTAGACACATCTATTCCCCCACAGCTTCAAAAGGCAATAACTACAGGAGGGGAATCAACCACTGCTGACTTCTCTTGATCCTTTCCCCAGGAGTCCCTGGTATGCAGAAGCATTTCTCAGGGCTAAGTCTCCTTTTCTCAGCAATCTATCCAGAAAGCCTGAACCAGTTGTTTCACAATAATAATGTTGATGCTTTCAGTAAGCAAGACTTTAATAGCTCATGTAACCTAAGGCTGCCTTAGGCATCATCTCATATTGTAGTCCCTCATGGCCTACTGTCAGGGGGCAGTTACAAAATCTAAACAGGCTCCATTCAGTTTCGGTCTCTGTGGGTGTGGACTGACAGAGTCCCCTAGCCTGACTTTACTTCTAATACAAACAAAAGAAGCAGGGCTGCTCAACCAAAAGAGGACCAACATCCATTCATTCATCCCTCTGTCCATTTCTCCTTTCCAGGCCATGCCAGGCCAGGACTCTAAACGGGTCTTCCTAAATACCCTCGAAAGCATCCTACATCTAAGTGAGGTGGCAGATTTTCTCTTCCTCCCTGACTCTTTTGCTGGAAACCATTTATGTTTTCCAGGCAGAATGCCTTTGTCTTAGGAGGGTTCATAGCATTCATGCGTAGTTTCTTTCAAAGAGAGAAGCCAGATGCTCTGCCCGGGTCTTTAAAGGTATTCATTATACGAGCGTGTCAGGGGTCATCAAATACCTTTAAAAGCTGATATGATATTATCCCTGAACACCTGTATCTCATTCATTTCCAGTTCCTCAATCCCTTGTGTCCACCCCCCATGAGATGGTAAGGACTCTGTGCCCTAACATCTCTAGCTTTCCTCTGCCTGCAGATTTGGTTCTCCTTTCTCGTGCTTCTGAGTTTGTGGGAATATTTTTGTTTCCCAGGAAATCCAACATCTGTGGCAGTCCAAGACCTGCCATGTCACCTGTTCGCTCTGTTCTTAGGTATCACTTTGTTCACCTATTACTCACCTGCTCTCCTGGCTGTGGGTCTTAAGACAGCATGTTGAAAACACCACATGCTGGGTTACAGTTTGAAATCACTCTGGGTTTATAAAACTAAAATGGCTCTTTTGTAAGAAGTAAGCTATTTACAAAGATGCTGCAACTGCAGACTGCCCAGTGAAAGCCTTTTCCACACCTCTCCTGTCTTCCACCTTTCAGCTACGTGGCTTGCAAAGACAGAACTCCTAAGTATTTGTACAGAGCTCTGAGACATTATGCTCTCCAGCAGATCTCAGCTCAAGAGCAAAGCTCATCTACTGAGACTGTTTCTTTTCTTTATTATTCTTTTTCTCCTCCTAATTCTGAAATTATAGCTATTAAAAAAATGTTTACAAGGGTTTATTGCTTGTGGTGTTTCTTTCCTGGAATGCAAAGCAGTTAAAAAAGTAGTTTAGGATGCCTTCTGGAAATATCATATATGTTTTCCAGGAAGTGTTACGATAGCTTGTGGTGCCATAGTGCTTGGTTTCCATTAACTAATAGCAATGGCTTGATGATGTGATAACTCATGCTAAGAGAAAATGCAGTATTTAACTAATGCTACAATAACATCCCACTGTAGTGTTATAAAGAACTCCTTACTGAACTAGATGCCAGCACAGTTTATGCAAATGTAGTCTCTTCTGGATATGCGCACCCCATGTCTCAGCTACCTCTTCCCTCAGAAAATCTGGTTCATCTCCCATGGGAACTGACCCTGGCACTATGAAGTCCTGATCGTGTAGTTCTCCTGTTGCACTAAGGTCGGTAATGACAGCACCACATCATTCTCTAGCAAAATAGTGACTTTGGAAATTATGAGCTGATATATCTTCCTGGAACACTGTAGGATGTCTCAGAGATATTTTATTAGCTTGAACCAATGTGATGAAGGTAGTATAAAAATTTCCCTCCCACTTCCACGAATCCAGGGGAGATACATGGCCTCCACATTAAAAGGGGCTTCCATAAACTCAGTCTAAGTCACAGCATTGAAAACTGTGCTCAGCCATATCTTTACCAGAGAGGTTTTCTGGCAGTGTTAACACCATCACCATAGTTCTATCAGTGCAAACACTTATAGCTCTGGCAAGCTCTGTATATCACTCCATGCCAAGACACAGCAACACTGGCTGATAGATTTACTTTAGTGTGAGGACACTTATTCCTCAGGGGGTTTTGGCTAAAAATGATGAAGAGAGAGGCTGGGTAAGAATTCAATTGAACTTCCATGTCAGCCTGTGAATCAGGGAGGGCTTTCCAGACGGTGATAAAGTAAAGCAAGGAGCTGTTTTTCTAAGCAGTTGCTCTAGAGGCAAGAGCTGCAGTCACTTGTTGCATTTAGAAATCTGAAGCAGTGGAAGGATAAGTCTGGGATGTGCTGGCAGGTTTCTGCTGGGCCTTGGGGTGAATGTAATGGACCTGCCTAGCCCTGTGTGTCTGGGAGCAAGAGAAGGAACGATGCCAGGCTGAAAGGAGGAAATAAAGGGATTAAACAAATAGCTGTAATTCTTGAATTAACACAGTGTACTGTGTCTGCCCTGAGATCTGAATACAATGGCTTTCAGTTAAATACATTTTTCTGCTGAGCTGGTTTTTGGGATAGCTTATTGTAATGACTTCCTAAAACACTGAACTTGAATAAATAGAAAGGCTCTCAGGGATTTGCTCCAACAGAGCTTTATTTCTTCCACGCTAACACTCACCATGTTCTTTCCCTCCAGTAATAATTGCTACAGGAGCCAATGGAGAGCAATCCCTACCATATAACAAGGTACAACATTTGCAACCCTAACCATTGTCACGTGGCTACAGCAGAAAATAGAGGTATGCACCGCATGGTGTTTAGTTATCTTACATCTTTCTTATGTCATATCAGAACTGAACCAATCATCTTGGATGAGAACAAAGGAAATTGAGCTACCTGGATAACTCACTCTTGAAAGGTTTTGAGGCCTAGATATTTGCAGGGCAGTACTGGCAAGCAATGAAAGAACTGGATGTACCTAATAAAAAATGAAATGCAGTGAAGGAATATAGAAGTAAATAACCCCTGCCCTTCTCAGCTTAAGTTGTTGCAATGCAAAGGTATTCAGATGAGATTTTGTGCAGGATATGTTTGTAGTAAAAGCAGCCATTCTGTAAAACTGGATTGCTCCCAGGAAAATTTGCAAAGGAATATGAAAGCAAAATGCATCCACAAGGATAAAGGGCAGCACTCTGAGGTTAGTAAAGAAACAGCATTCTTTCTTGGATCCTCTAATATATTTTCAAGCCTAGGTATTACAGCTGACCAGCTAAGAACATGTAATCCACTTTAATTGAACATTTTACTGCATGTTTGCTGGAGCTATGGAACAGTAATGTCTTCACAGGAAAGATAATAGCTGTGTCTGTACTCTCAGGGGCAGCCTTCAGGCCTTGCTCAACACCAGGCTTGTCTTCCTTGCATACTGGAAACCTATTATTCTCATTAGGTATCAAAGGCAAAGTGCGACAAAATAGGTTTAACAGCTCCTGGAAAATGCAGGTTAAGTAACAAAAAGAGTGCTCCAAAGGTAAGGAAATTCAGGCAGCTGAACACAGTACAGCTGGATGATTAAACAGGGTCTTCATGGGAGATATGTAAAGTTTAATCCTACCAGTATAAGTAATTTTTAGCGAGCAGCTTCTAGGGGGGTGTGTGGGTGTCAGTGTTTAATGCATCCTCTGGCACAGAATTAAAATTTGCTTGGTTTACCTAATCTGGGGGAGGGGTGGGGAAGGAGAAGGTGTCCAATTTGCAAAATCAGCCCTGGATTCTGCAGGTCCAGGTGTTCCCAGCTTTCACTGGTAAAACAGAAAAGCTATACAATGAAAATATTTTAAAAATCTTCTAGAAATATCTATCCTTTCTCCTTGGAAAAAGCACTTTAAGTCTGTTACCTGCGTAAAATGTACCAGCTGTTCTTCTCCAGAAGAGCACTGCAGCCTGTTGAAATTTTATGCTCTTCACCTCAGTGAATTTAACATGAAAATAATCATTAGGAAAAAAAGTTTTTTGAACTGTTTGAATGGTTTGCGTTCAGTATTATTCAGTGGTAGGAAAAAAATGGGCCCGGCTAGGTATTTATTTTGCCTTGAACCTGTTCCACTCATTCTCTGCAAAGTTTTAAATGATTTTTTTTAGTTTACTTAATGGAAATACAGGCAAGGAGGAGAATGGCAGCAGGAAGGAAGGGCGTTAAAGAAAAGGGATTGAAAATGACAGCAAATTTGAAGAGTATTCTGTCTATTTTCCTCTCCTTTACAGGAACTTTCTGCCGTATCAAGAGTGATGCAGCTTCAGTGGTTTCAAGTTTGAAATCAACAGTATAAAAGCAATTAAAATACTCAGCCCACTGATAATACCTTTCACCAGGGGATTTCAGAGCACTCTATCTTTATCCTGCCCTATTCTACAGTGTAGCTATTTGAGGAACTGAAATCATCATTGCCCGCCTGTGCATTTTAGCAATCACACAGCATCTTTTTTTTTTTTTTCTTCTTAAACTCTGCCTTAAGGCAATACTGAATGACTGAAGTTTCTGCCTCTCATCTTAACCAAAATGGAATCTTGGATCCATTTCCAAAAAGTGTTGGCATGCCTTCACATTTTTGCATATATTACGTACTTTTATTATAGGTCTGTTTGCTATCCTAAGTAAGATCATAGAGGGTAAGATATATACTATCAAGCCTGCGAGTGAATTGAAGAAGTTATTTGGACTGAGGTTGGACAATTCAATAACTGCAGCTCTAGGGCTTCTGATGCAAAATAAAAAATGATGCAGCCATATAGTACAAAGCACTGGCCCAGATAAAACTCTCTCTCCTGGTTCAGATTTTCTCAGACAGTTAGTTTTATGGGTTAATATTGCAGTGGCAGTTTTTATAAGAAACCAGATACCATCTGTATTCTCACAGCTAGCATAAAATGAGCATATATGCATCAGCTCTTTGCATTATAGTTAATGTGGCAGAGATTTAACTGTATACCCAGCCTGATCTGGATCCAATTTGTAGTCCTGGAAAATCCAGAAATGCACAGATCCAGTATTAATGATAGTGGGACTATACCACTGTAGCTTCAGAAAATATATGAGTGTTGCTTTATAATTAGTGTAATATATCAGTGACAGACCTTAATATCAATTAGAGTATTCTGGAATAAAGATGAGCAGCAATTATTTAGTGTCCCTGAAAGACAGACTCAGGAAAAGCAAAACTGACTGGTTTAGGTTGAATAAAATATGAATTCAATTCCATTGTTTGCAATACAAACAGATTTTTCCACCACATTTCACCACAAAACTCTGAAATAAAAGTAATGGAATAATAAAATATGTGAAATAAACATATTTCTCTAGTCTAGTAGTTAAGATGATCAGTCCATTCACAGAAATCCCCATTATAAGAGGAGAAAATTGTATTTAGATATTTTGAATGTTTCAACATATTTCAGTGGTATATATTTCAAGATGCTTGAGATTTACAGAAAGTTGCCTGTGAGTAGGAATTCTCCTCCCTCACTCAAACAATCTGAACATTTATTTCCAGGTGCCTTAAACAAAAGGCGAGCTAATGTACAGTGGCATATTAATGCTTTCATTTACTTTAAAGCACTGTCTGACATAACAATAAATTGCTTCCTTGGGTCTGAAAAGATGTGTGAAAGTAATGGACCTGGGGAACAACAGAAAAGCAAAGTCACCTAAACAGAAAGGGAAGTTGCACATACAGTGTACTAATGACCCTAGAGCCAGAACCAGAACTCACTTTCCTTCTGGCAGAAATTCTCACCTTTATTCAAGTATGCAAGGGAAAGGAAGCCTAAATCCCATGGAACTGTGAAGTACCAGCTTCATGCATTTATTACCAGCGTTATATCACTTTCATATCTAGGAAATGCCTCAACTGAAAAATGGCCTGGTTGTGCTAAACGCCATGCATACATGTCATTGCAGACAGCTCCTGCTCGAAGGAGCTGACAAGCCAAGGACAGGGAACACAGCAAGGGGGGAAAAGGAAATATCTCTATTTTCTGAACAGGCAAGGATGATGCAGAGACAGGGTAACAGGGAATTAGAGTGCTTTGAGCCTGAAGTATCCTGGGGTGGGATGGCAGGGCCTTTTCTCCAGAACCATGATTGCTCCTGGAGATGCCACCAGGCACTCTGCAGGGTTTTGGTAGGAGGAAAGAACTAGCAAGCAGATAGCCACATGTACCTTTTCCTTCAATGACATAGGGCAAGACAGCACTAGACACTAATGACTGGTAGGAAATTCCCTCACAGTGGTGAATCTGAGGCTAAGTGGTAGGAAAAATTCTAACTTTTGCCCCTCTGTGCTTTGTCCTTGTCTCCTCTGCTTCCAGAGAGGCCTTAAAAAGGATGGGCATGTCCCAGTTTTGAAGTGAAAGGAAACAAGAATCTGTCAGGGACATTTTTTTAGAAGAGCTGACGCTCAAGTAATGAAAACAGCATTCACCCAGCTGAGGCAAAGGAACAGTATTTATTCTTGATTCCTAGCACGTGATCTTGAGTTCTCTGTGCCCAGCTCTCTGATTTCTCTGTGCTTCAGTTTCCTGACTTGCAAGTGCAGACTGCAGCAGCTGAATGCACAGGCAGCCTGCAAGTTTCAGGTAAAATTTTTGTCTGAAAGGTATTCTGCATCTTCGACAGTTGTGTATCATTAACATGTGGGAATACAGTGTATCAGAAACAGACCTTGCTTGGTTCTAGATCTTCTCTGATTGAGTTCCAAGTTTTGAGACTGGGCCACCAGATGATCTCAAATATCACTAATGTGGACTACTTTGTGGGACTTGTTAATAGGGTTGTCACTGATGCCTGCAGCTGCCATGGCAACAGAGTTGGTAGGCATCTCTCAAAGAGCCTTTTTTTTTAAGGCCTCCTTGAAAGCATGAGGTATTTATCATCCAGCATGCACAAGCAGGTTTAGCTATGAAAACAGTCTGCCTACAAAATGATAGACACTATCTCCCTTTAGTTTCTCTGTAGCTCATATTTTTTAGTTCTATGTTCATGCATTTAACAAGATTTTCATTAAAGCCCTTATTTTTATGGCATATAACAAAGCTAGATTTTCAGGACTTTCCAGTGTTCAGGTTTTAGCTTTGCAATTCTCTTTGATGTTACTGGGGGTTGCCCAGAGCACTTTTCCTTGAAGACTTTCGAAAATTTAAACCTCACTGTCTTTCTCTAGGAACAGTGGAAAAAAATGTAAGGTAAATTAGTGGAAAAATAAAAGTTTGACATCTTCAAATGAGCATAGAACTACTGAGGGTCCATCCACAGAAAGTCATTATTTTGATTCTGTATAACTCTAATAGTTTACTTCAAGGAGCATTTGCTATGTGTTCCCTCCGAACGTTCCTGGAATAACAACTGTTTTCTGTATCTTTGACAGGTGGCACCTCTGTAGATGTGCTCACCAAAGGGACTATTTAAACTTTAAGTAAACCACAATAAGGGCTGTACAGACTGTGCAATATACAGTCTCTATCTAGCAGTTCCAAAGCCCTTCAAAAACATGAAAGCTTTAAGACAGACAGTACCAAAGAGACGCGAATTCTTGTTTGCCCTTCATTGATGAAGAATGGAGGCACTGACAGGTTAAGCCATATTAACTGACAGTTACTGAGTAAGCCAATCTCAAACTCTGCCACTGGCCTGAGATTCCCCTTGAACCCATTTCTTGGGATTAATCACAGGATTATCTTCCTTTCCTTCTTAAATATGCATTTAAAGCACTGGATAGAGACAGCATGTGTTCCAGCGTGTTCCAGTTGACAATCTGGTCCAAATATTTAGAAGACTAGATTATATCTGCATGCTTTAGGAAGAGTTAGGGAGCCCGCCATCTATTATCCCTTCTTTGTGTTGCACTGTATTTTCAAGATCAGGGCTCCATTCTGCTAAGTGATCACTTGCAAATCAATTGCAGATGCCTTTGTGGGAAAAGATGACACACATTCTCTAGAAAGGCATAATTCATGGCACAGCAGAGATGGAAAGTCTTACTTTCTGCACAGTTCTGAAACTTCCACCAGTATTAAATCCTTAGTGGTAAGTCAACTGCAGGAAGCATGCTTTTTAAAACTGAGTCTGGGTATCTTCAGGGACTGAGGATTGTCCTTAAAGAAGTTTTATATTTTTCATGAAAATAGCCTTTCCTCAAGAACAGAGGTGGGTTACTGAGTTATAGAGTCCAAAGCAGTCAGGCCACATAGTAAACTGATAACACCCTTTCTACTATGTCTGGGCCTCTTCCTTCGCTCCTGCATCCCTCTGCTCCCCTTGCGCCTCACCTGCTTGACATCCAAGAGCTGGTGGGATCACAGTCAAGCTCGTCTGACTATAGGCCATCCTTTACAATGAATTCAAACAGGTTGGTGAAGAATTAAGTTGTTTAAAGCCTTGTTTACGTGTGAAACAATAAAGTTACACTCCAGACTGCCTACTATCCTGAGTATTATCAGGATAGCACTTGGCTGCCTCTCTGACATGGGATTAGTGCTTAAGGCACACTGCTAAGGTAGGCATTAACTTGTGACTGTGGTGATTTGCACTGAAATTTTTGAGTCAGATTCTCCACAGGTCTGATTTTGTGTTGCCTCTTGAAGTCAATGGGGCACACACAGTCTGTAACAGCTGAGGACCTGTCCCTTTATTTGTAGGTTAGAGCTTTTGCAAAGCAACTTGTTTTTCCATCCTGTTAAAATTCGTAACACCACATGAAGCACATGGTGGAAGAGTTCCTAAATATTTTTCCAACAGAACAAAAGTACGAAAGCCCTTCCAAGGGAGCAGAATGTGATACTACCTTTCACAAAGCAATCTTCTTCTGCTTCTCAGAAAAGGAAGGAAAAGGCAAAACAGAACCATGAAAGGCGAATTCCTTCATTTGGACAAAATTTAAATTGACAAACACAGCAAAATGCACAATCTTACTGTCATTCATCCTCCATCCTTAGCTTTGTGATATTTAGTTTGGATCCAGGTCTGATTTCCTGTGAAAACACTGCCTGGAAAAGAGACTGGGAGATTTCAGTGGTTATCTGGCAGTGGGGTCTGCCCAGCAGTGAGAGTGGCAGCCCATCAGCCAGGCAGCATTTGCTGATGGATCCAGCACTATGACTGTGTGTGCCAAGGCTGGCTGCCTCTGGACCTTGGCAAAGTTAGGTGAAAAATGTGACATAGTCTGCTGTGAGGGTACTGTAATAAGAAATAATATAAAAATTATGAGGGGAACTGGGGTCAATGTAATAGGATGATGTACTTGAAAGCAGGCTCAATTGTATTTGCTACTTATGGAATGACTTATTTTACAAGGAGGAATTGCTGAGGATGTTGCCTTTGTCTTACATGTGGATGCCCTTGTTTATGTCTCCTACATTAAACCTTTTTTAACCTTCTTATCAATTTATTATACATCTGTAAGCTTGGGATAATTTAAAAGTGCTGTGTACCTTCCACATTCAGCCTCTGTATATATCAGCAAGGAACAAAATACAGTCACAGAGTGTAGCTCAGCATTTGTGCTTCAATGAATTCTCAAAGATCCCTCTGTTGCCTGCTTCTCTTCCCCATGCCTTGTAGATTGATAAGACATAGCCTAAGATGCCTGAAATGCAATAATATCTCAGTGGTTTTCCTCCTAAAGGAGGCAAGCGATTTGGTGGAACCTTTTCTAGTGCTGTGCAGCACCGAGAATGGGCTGGAAAACAGTGAGGAAGAGAGAAGCAGAACTTGCCCATGAGTTTGGTTCCCTCTTCTGAAGCAGAGTGTGGGAACTATCTATCTGGCCTACAAACAGTCAGCGCTGCTTCACAGGAACAACAGTGTGAGCTACAGAGCGGCAAAGATGCGTCTTTTCTCCCACCAGAAGACTATACATCATGCGCTTTCTTACAAGACTAATGCTACTTTCAGTGTTAAAAGTCAAATAAGACTTGGCTGGTGTTGGTGAAGATATCAGAAGTCCCAGCAGAGTTATAAAACTCGTTTAATGGAGACACCCAGTCAGTCCCATCCTACCCTTTACACCACATCATGTGATGTCACAGCTGCTGGCTTCTACTGAAGCAGGGCAAGGACCGACTGAAACTGGCGCTGTTTCTTACAAGAGACAAGGAAGTATATTTAAAGAATTTTGAGGAAAAGCTTGCCCCAGTGAGGCTCTAAACCACCAAAGTGGAAATTCGTATTTGTGTTCACCTATTCTGAAGTGAAGACCTGCTCTGAAGATCTGATCTGATGAAGTATCTGATCACATGGAGCTCCTTATGGACCAGAACCCAGAATCTGGATTTACCCCACCTAACTTTAGGCACGTACATAAGGCTTAAAATTCCTTTAAAAACAGTGGAAAGAAAAAGTATGCCCAAAAGATTATTCAAGTTATAGACGAAGTAAATTACTCCCTGGAAATGCCACTATCTTCTGATTTATGAATGATTTTAGATGGCTGCAGCCCAGATACTGTCCTACCCTTGCTTTCACTGGGAAGAAATTCACCTCCAGGATTCTACAGCAAAAACTCTTTCTTTCTTTATCTGTGAGTGTTGGTGAGATTGGGGAGCTCAGTGTTCCTTGTTTCTCCACACATTATCATAACATTTACATAAGTAGCTGATTGTATTGGGTTTGTGTGGCAAGGTTTTGGTAGCAGGAGGCCTACAGGGGTGGCTTCTGTGAGAAGCTGCTAGAAGCTTCCCCCATGTCCGATAGAGCCAATGCCAGCCGGCTCCAAGATAGGCTCGCTGCTGGCCAAGGCTGAGCCCATCAGAGACAGTGGTAGGGCTTCTGTGATAACATATTTAAGAAGGGGAAAAAAACTGCTGCGCAACAACAGCCGGAGAGAGGAGTGAGAATATGTGAGAGAAACAACTCTGCAGACACCAAGGTCAATGAAGAAGGAGGGGGAGGAGGTGCTCCAGGCACCAGAGCAGGGATTCCCCTGCAGCCTGTGGTGAAGACCATGGTGAGGCAGGCTGTCCCCCTGCAGCCCATGAAGGTCCACGGTGGAGCAGATATCCACCTGCAGCCCGTGGAGGACCCCACGCCAGAGCAGGTGGATGCCCGAAGGACGCTGTGACCCTATGGGAAGCCCATGCTGGAGCAGGCTTCTGGCAGGACCTGTGGGCCTGTGGAGAGAGGAGCCCACACTGGAGCAGGATTGCTGGCAGGACTTGTGACCCTGTGGGGGACCCACGCTGGAGCAGTCTGTTCCTGAAGGACTGCACCCTCTGGAAAGGACCCATGCTGGAGCAGTTCGTGAAGAACTGCAGCCTGTGGGAAGGACTCACATTGGAGAAGTTCGTGAAGGACTGTCTCCCGTGGGAAGGACCCCACACTGGAGCAGGGGAAGAGTGTGAGGAGTCCTCCCCCTGAGGAGGAAGGAGCAGCAGAGACAATGTGTGATGAACTGACCACAACCCCCATTCCCTGTCCCCCTGTGCCACTTGGGGGGAGGAGGTAGAGCAAATTTGGACTAAAGTTAAGCCCAGGAAGAAGGGATAGGTAGGGGGAAGGTGTTTTAAGATTTAGTTTTTGTTTCTCATTATCCTCCTCTGATTTGATTGGCAGTAAATTAAACTAATTTCCCCAAGTTGAGTCTGTTTTGCCCGTGACAGTAATTACTGAGTGATCTCCCTGTCCTTATCTCAACCCACAAGCCTCTTGTTATATTTTCTCTCCTGTGTCCAGCTGAGGAGGGGGATTGATAGAGCAACTTGATGAACACCTGGCATCCAGCCAAGGCCAACCCACCACACTAATGCAGGGGCAACACACAGTCTTGGGGAAGCATTATGCCAAAGCAAACATCAATGTGTGCTTGCAGCCCAGAAAGCCAACCGTATCCTGGGCTGCATCAAAAGAAGCGTGACCAGCAGGTTGAGGGAGGCGATTCTCCCCCTCTACTCTGCTGTCGTGAGACCCCCACCTGGAGTACTGTGTTCAGCTCTGGGGCCCCCAACATAAGAAGGACATGGACCTGTTGGAGCAAATCCAGAGGAGGACCAGGAAGATGATCAGGGGGCTGGAGCACCTCTCCTATGAAGACAGGCTGAGAGAGTTGGGGTTGTTCAGCCTGGAGAAGAGAAGGCTCCGGGGAGACCTTATTGTGGCCTTCCAGTACCTGAAGGGGGCCTACAAGAAAGCTGGAGAGGGACTTTTTACAAGGGCATGCAGTGATAGGACAAGGGGTAATGGCTTTAAAGTGAAGGAGGGTAGATTTAGATTAGATGTAAGGAAGAAGTTCTTCACTGTGAGGGTGGTGAGGCACTGGAACAGGTTGCCCAGAGAAGTTGTGGATGCCCCATCCCTGGAAGTGTTCAAGGCCAAGTTGGATGGGGCTTTGAGCAACCTGGTCTAGTGGAAGGTGTCCCTGCCCATGGCAGGGGGGTTGGAACTAGATGATCTTTAAGGTCCCTTCCAACCCAAACCGTTCTATGATTCTATGATCAATAGAGGGCAAATTACAGCAAATGTTACTTGAGGTACAATTTCTGCCTCTGAGATGGTCTTATGTTGTATTATTGTCTTTGCTGCTTCATACAGAGGTTTCCAGTTGCATTATTAAGAGGATAGGTAATATACTTGTAGCACAGATGGAGCAGCATGGAGATGCTGGCTGTCTTGGCTACAGTTACAGGAGGAATCTGTCTTGAAGTAGGAAACAGAGGTAAGATTCCCTAATCCTTGTCATTTGTTCAATCTGGCTGAGGGAAGCTGCTGGTTTATGTTTCCTCCTCGGGATCTCACTTCTGTTAAAAAGTAGACTAATTATGCTGACATGTTAAGGTCTGCAGAGTTTTAAAATGCTTTGTATGAATGATGCGGCAAATGCAAATCTTGCAGTCTTGCAAATGATGCACATGTGCCTGTTCCCTTTTATGGGGTATGCTCTTCACACATACAAAAGCAAAGAATTGATGCAATGAAGTTGTTGTTTCCCTTCACATGGACACTACAGACAATTAAAAGTAAAGGCTTCTGCTTTATGCCCGAGATATCAGAAGCACACTGTGTTTTTTGTTTTTCTCCCCTGCATTGAAACTCTTTTGTTTTGGTTTTTTTAATAGCTATGTGTAGGTATTTTAATAATGGAACACTTTAAGTACTTTGAAAGGGTTGTCTGTAATCTGGAACATCATTTTTTAAAAGCCTAAAGCACTGATAATAACATATAACTTTGTTTTGTGTGGCTTCTTTTTCTGCTATATCCCACTACTCTTCTCTGAGGTGAGTAACGTTGGTCCTGAATTGACTAGCAGCATGATAGAAATTAAGGAAACAAGATAGTTTCCCAGCTGTGGTTTCAGCACAGCAGTGCTTGGCACAGAGCATGAAATGAGTAAGAGACGAGTATCCCGCCGGCTTTCCACTCTCCCTTGCCCAGTCCTAAGCCCAGAGCTGGTCTGGCTCAATGCAGAGTTGGAGGCTGCTTTAATTTCTGTTGATTGACACTGGCCCTTGAGGCTGCCAAGCACGCAGGGGGCTGCAGGCGTTCTCCATTCCCAGGCTTAATGTGCATATTTCACTTAAAGCAATCTGTTCTGGCAGAGGTATAAGGTTGCCATTTTACTGGCGCTGTGAAACCCATTGACTCCCCAGGACAGCAGACCTCCTCGGCCCATGGGTAAGCCATCCATGTAGCCACTCCAGATAAAGACTCTCTGCTTTCCACTGTAAATTGATTTGCGCCTGGCTTTTCCTATTTTTGTGAGTTTGAAAGCAACTCCGCGCTGCCAAGCCAGAAGTGTCCAACTCAGCATGATGATGTTTGAAAACACAACAGTCAACCTGGCCCTGCCTCTCAAGCCCTTGAGATACGTTAAAGTAAAAGACACAGTGCGTGGGCTATCAGCGTCCTAACGAAGTGGCAGTCAGGTGAGGTTTGGTGTGGAGGGAGGCAGGAGGAAGGCCCCCACCAATTCCCCCGCCTCTGATTTACGACGCCTTTGACAGCTGCATGTGAGGAGCATCAGTTAGTGAATTATTCCAGATGGCCTGACTGGTGGAGGGAGTCTCTCTGCCGCCACAGGGCAGGATTTACAGCTTATGCTGTTCAGCGCTAACAGCCACAGGTAAATCCAGGACTGGAGCCGCGAGACTCTCAGCTAAACAACCAGCTCCCCAGACCCTGGATCAGCGCATGCCACCCAGCCCCTGCAAGCCCGAACAGCCCCTCAGGGATACTCCTGCCCCAGCTCACGCCCTTGCAGGTTTGCTCTTTTCCCCACTCCTGCAGCATAGGAGATTACAAGGGATGGTTTCCCTCCATCTGTCTCAGGCGCATGTGAATCACCAAGCCAAACGTGCGCTACCAGACAGGGGAAAAAGTTATTAAATCAAGTCCTTCTTATAATGTGTCACAGTTACGTCTAGAATAATACGCCGCAGAGTG
The DNA here is from genome assembly GCF_018139145.2 of Gymnogyps californianus. Classification (NCBI taxonomy): domain Eukaryota; kingdom Metazoa; phylum Chordata; class Aves; order Accipitriformes; family Cathartidae; genus Gymnogyps; species Gymnogyps californianus. Next base: position 95,695,924 of record NC_059471.1, read on the forward strand.
CTTGAGCCCACGCTCCTTTTTTTAAGTATGTTAAACTGCACCACGTCATGTAGTTTATTGCACACTCAGCATGTCTACCCAGAAGTGATTTTCTAGTGCTAGTAACAATTTTTTACCTGCTCATCAGGCATAAGGCTTCACTATGCCCAATGAATCAATGTTGTTCCCACTGAGAAGCAGGCAGGAAGCCTCCACGGCTGTTGGAGCATTCCCAGCCAGCTCAAGCCATTAGCTCTGAAGACTTTCTGACTACATTTGCATAAAGTGATTTCTTCCTTCTTATTTCTCCCTGGGTTATTTTTGTATTTCACTCCTAGATATTAATGACATCCTATAAATATCAGGGAGCATGCTTGCATGCCCTGGGAGCAACTCAGGAAGCTTCAGGACAGCAAGCTTCCACTTTTCTCGTTGTCCTCAGTGGATTTACCTGGCCAGTGTTATGAAAGTGAATGAGAAGCTTTAGTGTAAATACAAGATTTTGGATGCACACATCCTTTGCATTCAATGGGAGAAAACAGCTGTCAATACCTATAGAGCTGTGAAAAAGTACTAATCTTCATACCTCTCATAATCTCCAGAAGCAAAGCTGGAAGGGGGGGGGCATGTCAGAACCAAGAGGAGATCTATGGAAATGAGAAGGCAAATTTGAGGCAGAGAGGGCTGACATTTTCTACTTGTGGTTCCCACCACGCATGCAGGGAGTTAAGGCAAAAAGAATTATCATTTCTCCCCACATTTGTCCTACAGCAGTCTGTGTCCTGGATTGTGGTGTCTGCCTGCTAGTGGAAAAAACAATAGAGCTTCATTGTGAAGTGTATCAAGAGAAAAGACACAGCACAAAGTAACAAAGTTAAATGGCTGTCAAGTATGTGGTAAATCATGAAATGACACCAGCCAACAGTTAGCTACATCTGGCCTAAAGGACCCATAGCTCGGAGAGGGAAAGAACGCAGGTACTGATATGCTAAATTACCACCTCATCATCAGCATGACGGTGAAGCAGAGAGTTAAACTGCTTTTTCAGAGGGGCTGCCTTGCGTGACGCATTCATGAGATGATGTGATCTGACAAGTTAGTGAGTGCTTCACCCCTCCTCTACCAGTGGAGACTTTCTTCCTGCTTCTCAGCAGAGACAGCATTGATTTGTGGAGCTCAGAATAACCCTGTGGGTGAGAGCTGTTGTGCTCTCATACGCAGCATCTGAGATGTGTCTGTCCCAGACATCATTTTGGGAGAGAAAACCCTTCTCACTCGGGCTGGAATTCAGTATGGTCAGAGATGTCCTGGGCTGGAAAAGGGAAAGAAGAAGAACAAAGCAGGTCATAAAGTGAAGATTCGTAGAGCTAAACCGTCAGCACACAAAAACTGTCATGGTATGTGAAGCTTACCAGCATCAGGCAGCCCTGATTAGTAGGTATCATGGGCAGCTGCCTAGGTCATAGCTAGCTAGAGGTGGTGAACTAGCACATTAAATGAATAATACACAATTCCCTTTGCACCCCGAATGGCTCTTCTATAGCAGGAGACTAGGTGGGGCACAATTAGAGGAGAGACCCTCTTCTCAGCTGCCCAGACACTTTGGATATGTGTGTCTCATAAAATCAGTTGGGTTAACTGGGTAACTCTTCCACAGTTCAAGCTCCATCTGTTACCAAGAGTTTGATGATAATGGGCAAAAACTGGAGCTGAATGAAAACAATTTGGGTGGCAGAATACCACTTAATGGGTTTGTCCCATGACACTGAGGTTTGTTCAGAAAGGAAATTCTGCAATTTCTTCTTCTAGCCCTACCAGCCCAGAGCCCTGCAGATTCATTCCTCTTTTAATCTGCACTGATCTATGTCAAATCATGAGGAGCACATTACTAGAATATAATACATGAAACTGTTTGACTGAAAAAGTGTAATCTCCAACTCTAATAGACAATTCTAGCTAAGCATCAGGTATCATCTGGCAGACATGACACATGAAACTACCATATGGTGAGGATCCATCTAGATAAAGAACTATGCTCCAAGTTCTGCACGGGCGTGTGAAAAAACATCTTCCTGTCTTGAGGACAGGCAGTACACCCCTATATGAAAAGAAGTGTGGACCATAATATGTAGTTTGATTTCACAACTGTGAAATTGTGAAAAAGTAAACAGCATTCTAGTCAATCTTTGTTTCATCTCTAAGGATTTCTTAAAATGCTTTTTGTTCTGCAGAGAGTTAACATGGATCTTGTGTGGAAAGAAGCAGGTGGAGTATGAGTGTGTGTACACAAGCATATGCGCATGGTGCTCATAGGTTGGGGGTTTGACAGCAATGGGGTCTATTTATATGGGGACAAGGAAAATATGTTTTCTTTGCTCGCTTCAGGAGCAAATGAGCAGTGAGTGGGTGGGAGACGTAGGGAGCGCATCTGTCTCTAATCATCTATGTGCTGGGTGGCTGAGGGAGTATGCTGAGAGGGATGCTGCTGCTTCCACAGCCCAGCATATGTGTGTTGTGCTGCACTTCTGAGGCAAAGTGCCCGTGGTGCATCTCCTGCCATGGCTTGTCCATTTTTCCTAGGCTGGGGCTGGGCAAAGTGCATGGTCCAGGCACCTACATAATCACAAGGATTGCAATGACACAGACACAAAAGCAGAAGTATGCAAGAAGCCAACAGCCTGGTATACTTTTTTGTGATTTGTTACTAAACTTGTCTTACCATTGCACCCTAACAGACACTACTGATCCCCTACCCTACATGCCCAAATCCACAACACGCTTTCACTCACAAATGAATAAATTCTTTTAAAAAAGAGGATGGACTTCAGTAGCACTGATGGGCTACTGATAGGTACCTTGGTGGGGAAACTGTCCTACACGGCTTTGTAATCCATAGGGGCAGGCAGGGTGAGGAGTTGGGAAGTGCTCCGGAGACCCATCGCTTGCAGCAATCTGAATGCTTGAGACAGCAAAAGACCACCTGGAAAGAAGAGCATAGGCAAAGAGAAGGAGCAACATACCTGAATAAGCAAGGATAGGTCGGCAAAAATGCAGTGCAGGGAAACTCCCAAATGTCTGAATGTACAGAGAAAGGAAGATGAATTTTGCTTAGGCAAATATGAACTCTTCAGCTAGAGTAATTCACATTGAAGGAAAAAGATCAAAGAAAACCAGTGAAATTAGTCAGCTGAATTTTAATATGCTACTGACTACAGACTAAGGAAACTCTTACAGATGACAGTAGAAACACTTTCTAGAGATCAAAGTTTAGCTAGAGATAAAAGACAGAACAACAAACTAACGTTTTGTAATTTCCTCCCCACCCCCGATAACATTGTCCATGCATTATTTATGAAGAGATCAGTAAGTCTTTTTGGGGGGAGAACATGTTAGATGCATCTTTGGTGGGACTCCTTAAATTTCAGAAAGCATTCCAGTTGCAGTGGTCCCTGGCAAGTTTGCTATCAATTTCAATGGTATCAGAATTGGGTACATGGTAAATTTAACAATGAAAATAAACTAGACACTTTTAGTTCCTTATGTTGTGTCCCAAATAGCTTATAAAACACAAATGCTTCCTCAGTCATCAGGGATGAACAGGTCCCCAGGCATCCTAAATAGAATGCAAAGTGTGGATCAAAATGGGTAATAAATTGAATTAATGTGGCAAAGACATAGGCTAATGTCAAACTGATGTTAAGGGACTGACTTATATTGAACTTCTCCTTGGAGACAGCAACATAGAGAAATGGTTAGTGCTCCATTTCTAGCACAGCTACAAAGCAGTCTGTTGCCATGCTACTGTATCTAGGTGGCATCTAACTGGTGCAAGTAAAGGAAAATCCTGGTTCTCTCAGAGTCAGTCCTTGGCTGGGATGCTAGCAGGAGGCTCGCATACATCAGCTAAGCGAGCTGTCTTCCTCCAGCTGCAACGTGGACCAGAGGAAGGTGAGGACATACCACACAGCAGTATCTCTTCCTCACCATGGAACACTCCTGTGATGACTACTTTACTCTCTGCATTTGCACTGCGGGAGAGAGCGTGGAGCTGAGCCATGTGCTAGATGCCTTTCACATCCCTCTGTGCCTGAACTCTCATTTTCTGTAGAACTGAACCCATTTAGCATATAAATGTGCCTCTGGGGAAACAAAATGGAGGGTTGGATTTGCCAGATGAAACTTCACAACAGCAAATTTAAAGGATGCTGGGAAATCTTTTGAAAGGGAAGGTAGTGAACAGCTGAAAATGGAGAAAAACACATCATGGAAACAAACTGGAGAGGTAGCAAACAAAAATAACTAAATGGTTGGATGAGTGAAGGTTAAGAAAATGTTCCTGTTGAGTTAGACAAAAGGAATGGAGGTGGTCAATAGACTCTGCTTCATCTGGAGCTCACCCTTTTTCTCTGTATTTCCTGAAATCAGGCAAAACATTGTAGAAGTCCCAGTGCTGGAGGTATGCAAGGCCGGGGGTACATCTCCTGGCACAATGAGAACCAGACCCATGTCCGTAGTGAACTTTCAAACTTTCCAATCTAGAAAGTCTAAAACCTGCACTATCCATTTTTTCCCCAACCAAACATGCATTTTTATGGCTTTAGCAGTTACTCTTCATGCTGAAGCAATTACACAAAGTGCAGCAGATATTGAGCAACTCACAGGTTAGGCTGCACTTCCAGACCCCCCCACACCTTCCAGCCTTCGGTGTTTTGGGGGTAGCATTGTGGATGGATGCAACACTGCAATGCACTGCAACCCAAGCACTTGACTAAAAACAACAATGGTGCCTTTCTATGGGCTTCATGAACAGTGATCGGAAACACCCTTTGCCATCAGCCCCTCTCTGGCTTTTTGTGGGTCAGCTTGGGCTCAGCCTGAGCAATGTCAATGCCAAACCTCCCCTGGAGTTTCTCCGAAGTCAACTGTGTAGCGCATACTGCCCAACATGGAGAGAAGAAACACCACAGAAAGGTAATCTGTGAAAGAAAAATTAAGTTTGGCTTGCCTACTTACGCTACAAAACACAGTTCTCCCCCTGCTATGGGCTGGTCAATATTTGCAGTCGGAGAGAGATATGCTTTCTGGGAGGCATGAGAAGAGCAGTGAGCCCGGCATGGCAAAAGCATTAACAGCACTGCTGCCTTCGCCCTGCCTGAGGAGAGCAAGCCAGAGAGGGAGCCCAAGTTCAGTCATTCTAGGTGCTTTTGCAGGAGCTAGAAACCACTGACCCTATAAAACACCATCAACTTCATGTGACAGCTGCTGCTGCCTCTTCTCACCTTCTCTGTAACGTAACGCCCTGGAGTGACAAGCTGACTAGACAAAAGATCAGAAGGGAGCTCTTTCTGAGCATTCAGAAAAGTCTGACACCTCACCATTATCATCTCAATAAAATGTAGCAGAAAAAAGAATAAAAAAGCCCCCAGAGCCTCTGTGGCTACTTTATTAAGCAGCCAGAGAAGCTGCTGCCCTGGAGAGCATGTCCTCACGCCCCAGCAGGTGCCAAGCCTGAGGAGTGAGGGTGGGTGCACAGCTGCCATGCAGCATGGCTCCCCTCCGCAGCCGTGAGGAAACGTTGGCAGTTTTACAAGCCTGTTTTACACAATCTTTACAAAATCCAGTGAGTGAGGGGGTGGAAGGGCCCGAGGCCAGCACAAGGGTCCCGCTGGCAGGGACAGGGATGGCCTGCAGGGCAAGGCCAATGAGACCTCCTGAAGATTTTACTCACTGCACCACTGCTTACCCGCCGCCAGGCCCTGGCCTGCAGCGCTGCCATCTTGGATCCAGCCCCAGCAGCCGCACAAATGTTTTCTGTTGTGCTCATGGGCATAGTCTCAGACAAATCTTTAGGTGTCATCCTAGACAAAAGGCTTAAGCTACTTTCAGCAACCCGTGCTGGCTCAGAGAGCTTGGACAGGAGCAGTGCAGCCTATCTGGCTGGCCATGTGGAGGCAAAGACAAGCTGTTAAGATGGAGGCTCTGACCTCTCCCCGCAGGGCTGGGGTGAGCAGAAGGGATGGCCCAGTGGCAGATTACTAACAAGCACACATCTTCTAATAAATACGTTATCTAACCTACAGGAAACATGTTGCAGCTATGGCAGCATTAAAAATCCCTTTATATTTACCTGGCCACCTTTTAAAAATGTGTTGAAAGTAATAAATATCAGTGAAGGTCACAGTATCGTTAAGAGGGAACGAGTCTACATTTCAATTGGGAAAGAGCACTTGGGGAAGTCCTGGACAAGAAAGTCATCCTGATCTTGCCAGCCTGCAGTAACTAAGTACAGTGCAGATCCAGCCAGGAACACTGCAAAAAAGACCTTCACCCCACAGTGGGCTGAGGACAGCTGACACGGATTGATTTAAGTAATATGCTATTAAAAGCCCTTCTGAATGATTGCAAGCTATTATGTGGCTTCACACTTAAGCACTTTAAAAATGCATATTGTTTAATTGACACAGCTTTATAGCTCCTTTCTAGCCATTACTGTTGCTCATATTGTGACAATCTGAATACATAGTTGTCATTATGCTAGTACCTATACAGACACATATACAAGAAAGGGAACAGAGAGGCTACCATTCATGGCATAGAAATGGCATCTCAGCCTTAATGATACCAGTACAATTTGTGCTGCTGCAATGCATGTCACCTTAATCCATAGCTGAGTGACTACAGGGATGCATATTCCTAGCATGATGTTAATAACAATTCTTACCACTTCCAGAAATGCACTGGTCCTATACCACTGCATACATCAAGGCAATGGCTACAGTCTGCTTCTATACTTCACACTCATTTTCTCTAATCTTTCTAGCTGGGTCCCTGTATCAACTGTGAAAGTAGAGGGCATCAGAGGACATGCTACTACTACATTATGACCCACTGAAGAGAGGAAGGCACAGCTATATTTAAATCAATGTTCCATAGAGAGTGTTCTGCGTTGGCAAATAAGTCCTTATACATTTACCTGTCATAAGATTGCCATATATTAACATGGTGATGGTGATACATTTCACCAATTTTTTCTTCCTTTGCTGATCACATATTCCTAATTCCTTTTTAGCTTGACTCTCCTTAGTGTGCAAATTCTAATTTGCAAGCTTAAAATACAAATTCTGTTTGTGAAGATAAGATTTTGTAACTATTATATCTCCCCTGGAAGAGGAGGAAATTATTTTATGTTCTCTTAAACAAATTATTTAGATAATACCAAGTCTGCTCCAGGTTAAAATTTTTGAGATGTAAATACGTTTTAATATGCCATCCTTATACCAAGTATATTATAAACATTTGTGCTATTTTAGGTATTTTAGAAGTTGGTATATTTCAACAATACTCACAGTAGAAGACATACTGCAGCTAGAAAAGCAATATTAGATCATAGAAAGGGAAAAGTTAAAAAAAAATTAAACGTCTTAAACCCAGATATTCAGGCTGCATCAATCCTGAAGGGCACGTGCTTTGAGGGTGATCCCATCCTGTCCCCAAGCTGCCCAGCTCAGAGGACCAGCTGCAACACACCCTGCCCATTCAGGGGGTTTCCCTCCAGTGGAAACTAAACAACAGGGCATAGCACAGAAAAAGGAATGATGTCCATACCTCATACCCACATCTCAGCCTGGCTTGCTGTCAGGATGTGGCGAAGACATGCACCCAGGCAGAGCAGACTGGGTGATGGGAAGTGGTCTCAGATGGAACTGTTCTGAATGTTAAACTCGCACCTTCCATGCTAGGCAGCTTGATGGTGTGCACTGAGAATACCAAGCACTGAAATACTGAGTGTGTTCCAGCTGTCTATCAGAGACTAGGAGGAGGGAAAGAGTGAGGGAATGCCCCTGAAGGAGAGGAAAATGGGTGGAAGTATTGCTCCAGTATAGTAATGACAAGGGGGGATAAGATGAGGAAGATTTAGAGCTAGAGGAGCAAACAAACTTCAGTTAAGAGGATTGGGCAATTTCTAGAAGATAGAGCCCACCACAGCAAGACATGGGGGATCCTGGCTGCTCCAACCCGGGCCTGCATCTCCTACAAGAGCATTACGCTGCCGTGATGAGAAGCAGCGGCTTTGCTGGGTTCCTGGCTCAGCTGGAACAAGAAAGCCAGGGCTGTCTGGCTCTCACAGTGCTGAGATATTGCCAGTCAGCTGGTTGGCAGTGTCTTGCTTCGCTGAGAGCCAAAGGTTTTTGGATCACAGCCCCCAGTGAATTCCAAGCAAGATATTGTCCCTCTCAGCACCAGCATCTCACAGTTACTGCTGAGCCCTAGTTCAGGAGAAACTTCCATCTAGGAAGTCCTAGCTTTTGCTGGAAAGATACCACTGGGATCCAAGCTGCCTTGCAAATGCAAGAGTATGCTGAGTGAGCTGGACTGTGTGTATTATTTTGGACTGTGTGTATTATTGCCATGAAGGAGACCACAGTTGCCAGTGGCCATGGGCCTGACCCTTCTCTAGAACTGGCTGCAAACTGATGCTGGAGTGGGTGCAAAGGGGGCAGAAATGCACAGCTGGAGCAGCAGGCAGCAGGGGCACTGCAGAGCCAGCAGTGAGATCAGCGTAGGCTGCAGTGCAGTCACAGCCTGAAAGTGCGTGGATGGGAGTCCTTGCCTTGGATGGGGAGGTGTTCCCATTTTTAAAGCTAAGGTAAGGATGTGGGTAAGCACTGCCTAAAGATTTTGCTAGAGCACTACTTCCCAACTTCTGTTGGAGAATGAAGAGGAAACCTGGAAAAGTGAATATTTCTGGAGAAAAGACACAGCAGTAAATAGCTTGATCAAGAACACTGGGATAGGTCGTGACCTACATTAAAGGGGCATTGATTTCAGGGGCTATTAGGTTACTTCCATTCTGTGCAATGGGGAAGTTTTGTGCTCTGGGGTGGCAGTCCGCAGTGCCTGCAGAAGTCTCTGCGAGCAATTTTTCATCCAATCAGAAAAATAATGTCTTCTGAATATGGCTGCCTAACACTGCCTTGAGTGGAAGTGCCCGTCTTTAAGAAACTTTTGCTGGAAATTCACTATATGTTTGCAGTAAGCGGTGGTTCTAAAATAAAAAAAGTAATTAGTGCATGTTATGAACTAATCATCTGTAAAAGGACCTTGAATGCCAACTTTAATGTAGACTGAATTTTTATGGTTATGTTATATAAACCTTGAAAACAGAAGTTTATATACTGGAAATGCTGACAAGCCCTGAACTACAGCGCTATGACCAGCTAATTGAATCCACATTCCCCTGCATTCAGTGAATCAATAACTATTAGAAGCAAAGGGCACTGCCTTAAAAGCCCAGTGAGCGCTTCATGCAAGGGGGAGTTCTTGTGGTGAAAACGCAGCTGTGAAACATTGTAGGAACATGTGCCGGGCATCTGCAAGAGAATTGTGTCCGAAACACTTAGTACGCTAAGGACACACACAGCCAAGCCCTAAGCAAACACCATCATTTATAATTCTTTCCTGATTTAGGATGATAAACAGTCTGATGTGCCAGCCTGAAAAATCGCTGGGTCCAGAGATCTTAAGCTGAGCCAAGCAATACTGTTGGACACCAGCATCTTAACCGGGGTGTGGACATGCCAGGGAGCAACTAGGAGAGGGGAACTTATTTATAGCAGCAGCAGGCTGTTACACACTGGTGTAACAAGACTGACTAGTGACTTGTTACTTACTCATGCATGAAAACGACACCTTATGGTACACAGGCTACTGCTCAGTAATAACCCCAGGGGCAACCAGCTGGTGGAGAAACAACCCAAGCACCTTCTCACAGGAGCAATATCGACCATGACATGGTGGCTGCTCCCACCCCTGAACTGGGATCCAGGTGCCCTGCAGCTAGGCTGCCAGCAGGAACACGGACCGAGGTGCGCCATCAGAGAAGCTGGTGCCAGACCTGTGTTAAACACAGTTACTTGCTCTTCTGAGAGGAAGCTATGTTAATTCTTAACAAAAAGCCCACTGAGATTGTTTTCACATCACTTTGTGGTTTTTTATCATAGCTAAATGCTGTCCCATATTGCTTCTACTGGTGGGGTCAGATCAGGACACTGTGAGATTCTCTCTGTGTGTGAGTGTGTGAATTTTTCATGCTGGCAGAGGAGGAAGGAGGGAGAGAGGGAGAAGTAGGAATGGGAAACTATAACCATCAATTAAATAGCATGTGTGCTCTAGGAATCCCAGGGAAAAGGATTTGTGCCTCCTGCTCATTTTACTGTTTGCAGCTACCTTCTGCAAAACACTAAATCTTACTCACGTTTACATAGTGGATCCAGTAAAGTACTTGAGCACATGCCTAACTGCAAGCATATGAAAGTTTCCATTACAGCTACTCACATTCACATATAAGGATGTTCTCAAAAGATTTATTGGATGGCAATCTAGGAGAGGAAGGAGCTTTAAAAGCTCTTACAGGTCAGACTCCCTTCAGGATTACCTGATGTGTGCCACTGGGCCATTTTAGAGGGTTTAGTGCTTAGTCTGTGACTGCTCTCCTTACTTGTGACAGTTCATCTGAGCCGCCCTACTGAATTGTTTTCTGCCTCTGGGTTGCTTGTAATCACTTTGGTTTGATTGTTCATTATTTGTTTGATGTCTGTGGCAAGCAAAATCACCTTTTTTTTTTTTTTTAATGCTCTCTGCCAGGTGGCTGAGTTGTGTAAAAAATGAAAAATACAAACCCAGCATGTTTCTGGTATTTTTAAAAAACATTGACCAATTTTTAGAAAACTCAGTCTTATCCGCTCCTCTGCGCTGTCAGGCCAAAATAATCCAGACAAACAAACCCTCTTGTAATAAAATAAGTGATAACTTTAGGATTAGCAGACATACCTACTAGCATGCAGTAGTCAGAAGACTATATGAGAATAAAACCCAAAGGGAATCCTTAAGTATTCGAACTAGGGGAATTCGTTTGGACAGCTAGCCACATGGACAAAGTGAGCAGCTGCCTCCAGCAGCAGACTTTGGGAGCATCAAACCGGCCATGGTTTTTCTCTGCCTGTGGCACAGCCATGCAAATTCAGACTGCTGCTGCTGCTGAGAGAGCGCGAGGGGCCGGGACGCCTGAGGAGACCAGCAGTACCGGGGGAGGCAAAGGGCAGCAGTGCTGACCCCCTCTCTCCCCTGGCAGTAGGAGACTGACCCTGCAGGGCTTCCTCTCTCTTCCTGGGCTCAGCTCCATCCGATCTCCTCTCCCTCTGGCCTTGCGCCCCACGTTTCCTCCTACAGTAACTTTGGCTTTCTTCCCCAGGAATCCCTGCAGCTAAAAGACAACATAATCTTTCTCTTTGGGAGTCATTCTGCCTCCATCACAGGTTTTATCCAGAGCCAGACCCTTTGAGTTTTGTAACCCATGTAGTCCTTGCAGGGCAGAGTGAGAAGATGACAAGGTATAGCCTCTCCTTCCAGGGTAGTCAGAAGTAAAACAAGAGACAGAAACAGCAATCCTGCATTGAACTTTGTTTTCTCTCTAGTGTTTCTGAAGAAAGACGAGAGCTAGAGGGGGAGGAGGGATAAGGGCCTAGGAGGGACGAAGGAGATAGAGGAAAGAAGTTTTGGCATGTTGTCTTGCCAAAACGTGCAGTACAGATGGGAAGACACAGATGGAGCATTTCTACTGATAGTTTAAGAAATCCAACATGCAGGGAGTTGCAGCAATTTCCTTGTATCACTGTATTGTAACGTTCTGTAGCAGCAGTTCTTAAAGAAACAGGCTGTCACTTCAGCAATGCTTTGGGAGCCTGCACATGAATACAGTCACCCTAAAAATCTGCTGCAGCAACTCTTGCCTGGCACAATGAGTTGAGATATTTTGTTTCAGCTCACGTTATGTTTGCTGGCCCATCTGCAAGCACATAGGAACTAAACCATGCTCCTTAATTTAGCAAGCTAAACTTGCCCATGGCACCGTTGCAAAACAGCAGATGTAAGGCAGCAGATCTGTCTTCCTTTGTTCTCAGGTGCAGCAGAAGTCTGAAAAGGAGAATAAATGTTGCATGCAATAGTGATGTTGGCATGCAAGCAGGGAGGAAAGAAAAGGATCCAGAGAAATGCCATAAAGAATTCTGCAGGAACTGTATGTCAAGTCCCCTTATTAGAAGCACTGAAATGACTGAACAGTCCCTGCAGCACAATTCCTGTAAAGACCTGCCAAGAGTTTCCAGTCTAATTAGCCTTTAAGAGAGTCAGCAGGCGGTCTTGATATCCTCTCTGTTGTGAAGAGATCTGTGACTGGATACTCCTTTGTCTCTGTGGGAAAGTAGATGCTTCCACTCCCAGCCTCCTGGCTTCCATGGGGTCACAGCCCTGTATGACTTTTGCAGCTGATGGCAGGGCAGGGAAAGCTGGAACGGTGTTCTGGCTCTGGCCCACAGCACCATTTCTCCATGTCCCCAAGGATACCCAAATGGATGCTTTAGAGGAGGTTAACGTGGCTAGGAGCCTCCTCTAAGAGCAAGTAAGCAGAGATGTAGAAATCCTTTCAGTATTTCCCTCCCTGTCCCTCAAGAGGAGGATCTTGGGGAAATTTATTTCATTACCTTGTCCTGTTCCGTTTCTCTTCTTTTACTATGGGAGACCTGACTTAAGACTATGAAGATTGGGTTCAGCTCATAACAAAAGTATTCCCTATCCATTTGTCTGTCTGTGTTTTTCTGAGGGCAGCTGTCACCATCACATCTAAGAAGAAAAACAGCTTTTGAAAATAACTTCTTTTTCAGATTTTGTGAGTCCCAGCACAGGCATTTTCTTGCCTCTCACAATCAGATTTTTATCCTGCTGCAGTAAGCAAATGGGAGTTGGAGAAGTCATTAATGGCTAATTTAGACTGGCAATTAGGCAAAATCTAATGGGCTGCTCTCAGATTTAGAAGATAGTACTGCTAGTTGTAGGCTTTAATTCTGACATTGACTTTTTCTGTGGCCAGGATGAATTCCTTTCCCTTGTGTAAAATGAAGAATTACTATTCTTTATGAAACTACATGCTGTTGGGGTTCATTACTTAGGATTCATAAAATATTTTTGAAAGGAAAGGTAGGAAACATTATTTTGATATTTTAATGTGTGTCTGAATACCCTCCAACCCCATACTCTGGTCACTTCAAAATCCCTGTCTTGGGTGAGAGAATTCCTGATCTTAGCAGACTCACACTATAAATTCAGTAATAGCATTCGTCCAAAAGACCAGCATTATGCAGTTACAGTTTCAGCCAACTAGAGAGATTGCTGAGGTAGAAAAGGTGGCAGTGGTCACCACCCCTGTCAAACGTCATTTTGCATTGATTCTGTGAGTATTTGGAATCCAACACCATCATGGGATATGGTATATTTTGATATGCAATGTCAGTGGACATCTTTTTTTTTTCCTTGCATCATCATCAGTTGCAAGAGTGAGGTTAAACCACTACTATCTTCCATTAAAAAAGACCCCTGAAAAATATCCTTCTTAAGAGTTTGCAAGCACACAACAAACCTCTCTCAAGTAACTGAAAGGCTCATAACATAAATTTTCACTTAAAAGCTGCAGCTGAAGCTCTAGCCCCTTGATTGAATCTCTCTCCATGAGAAATTAATCTTTAAGGAAATAAAATAGGAGGAGTGATCCTTGCTTTCTTCTCCCTCTGGGCTGAGCAGGGCTCTGTTCTCTACTTTGAGATGGAGAGAAGATAACACCTTCAAAGTTACCATCTTCATTTAATACCTGTGACGCCAGCCTCAGGGAGACAGCTCTCCCTGGGCTCAACCTCAGAAATCAGTTCTGGGGAGTGCTAAATGACGGTGATGCCAATACAGGCACTGTATGCCACTCTACAGTGCCACTTTCACCGACATTTTTTGGTCACTGAGTCACCCCTATGGCTTAGCTGGCTTTGGTCCTCAGTGCTTTTGCTGTCAGGAAGACATATAGCTTGAGTTAAAAAAGGGACTAGGCTGAGGACTGGAGCAGAAACACTAGACATCAGGCAGGAAGGTAAATGTTCACTTGTCCTCTTTGGTGATCCAGGAGGAAAATGAAGATGCTGTGTCACATACAAAGATGGTAGATGACAAATCCTGTGGCTTTGCTAAAGTCTGTTCTTACAGAGAGAGAGACGAGCATTCAAGCCTACCTGGCAAGGACTGTTAAACATCTGACTCAAGCCTAACGTGTCCTTTCAGGAAACTGAACAGAAATCAGAAATTTTGAAATTAATGTCCCTTTTCCAAATTACAGTTTGCTGCCTGGGTCACTAACGCTTACTGTCTGCAGAGACCCCAAGAGGTGAGGAGCAGCTGGGCTGTCCGGGCTGGTTCTCTGTGGTATGGACGTGGGGAAATGGGGCCAGTGCAGAAGTTCAGAGGTTTTAATGCCACAGGAGTCACTAAGGATAATGGCAAATGACTGGTGCAATACCAACCAGCAGCTCTACCAAGAGATTCCTGCATTGAGCCTGTGAGCTAGCCCTGTTCATCTAGAATTCAATGAGAAGTGGAAATAATGACAAAGTAATTTATGTGAGTGTGGCGCTGGTAAGAGACACTGCCTGAGATAAGATGAGTTTCCATTTCACATCTCAGTCCAAAGCTGTGGCGGTATAGGTGACCTTTCTGGCAAGATTTCATTCCTGATGCTTGTTCTGAGCAAGAGGGCACAGAGAAATGAAAACTGACAGAATATGGAGATATTTAGGCCTTGTTTTTGTTTGCTGGTATTCTAATTTTTTTTAATACCCTTGGGGAGTTATTTTATATGTAATGCCATAGAAGAGAATTACTTGTTTTGGCTAATTACATAGTCCTGTGATCACTGGCCTGTTCAACATTTTAAATTCTGTTTCAAAGTCTTCCTTCTTCAGTGGCTTAATGCAGATAAGCAGATATGTGACAGATATTTTTAAGAAGCATGAAAGTGAATAAAATAGAAGTCAGATAAATTAGGAGTCTGGGGATGTTTACATCAGCTCTTCAAGAGGGTTCTGCTATGTGAGGAGTTTACTGTCTGGCAGTTTATTTCTAGTTTGTTTCCCCCACACTATTCACTGTTAACCGTGATTAGCCTTTACTGTGGCTAGGTTTATAAGCATGCTAGGTGAAGATTTACTTCAGAGAGCACATCTTCCACATACACTGAATATATCACTCATAATGTTGGTAAGAGAAGGCATTTTAGACAACACATGAATATTCAAGCCCTCTTTAAAACTGAATTCCTCTGTATACAAGTATTGTGTTTCCACTCTTTCAAGGACAGGACTACAAACTCAAAAACATCTGTATCATTGTCTTTCTAAAATAATCAGATGCGTAGATCAGTGGTTTCAGGAATAGATTATTAATTGTATTGCTTTAGGCTCTTCTAGGAGACAAGGGTGGTGAGGTAAGAACCTAAATATAAGAGAATCTGGTTTCCAGGACAAATATGCCAAATTCAATTTATAAGCTGTTAAACATATGAAGGGCAAGCTGGAAAAATTCTCAGGAAAATTCAATGGCCTAGGCCCCAAAGCTATTGGCTTTTGTTCTTTGTTGGAGCTTTGAAGGGAAGATATTTTCACGGTTGATACTCATAGATTGTTGTTTACAGCCCAGCAAAGCACACACAGCATTATGATGGAGATTAACACATCTCATAGATTTTATAAACATTACAGATGTCACTTTTGCTCCTAGGAATCACACCCTATAAACCATCCAGGGACAGAATGCTCTGGCAGTTGATGTTATCTGGCCCTTGGTTTCTAATAGCATAGTCACAGCTGTTTATAAAGTACAATAGAATTTTGCCCTACATCCTTGATATAAATGTCAAGTGCCCTACAGTATTGTGTACTGTTCCTAGAGAAATGATCCATTAAAACCATCCGTATGAGAGAGCAAGTATTCACAACACTCCAGAAAGAAAATATGTTCTCATAGAATAATAGAGAAAATTGGCTAGCTTGCATAGACCGTATTGACATGCAGCAAAGCTAGCCTCTTCATTAACCGCCTCCCCGTGCTAGAACTAAGGACATCCTGTCTACAAGGGGGATGTGTAGGCTTCATTTAGCTTTCTGCCTTAAACCCTTCGTTACAGCTAAGCAAGGCTGTGCAGCTGGACAAAAAGAAAATGTGTAAAGTGCATCAATGATGAAGAATCGAGGCCAACAGAGAGGTGCAAGAATGAAAAAAAAAAAAGGTTAGCACATGTAAATCCTGTACCTGTACCTGATCTGCAGGTTGCATGGAGGCAGGGAGGAGAAGTCTTATTTCATTCCTTGAGATACACTGAACAAATATCATAGTGCACATGGGGAAATGAGGGCCTTTTGCAGTCAGGTTTATACTGTGAAAGTGCCAAATGCCTAACAGTCATGGCCAGACATTTCAGCTTTAGGGACGCTCGGGCAGTCACAGCAAAAATCTGTCTTGGTCTTTTGCCATCCTTACAGAAAGTGTATGTTCAATACTCCCCAAAGTCCTCTCCTTAGGGGAACTAGGCGTCCTTCTTCTAAAGATGGTTGTTCTTCCAGGGCAGGGGAAGCAGAGGACCTCAACAGAGCTCTCCCTTTTTCTGCCTTCTCCCTTTCTCTGTGCCAGTCCTTCTCTGGACTGTTGCCTATGCTACCCAGGCTTGCCAGGCCCATAGCCTTGGAGCTAGAAGTGCATTTTTTAACCTTTTCTTTTCCAGATATAGTGGCAATTTGTGCTACCCCCATAGAATTGCAATCAAAACTTCTTATTCATGTGGAACAAATCTCCCCTGGCATTTCTCATTTTTGAGTATTTGAGAGTATATTTTTCCTTTAATATCCATGTGAATTCACTGTGGTTTGCACAAATGTGGTCACCTACAGCAGTTACCTTACTGACCTGTATCTCCCACTGACATCCCATGCCATCTTAATGCTGTTCATCTAGTTCTGTTATTCCTGTCTCATATTTCCTGGTCACCAAACAGTTATCTTTTTGTCTCATATTTAAAGTGCATGTTTTCTGGGGCACGGACTATGGTTTTGGTCTCTGTTTGTCCAGCACTTAGCACATTGAAGTCCTAGTTTTAGGTGGCTTTCTAGGTGTTGAAGCAATACCAAGAAGAATACTCACTAGTGTAATAAACTGTGATTTATTTATCCCTATAACTCGCCATGGTGTCTAGTTATAATAAAATTAATTCATCCAAAACACATTCAGTACCCACTATCACTCCCTTTCATATGGCAAAGAAACCAACTCAAGCCAAAACACTTTGCAGCTATACCATTGTTTGTTGCACTAGAGAGACTGTATGAATATCCAGATAGATTAAAAACATGTCTAAAATTCACAGCCTTTTCATAATGTTACATTGTAGATTTATAATCTTCCCTAAGGAAACTAAATTAATTTTCAGGGATACTTTTTTTTTTTTTAACCAAGTGAGACAGGGATAATAAATAATCCTTTCTAGTACCTCGGGAGATAATTGGCTGGAAAACTATAGGGTGATAATTGTTAACCAACTTGAGGTCACTCAGCTGAACATTAGCACCACTGAGGCATGCTTCTGAGTAACAAGAACATGCCCTTCAGACAAAGATTAATTAAATGCAAAAGTTGAAAGAGAAGAAGCTGAATTCACAACACAGTGTACCTTTCAGAGGATTAGAAGTGCCAGTGTTTTAATAGTAGAGATGAGTTTCCAACTTATCATAGTCTAAGTGTTCCATCACTTGCACGCGTATTTGATAATGAAAGGATTTGTTTGAGAGGAGAAGTTTTAAGGAAAGGAAGGCTATTTAAGTTGCTCAACTTAAAAGAAAAAAGAAAATACAGAAATAGTTGGTTTCTTATAATGAAAATATCTCACCAACCTGCACTTTCAGTTCTACCAGGCTGCAGTTCCAGCTGGAGAAGACTCCCTCTTTCTTCTCAGCCTGGCCTGGAGGATGCTAGCATCTGCTGCTGCAACTCCTGCTGAATTCAACAGGAGTTTTGCCACTGGGTGTAACGAGAATTTCATTGTGCTTTCTGTCAGTGTGCTCCTAAAACGGAGATAATTACTGCATGATGAGGGGCCTGCCAAACAAGATACGGTAGTTTCTTATAGTGGGCTTAAAGGCAGTTGCAAGCCAAATTTAGCCTTATGAATTTCTTATAGGCAAGACACACCCAGTGGCTGCTTCTTCTTACACATCCTGCTTAGTCTGTTCAGAAGCTGACTGAGGTCATGCAGAGACACTTTCAGCTGCTTTGCACGCTCTGTGCAAAGGGACTATGCTCAAAGGAAACCACCAGTGATTCTTGCCTCAGGAACAATGGAAATGGTCTCTCCTTTTAAGTTCACCCTGTATTCAATAATTTAAAAACACAGCACTCTCACTCGTCCTGCGAGGACATGATTTCTGAAGCTCTTTTCCCTGTTGTTTTCTGACTTTAAAAGGATTCTAACCCACAGCCCTCAGCCACGGTAATGAAAATAACTGATCTGGTTAGAAATGGTGCTGAGCCAGTTTCTAGATTTAAGAATATTTGCTTTATAAATCTATTCAGTAGTGGGGGATTAGCATGGCCCCAGATTCAAAGAGGACTCTCTTGTCCACCTGGATGTAACCTCCAGGTGCCCACACTGACCTTCCCCCATTTTCCTGCCCTGGTGCCCTCTGTACACTCAGTTGTGGCCCTCTCTGTGCATTATTTTCCTTTAAAGTAAAGTAAGGTGGAAACCAGGTTTGTTCAGGCTCCTACTTTTTGCCTAAACTTTTAGTGAAGCTGAAAGGGCCTAAGATTACCTATAGGCTGTAGAGTAGATGTGCTTTGTGGCATTCCCTACAGTCTTGGTCCCTCAATTATCCAGATTTGGGATTTGCCCAAAGTACATATCAGCTCTCTTTTGGGTTGTGTAGTTCCTGTTTCCTATGAGTACAGGGGCTTGGGAGAGGAATGAGGGCTGGTTCACCCTCCTGAGTCAGGAAGCAGTCAGAAATCCCCACATAGCATCTGCAGAAGTCCCCCTGGGTCCTAGTGCAAAAGCATGGTTTGTCTGTCTTGATGATAGAGCAGGGTCTTGTTCCTCTTTGAAGGAGGAAAAAGCTTGCCTTTCTTCCTTAGGTGCCTAAGTTTCAGATATCTGTAGCGAGCAGCCTGTATCCAGTGCCTACTTTTGATTACTCTAAAGGCCATCACAATGTGGGACTGAAGGCAAAGAGAAATGAATTACAGCCTTTACTCTCTCTACCGGGAGAGACCCTCTTTGATTGAGAGGGGTCTCCAAGCCCTGCCCATGCCAAAGGGGTTGGTCAGGAGCAGGGACAGAAAACAGAATCCCCCAAGCTTCATGCACAAGAGCTGCTGGCCATAGAGCCCTCCCCCATAGAATATAGAAGTGAAATGTATAGCCCTGTTATCCTGGGCATGCTGTTTAAAACAGGCATATTCATTCTCAGAGTAGGAAATCCAGGGGCCAGATGCATGTGGAAGTCACATCTCCTTGGCATAATGATCTGTCAGAAGTTGTCCTCAGATGTTTTTCCTCTGCAAGTAAATGTGACCTAGGTCTCAGCTTCAAATCCTCCAGATATGTGTTCATGAGGGTATTAGAAGACGAAAGGGCAGTTTCTAAGATCCATCCCACCTTCTAAAATAGCCAGGCTTCCTCATCCCCTCAGAAGCTTATAAATCACTGCACTTCAGAGAAAGATACAGTTCCTTTTTATTTTTTAAACTTACAACCACTTTTTGTCTTGCATTAAAGCTTCTCTTATTTTCAGAAACTTTCCACTTGAATTATGAAGTAGATCACAGGCCAGCAGAAAACCATTCCCAAAAGAAAAAGGCAAATAATGGAACACAAATTAAAATACACATTTAAGTACAAAGCACCGGGAGTGGTCTGGAGCACAGCATGCACATCACTTTTAAAAATATAAAGTAAATGAGTGAGTCCTAACACCCACACTTTAAAAATTGCAGTGCATCCTAATATCTTCCAGATGTGGATTTGATTAGGGCTAAAGTTAGACGGGTTACAACCTGCACTTAAAAAGCTTTTCTTTGCCACAGACTGAAGAGAGTAAAGATTTGCTGAAGCATAAGGAAAGGAAGGAGCTGAACCTTCCCCTGCCAAACACTCCACTAATGAATATGTGTATGTTACTGGCAATCAAGAAAAGAGAGAATTGGTTCCCATTATGGCTGGTCTCTTTATTTCTTACTGAGGTTGGTAGAACTTCTCACAGGAAGGATGTAGCACAGAAGGTGGCCGATTACAACTCCTATTTCTACATGGAGCCAACTGCTTTTTACAAGCAAGTGCACCCTGGAGGCACTGAGGCATAAATACCTACCTAACAGCCTATAGCCAGGTAAATAAATGGCAGGTTTTCATTGAGCTCTGGCTTGTGTGCATCTAGCAGACAATCCCTAATAAAGCGCTGAAATTTTCCATCAGGGCTAAATAACCTGAATTTGTGCAGCTTCCTTGTGTGGAAATCTGTATGTCACCTGGGGCAGGAACAGGCAGAGGTGTCACACAGCTCTCTAACAGCTTTCTTGAAAGGTGCATTTGTCCTGGAGCTACAAAAGTAGCTCTTGCCTTTCCAGGCAAGGATTCCCAGAAGACGTAGTTGCCCTTCCACTGGAAAGCCTCTAGGCTCCCTGCCAAGATGAACACTTCTGGAGTCAGTGAAGGGTGCTTCCTTGCAAGACTATCGGCGGTCTCACTCTCTGGGCAGGTGATTGTGACTCATGTAATCTGAGCACTCTCAAAAGTTAAAACATTGACTCTGATGCAGTTCTGTAAGCAGTACGGATCATATCTGAATACTGCCTGACTTCCCATGCTGCTTAAGCTCCCAAAGACTTGCTCCAGCTTGTACTGGGCTCATTGTAAAACCAGGGTTCACTTCTTTGAGAGCAGAGCCTTCCTTGGTTACTCCAGAGGCTGGGCTAGGTATCAAGGTGGGACATCCTCAGGTCTCTCCATAGATGCAGGGAGAGTTCCTCCTGCTGTCTGTCAAGGAGGAAGTTCTAAGGACATTTGCTTTCCTTAGGGTAGAGGATGAGAGGAATCAGACGCCACACTTTCTCCGTGCTGAGCACGTGGCATTTTTTAGAGGTAAGTTTGAATATAAGTGGGTCAGAAATCATTTGAGATGAACACAGAAAAGAAACCTCACACGTTTCCACCAAAGCCTCAGTCCTCAGCAGCTGCACTGAATTTGGTGTAGTAGAAGAACCTTTCCGAATAATTATTGGCAGCTCTAGGAAAGTACCCTGTGTTCAGCATGCTCAGTATAGCATGCCAAAAATGCCCCTGAGCAGAAAAATGGCTGCATTACTATTAATGCTGGCCATATTCTGACTGAAATACTTACCTCCTTAGTAAAGATTAAAATTCCAACATTTTAAAGGTGGCACAGCACCTTCCTGAAACAGGAGGTGACTTTAGTATAAATGCATTTTATGAAATATATTTGTCACCATGAAAGAGCTGATGACATTGCAAGCAAGTAGCCAGTAACAGGCATCTGGCTTTCTTCTCCATGCATTACCAAAGGATCAGCATGCACATGTCAAATAAACTTTGGAATTTTTCAGTAATATTCCAGCATCAGAAGGAATTTCAGACTTTTGTATGTGGCAGATCATCGACCACTTTAAGTAGGTACATCAGCTTCTTAAGAACTGTAGCCATTTACATCAGCTGAGAATGGCTGTCTGTGAGCAAACAAAATGCTGCTAGCCCTTGTGTCTCAGTTAAGAATTTAAGATATGAGTGACTAAACAGGCTAGCATGAGTTGTAGAACATCTGGCAGAGGAGATTGGTCAAAGGCTGGTGAAAGAAAAATGCTATACCTTGACTCTTTGGGCACCTTTTGGGATTTTAATTCTTTGGATAATAATTCTTGGGATAATTTGAAATAACATGAACCAGCTGCTTCTGGCATTGCAGAGTGAAAAATTAAAATGCAGAAAGAACAGAATGGCTTGGAGTCAGAAAAGCAAATTTGCAGTGAGATACCTACTCTGCTCCTGTCTAGAGCTGATGAGACCTTGGCAGCCACTTAACTCCCAGTGTCTCTTGTAAGACTGATGGCATAAAGAAGAACAGCAATGAAGAGACAGAGAGGTCTGCAAACTGTGGAAGGAGGAAAGAAAGACAAGATGGACAGTTAGTCTGTAGTTTGCCACAGTTAACTCACATGATTTAAGTTTACTTGGAAAATCAGTGGACAGGCAGGGAAACTGGTTTCTTGGGTGCCAAAAATCTTAATCTTGTAACCTTTTTGGTAATTACTCATACAATTGCATATCTCTTGTCAAACTACATGTCCTTGCAAGAAAAATCTGTTCATGCTGAAATGGGGTATGAATAACTTAGAAAGAACCAACAAACTTTTGAAAGGCAAAGATGACTGGGAGCAGCAGAGGGGAGGATAAAGCAAAGTGATCTGCAGAATGTAATGAGGAATGGAGGGAAGCAAAGAAGTCTTTTGCACCTCCCCTGGCAAAATACAGAGATCAACAAGGAAATAATTGAAAATCATCAGCCTGGAGAAAGATGTAGATAACAGAGTAAGTTCAAGGAGAAGCATACACCAATATGCAACAGTCCCAGCAGGAACGTCTGTGCAAAACTGTGTGGCAGCAGAATGACTCCATTTATTACAGTTTAATTTATTGGCTGCTGACAATGTGTTCTGTTCAGAACAAATATAGTGCAGTCTCTGTCCCCACAAGTATTCACTTTAGCTAGAAATAAGATTAATTAAGATCTTTCAGAGTGTCTTCAGTGTATTTTAAAGCAGAGGTGTTGCAATGTCTCATTCTTGCATTCACTGGTTTTTACTGGCTATTGCACACAAGAAGGAAGTTGCTTATTAACAAATTTGACCTCCTGGTTTGCCCATTTTTCTTGCAATGCCTTTCTCCTATTCCTTCCCAGAGGGAAGTCCTTAGGCACATACCAGAGGTTGGGATGGACCTGCTCCGTCCATGTCCTACACTAAGCCCTTTCTGTTTCACAAAGGTAGGCTGCTCTTGGGACATGGTGTGGAGAAGAGAGCAGAGAAATCAGTGGAGGCCATGAGCTGACTGTAAGGACATTCCTCCTGCTGTGCTTGTTGTAGTGCAATCCTGCAGCCAAAAAGTTCACGGCTATGGTTTTTGTATTGAATGTGTGCCTCTCTGTGCACACATAATATTATAAAACATTCTACATTGCCCAAACTACAGCAACACAGCATGGAGAAGACGACTAATTGCCCTTCAAAAACCATGTGTATTTATAAGGTTTTAATGGCGAGGGGAGGGACTGTTTCAGACCTTTATCACCTGGAGCTGAAGGATGACCCATAAAAGACTTTCTATTCATTTAAAGGAGGAAAAAAAGAATAGTACCCATCACAGTTTATCTTGCTGCCCATTGCTAAAGCTCCTCTTCACAAAATCTGGTTTCTTGTGATGTGGGACACCTATTGCAATCACTGCAGTTGAGAATGGAGCACATTAATTGCACTTATTGCTCTGAAGTCTGCATGGTGGGGTCCCATGGCAGGAAGACAAGTATGTCTAGAGGTGGAACTCTTTTCTACTCATTACCAAGTGGCTGAATTTCTGATGGAGAACACTATATAGTAATTCAAATGGCAGTAACTCAGGTTGTAACAAAGAACCTGAGACATAATAATAAAAGCTCCATTTCTGTTTTATAAGTCACATAATGGATGTCACATTCAGTGCTTCTTATGGTGAACAGGCTACTTATTAAGCATAGTCTATGACTTTATTTAATTTTAAAATTTCCATCTTTTCCAATTATTTTAACTTTTTAGAATTTTCTCCCTTTTAAATCAGGATATTTTTATCATGAACTACAAGTTACAAACAACAGAAGTTGCTATAGAAACAGAAAAGGCACTTTGTAGAATGAAAATGCAGGAAGAAATATTGTTCACTATTTATCTGCTGCAGACAGTAAGACAGAATCAATACATATAGGTGAGTGTATGTGTATCCATACATATGTATGGATATATATGACTTTCCTTACTGTATCTATGAACTTTTCAGTGCCCATCTTTATATCCTAACATTTAGCTGATTTTTGGCACTTCTGCACTACCAGCCTATTATACTCAGCTACTTACAACTACCCTGTAGCCAGCTGCCCTGCAAGCATCTCTGTATTCAGTCAGCCAAACCACTGCAAGTAAAACTGGTGCAATATTGCAGCACAGCTAAAGGCAGGTGCCTTGGATGGGGGGGGGGGGGGGAAAGCTGTTCAGCAGTCTGACTAATCTCCCATTATTTGATCCTCATCGCACACCACGTTGGACATTGCTAATAGAGGGGACTCACCTGACTCTTTTCCTCCCAACCTGAATCAGCCCATACCATACAGCCATTCTTATTTTTCTTTTAAAGCCCTTTACTTGTTGTCTCGGTTGTAAAAATAAACTTCATGCTCTAGCAACTTTAAACTAAACAAAGGTAATTTCCAGTCACAGGATTTTTGTTATTTCTGAAGTCCGTATGTTAAATGCTGTGCAATCTCTAAGCCTTATCTACAGAGGGGCTAATATGGATGAAGTATCATATAGCTTCAAGCCACTGGGAGTCAGACTCAAAGCCTAGTGTAACAGCATGTATTACTGAACCAGATTCATAGGAAAGAATACTGTACGGATTACACTTCATGTACTCATTAGATTGTAACAAAAAACATTAGGTGTTTCATAGTCCAGGTGCCTGCAAGATTGGGCCTGAAACATATTTCTCGCTTCTGCTCTTAAACCTTTTATTTAACTTCATTGTTCTTTGTAATGATTCTATAGTTCAGCTTTACAATCATTCTGTGTTAAGAAGAGATCAGAAAAATATCTACCAGAGATAATTTAGAAATAGTTGATCCTGCCCTGAGGGAGGAGAGGCTGGAGGCAAGGGAATGAACTGGGTAAGAATCAAGGACCCTTCCAGAGCTAAATTTTATGTGTTCTGTTATTGTTAGAGTAGTTCAACACTGTCTTAAGGAATAAGATTTTTCTTCTGATTCAGAATTCGTATAAAATGCTGGAAAACCACTTAGGACCAGATTTCTGAGTACTTAGGTACCCCAAATAGGAGATGGTTGCTTAGAGTGATTGCCAAGAGGATCTTGGAAATCACACTAGGTGTTTTTCTGCATGTTAGTTGCCCAAATACCTTTGTGAAGCTGTTCTTTTCACAGATTGTCGTAAACTGTGAGCTCCTGGTTTCCCAGCTGTCTGCCTGGATGGGGCCTTGGTGTCTGTTTTGCGGGAGAGCTGTGGACTCACAGCTCCAACACAAGCTAGCAGAGCCAGGCTGGGATATGGGGAGCTGTGTGTGAGTCCAGTCACTCAAAGAAAAAACCCCAAAGTGTCCTAATGGTTAACACTGTACTCCAGGTGCTGTGCACCCTGGCCATTCCCTGGCTCTCTGTCAGGCCAAGACTTGGATGTATCTCCTCAGGCAAGAGGACTCCTCTGGAAAGCAATCTGGAAGATTATTCTGTGATCTCCAGGGGGTTGCCTAGTCTGGACAAAAACCTGTGGCAGGCTTTGGTGTGGAATATGCCCACACCACCATTTAGACATAATCAGTTGGGCACCCAAAGGCAGAGTTTTTACTTTTAACCATTTTTGCCTCAGTTCACGGTTTATAAAAAGGGGATATTGTGAGGAAGTTTCTGGAGCATTATGATGTAATGAGGAGTACAATAGAAAACTTCATGAGAAAATTAAGGTTTTTAACTTCCAGGCAGGACTGGAAAAGTGTTCATGTTATACAGCCTAGGAGTATGCACAGAATGGCAAAGGAAGAGTAAAATATTGAAGAGCTGCTTGTTAAATAAGGAAAATTTATCCCAAATACTGAATAAGGCAGGGGTCCTAGAGAAAAAATAGTAAATGACCCTGCAATTAGAGACTGTACCCTAATGCACACTCTCCTAGGGATAGATGAAGCACTCACAGGCAACTTGAAGTCTGACATTTCCAACTTTTAGATCTTTACTTTGCTCTGCTGGCCAGAGTACAGGGAAAAGGTTAGTCTACACCTGCCTATTTATACATACTCCTAGGCTTCCAAGTGGTTCAACCTTAATTACTGCTTATAGAAGCAAGCCTGATTTCAGAATTCAGATCAGTATCAGTACCTTTACATTACCTACCAGTAGACGTGATTTACACGTGTGTTGTTCAGCACATATTCTTAAGGCTATTTTCAATTCTGTTAATATTCAAGCAGTACATTGCCTTTTAATATGCATGTCACTCTCTCTGACTCAAGCTCCTCAATTCTTAAATACATCCTTGTTAAAGAGAACAGATGGTTTCAGTTTCACTAGAGGAACTCTCAAGGGTAACTTCAAATCTGGGAGATACCACTGTCTATTTGGTTGAATTCTAATGCAGGCCTCAGTGTCTTTGCGATGTTGTTCCAACCCTGCCTGGTTCTCTTACCCTTTCTGTCTTTCTTTAATGCTGGGTTGCCTTTGCAACAAGAATAAAAGACCAGCAATCTTCTCCAGACCAGTCTTTTGTCTCTAATACCCACTTACAATAGGTAGCCACCTAATTCCAATTCAGTATTAATAGTCAGGTCATGAGAGGAAAGGATAGTCAGGAAATTAAAGCCAAATGTGGTGAGCTCAGAATTTCTCAACAGCATCAAGTATTTGGAGATGCCTGTTCTATTTACAGCCTGCCCATGTGGTGCTCACTCCTCTGTTGAATTACACCTTTCAATCAGCAGCAGCACTAAGTGAAACTGAAGAGGGGTCCTACCTTTGGAAGCCATGTTGCTAATTAAAATGGGACTATTTTGAGGAAAAATGCCCAGGAAAAAGAAAATGAGACAGAAGATTAAATGATGTTTTGATTTTCCAAAGAAATAGCTTTTCAAAACCTCTGTAATACCTAAGAGTAAGGTCAAAACCAAGTGGACTTTTAGGACTGCATAGCTATTTAGTGACAATCTTACAGAAACCCTGTTCTTTGGGACATGGGTGCTGGGACCTTTCCTCTTGCCTCCCCTCTAGGACAGTGACAATGGAGCCAGCAGCATTATCATCCTATTCTTCCTGAAAATGCCTCTGACTTTTTCTCTAATAATATCCCAGCTGGATTGTTATTTCCTATCAAAACTTTATTGACTCACAGCAGGCCATTTGCAAATGATAGATTAACTCTAACCTCATTAATATACAAAGCATTGTTAAAAGGGAGAGCTTGAAAGAATTACAATGCACTAGATCTATTTCCCAAACAGAAATACACACAGTGGGTGAAATCAATGATCAGTGTGCAGCCCAGCAGCCTGGGTAAGTGCATCTGTGTCTTTTGTATGACATGAGCAAAATACTGGTTGCTATATCTGTTTTCTGAATAAATTTTCTCTGGAAATTACTTAGGTAGGCAGAGGTGGAGAAAGAGTCTCAGAGATCAAAGAAAGTGCTTAATATGAGCAACCAGTTCAAAGAATTTTGGCTATCATGCTTTGGTTGAGATGGATGAAAGAGCTCCTTGGGGTAGGAGAGAGATTGCTGGCTGTTTTGAGAATGTAACCCTATTTACACCAGACGTTACATCTCTGTGTCCATGTTTCACCGAGCTGTGCATTAGATTATGTTTTAGTACATTTTTACTCTTCACTTCACTGTGCCGGCTTTCACTTTCTTGCATAGGTTGGGAAGGAGAGCAGCAGGTGACCAAGAATAGGTCTAGGAAGCGTGAGGGGAGAAGAGAGACTGTAGCAGGCTCTAATGATGGGCCATGTGAGGGGCTATATGCTATCAAGGGCAACCTGGAAAGCCTGCAGCCTGCAGCAAGGTCTTGCAAGTGCAGCCTGGGGTGATAGGAGGAAACGGAACAGTGGTTTAGGGTTTCTGCTGGAGGCTCCCGCCTTAACCTGTGTCCTGGGGTAGGGCTTAGCTGTCTTTTCGACCCCAGTGGGGTCTTTATGAATTCTTCATGACAGGATACAGATTCTACATAAATCGCCCCCTCTGTAGAGGCAGTTGCCCTTTTCCCAGTCTTTCACTGGGACTTGCTGTAAAGCAGTTAGCCTACCAACTGGGACTGCCACTTGCAAATCATCCTTTGAAGAGATGTGACTGGGAGCCAGCATAGTAATCAAGTGTCTGCTGATTTAACAATAGAAACCACAAAGAATATGAGAAAGCAGAGTTCTAACTTAGAATTGTTCCTCTAAAATGTGATAGCGTGATCCTGAGCATAATAGCAAAATGCACTAGCCAGACCCTTTGCAGTACTTTCTGTACCACTCTGTAGTATCAGCCATCCCATTCAGAAATTCATTTAGTGCTGTCAAACAAGAGTACCTCCCTCCTTCTGTTCCTTCTGCTTCCCTCTAAACCCCTTTATGAAACCAAATATCAATCAGGTCAGCTCTTTCAACAGAGCACTGCTAATGGTCTCTAAATTTGGACCTAGGTATCTTTTCCAGGACAGTCTCCTCTCTGAAGATGTAACTTCTGTTCTGGTTTCCAGCTGTTGTACCTTGCTTCTGACTGCATTAACTTTAAATATTCTTGGTGGTTCCTGGTTATTTAACCAGAGAAATTGGACTAGACTGTGCCAATGATCTGCTTTCATTATTAAATGTTACACCAATTCTGGTGCTGTTCATAAATGTTACAAGGAAAGATTTAATGTTGTCCCAGTCAGAGGTCTTAAACCTGTGGGTCTGTGTACTCCTTCCCAGGGGCCAAAAAAAGGTAACTGAGAAAAGCAGCCCTACTGCCAGTCAGCTTTAATCTGCTGGGGGGGGTCATAATCTGAAAAAATCTAAAAAAAAGATTAAGCTAAGTCTCTGATGACAATATTAAGCAGCGTTAGACCAAAAATTGATTTCCTGGGACATTGCAGGAAACAATCTCACTTGCTGGTATCTCAGCCTTAGTAACTACCTTCTGAGATGTGTCGTGAACTAATTCTTAAGCCATCTAATATGTGCTCTGTTAATTCCATATAATGCAAGCTTTTTAACCAAAATGTCATGGGGTGCTAAGTCAAATGCCTTGGAGAAATCTAAATGTATTATATCAACACAATCATCTTTATCAACCAAACCTATAATCCTTTTTTGAAGAAGAGATGATGGCTTTATTTGACAAAACCTACCTCATAAGTTACCCTGCATTAAGTATATTTTTAACTTCTAATTCTTTGTGAATAGAGTCCCACATTAACTGTTCCAATATTTTATCTGGGATCAGTGTCACAATAATTGTCCCTACTTCCCTGAGACATCCCTTTTGCCCTTTTCAAATATTGGGAATGTTTGTAGTTCTCCAGTCCTCTGGAATTTTCTTATTTTCCCAAGATTTAGTAAATATTGACAGATCATACAGCTCCCCAGAGAGTTCCTTTAAATCAAATTGAAAATAAGTTATCAGGTGCAGTCTACTTTAAAATGCTGAACCTAGGTGTGACTACTCTGTCCCTTCCTTTCTTGCAAATGCCAGGCCTCTGTTCTGGGGACAATATCAGCTGTGATATGGTTACTCCACGTGCAAGGTTTAGAAAAATAAGCAGCGATAATTTGGTGGTTTTCTGTGTTGCATTTTTACAAATTTATCATCTAATCTAAACCTGGTTTTTTACCCAACTTACTTTTTTTCTTGTTTCTTATTTTTGGAGTCTTATTATAGAAAGTTCCATTAGTTATTAAATATTAATACTTAATTGATTCTTTTGTCTTCCCTTATCATTCTACACTGTTAAACTTGCAAAATGTATTAATGACAATTTGCTTCTATTTTCCCTCCTGTTTCTTACTTACTAGTCAGATGTCTTATTGCTGTTTTCTTATCTTCTTGTAGCTGGGATGAATTCTAGGTCAAACCAGTCCTTTTTTGTGTCTATACTATGATGGCTTCTTGGCAGGATATTGACTTGACTCTTCAAAAAAGATTCTTAGTATTCATTAGTATTTTATATGTTTAATGTACATTCTCAGTTTCTTTGGCTAGCAAGGTGTTTAAGCTTGGGAAAATGGTCCTTTTCAAGTTTCAGATAGACAAAGTAAAAGCGTCACATTCATTTTCATGAAGAAAACACAAGTCCTGCTAGCTGGTGCGCCATAACAGCCATATTTTAGGTTTACAGTTGTGCTGGTTTTGGCTGGGGTAGAGTTAATTTTCTTCACAGTAGCTAGTATGGGGCTACGTTTTGGATTTGTGCTGGAAACAGTGTTGATTGATAACACAGGGATGTTTTCGTTACTGCTGAGCTGTCCTTACATGGAGTCAAGGCCTTTTCTGCTCCTCATACCGCCCTGCCAGTGAGTAGCCTGGAGGAGGTTTCTGGGAGGAGACACAGCTGGGACAGCTGACCCCAACTGACCAAAGGGATATTCCATACCATATGACATCATGCTCAGCAATAAACTAGGGTAAAGGTTGGCCGGGGGGCTGCTGCTTGAAGACTGACTGGACATCAGTTGGTTGGTGGTGAGCAGTTGTTTTCATTTGCATCACTTGTCTTTCTTGGGTTTTATTTCTCTCCCTTTGTCATTTTCCTTTTCTTTACTTTTTATTATTATGATTATGTTTATGAATATAATTATCATTATTTTATTTCAATTATTAAACTGTTCTTATCTCAGCCCACGAGTTTGCTCACTTTTACCCTTCCAGTTCTCTTTCCCCCATCCTGCTGGGGCAGGGGAGTGAGTGAGCAGCTGTGTGGTGCTTAGTTGCCAGCTGGGGTTAAACCATGACAACAATTAACTGGTGTTTGTGCATCCTCATTCAATTAATTTCATAGATTCAGTCTGTGATGTTCAGGCCATCAGGTGTTGAGATGCTGTCTGTTAGAGGGAACTCTCCAGGAGTTTCGATACCAGTCACTTGAGTTGACAAGCAAGTATCTTCTAGTCATTTTAGTCACAGGTTTTTCTTTTGTTGTTATTGTCAAGCTATTAAACTAAGTGTGATATGTCTAAATAAACATTTCTCGTTACCTGGCCTCATACAATATTCATAAATTCATACAGATTAATTGGTCCGTCTTCAGAGAGCATGACTTTTGTTGTTATGTGTTGTTCAGTGGGGGGAGAGGAGGAGCAGAGACCTTCTCTGTTAAGGGAATGAGGACGTCCTTAACGACTGTGTGTTTTGGATGCAGATTAAAGACTAGCTCACTGCAAGAGCCAGACAGAGCTGGGAGGAAGTGAATAACTTTAGCTGAGGGATCCTCAGGCAAACAGACAGATCTTATTCTTCGTATGTTATGGCATAGTTTGTAACATATTTGTATATATAATACATCTTCTGGAATTTTCACATTAAAGTGATGGCTGAGGGAAGATGCATTCATTTGACAGCTGAAAAAATAACTGATGTGCCACAGCTATGCCATTCCTAGGTACTCAGCTATCTCAGGGACAGGAAAATAAGAAACCAAATGATTTTAAGAAAAACTGATAATAAATAAATTAAGGTCACAGGCTTACAGACTGTGTGACCTGAGGACAATGACTGAGCCAAGCAGGCAGGAACTGTGGGTTTCTGTAGAGGATCAACAAAGCCTTTGGAATCACTGTATAGCAAAACAAAATAATTCCCATGAAAAAATTTTTAAAATATTAGTATAATTGGAATGGCACTGTTATATCAGTGTTTTATTTTGGATTTTACAGTGTGGAAATAACAATATATTTGTCTCACCTCTCATAATGGAAGGTCCATAAAGAAGACCCAAATTCTGTGATGCAAAACCAAAACTCCACAAAAATTAGTAGGATGTAGTTCTCTAGCTGAACATGCAAGCAGGCCAATTCTCATCAGCTTTGGTATAATTCCTAGTGTAGTTGTTACCTCTCTCAAAGACAAAGGAAAAGACAGATGGTTTTGCATCATCAGTGGTACGAAGTAGATCCTAAGAGCTTTCAAAAATCACTGAAATGTGTTGTGTAAATGTTTTCCATCCATTCCATGTCTTTTCTTACCTCTTCCTTCCTCCCTTCCCTCAACTAACTTCATCCTGGATGCAAAGAATTTCTTGCTGACACTGAAATATTCCTTAAAAGTTTAGCTTTCTTGTATATGAAAATCTGTATTTTTCTTTATTTATGTTGTTCATAAGATAGATTATCTGTTAGAAAAGTAGTTATCATCTGTTGCCAAAAAAAAAAAAAAAAAAAGAGGGAGAGAGCAAGAAAGAAGAAGAAGATTTAAGACCTTCCAGTCAATGGGAAACTGACTTAGAAAAAGCATCTTGGGATTCCATTTGGTCAGTAAAACCTTAACAGACAATACGAGGGAGAAAGAGCACAGACTGTTTCCTACACTACACAGGATTTGTATGGGAGTTAAGCTGGAGAGATTCAGCACAGCGGTAGTTTGCTGATACCCTTATTCAGTGGAAATGCAGAAACACATTGCAGGAAGGTCTGACTGTACAAAAGAACAAGAAATCTATTCCAGAGAGTGTTGGTAACACTGAATATAGATGTTATAATTACAAAATACCCAATACTGAAACAATGAAAAACATATTCACATTTGGCACAGAATATCAGTAACTGAAACAGTTTCTTGGGAAAGAATAATAATGACAGCAATAATAATCATCATCATAGAAATGTATATATTACAACAGGAAATAACAGCTTGATGGTGTAAATATGGTGAATTTCCTCATTAATATCAATACTCTTGGGTACCTTTCCTTATCTGATTGTGTATAGCTTTGGGGTTATTTTTTTCTCTTTCCTTCTTTCTCTTTTGTCTTCGTATTGCTTTAAGGAAAAGACACATGAATTTCTCATCATTCAGACACTAGGGAGTCAATTAAAAGCCAAATGGACACACTTTGCTGGTTTTGTAAGAGCGGTTGCTTTCCGAGTCCAGTGCTCCTAACTTGTCATCCTGCACAAAGTCTGAGTACTGTCTGAGATATAGATAGATAGGGGCACTGAATCTGTTCAGCAGCCTCCATGCCGGGTGTTGAGGAGGAAGATAGCTGCTAACCCATCCATGGCCTCCTTCATCCCTGTGTGCTGGCCAGGTAGTTGCAGAGTCGGCATTGCATTTCCAAGAGCATAAATGACTCGTGAACTTAATTCCTTCTCCGGCGACAGTTGACGGGGATCTGGCACCTCAGACACTTGAGAACTTCTGAAAATCTTGCCCCAGCAACAGCCCTACTCAGTGCAGGTCTGCTCTGCAAAGAGTGAGGGCAGACCTTGCTCTGTGGCCTGTGGAGGGTGAGGCGTCTCCGGTGGGACCTCCTGTCCTGGGTGATGCACAGGGCTGTCCCATGGCCTACGTGCTTCTCTTCTGAGGCTGGTGGAAGTCCTTTCACCCCAAAACTGGATAAAGCCAGTGCTATTGTGTAGAGATGTAGAGTGTGGCTGGCAGAAACTAAAAGCTACCTGTATCCTTTGCAAGCCCTATTTAAACACGATACTTTTGGTAAATACAAGGACTTGGTGCCTCAAGGGGAAGAACAACATACATGTGCTCCTGGCTTCCTCCATTCTGTTGCATCAAGCATGAGCGTTTCCTCTTCACTGTGACAGCCTTTGCGGTGAACTCTTCTTGATAAAAGCATCATGTTGTCAGGGCCCTGGAGGCACCAACAACCAGCCCTGACTGGTCCCTGCCCAGCCCCCTGGGGTTCCCCCTACCTGCCCACAGCCCAGGACCCCATGTCAGCCCCCCAGGGACCATCAGCCCCCACAGCAGGGCTGGTCTCCAGCTCCCCACAGCCCTGCCCTGCCTGGCTAGGGGCCCTGCCGAGCCAGGCCCAACCACAGGCCCATGTTCTGGCCCAGCCTCAGCCCATCCCCAGTGAGGTGCCTGATGCATGGGGCTGCGGCTGTCCCGGTGTCCCTGGCTGCTCCGGGCTGGGGGGTGGGATGGGCTGAGGCTGGCAGGCCCTGCCATGCTGCCCCCTCCATGGGGATCCCCCACAGTACTGGCCCATAGGTAGCTGCTGGCCCCTGTGGTGCCTCGACAGCTGTCTGTTGAGACAGACGGGTCAGCTACCATCTCCAGTGGGTCATGATCTCTGCCTCCATTCCCCTAGACATCAGGTTCCCCAGCAAGTACAGTCACTCCTGCTCCCACGTCCCTGCGGTGCAAGGGTGGGACTCTCTGCACCCCCTCAGAGGCACCTGCTGTCTTGCCTCGGTTGTACAGTTGTACAAATAAAATATAAAGGTATATTGTATGCAAAAGAGAAAGAGAAAAGCTGACATACAAGACTTAACGCCACAAACGCCTGAAAATTTTACCCCAGTGATTCTGCGTGTTGTAGTGAGAAGACACAGCAACAGCCCCAGCTCTGCT
The DNA here is from genome assembly GCF_018139145.2 of Gymnogyps californianus. Classification (NCBI taxonomy): domain Eukaryota; kingdom Metazoa; phylum Chordata; class Aves; order Accipitriformes; family Cathartidae; genus Gymnogyps; species Gymnogyps californianus. The sequence goes on from NC_059471.1 coordinate 95,730,183, forward strand.
GCCTGCAAAAGTGAGCATTTCCTCCCACCACGCGTTGCCCTGCTCCATGTAAGAAACAGCAAAAGTAGTAGAAAGGAGTGGTATAAATTGGCTGGCTACCAAGCTTACTGTGCCTTGACACTCTATAGCAGACCACAGCAAGGTGAGATCTCCTAGACAAGCAAGCAAGAAATGTTATTTGAATAATTCTGAAATGATCATGAAATACGCTTAGTAAGCCTTTCCCACATCAATACTTGGCAGTTTACAAACATCATCAACATTATTTCCCTTTAAAATTGAACGAGCTGTCAGTTTTTTAATGGATATATTGTCTGTTTAAAGTAGAAAAAGGGGATTGATTTGCAATTATTTATTTCAGATCTTGGGTAGTTTGACACACAGTTTGACATTCTTCCAGTGATTGAATTGCTTGTCTGTATATGTTACAGATAAATTCAAAATGATGCAGAATCCAGGAATAACTGCTTTTAACCAGATTGCTCTTGGATGAACCCACACACACCTGGAGAACTCCAGAAATGACAATTCTCTCTGGGCATATCTTGAAACACAGACTGAAAGCAGTATACCTCTGGACTTGCTGAGTGCATGACAATAGAGTTTTGGCATGGATGAATTAACTGCACACATACCAAAGAGTTCTTCCCCATGCTTCCCCAGTTGAATATTGCCCCCCTTTTAGTATTGTCCTGATAATGAATAACCTTTACTGTTCTCATTTGGTACAAACTCTTCTCTTAAACTTTCATTACTTTGTACACACACACACACACACAAACACATACACACGCCTACTGCAAAACTTTCTCTTCAGGTTCTCCTCTACTAAAAAGTTTTAGATCTGCTCCTGCTCAGGAGATGTGAAATTTTAAGCACAGGTGAGTCCAAGACTCTAGTCATTAAGAGCATTAGAAAATAAAATATTATATTAATTGGGATGACCTTTCTTACCTTTGCACAGAGCATACCTTAACATCAGACATGAAAGCCTCATTGTGAAGGAGAATGATTTAAAACCCAAGTATAGTATGAGAATAGGTCAAGAGATATAATCATAGCATATCTCAGTTTATGTGGAGCTTACCAACAAAAGTGTTCTCAGGCCACATTAAAAAATAAGAGAGAGAGAAGACAGGTAAAACCTCTGGCTTTTAATGAACTAATTGCAGATGCTCAAATTAATCATCTCATCAGCATGCAAACAAGCAGAGATGGAGATTTCAGTTACTTAATAGTATACTGGAACTACCTTAATCAGTTGCTGTGTCTTTATGCCCTCAGAAATGAAATCTTGGCCAAAGTTGCTTTGCCTTTAATAGCATGCCTGAACTTCAAGCACATTGCATCTGACAACAGATGTGCATTTATTAGCCCCACTGAGCTAAGCTATACTTGTAGAGGATTTAAGATTGTAAACAGATAGTTTTACAGAGTTAGGAAATGGTAGAGCAAGAAAATCCAGCCACGCAAAACCTGCTAATGTCTGAAAAGAGGAGAAAATGCAAAGCCCTGATATGAAGGCCTGAAGTTCCGCCAGTTTGGTAAAAGTGATGCTTCTCAGTAGCGTCCAACAGACACTTTCTGAAGCAACTTCACTTGAAGTTCACATGTTACTGTATATACAAACACACTTCCATGTCTTGTAGTTGCTACGTTAATTTTGAAGAGCACTAATAAGGCTTCAATCTATCAAGATAATCCAAATAATAAGCCTAATAATCATCAAGAAGCAACTAGTTCTACCATGGCAAAGCCTTGAGCATAAGATTAGAAACTTGAAAATCATAGAAATCATTGCTGACTTTGTGTGGAGGAGAACCGTATATGTAGGCATCTACTGTATGAACTGGAACTATTTGCTTGGCAGGTTGGGGAATCCTTGTCTGGCAGAGATGAAGGAACTTCATCTTATGTGTGAAGATAAAAAGAAGATCACACTGGTCTGTCTGAACAAGCCAAAATAATGAACTTTGTGAGCTTTACTTCTAAGAGTTGTTGGGACCCTGGCATGAAATACAATATGTAGAGTTCTCAAGAGCAAAGAGGTAAAAAATGTGTTTGACCTGGTTATGGTGACAAGAGAAGACTGTTTCAACAAAAGTGGGACACAGTATAGTGTATCTCCACTTTTTCTGCAATGAACTGATTTACACAATACAAATTATCTTTTACTCCTTTTTATCAGAGAGAAAGCTATGTGAAAATAGCATAAAACAGCCACAGACAGGTGATCAAGGCTTTATCATTTTCTGAAAACTAAATTTTCTGGAATCAACAAGTTGACATAAATAACATCAATTGAATTTAACAGATTTTGGTTTTGAGTTTCAAATTTACAAAAGCTTCTGACACTTTTTTATTTTCAATATATGATCTTAAGCAAATGAAATAGATGTGATTTTGAACACAACATAAGACAGACATTTTATTACTTAGAGGTGATGCTCCTACTATTCACATTTTCCAGTTTTCATTTATGTTATTACAAATGAAGAAATGAAATCACATTGTTCAAGAACATTTTTTTGTGTGCATGTATTGTAGAGTAAGTTTGGCAATGAAAAATCTGTCAATATTAAAAAAAAAAAATAATCCCAAGTGTAACTGGGGAATTCTAGATAAACTTTCCCAGCAAAATCTTGATTGGATTTCATCTTTGATTAACTTCTTGATTCTCCCCAACACAATTTAATTTAATTCTCTATAAAGATTTTTAAAAATGCAATAGAGAGGAAATTACAAGCTTGCCAGGATGCACAAATAAAATATATGTGCAAGTGAAAGTGTAAAGTTGTAGACTTACCTGGTCAAACTGAGTAATCAAATGCAGTGGTAACCTTGATTTGACAGTCATTTTTGTATGACTCTTTGCCAGGACATGTCAAGATCTGCCCTTTATGTCCATAATTTATTCACCTATTCATCTATCTATTATAAATATTATAGTTTGTTTATATCTTATACTCCCTATTACGATTCTCTTTTGCTGCCTGCTATCAGGCAACTTTTAATTATTTAAAATTCTCTAAGGAAAAACTATGAGATATTTTTGGGAACAAAAGTGAGGGGGTCTCCATTTACCCCTTTTTACTGTTTATTATGTGAAAACAAAATCTTTGTAATCCATATTATTTTTTTCAGATCTTTTAGCACTCCTCATTCTCCTCATAGTTTTTTTCTCCTCTTTTTCTCTTTCTCTCTGACCTGTCCCACACTCATTATATAGGTGGCTAAATGAAAGCAAAAAGCTTTAGAAACAACTGCATCTCCATGGTGACAAAACCACAATGTCTCATTTGTGCTCCCAGATTCCCAGGTAAATGTTCTCAACTCTTCTTGTGGTGTGGATTTCAGTCAGGGCAGAGTGTGTGTGTGTGTGTGTTTTCCTAACCCAACTCTGACTTTCTTAATGTCATAATATTAAATACTATAGTTTCAAACTATATTACACACAAACATGTAATATTTGTAAGTACACATAAAGAAGATCTTAAGCAGGTTCCCGTTTTCCCAAACCTTTTCAAGGAAAAAAGTCTTCAGCTGTTTTGTAGAGTAAAAGCACAGAAAATATTGAAATGTTTCGTTTCCTCAGAAAAAGACCCGAGGTAGCAGGATACACAATTTCTCCCCAGCATTTGTCCCATAAGACAGTTTGACCTGGAAGGAAAAAATAGAAAGAGGAAAGAGTTTCACTTTTGCTGCCTGTGTTCTCGCTTCGTCATCAGCTCTGTGAACAAGGTCCCCAATTGCTCTAATCTGACAGGTTGCTGGGGTTTTTTCTTGATTTTTGTTAATGAGAATCTGTCCATCAGGGAATAGATGGCAGATCCAAAACAGAGAGCAAACAGCACAATATGGGGGTGTGGCAGATGGGTACTCACCTAACACGGATTCTTCAGGCTGGCAACAGAAAATTAATTTTAAATTTTAAATTTTAAAATACAAAACCCTTTTGGTGGAATCTGGGAGCAGAAAATAATTAAAAGTTACTCCTAGTCTAATTGTTTTTGCTGTCATATTTTCCCTATACTTTCCAGTCAAAATATAGTACTAAACATCACATCTACATCAGGAAAGATGGAGATTGAGAAGGCAGAATTTAATTGTGTAAAACACACGGCAGAGGTGACCAGTCCACCTTAGTCCAGAGAATTCTAACTGATCTGCCATAGGTGAATTGGTTATGGCAGATTATAAAAGACCTGAGACCCAAAAATGTGCTTGTGGTTAACACTAAACAAACTTGTCCTTTCTTGAAGAAACCTGATTGTTAAAGCCCCTCATCTGTTATGCAGTCCACAGATAAGGAATCCTGTCACACAGTTCTTCATCATTGACTGTCACTTCACTCAATTTACATTTGCACCTGAAACCTGACTTGGTGTTTTAAAGTTTGCAAGAAGCATGGGCAGAGGTCAAAGAGATACACTATTCAGATTCTTGCAAGGTTATCACTTGATCAGGTGAGAGGACTTTTCAGTTTCCTAATGATTTTTTAAGCTGACCTTTGAATAAAGTTTTGTAAACTCTAGGAGTAAAAGTTAAGCTAAAGTTTGTGGTCCAAATAAGCAGGAGGTGAATATAAATGTATATGAACGTATATGTATATGTAACTTGTTGTCTGTGTCTAACAAATCTTGAAGGGCTAACTTTTTCTATGATTTGAACATCACTGCTAAGTTTAGAATATTTTAAAAAGAATATAGTCAGGTTTCGGAACACTCTAAAATGCCCACACTAAAGCTTTAGATGTTTAATAGTAATTCATATGTCTCTATGCCACTTTGTTTTATCTGCTTGTCAGGATTTAATTTCCATTTTAGCCAAATGAAAGACCAGCCAATTTTCTGCTAGAAGAATGTGAGTGAATAGGTGAAGTGCAAGGGAATGATTGGGTGAGTGCACACATACACAACCTACCACAATAAAGGCAGAAATATAATACAGGGCAAAGATTCCTGAAGCGTGCAGCTGAAGGCTTGAGCACCCAAATGCCTCCTCCTAGACACAAATGTATGTGGGAGCTGCTGGTGCAGGCTCTGATAGCGATATACAATCACAGGAAGGTTGGACTTTCTGGTGCAGAGGACCACTTTCTGTAGTTAGGAAAGTGAAACCTCAGTTACCAATACACAGGGTAGATTTAAATCAACAGAAGTTCATTCCAAGGACAGAAATACCAAGTTTCACAGCGTAGGCTTTTTCAGATAAGTGGCCAAAGTCATGCATCAGTGATCCATTAAACCAAGCAGAGAGAGGACTTGCATTAGGTAAATTGGCATGGTCTGAATAGTGTATGCCACATATGCTGATGGCACTGCGAGTGTGAATTCAGGTAGAATTTCTAAGGCCAAGCAAATATCTGGCATCAGTGAAGGGGGATATGGTTGTTAAGGGATTAGAAGAGGAATAGTAATTTCATTTAGCTGATTGCAAGTGTGCAAATACTGCTGTATATCACAACATAGCCCACTTGTATCCTAAAAATAATGGGCAATTTTTTCACAGGGTCTACCACATGTGGATTGGTCTTCAAGAGCTGTTCAGTGTAAAGGCAGGGTATGGGCTATCTGGTAAGTGTAGAGGGACAGCACTTACTGTTTTCTACCAGTTCTTTTGTTAATGAAGTGTCTTGGTTTCGGCTGGGATAGAGTTAATTTTCTTCTTAGTAGCTGGTACAGTGCTGTGTTTTGGATTTAGTGTGAGAATAATGTTGATAACACACTGATGTTTTAGTTGTTGCTAAGTAGCGCTTATCTTAAGTTAAGGACTTTTCAGTTTCCCATGCTCTGCCAGCAAGCAGGTGTACGAGAAGCTGGGAAGGAGCATAGCCAGGACAGCTGATCCGAACTAGCCACAGGGATATTCCATACCATAGAACATCATGCCCAGTATATAAACGGGGAGGAGTTGGCTGGGAGGGGTGGATCACTGCTGGGGCATTGGTCAGCGGGTGGTGAGCAATTGCATTGTGCATCATTTGTCTTTTCTTGGGTTTTATTTCTCTTTCTTTTGTTATATTCCTTTTCATTAAAATTATTATTTATTATTATTATTCTTAGTTAGTATTATATTTTATTTTATTTTGTTATTAAACTGTTCTTATCTCAACCCATGAGTTTTACATTTTTTTCCTTCCCTCCTCCCCACCCCACTGGGAGGGGGGAGGGGTAAGCAGCTGTGTGGTGCTTAGTTGCTGGCTGGGGTTAAACCACGACATGAAGAAAGTGCGCCAAGAGTAGATTAACTACTTAGACATACCCTCCAAGCTCAGAAAGTCTTCTGGGAGATGTTCAGTAAGGTTAGCAATTGCTTTTTGAGAAGTTAGTTCAGTGCCATATACTAAGTGGTCATGTGTTTATCTTGTATATCTGTTAGCTGGTCTTGAATTGCTCCGTCAGCCCACCTTCCATACCGGTACTCATGGCTGCCCAGGTGCAGAGCAGAGTCAATAGATTCACCATCTTTCTGTCCCTACGCTTTCTCTAGGCAGTGCTATCTCTCTGGCTCCACTCTCACATATGGCCTGGAAAAATTTTTGACAGTTGAAACTCAGAAAGCTCATAGGTCCTCAGGAGAAAAGACCTGTTAAGGTGTGTGCTGGCTGTCAATCCCCAAGCCAGTTCAATAGGAAAACCTGTTTCCTGGAATTGCTTCTATCTATCCGTAGCAAAAGTTCAGCTCTGTGATATAAAGTCAGCTAAGACGGACATGAAAAAGGAGACGTGTGTAGAAAGGCTGTCTTCAAAGCCAGCTAAGAGAGACATGAAAAAGCGGTTGTGTGTAGAAAGGCAGTCTTCTCTATGTCCAAGGTCTGTGATTATCAGAGGCATTTATGTGCTAACAGTCTGCTTAGATATTCCTGGGCTTTCTGACACCTATCATTGCACACAGTGCAACTGTATAACCACACGTAGCATGCCAGAGCATCCCCTGACCAACTCACATAGTCATCACAGTCAATGGGGGCAGAGCAGCCTTATATTCCAGGCTTGAATTTGTTGGGTGAACAGGAGGAGCACAAGAACAGCAGAGCTGGATGCTGATCCTAACTTGCAGGTCACTCTCATGCTTAACTGATCTATGCTGAATATGCATTACACTTATCCCACCTACAAATCACTCTTGCATTCATACCACCAGAAAACCCCAATACAACTCACTAATGAGAATGACAGCCACCGTAATGCCAACAGTCAGAATGTACTGAACACAAAGTCAGCTTGAAAAACCCAGGGAGGAAAAAGTAAGTGTGTTACTTAACTAGAACCATTCAGTACACCCCTCATAGTGCAAGGATATCCTAAAATCAGATTATCTCAAACCCTTGGAAGGAGGTGCTAGATAAATAGGAGTCAAAACTACTTGTGACTTTGGGGGAAGTCATCTTTCTGAGTAGACCTCCTGTGCTGAGTAGGCGGTGCTGAGCAAGGAGCACTCAATGCCCATCTTTGATGGCAGTAGCACAGGTGAGAGAACGGTGTCTGGGAGACATGGAAGTGCTGGGGTTTGGCTCTTCTGAGTCTCCTTGTGAGTGAACTTGGATGATGGCAGAGTGCTTGGTCTCTGCCTTGCCCTGCGATCTTCTTGTCCATCCCTCTCCTCCTACTGGCCAGCTGCTGGCCAGCTTCCCTTTCTGACACCTATGCTTTCTTTTCTGTCTTCCCTACCTTTGACAAATAGGTAGGTTGCTTATCCTTTTTATAGGCCTTGTCAGACTGGTGGAGAAATGAATTTTCTAGCACTTTAACAATATCCTGGTGACAGGCCCCAAATGGTATAATCTGTGGTTCGATAGCAGATGCTGGAGCATTCAGTTGTTGAGCTGAGCAGAGGGAATGGAGATGGGTGCTAGTCATTGGCTGCAGTGTGAGGTTTCTCTAACAACACACCATTTTTGTGTGTGCACTGACAGGAATCTGGACATTTCACATGCACAATCCAATTCACCTTCCCTGAAAGCCTACATCATATTCTTTTGCTTAAAACAAAGCATGCAGACAAACAGATCAAATTTTGTGGTGCCATCAATCACAAAGCTAAACCTGGAAAGTTTATCCATCCTCTGCCCCAGAACATCAAGTTTACACTGACATAGTACCACTGATTTCCATGTACTTGTTCATTATTTACATGAAGTTACAGAAAAATGAGGTACTTCTACCATGTCACATCAAAGCCCAGTTTCTGCCCTTGACTAAAACTGTTATGAGTGTCTTGATTATAGTTGATAGTGTTCATCTCCCTCTAAATATGTGTTTTCACCATCTTCTAGAGCTGTCTCCTGCTAAGTAAGCATTCTGTTTTGCTGAGTAGAGGCTACTAGGTATTATAGAAAGTTATGGCATTTATAGTTTCACTCTCATTATAAAACACTGTTTACTTCCAAATTTCCCTTCTTCCTTCCCTCCCCTCTCCAGAATATACATAGCAATGAGCTGAATGGTCTCTGTTTTTCTTGCGTGTATGCCATCAATCAGCACTTGCAAAGGATAGTGTATCCTTGGCTCTACTTGATTGAGATCTGCAGTTTCGCATTTGCATAATTAATATACACATCCATATTTAATCTGTGCAGATGAAGACAAAGTCATGATTGCTTAAATATCACAGAGCTTGGCAAGCTTCCAATGTTGGCAAAAAGCTGTACTCTCATGCTTTCCTCTGGGTGGAATTGCAACTATTTAGCCGGTGCTGTGACATATGTACCGAGCCTCTCAACTTTTCAGATGGGAGAGAGGGAGACAGAGTAGTAAAGCCACCCTCAGATGCTCCCTTACACATTCCCATAATGTCCTAATTACTCGAATAAGCATTTGTTTCACTTTCTTCCTCCTCTCATCTCCACTTCCACTTAAACAGAAGCAGAGACTGCTGGTTTTGGTCGTGCCAATTGGATCTGGTATCATAAAGGCCTTTTTAGGAGTCTGTCTGCCAGCCACAGTAGAAGCTGCAGAGATAAAGTGGAGGCAACAGGTTCATCCCTAATATTTCTGTGCTACTGCAAGAGGGACCAGGAGAAGCTGGGTCCTGGCTATGTAGGTACTTGCATTACACAGTGGTATGTTCTCAGCAGCTCCAAATACAGGAGCTTGGATTCCCCCTCTCCTTCTTAACTTTATGCATCTGACAGAGGTGCCTTCCTTCAGCTCAGTGTGTCCGCAGATCCCCTGTATGAGTCAGTAGGTTCAGTGAAATGTCTTAAAGTGAAGTGAGGTGAATTCAGGACTAAGACAGGAACAGGGCTGGTCAGAAAAGAATACTTATCTTTCATGAAATAAAAGGAAGCCTTGACCTATATTTCTGTTTCTGTCTGAAGCAAGAATGAGATCTGACATTTTTTAATTAGAAATGGACAAGTGGCTGCCAACGACAGGATGGTCTGATGTGACTGGGGAACTTAAGCAAGCAACATGAGACCTTGGTGTCCTGCCTTCTCCCAGATCCCAATGGAGAATTAGATCACCAGAAGGAGCTCTAAGTAATCACTTTGTTAATTTTGTGCCATATGTGGTCCCCAGAGAAACCCTGTGCTTGCCAGCAGCCATGAACTTGATAGAAAGTAAGTATAATCTATATACAATATATAATACTGTACAGTATTTAATAAAGAACACTTTTTCGGCTAGGGGCAAGGTTAATAGGCTGAGTAAGAATGAATAAGGTCTATTTTTAAAAATAACTTAGATCTGGGTACCAGAAAGAGCTGGCTACCATATAGAAGAGCATTTACATAGTTAATATTCCCCTTGGCTGTTTAAGGAGAAATAACTGCTTAGTGCCATAACAGCTGGAAAAGAGCCATACAAAAACATCCTAACAAACCTAAGAGAGAAGGGAGAGAGCATTTCTGCAAAACTTCAGCCATCCTTGATCCCTGAAATCCAAAGATAGCAAGATTTCTCAGGAAGAGAAGCTAACCAGCAAAAAAGGACTTCCAGTTTTTAGCTACAGAGCGATCACATTTCTTGTCCGTTTCACCTGTTACTTTACCTGTTTTTCCCAGTCTTCTCTTTAAAAGCTTGACGTTAGGTCTAGCTTAATTTTTTTTCTTTGTTTTATCATTAAGCTTTTCTACTATTTAGGTCCCTGGAAAGCAACAAATTTATCACACACTTTATCACAAGTTAGCATATCTCCAGGAAACGGTGTTTAACAGCAGCCCAAAGGACCTGTCTTTCAGGATATGTTTTGGGAACACTAGGAATTCAGAAATTTCCCACTAGACTATCAAGGTCTAGTGATGAAAGTGGTACTGCTCAGTATCTCGTTTTATGAAGAAATTCCATTCAACAGATACAACTCACCAGCAGAAGACTGATGAGCTGTATTCTATGACTCCAGGAAAACAAGAAACCACCAAACTGAGATTTTGGCTATTCCAGGGTGTGTAGTTCTCTTCAAACAGAAATTCCATAATAAGCATATCTGAAACGGGAAGAAAACACCTTCTCAGAAATTGTCTATGAATTCCAGTGAAGAATACTCCAGGAAGAGCAGATAACTGAACAGGGACAATGTGGCATTTTAAAATTGTTCCATGGGAGCTGCTGTGCTACACATTTATTCTGTGGGGAGGATGGGGCATGAGATGAGAACAGGGAGACATAATATTGGTTGAGGCATTTTTCTATGATTTTTATGCCACAATAACTACATATGGGGCTAGATACTGTATCTCCACAAATGCCATGTCAAGTAATGTAGATAATGATGGCTAACTCTCCACTTCAGAAAAATTATCGTCTTTTTCTCTCTCCTTTCCAGAGACAGTCCAAATTTCTTTCTGTTTTCCAAAGGAGAGGGGAAAAACATGCAAAAAAAACCCCTGAAGAACATTTGAAGAATTCATTTTTCTGCAGAATTAATAAGCCAATTATGATGAGGAAGTCACTTTAAATAATACGATTGTTTCAGGATTTAGACTTATCATTGCTAAGCCTTGGGGCTGCAAGTCTTCTCCTAGGAGAAGTTCACCCCACATATGCATCTCCATCAACTCAAATCAAGAAACTCAATTCAAAGGGGTGGAGTTTGCCCACCAGAATGTACATTCTTAGCAGAATAAACATGTCCAAACTAGGACAACAGCTTTTGTTTATTGTTACATTAATGACAATAGTAACAATGAATGGAGTGGTCTAATATTCTTTCTTTAAGGTAGGCTAAGCATAACATTTTCATTTCAACTCTAATTATTTCCTTCTTTAAAAGATATAATTGCATTTTTAATGGGTGCACACAGGAACACAATTAGTAGTTCCAGCAATCTGGAATCATTCAGAAACAGCTTTATTTTCTCTCCTAAAGGCAACATCTGAGCTGGCAACAGAACTGACTTTTTCACCCCAGAGGAAGAGACTCTTCAGAGGGGTTTGGTGTTCTCTGTAGGGGAGATGACACCAGGGGGGTAGGACAGGATCTCTGTCCTGCTGCTTAGAACAGATGAACAATGTTTGGCTCCCCTGGATAGTAAGACAGAAAAGCCAGGAAGAAGCTGTTCCATATTTTCTGGCAGTCTTAAAACCACAAACATCTTTCTTTGGTTAGAGCACCAATATTTTGCATGTATTTCTCAATACTTGTATTTCATTCACAATAACAAACAAAAAAACTGTACTTGGATGTCTGACAGTAAGTATATTTCTTAATCCAGCAGGACGTGTTGGAATTATTTCAGTATATATATGATATAAACCTCAAAGGCTAATGACGGTTTCCTAATATTCTCTCAGATCAAATGTCTTGAAATCTCCAGCCGTCTACAATCCGTTTCCTGCTGTTCAACCTTCTTCTAATGGTGATACTGAATGACACACAGGAAAGTAAAAGGGCTACATGCTCAATAATCAGCACATTCTCCTCAAAATCACTCAGAAGTAAAACAGTTCTAACTGAGGGACCAGGACAATTAGATCAATTCACCCTCCCTGACAATTAGCAACATGGATTAAAATTTTGTTTTCACTGGGCTGGGAGCCTGGACCGTGATCTGACAAGCTCAATGGGGCTGTATCTAGTTGGCAGTTAAGTAAAAAAGACTGAAGAAGAGGAACACTGAGGAACACTGAAGAAGCATAGGAAATGGTATTAACAACTCAATGTCTACAATTCTTTAACTCAGCACTAAATATTCAGTACATGAGATTAGGTGATACAACCCTATTATTAAAGTAGCTGAGGGTCTGCCGTGCAACGGGAGATATTCAATAGATTAAGTGCTGGTTGTAATTTTACTTCATTATTCAGATTCTAAAGTCTTTAGGGCAGAGAATATGTCTATCTGTATTCTCTAAAGCAGTATGTATATTTATGATGCTATCTAAATGCCTCAATTTAACGATAATGTCAAGTTGTATTTCTATTGAGCTTGTAACTTGGCTGAGGATCAGGTCACCCTAGCACACAAGGTCCCAAAATACAGCTCTATCATGACCTCTCCAGGCTGAAGAATGCAGTTCCTTTCATCTATACCTTCTCACCAACACACAGTTTAAAATGAAGTGGCATTGACAAGTGACTTTGCTCTGAACAATGACATTGCAGAAGTGGCTCCTTGGAGTTTGACGTTAATTCTACCTCAGCGACTTCCCCTTCAGATTGCTCAGTGCATAACTGAGAAAAAATAGTTGTAATTGTGTGACTTTCCTGGCAACTCACCTGTGATTCTGAGGACCAATTTTGTCATCTTCCACTCGAGATATATGGCACCATCACCCACTGAAATCGAAGGAAAGACACAGGGGAAAAAGAAGGCTAGTGCAGAAGCAGACCTGACCTTCAGTGGAGAGTTTGCCTGACATGCAGTGGAAGTGGACAAGGTATTCACACAGGCAACATTAGGCATCTAATCTGAGTGTCTAGGAAGTCGAGGGCCTTTAGAGGTCTCCAATGATAGCACCCAAGGTAGGAACTCAACTCTCTCCACAGCCAGGCAATCTGCTCAAGCAGCAGGCCCACTGAGTAAAAAGGTCAGTTTTATCACGATTAGTGTTGCACGACATGCAACCATTGCACTTTGAACACTTAGGGCACCAGCCACAAGCTGGTTGAGACAGTTCAGAGGGTATGTGCACAGGTAAAGGAGACCACAGTCTGCTCCTGGGCCATACCTACTTGTCAACTAACTCTCTGCTCATGCCTACTTATATGGAGAGGAGACGACTTTCCCTATTTTGGACACTGGGGGGAGTTGGCCGGGAGGGGCGGATCGCTGCTTGGGCATCGGTCAGCGGATGGTGAGCAATCTCACTGAGCATCACTGGTTTTTTTTCTTGGGTTTTATTTCTTTTTCTTTTTCCTTTATTTTGTTATATTCCTTTTCATTACTATTATTATTAATATATTTTTATTGTTATTATTCTTAGTGTTATATTTTATTTTACTTTAGTTATTAAACTGTTCTTCTCTCAACCCATGAGGTTTGGGTTTTTTTCTGATTCTCCTTCCCATCCCACTGGGAGGGGGGGAGGAGTGAGTGAGCGGCTCCGTGGTGCTTAGTTGCTGGCTGGGGTTAAACCACGACAAGGAGCAGGGAATGAACTTTCACTTCACAGCTTCACCTTATAATCACCCAATTTAAGCATTGCCCCATCAAGGAAGCCAGATTTAGAAATCAGTAGAGCTCAGTGATTTTCAGTGCACGGTCCATAGAAACTCTGGACATACAAAGACTACTTTCAAGAGGTCCACAGAAAATAAGTAAAAACCAGGACATTGTCAATGGATTTATGATCACTATAGAAGAGCCTGGACACATCTGGGGAATGTTTTAGAGTTCAGTAAAAAAAAAATATTAAAAATTGGAAACCACTGTCCCAGCAAAGTGGATACAAATAAACTGGACAAGGACAGTTCTGCCAGTGCTTTTTACTGCAAATAAAGTTTGGTAAAACTTTCAAGATTGTGACTAGCTGGATGATTCAGGAGAGGTTATTTCAAAACAAGGGAAGGGGGAATACATCAAGTGTTGAAGAGCAGAAAGAAACCTGCATTGCCAGGACTTGATGGCAAATATTTCTTGGCTGACGTCTCCTGTATGAGGAGTTAATCTGAAGAGAGACAGGAAAAACAATAGCTTTGTAGGATAACTGGGTTATGATACAGCAATGGGCTGGTTTTAGTGACCTAGGTTTTTTTCTGCAATGCCAGCCTTTAAAGTAGTTAGAGATGTGTGTTTTTTCACATCCTGATGTTAATAACCCAGATAATTTCCTCTTGGCTAGCTCCATAGTCTGTTTTATGGGCATGGTAAGTCCTTTGCTCCTTATCTTCCTGGAGCGATAAGATGCCACCTGTTCTCTGCAGTGAATTCTGGTGGAAGATGTTCTATGCCTGTAAAAAAATATGTACATTTCCCGCAGGAAAACTGCGATTTATGTTTAAGGACTGTATCTTGAAAAATATAATTTATGATATAAAAGCATAGGTTTCTTGTTGTCTCTTGCAAGACTTAATTATTCCTAGATGAAACAATGGCTCCACAAAAATTAATGACTGTTTCTACTTCTGTACAGTGACAATTCATTTTTAGTGTTTCTCTCTTCTTGTTTCTCCCAAAGATGAAGCTTCCTTCGTTTCATATAATGACGAGTCTGGCTTCTTGTGAGACACTTCCATCACAGCAAAACAAAAAACGGCAACTGTATCCAAACAGATAGATGCAATACTTCCCCTGGCCCCTTGGACCTTTCACAATAGGCAGAAAACAGAAAATAATCATCTCCTACACTGGCAACTGTTACATCTTTCTCCATGCTCTCTGTGAAGTCCCATCAGCAACATCCAGTCTGTCCAGAATGGTGTCATCAGACTTGGCTCTGTGGCATGGCACAAAAGCATATCGTCCCCTCTCGTCCTCTACTGCACCATGAAGCCAGCTTTAACTGCCTGTCCTCACATTTCAAGCTCTGCTCCGGGCTGCTAAAGCATCTTTCTCATGAGAGCACCCCTTAACAGGATTAAGCAACTATATTAAATCCAAATTGAATTGTGGACTCATTGTACTCGCATTTGATTCCATTACAGATTGTATTTGTTTCATTTCATTATTTACTGCCAGAAAATGAACAACCCCCTTTTAGCAGCAGGCATCAGACTTATGGAGCTGAGGCATAACTAGCCTAAAGAGAGTTACCCAAACTTCAGACTCTAGAGACAATAACATGTCTATAAACAACCACTTATATAAGAAACCAATAGATCATTTTAATATACTTGTGTTTGAAGTACAGGTCAGAGGACAAAATTGATGATAGTTAGAAAACCAGTGCACTCAAAAAAAAAAAAAAAAAAAAAAAGATAAATTCATGTAGCCAAAGATTTGGATTATATTTTAATTTGGCAAAATCAATATCTACTTTGTATTTCTGGAAGAAGGCAAAGACTAATGAAACTGACACAATACATTTTCTGTAATGTTATTGAGGTGTGAATTAGAAAGAAGAATGTTGCAAGTGTCTATAACTCATACATAGCATATATGAATTCCTTCATCTGCTGTTACTGACTGATTTATTGCAGAAATCAATACAATGAACAAACAAATATTTTCAGTATTCTTCCGGCTGTTCCCACCAGTGTCTAAAAGTAGTGTGTATCAAAGCCTCCAAAATGTCGCAATGTTGCAAAATCCAATACATATTTAACCTAGGAACAACATACCAGATGGTTTTAAATATGCAATATTTACTATAAAATGAACACTAAGAACAATGGAAACTTGACCCAATGTCAACTGAAGTCTAAAACCAATCTTTGTTGGTTTTACAAGGAGGTTTGATCAAGTTCTAGCTTCAAATGAGTGATTTTACCTAAAATGTTTTACTTGCAGCTACTGACAAGGAGCTGATGCATCACAGCAAACCAATCCACACCATAGGCCAGGAGTCTGCTGGTTGGTAATACCTGATGCTTAGAAAGAAAAAGAGAGGAGCAAATAACTAGCTCATTTTTTTGCTTCACTGATAATTTTGCAGTGGCAACTTCTTGTCTCTAGGACAGAGAAAATTCCCTGAAATCACAAGAGAGAGGAAATTGTTTGAAAATCACAAATAAAAAGGAAAACTGTTACTCAGTTCTGCCATCACTTCAAGTTTGGTCTGGAGGTCTCAAAGACTATGCTGGCTCGGGGAGGCTACTATAGGCCATTTATTATCTGTTGTGAAGAAAATTTTGTCCAATCCTCATTAACAAAATGGATGCTAAACCTCCATTATGGTTTCTATTTTACCTCTGAGAAATTACCACCTTTCTTTTTATCCCTAGTCAATTCCTGTCCTCCTCCTGATCTGCCGGTCTGACTCTCTGGTGCGTGCCTTCAAATGGGGAAGCTGTCTTCCCACAAGTTGACTTCTCTTTACAGCCCGGAGTTTGGGGTGCAGTAGGAGTATTCATGTCCTTATACCTGTATGTGGATGTGGTTTCGTGCTGTGTGCTGTTAAGGGGAATGAAAACAGGGCCCTTCCCTTTGGCTGGTTTCTTGCTGTGGTACCCCCTGCCTCGTTGCTTTGGAACCCTCTGCCATGGAGGACAGCCTCCTGCCACCCCTACGCCTGTGCCAGAGAAATGGGGGCTCTAGGACCTGAAGAACAAGCTGTGATGAAAGCAGCGTGAGGTTTTGATTGCAAAAAGATTTGCAAACTGAGCTTCCCAGGCATTAATAATCCATATCGTTGTAGGATTCAAATTTGCTGAACTCCTGACTCCATGTCAAATGCCTTCCATTGCACCCCTGGTATATTGCATTTTTTTCCTGAAGAAAACAACGAGTTTGATACTAAGGATGAAGGAACATAGTGTGTATAAGCTATTTCCCTTGTGTCAGGTGGTGCTTGGCACTTATCATGCTGCAGTAAGATTTAAGAAATCAGCCAGCAGTCAAAAGGGAGAAGGCACTGAAGTGAATAACCAAAGGGAGTGCTCACTCCAGTAAAGAGCATCTTCATGGCTGATGGAGCAATGGGTGGAGAAGTTAGCAAGTCATCTGTCGCAAGGCTAAGAGTAAGGATAACTCTGCTTGGCAGCGTGTATTAATGCCAAAGGAAGGGCCTTATTCCGTAAATACATGTTTACTGATGCCAGAAAGTCACATAAAAACTATTATTTGAAAGAGTCACTGTATGAGTGGTTCATTCACATCAGGGCTGCAAAGTGTGGGGCAATAAAAGCAAAGATTATCTCAGACTCCAGCATTTGTCCCACCCCAGAAATGTGGCAGAGCATTCATCACATGAGCAGGGTTGAGATAACTCTGCCTCACCGCCTCGGGAGAGGTGGCATCCAGAGTCCAGCATCTGCCAGGGCGAACCGCCACAGAGCCTGTGAGGCCAGTGAGCCTCACAGGTAGGGACAGATCTGCTCCATACCGATAAACCCTCTCAGGCTCGTAAAAAAGGGTGGCTCCCTGCAAATTGCCTGCTGGGAGCAGCTCTTGACCTGTCTGATCTCCCAAAACACGCTGGGAGACCCTTTAGGAGTATGCTGGCTGGCATAGGCCAAAAGTGCTCCAGGGTCTGCCCAGGCAGTTTAGTTTGACAAGGTGTTGTGCTTCAATGCCTGGAAGGTTTTCTGAGATGAAGGCAGCCAGAAGTTCCCAAATCCTTCACTGGAGACAGCAGAAGTGCCTTGCCTGCAGGACATAAATGCCTGTGGTCCCCCATTTCCAGAGTGTTAGCAGTAACAGTCCCACAGCTGTGAGCAACTCAGAATCGCTGGTGTGGCTGTAGCCTCGCTGTCTCCCTCAACAGCATTACAGGAGCCAGGAGCTGGACAAGACAACCAGGGGCTGAAGTATCTGGGGAGCACATACTGCATAGGACAGGGGCAGAGTTTTAGGGGAGCGAGCAAAGCGGGGCTGAGGCTGCCGCCCTCCGTGCCTAGGGCAGAATTAACATTGCTGCCTCTCCTTTTAGGACAGCTTTTCTCTCTCTGTGGTAAGGGTCACACAGCTACATCCCAGCCCTAAACAGACCAGAGGGCTCAAAGGCTTCACCCCCTTGCTTACTTGCTGCAAGACAAGCCACGTACCTCCTTCATGGGAAAGGTTCTCGGTTAAATACAAAACTGTGTGACTCTTTCCCTGCTGGGTCTGGTAAATAAGCAGGTTGACCAGCCCAACGCCTTGCTGCCATGAGGAAATGCTCATGAGGAAGGAAGAATGAGAAAAAAGCCTGAGGGAAAGCCCCCTACCCCCAGCCCAACACAAACATTCCTTTTTGGGTATGCTGGAGAAAAAAATATTTAATGTTGTTTTCTGTGGAATGCCTTGTAGTATTTTAAATGGATGTGGGCAATTTTAAAGCCCATCTTGATTTACGAAAGCTGTTGTAACAGATAATGATGTAAACTGTATAGTGCTCCTTATGGCTCCGTTTTATGGATGTGAGGTGTTAGCAAACATTGGTAAGGGAGCTGGGAGCAGGAAAACTGCAAAGTTGTCCCCGTTTAGATTTTATCCTACTATGTTATCCTGAGGAACAATGCCTATTCTCCACACATTTACATGGAAATAACAAGAAAACCCTTAGGCTGCTGATCCCCCAGACCTCTCTACTTCCACTTGGGGCCTGCGCTGTGACCATCGGCTTCAGGGCTGTCTGCCAGTACTACTGTGCTGTGTACTCAGTCCCAGTAGCAAAGTCCCAACCCTGGGTTACACAGTTGGGATCTTTTCCTTCCAGTACTGTTCCTAGATAACTAATTTCTTCATCTGAAGGAGAAATTTATGAGCTTGGATAGGATACTGAAAAGTTTATACATTTGTCATCTTAACAATAAAACATCCATGGAGCGGATGGGGAGAACAACGTGCAAACCATTAGCATCCCCACAACTACATCTGTGCAGAGTATCCTCTATTTGTTCGTGCAAAATATGTGATTGAACTAAAAGATGGTGAAAATCCATCCATGCACATTTATGTGAATCAATGCTATGGGTTTGAGGCAATGCCCTTTTTATTCACTTTTCAAAATTCCACCTAAGTGAATTGCTTGAAGAATGTTAGGAACAACAGTAATATCAAGAACCTTTAAATTTCTGCACTATGTCTGTCTGGAAGGATTCAGCTTTAAAAGTCACAGTAGATTTGGGAATCAAATTTTCCCATCAGGAAAGAGAAATAAGAGACTGACCTGTGTATTGCTCCCACACTAAAGTGCAGCATTTACAACTTAAACCACTATCTCTGATAACCATCTAAGAGTAAATCAATAACTGAGTCCTTTGTGGAAAGAAGCCGCTGCATAATGGTATCTCTGCATATTTTCACTACTGATAAGGCAATGCACCTATGAAATACATAGGCATGAACCATGTTTCAAGTAATTTCAAACAATAAGCACATGAATAAAAATCAAACTCTTCTCCTAGACAGTTCACAAAGAGTGAAATTCATCCCTGGGCAGGGGGGCTGGCACAGAGACATTTCACTTCCCTAAGCTTTCTGAAACCTTCAAAATAGTGCTTTAAAAGCAATTCAGCATTGTACAGACTTTGGGTTGGCCTTCTGCTCGGCAGTGAATTTCATCCATTGTGAATTATATGTGAGAAGACTTTGATTTTTCACCTAAGAAGAGAAAAGGACTAAACGAGTAGGATGCATGATTCATTTCAACTAGATATCCTACTTGCAATCAGCACTTATTGTCTCTGGTGCTTGTAAAGGACAAAGCAGGGTTGTCTTGGTATCCTGGAAGGAGCTATAGACGTTTGTACATAAAAAGTGACAAACAGGAGGAAGAAGAGATTGGGGGAAGGAGTGTTCAGTGAGCTAGTTTTTTCCCAATGCAATGAGAAGAAGAAGGTCTATTACTGAAACAGCAGGTAGCAACGTGGTACCTGTGTATGCTTTGACAGGAGTTACAGAGCCGCAGCTATGAAGGAAGCACCCCAAACTTCCATGTGAGTGGTAATACACACCATAAATAAGTAAAGGTTATTTTGCTGTACTGAAACTTGAGAAATATTAACATTATATACTATTCTGGGCACTCGTAAAATTGCTTAGAGGTTTGAAATTGAAAAGGTGTTATGAAGGAAAATCTTAAATACTCTAGAGGTTTGGACTTTGAGTTACGAGGAGGGATTAGCCTGTGCTGGCCTCTGCAGCCGGAGGAAGAAATGAGGTAAAATGGGAGATTGTCAGAGAGGTAAACGAAATCCTGAGATGAACAGATTGAAGGCGGTAAGCTGTTTAAGATAGCAACTAATTTGAAAACAAGATGCCATGGACTAAAATTGGGATGGGATGGGTGGGTGCACAGGCAATTCAGACAAAATTACTTCACAGAAAAGAGTCTGCGATTTGGCATGCATGGGAAAAGTCAGCTACTGAAGCATGTGTGTTGGGGAGGGGGTAGAGTGTAAACCCACTGTGAAAAGGAACAAGATGTATTTTTGGACAAGAATAAAATTCAAGGTTGCAGCCACTAATTGGATTTTTGAGGATATGCTGATATTAGCTACTTGTAGATTGGTTGGTATTTTCTGGGTTTGTGAGGACAGACTTTAACAGACTGATGTTTTCTCCTAGCAGTTAATATTGTGGGGTCCTTAAGTCATTTGCAGCATCAGCCAGAGCTCATGAAGGTTGGTGGGACTCCTTCCTCAACTACAACAGGCTTTGGATCAGGCTTCTCTGGTAGAAACTAGTAGAGCTTTACGATTTCCTCAGCTCTGTGGATAGTCTTGCTTTTTGATTACCAATAAGCCTTTTAAGTGAATTACAGCTGTGGGAGAATACTGCTTCTTTAAGCCTTTTCTCCTGGGAGTGCTGAGTGCCCTTGGAGCCTCCCTTCCCTGCTGATTTGCTCAGGAGTCCCTGATGGTCTTAACTCATTCTGCTCACGCTTGTGCTACTGCTATCAAGATTTCTAGGCATTGGCATAATGTTTAACCTTCAGATCTTAGAGAGTCATAGACTAGATTTCTATGACATCTGAAATCAATATAAGTAACAGCGATATTTGCTTCAAAGCACTGAACAGTAAGTAATTTTAAACATAAACCTTTTGATGACCTGCCAGTGCTAATGATCAGTCCTCTGATATTGTGTGTACACTTGCTCTAGGTGTCAAATAGCCACATACAGCCTGTAAGGCAGAGAAGCAAAGTCCCCAAAACTCTGACTTGTACTTCACAAGCTAACAAAACAGTTTCATTAACTTACCTACCACAGAGAATGATGGTACACACGAGCAGGTCTAATATATTGCACACAGAAAAGTGCTGCAGTAAACATATACCCAAGCCAACATGTCACAAGGTGATACCTTGATTTTATTTTCCAGCTTACAAATACAGTGGGAAATCATGCTGTGACTGCAGTCTTCAAAGGCAACAGGTGAATTTAATGTGAGCAGTGTCCACTCAGTCCTTCTTCGGTAAAGACATCTAGCAGTAGAAACATTGGTGTGCTTTAATTGTTTTGTCCTCTGATGAAGAAAAGCAGTTATAGACTCAGATAAATCAGCTAGTTAGGCTAGGTTTATAGTGAGTTCTGGTTAAATCTTTTCCTTAAGGAATGAATGGGCAAAAAGCATTATGGACTATCACAATATGCTCAAGACCTGCATGACTTTATAGTTTATCTTTTCCTATATGCCCATTAATATAGCGCAGAGTAGGGATGAAGCTGCTGGAATGCATAGTCTCGGCATTTCCATCCCTTGAATGTTTCAGCTTTTTAAAGTAATCTTGACCCTGCATCAACGTATTTGGCTTTGAAAGTCAGAATATCCTCCTAACTTAGCTTAGCCTACCACTGCTGAATTGTACTTTCTGTTTAACTCACTTTACACTCATTTTGGTCTGGAAAGAAAAATAATTTTTTTACTCATGTTGAGTGGCATTTGCCAGTCTATTGATTAAATGAGGATTATTTCCATAATCAGGTGCTACCTAGTATGAATCCAGATGTAACTGGCATCCTGTGAAAAGTATTATACAGAATGGAAATACAGAAACTTGCTGTCCTATTTTATATTAAGTAACAACTGTGATACTCAAAGTATTACAGTCTAGCCTAGAGGAACTTAATTAAGTGACACCTCTTTTATAAGACTATTTTTAACCTTGTAACAGCATATATTTTAAGACAGAATTATGTATTTGCCAAATAGACTGGCAAGTTGACTGAAGCAAAGATATGCAAAGGTTATAATTCTCTGTTCTGCTATAAAGGAGACAAACCAACCACATTTTATTAACAAAATCCACGCCACACCAGAATGGTCTCTGCTTTTTTTCCTGGGTCACTTCGCTTTGTCTTGAGACATGGAAGCGTGTGAGTTCAGTGGTTCTGCTCCACCCTCCCATACTCCGCTCTCCTCTGGTACTTCATAACTGCCGTGTACAAAGACCCGAGCGAGAAAGAGCTGTGCGCATCTTCACCCACCCAATATATAGAGCGAGAAATTCTTTCAGTGATGAATTTTTCCTCACAGAAATCAATAGAAATGTATTTTATCATAATCTTAAGATCAATATTAAATAACTAAGCCAAGCTTTTGGAAAAATGAAGTCCCTGACTATAAATTTTCCCTAAATCTAGGCTTTGAAATCAATTGAATCCATAGTATGCCCCAATACATTTTATGGCCGTTTGAACCATTGCTTTTATATTTAACACCATATTTTGTTCCAGGAAAGGGTAATAAATGTCTCTGCAGCACTGAAGAAAGCCAACAGGGGACACTGGTTGTTTGGAGTACATTCTCTCAAAGCATTTTTCTTCATGTTGCTGGAGGAACTAAATTAGCTGGGAAAAATCTAACTAACAACCAGTTATCCATCATGGTTCTTTGTGCCCTAATATCATTGCACACAATTGTTTTACAACATGAAAGGCCAAAAGAACATGCTCCGAGGGACAACCCTACACTGAAAACCGTCAGACAGGTGGTACGTTATGATTGAACCTAAAGCAGTTCAACTTGGATAATAAAATGTAGGATTGCAGTAAGGTAAATGACAAAGGCTATGAAAGGCTGGGAGGAAATCAAAACCCGTGTCAGACTCTATCTAAAGAAGCAACAGTGCCCATCTTTGCTGCATCCAACCTTCAGTCATGGATCACAACCAAGAACTACTTGTGAGCCAAAGAAGGCAACAGAAAACCATTTTGAGTCTGAGCATTGTGCAGCTGAGCATCTGGCAACCGGAGGGATGCAGCTTTGAGGAGACCCTCCCAAATATGCTGCAACAACATTGTAAGCATTGCTACAGCAAGTGAAGTAAAAACCTTGCTGCAGCAAGTAAGTATAAACAGGTTATGGGAGGATCCTGAATTATGCTCAGACAGTGGGGCAGGAATGGGATGGAAAATTAAACTACTCTTCTGGGCTCTGAAAGTTTTCTTTGGCTTTTAGTGTAAGTTTATGCTCCTGGAAATGGGAGTACCTCAGTGTCAGATGCATCTGGCCCTGTAAGACTGGTTAGGGTCTTCCAGACTCTAAGGACCAGATTGGCAAGTCTGCAGTGTTGGGCAGAAGTGGCCTCCAGGATGGATTTAGGGCCACACGCACAGTTCACCTGCAGGAAAAGCCCCATAGCTGCCTCTGAGATGGTCCAGCTGATATACCTGTGAGTAGTGAAGCAGTGGAAGAAAGGGGAACATCATTTAGAGCTGCATTTTGGAGATCCCACAAGCGTGCACTTCTCCATAGCGTGGGTGGGCCCAGAACTTCGTACCAGGCATGGAGAAATGGTGATCTGATGTCTTGCACCCCTCTTCAAATGCCCTTGTGGAGATATCACAGAACTGATTCAGGGTAGATAAGATGCTCTGGGATCCCTCCTAAAAGGACCCTATATGGGGAATGATGAGATAGGGGGGAGAAAAAACCTCAGAAGACATGTTCTCCATGTAAGACCATGACAGGGTGTTCATTTCTTCTTCCCACATCAGGTTACATGACAGAAATATTCAGATCTCAAGTCTGTGGCTGCTACCTCTCAATCTCTTTCCTCTGCACAGCAGGTTCCTCAGGGAGGCTGTAGCTTCAGTGGGGAAGACTGGGAGATGCTACCTTCCCAGTGCAACATACACAGGACTATTATATATTCTGTAATATTGTTTCTAAACTCTGGGACAAAATAACATCTCAGAGAATTCCTTTGTGATGCACACATGGGGGACTTAAACCCTGGGCCTGCCCCAGAAAAGCTAGGACACCTGTTGACCATCATGGTATCTCCTGCTGCAAGAGCTGGTGGGACTGGTGGTGTCTGAACTCAGCCTGGGCCTGCAAGGGAAAGGCAAAAGCGACCATAGCCTCCGGTCTCCTGCAGCCTGCCTTCCAAAGGTGGTGTACATACAGTGGTACGTGCTGGTGGCAAACGCAAGTTGCAGTTTTGTCCCTGCGAGACAACCTGGACACAGTAAAAATAGTAAAGCATGAAGGGGTGAGGAAGCAAAAGTAGCTCCAAAAATCCCTTCCGCTCGTTTCCTCAGGCCACTGGCTGAATCCCAGCATTAGCAGCGGTGATTGCAAGAGACCACTTTTCCTGGACTGGCTCCTTTTCAGAGCCTCTCTGCCCCTGCACAGCCAGGCAAGGACTGCATATGGCTCAGCACTAGGATGTTTGGGCCACTGTATTTCCTCTACAAGCGTGTCCAAAGGAGGGTGCAATGCATTCCTCTTCACCCTTTGGTACTGACAAAGGGATGGAAAAAATGGTGCAAGTTAGTCTATTTGGTGCAATTGTTAGTCTATTTTTGCTCCCAAGTGACTACCTGAACTTTGAGTCTCCCTCCTCGGCAGAGCAAGCTTCCTCCTCTGGTGAGTGTCCTTAGTTTAGGGATAGGGTACGTAGCTTTGTGTGAGTGCAGAGCACCACTTTACAGTACTTGAGATGCATAGATCTTCCTATTTTTCCTCTTTCTATCTTGTTGGCATTGTAAAGTTCCAGCCCAGCTCATTACCAGCTGCCAAGAGCTTACTATTTGCAGATGCAGATTGTCATAGCTGTTTGAGGAAAGAAAATGAAGGGGAAAAAAAAAGGGAATCATGCCAAAGAATGGCCAACAAGATGTCTGACAGTCGGACAGCCTCCTTCCTTTCTTCTAAGGCTTGAGCTGAAAGGGCAGAAGACAGTTACCAGGACCTGCCTGCGAACAAAGAGTAAGCAGACATCTATGCCTGCTCCTTTCACCACTGCAACCATCCCTCTGTGCTTCCACCCGTTATTGTCATTTGTAAAGCGCTGACATTTGGTTGACAGCTGCAAAGCCAAGGTCCTTCCCCTGAGTCGCTGACAGCGGTGATATCTATCCAAAGTCTCCCCACATTTCTGCATGCTGCTTTTCTCTTGGCTTGAAGGAAAACGCTACCTAATGTCCTGTTGATGATCTGATTGTTACCCCAGAAATAGAGGTAATTTAAAACAAAACCAGATTGCTTTGTTTGTGGAACGCTGTTAGTACTTGGCTTATACACTAAACTGGTAGCAGATACAGATTTCAACCTCATTTATGACTGAGCTATAAATAACTCTGTTCTCATAAATCAGCTAGCTGAGAGTTAAACTAGTTTTAGAGGAGACGAGTTGTTGGGAAAAACCCTCACTAGTCCTCCCAGATGGATATTGTTTGCACTTGTACAAAAATATCCAACCTACATTTTTCCTTCCATCTCAGACTCTCCCAGCTCAGTTAGATCACATTGGAAACACGTTTGTTTCATTCATATCTTCATATAAAATATGTCAGTGCCACTTGGGAGGGGTTAGTGTCCAGAATACAAAGCTGTGAGCTCTGGACTCAATTTCTATGGCCATGGGCAGGATTCTAAATTCAGTCTCCTAGCTTTCTTGAGCGGCCTCCCTCTTTATCCCTTGGCTCTCATTCCAGGGGGTATAACTGAGCTGGGGCAAACACAGCACCGTGGGAACAACAGGCGGGACTGGGACAGTACATACAGTGAATTCTTTGGCTTTTTAAGCACCTCATAGGATTTTTAAATCTGCTTTGTGTTGTTTTTTTTAAGTTTGTGGGTTGTTCAGTGGGGACAGCTCTGCTTGTTGACCCAAGTACATGCAGATGTACCTGACCACAGCACCACTGCCTGAACTTATCTGTGCTGTGGGAAGCTACCCTTTCTTTATAAGGTATCCTTTGCATTAAGTAGCCTCCCTTTCCTTCCATATGCCTCCCTTTCAGCCTATTCCACACCTGGAAGGGTTTTACACACCTCATCAATGATGGGCTACAGAAACAAATTCGCCCAGAATGGCAAAGTGCACTTGGGAATTGCTAACAGATTTGGTCCAACCATTGGTATCAAATGGGAGCTTTATAATGCTGTGATAACACTGACGCTCTTTTTTTTTAAACTATCTACACAATTTACAGGATTTTAAATCAGCCATGGATGGTTAGGGATGGGAGCTTGTACCCCATATGCCGCTCACTTAGACCTTCCCACTATGCCACTGAGGCCCAGAAAGACAAACAAAATGTTACATGAAGGATGAAGAATACAAAGAGAATAACAAGAAAAATAATGCAGCCTTACCTCAGACGTATGTACAGTAATAGCTACTCTATCTTAAAGAAAACTAGAAGTTCATAGAAGGGCAAAGCAAATGATTGGGAGCACGGAAAACCTTTCATATGAAGAAGGTTGTGCTAGGACTGTTCACCTTAGAAAGGAAACCAATGAAGGAGAGTATGATAAAGATATATTAAATCCTGTCTAGTGTAACACTAGTGGCTGAAAATATTCAAGCAAATTGAAAAGCAGCAATTTCCAGACTGATCAAATAAAACCCTTTTCACAAAAGAGATAATTAAACCATGGAACTCTCTGCTGCGAGGCACCAGGGAGGTCAGGCACTCAGTGGGATTGCAAAAGGGCAGGATTTCTGTCTGGTAATGAGGCTCTCCAGACTTACAATAGCTCGTGTTCATGCATTTTAAGATATTAACATCTGAATTGCAAGGAACAGATTAGGAATAGCTTTTCAGGGTTAGGAGTGGGAGGTGTTGCCCAGTGATTTCTTACGCTCGTTTCTATAACATCTTCCTCTGTAGGCTAAAGTGGGGTTGCTGGGGTGGCTTGGCCACCTGCCTGATGAGAATGATACTGATGTCCCCTTGGCTCACTGCCCATGCCATCCAGCCGTGCTGGGGAGCCTGAGTACACCAGGGGATGAGCACCAAGTGTTTCTAAGTCCTTGTGGCACCTCTCTGGGGGCTTCTCCAGTTGGTCTGACTGCCTCCACATCTGAGGTGGTCCAGGTCCAGGTCTACCAACATCAGGGCTTGATACCCCCTCACTCACACCATGAGCTTGCACCTTTGCACCTTTTCTGCAGTACCGCTCCTCATGAGCCTCATCCCTGGGCAGCTTGTGCCAGAGTGTCACTGGCAGTGTGGCAGCACCACCGGCATGCTCCAGCTGCGGGAGCAGCACGTGGGGGTAAGTTGCCCTTGGGAGTCACTTGGTCCTGGGAGGAGGTCCAGAAAGGGCCTAGAAAGACATCAGGAGCAGTTCTGCCTCAGCGGCTTTCTTAAAAAAAGGCCAAAGTTATTCTTTTTATCAATGTGTAGCTGACACTGTGCTTGTGTGCGTTTTTAAGAATTTAAGCCAGCTAGAAGGAATATGGCCAAAACTTGACATAAGGTCTTGGCTTTCTTATGGGTGTTGTTGGGGTCTTCAGGGACTGTGTCTGAAATCCCAGAGTTGTTTCCCTGTTTAGCCAGGACTATCAGAGAATTCACACAGAATCAGTCCTGCCACAGATCTTTCTTCATTATACTTTGTTGTCTCGGGATGTACATTTGCTGAAGGATAAATTGTGTTACTCTACCCTTCAGATGAAAACCCCACTGTAGGAAAAGCTGTCTTCTTCAATTTGATTTGAAGCTTGAAGCTTCCAAGCAGCTATACAAAAGATTTCTGTATACATAATTTTGGGGTTATGTTCATGCTTTAATTCCATGCTCATGCAAATGGACTGGGCTTTCCCAAAGAGCTTAGAAGTGGCTTGAAAAACTTTGTAAAGGTTTGAAGGTTGCATGGCATCTTATTATCATAGGTGACCATGTCCTAGAGCTCGCTGTGGTTGGAAGGCAGCTGAACTGTGAGGGCAGGAAAGGAAGCGAGTTCAGTTAAGTCTGTGTCTTTTTGCAGCAGAACTGTGACAGTGTCTGTGCCTGACACAATGGGGTTTAGAAGCACTTAACTTTTGTCTTCCTGCCTGCACTCCCTGACAGACAAGTTATTTATTAATTTTTAACACCAGGTGTGAATTGTCATGCTAAGAGCCACACAGCTTCTTCAGTGCAAGAAGTACTCAGCAATAGGTTACAGCTGGCCTGACCCTTACTTAAGAAACGGTTGCACAGACATATCTTAACAATTTCCCTCCACTTAGGAGGAAGTGTACGCTTGAAAGAAATGATGCTCAGACTTGAGGTCCCTTCAAAGTCTTCTTCTATGGAATACGATGGATTTTACCCCCAGGTATCAACATCCCTCCTCTTTTAGGTTAGTAAGATACATAGCATGCGGGCAGATCATATCTAATCTGAATAAGCACCCCTTAATCAAATGTACTGGAGATGTGAGGAGCCACAGCACCAACTGCTTTGAGCTACTGATCTGCTCCTATTACAAAGAGTGAATTGCTAAAGCAGGTGCACCCATCAGTCCTTTCCGCTCATAGTGCCAGATTCAGCTCGGTTTGCAAAAGGCATATTTGGGGTCCACAAGCACAATAAAGCATCATTTCTCAGAGAGAGTCAGCTTTCTTTGTTCAAGCAAAAAGTCAGGGAAAACATGCAGTCAGGCTAAGAGAACTGACATCTGCAGGAATCCCAGGTTTAATTCTATGAGTGATCTTTATTTTTAGCTGTAAGTGGAGAATCACACATGAAGTCAGTAGGCACATGTTCCTTCGTAACTGTCCCCGTGAGTGAGGAGTACAAGGGGGCTGGTATCTGCTGACAGAGGGCAGCCTTCCCAGACTTGTTAGAGTTAATGGAGGGAGAAAGGCTACAGCTAAGCTCTTGTAGGGGATGATTGAATGCAGGATCTTATCGTTCCCAACAAACTGAAGAGGAAACATAGGAAGACTAATCTATCTCCCTAGGCTAAACTTAGCATTTGGGTGTACTCCCTCTGGTCCCATTAAATTCCCATTAAAAATCAATTTATTGGGACCAGGATTTCATTATCTCTTCTTCAATAACCTAAAGCCAATGCCTTCTGTGCTTTATCAGTTTCCTGAGTCCAGTTTGCAACATTTCTTCAAAATCCGTTTATGTTCAATAGTCACAAAACTTTATAGGCTGCCTAGGTACCTAGATTTTTGTTTATCCTCTGGAACCACAAAAAATTCCCATGCTGAATCATAATGGAAAAATGAAAATGTCAAAAATAGTTGTATTTTATCATCTGAAAAGAAAAAGCAAGAAGTTAAGGCCAACTGACAGTTTTGCTTTAAGTCTTACCAATTAGATTTTGGGATTTTTTTTCCTTACTACAATTACATTTTAAGGCAAATTCAATTTGAACTGGAAATATTTTTTTTTCTTTCAAGCCAAAACCATTTAAACCAAGAGTTTTCCTCAAAAAAGGCTTTATAATTTAATCTGTTGACATTTCATGTAAAAAAATATTTCACTGAAAATTTCTGAGCAGTTGTATTACCAGTGATTCAATGCTTAATTTGCTAGATGTTTCCATGTTTACTTCTAACTAATGGATATTTTATGCTATAGTGTACCTTTATAATTTATTAATATGAAAAATTAATATATATCTAGCTTTGACTAAAACCAACGCTTTTGAACATGAAAAAACAGAAAGGCCATTCTTACCATAAATTCTTACAACTCTTGTTGTGTTGCATTCATCAAACTGATTTCTCCTTTTCAAATGCTGAAGAATAAGTAGCTGATAATTACACAGATTTATATATATTGTGTGCCCTTTTAAAATATGGCAAGCACAGAGTCTTGCATTATTCTGTATCAGGGGACCTGTAATGCAACATAAAGCTATGGCTGTGAATGATATTTTAAAAGTTTATTTATGGTTTGCAGTGTTTCAAATAAGGTTCAGAAACGCATACACAAATGAAAGCTAAGCTGTTCTGCCTTTACAGTCACCTATGGTAAGGGACTGGCAATTCTTCTTCTTGTGATGAGGTGCAGCTCCTCCAAGCTGTGCTTTGAGAAGACATGACTGGAAGGATGGTGGCACGGCTGAAGACTTAAGCTGTTAAAGTTTCTCTTTGTAGTTATGTGGGTGGGACTGCTATATGGTAATTTATGAGCTAAGGTATATATAGCCTCTTTTTCTTTCTCCTCTGGGATTTTCAAGACCATAAGGTGGATTTTATTTGCAATTACGTGCCTGCAAACCTCCTTACCTGTATTCTGCCTTTCCCTTATCCTTCAGTATACTCCTTCTTTCTTTTTTGCCTACAGGCTCTGGAGGAGGCACTAATCAAATTTCACTGCAGAATTCTGCAATAACTTGTTTGTTTGCTTTGTACGAGAAGGAACAGGGAAATGATGAAAATTATTAGCCAGAGGCACAATCTCTTTCTGTCGCCATTGTATGGGGGAAAGAAAATTATATGAGAGCAGATTTGGTACTGCCTAATTCTGCACAGTGCCCCACTGAGGGCTCCATGCCACTTGCAGGGGTGTGTGCAGGAGGCAGAAGGCCAAGCATCAGGGCAGGGGTATCTGCCACCTATGAGCTCTGAAAAGCCAGCGCTGGTGTCATTCTGGTTTTACCATCCATGCTCACATGGCTTCTGAGTCAAGTGTATGGATTTGCACCGGCTGCGGGGGAAGCACCAGTGTGCAGCCTGAGTTGTGTCCTCCCCGCTACCCCAGGGGCTCACCTGACTCCGAACTTGGGGACCTTGTGCGACTGGAAGGAGGGAGGGGAAGGTGCTGGATGTGGAGTGGAGCTGAGAAATCAGCAGACACTTCACTTACTTTGAAGACTGTCCTTCAGAAACCCTGCAGACTGAAACGTCCATAGCATCCCAGGTACTTCTCTGCTTTTGTGTTGGTTTCCACCTCAGACTACCGGTAGTGGCAATGATTCATTTTTTTAATATGGAAATCACAATTACTGTCAAAAAGTAGGAAGTGTTATTGAATTTTCTCTTGAGACCTTTCCCTGGAGAAAAAAAACAGGATAGGAGCTAATAGTCCTAACAGCTCTTAAACAACTCTTGAACCTTTTGAATCAATTACCAGGGGTGAAAGTGGCTGAGCTACTTGTGAGTCCATAGAAGTTGACAATTACTCTCTGGAAAGCATTAAGGATGAATATCATTTTGGTACAGTGAGATGTTAATGTTATCTTTCACAGTCAATGGGGATCTATGTTATCTTTCACAGTCAATGGGGATCTAAGGTCAGGAAGCAAGCAGTGTCCCTGTCGCTCACTGATTATACGAATGCAATGCAGAAGCTAGTATCTCCAGCCATGAGCTGAGGTAGATAGCATCTTGAAATAAAAGTTACCATCATGTTTTTTAGGAGACTTCCTGGGTCCAATGGCATGTCCATCTGAAGTTCAAGATAGGCTTCTCTGAAAATTAAGCCTATACCCTGCAAACACAAACACATTACAACTGACTGCCAGCCTACGGCTCTGTATTAGGTTTGTTGCAAACACTGGTGCAGGGAATCTGCACTATCATACAGTTATTTCATCTGTACAGGCAAGGATTCAGTTTTTCCTCCAAGTGCAGTTATTGCCAGCTCCATTTTGTCTTGTTGTGTACGTATTTGCTAAAACATGCTACACACTGACAGACTGTCCTACTCTGAGCCTCTCTTTATGCTTCCCTCTATGACCACTGCCAAAACTGGCTCTTCAGGCTTGAAAATTGTGGTTTGAAATCTTCCCTGAATCTGTTTATCTCTGTACTTCAAGATACTAAATCTTAGCTTCAAGGTAGAACAGTCAGCTCCTCCTTTTTAGTTTAGGACCAAGGATAATGTCTTGTCACCAACACCCAGCGTGTTTCACTTCCCTTCATCTGCTCCTTCCCTTCATCTCCAAACCAACAAGGGGTAAAGATATGTTACATCTCCTGTTTGCAATTAAAGCCTATATCTACTGTAGCTGGATAGTGCTATTGTGAGTCATAGAAGTCTGATTGTATCTGTGGCGATGAGTTCTACAAGCTAATGATACATCGTATAAAACATTCTTCTTTGGAAAGAATACTCTGCTGGCTTTTGGTCCCTCATTAGCAATCAAATACTCTTTTTTGACCTTCAGTATACAACATGATTTTATATACCTCAGTTGCATGTTCTCCTTGCTTTCTCTCTAAGAGAAACAATTCTGACCTTTTTACTTTGTCTTCACGCATCTTAGCCTTATTGAAAGCTGCCACCTGTCTGCCTCATGCCTTCTGCCTCTCTCAAGACCTCTGATTTACACTGTTCTCTGTAGAAACGTTGAAGCTCTGGGCTGCGCTAACGAAGTACCCAAACTTCAGGGGTGGATGATCCTACTTTGTCAATTAATAGTCACTCCGGGTTAAGGTGATGGGGAGTAAATGAGACAGTGTGAAGAAATGTAAAAGGTAAAGCATCTCTAACATTTTGGTTTAGGACAAGGATCCAGGCTCACAGACATTTTCAATCATTAACTTGAGAAGAAAATATGGTTCTGTCCCAAGTCAGCTAAAAAACACAGTGGCAACAAGTACAACACCGAATAGATGATTCCTTACACTTAAGCTCCCTATAGCTCTGGAAGAGATGTATTGCCCTCCCTTTGCGATCAGTATTCTGGGAATAGCCAGACAAATTATCAAGAAATCAGAATGGAGATTTTTGGTGTCCTAACCTCTATCGGTGGTGTAAAGTAAGTGAAAGAGCCATAAAAAGCTACTCCAGCCCTGTTGCTTAAATGAACTGCATAATGAGATGTAGAGAGCTCACCTGATCCAATCTATGCTGAAAGCAATGACACTTTTCCACTGGCTTCACTGAGAGCTAAACTGGCTGCCAAAACAGAAATTGATCTTTCTGTTCAATGACACTGTAGTAAAGAAGCCCCACACGCTCGCTTTGCGTTGACTGTGGGCTCTACAACATCATTTTGACAGTTTTGATTGAAAAGAAGCTGTTGAAAACGCTCTGTGAAGAAAAACTGTGATGCAGGGCTCGGTACCTCTCTGAATTCCTAACAGCTTGTAAACTCATGGAGAGAGTGTGTCTCTGTGCTCGGCTGAGAAACAGCCTATTTCTGAGGAAAAGACCCACTTCCATTCAATAGAAAAATATAAACTCAGCTACAGGGATGTCTGTGTGATTCAGACTATGCCTCCAGAGTATAGAGACTGTATATGTAAGTACCCTCTGCTAATTAATACTGCACTATCACCCCAGTAATTAATGCACAATAGAAGAGCTCTCCTGCCATTTTGCAAGGTAATACAGAATTTGGAAAAATGTAGCCATGAAAATCTGAGGAATAATGGAGACCCCTCAATAGGGTGTGCTGAAGCCAGAGACCCTGGGAGGAGCTCTGGACACAGAAAATGCCTCTCAGTTACAGAGACGAAGATAGGTGCAGCACTCTCCCCTCACAGTATAACCTCACAGCTAAAGAAAGCAAGCTTTTAAGTGACATAAGACATTTTAAGATATTTTACTATGAATCTAGCATTGCTGTGGGTTTACACTGAAGGTCATCTGAGTCAACCCAGCTGATAAATGGTGTTTGGTCAGTGTAAAGTCAGTGGATGTTCCAAACAAATGCACTATGTGTCTTGAGTATTGCAGGGCTTGCTGGACCATGGTGGAAGACAAGTATGAGGAGGACTGAGAAAATGTATTCTGGCATGCTTAGAAGATGTAGCGTATGTTAGAACAATCTGGGACTTTTCTTTCCTCCCAGTGTCATCATTATCATTGAAGAAGTGCTTACCATTATGTGGGAAGTCATGAGAAGGACAGCCTCATCTCTCAGGACACATAAACCCACCCAAAATCAGTGGCAACTTTTTATTTTAAGAAAGTGGACTGGAAGGCTGAGGATAAGATGACCCTACCTTTGTCAACCTGAAGAGAAAATAATGCAAATAGTGATAATGGAATATTTGTGGCCTATTGCAGCTTTCATGCTGCCTGTGAAGCCAGGACTTCTTCCTAGAAAGGACTTGACAGTGCTGCGGACCTTGGCTGATCACCACTCTCAGGTGGCATCAGAATCAAGGACAAGCTGGGACATTGAAGGTCCTCACATCAATGACACATGCAAAGATTTAATGAGTAACTGTTTGCTGAGGTTAATCAGCAATTGATTGCCAGTGCAACTGGACAGCATGTGGTTCTGGATTTTTGATTCCTCAGTAAAACCTCCGGCTACAGGTATTTTCCTCACAAACAAAAGTGGAAAACAAGTGCTGGATACCAGCACAAAACTTTCTGGGCTTGCAGGTATACGAAAGGGAAGATTTAACTGGAGCACAGTCAGAGCTGCTGACTGCTAACAAGAAATAAAAGTACTTCCCTAATTATCAGATGAGGTGCATCTAGAAAAATCAAAGTGCAAAAATAAGGAAAGTGAAGGCACTTTGACGGTCCCTGAGTGGAGAAGAGAGCTGGCATTTGAGGACAGCACAGGGTTTCTTGCAATCAGTCAGGAAGGTATTTGTAAAGTCTTTCTCAAAACACGGAGAATGGGTGAAATAAAGACTGCAGCCTCTCCAGAAGGTGGGTCACCTGAGTTGGATGTCCTTCCCCTCAACTGACCTTGCTGGCTACACACATGTGGAAAAGGAGCTAGAAAAATGCTGGGATGGGCTCTTTTCTATTTTCTTCCCCCTCTTTCTGAGAGCCACCATGGTGCAGGGAGTATGAAAAGCTACATGGTTCAGATGTTGAGAGATCAGGGTTACGGCTGGATGCAAGCTGTGCCTGAGCATCTCCCAAGAAGAGGTGTGTGTCTGACTGTACCCTGGCCCCATGGGGGTGAACCTGCACCAGCTCCACAGCTCGGTGATTGTGGGAAGGAAACCTGCCTGCTAGAGGGGAGCAACAGCCACAAAAAACTAGGGAGCATGCTCATGTGCAGCCTGCTTGTGGCCTCAGTGGATGCTCAGTAGGATCTCTGCCAAAAAGCAGCACCCAGCTGTTCTTCTCTGTCCTCCCGACCCCCAGGCCAGCCCTTCTCTCTCATGCCCACGGCAGTTTCCAAGAAAAGGAAGCTGAGAGACTGGTGACTTTTTAATGCTGACAAATGTTGTTCACTGCAGGTATAATTTGCTGCTTAAAGTCATAATGGCCATTTTATATAAATTTTCTTGAACCATCATCCATGAACAATGGGCTTTTCTACAGAAATGTGAGTTTAACAACCCTAAGGCTCTTCTAATTTACCCCAGCAAGCTGATACAGAGAATAATTTAAAAATTAACTTTTCCTCCCCCTGTTTGATTCCTGCCCCAGTACAGTTACTGCAAACAGAAACCTACAGAGTGAAGACTCAAAATGCAGCTGCATCCTGCATCTTCAGTGCCTGTAGCTCTGTCCTCGATTTCCAGAATTAACTCAAATAAATTATGCATTTCTACATGCTTAACCAGGAAAAGTCTGCACAGTGACAGTGCAGAGTCACTCAGAAGGGAAAAAAATCTGACCCTGTAGTGCTATGGATAACAGCTATTTTTGCCTTTTGGCAGATACATTGCCACCTGGGATAATTTATTAAGAAAGAAACTAATGAAATTACTGGAGTGCCAGAAAAAGAAGGAAAAAAAAAAAAAAACAGAAGGAGGAAAAGGAAAATTCCCATCAACATCACACTACAGAACAATGAAAATGCCTCCCACCTGCAAACTTCTCAAAAACATTTCCATGGAGCCCCAGCTTCTAATTTGGCTTCAATTTGTAGTGGCAGAGAACTGGAGTTTATTGAAAGGAGATAGACATGAGTTTTAGGAAGGCAATGTGATGAACACTGTTAGGAAATTGCAGCAGGTGTGAGCATTAATATTATTTTCCTCTACTCAGAAACTTGTTCCCTTTGCACCTAAACCACAGCTTTCCCATTAGTCTATATCATCCTGGCTCTGTATTGGTTTTGAACTCCTAAGTTCATTGCAGCGCTATCCAAGGCACAGACGAGCTGGCTAAGGTCCTTCTGGGTAACTGTGCCAGGTGTATGGAGGGAGCAATGATGGCTCTGCTTAAAATTATGCTTAAATTGTTCCTTTTCCATGTGCTGACAATTATTCACAGGGAGTTACATTTGTACTTGTCAGGGAGAGCCCACACGTACGGTGGACTTCTTGTGAATCGGCGTTCAATGCATGGCCCTTCAGGGTGAAGTGATGAGCTAGCTGTAGTTTTAGAGAAGGATATACATTCATCTCTGTGTCAGGTTGGCATGTTTTACACATTCATACATTAATTTGATTCACAAATACACACCTTGCAATTTTTACTGATCTTCTTTTCCTGGTCACCTTCAAAATCTGCCTTTTGCAGTCTGTATTTTTAATCCCCTTTTTTTTCCTCCTTGCTGATTTCTTCTTATCCTAAAGCAAAGACTTTAATTTTCTCCTTTGAAATCATTTAAGGGACCTGGCCTTGTGGTGTTTACTCATGCACCCTCTTCAGTTTTCCTCTAAATAACTATTTTGCAAAAATGACAGTACAAAAGGGCATTGGAAGGAAATCAGAGTCCAGCACACAGGGGCAGATGTCCTCAGCCTGCTGTAAACAAAACATCCCGGGCCCTGCAAGCTGAGCCTGTAGAGTCAGTGAGAGCCAGCGCAACACCAGCTTTATTGTTTAATATTCATGTTCTGCGTATCTTAATGTTGGGAGGCAAATCTATTCTACCTACAAATGAGAAAGCAGTATTTTTTTTCACCAGTTCAACCCTCGTTGTAGCCACAAGGTTACCTGGCACACTCCCTCCCCCAACAGCAGTGGGGAGCAATCCTGGTCCACCTTGGGAAGCTGCAGTGGGAGGAGGCATGGGTGGGAAGCGGTGGCTGACCAGCGGCAGGGAGCCTGCTCAGCCAGTCCCCGCGTGCTCCCCGCCGAGTGTGGTAACTTTTCTGGTCATGCAGTGAACGGTGTGAACCATATGAGAGAACTCAAGCTTGTATGTGAGTCTTCACAACCTGGTACTGGTGAGCTAGAGTTAAGAATTTCTCAGGTTCGATGGTTTGAAACCTATAGAAAATCAATGAAAATAAGGGGACCTCTGATCTCATGTCTCTCCTGCTACTTTTTTCTACATGAGGGCAGTTTTCTTAACTACTCACTTTAAAACACAAGGTTTACTATAGCTCTGACAAGATTATCATGAACAAGTGGGGTCTGACATTCAGGATTAGCAGAAGGAGAAGCAGCCACCATAATTCCCATTCTGCAGCTGAAGAAGTAAGGTGGTGGTATGCAGTATGTCTGTTTCTGTCTTTTGCAATCCCAGTTGATGACTAGGACAGAACTTGTGAAATAACCAGACAGCCACATGGCCAGCCAAGAAATGATTTAAATATATTTTTCTGAAGTATCCATAGGGCAGTGACTCTGTTTTCACACATGGCTTTGTTTAGGAAGTAGAAGTTCTGCTACTGTTAGCAGAGCTCCCGTTACAGCCAAGGTACATGGATGTATACAACATACAAACCCCGCTGGGCAAATATTTTGCCATGATTTGAATGTGACAGGCTAAGCATACAGCAGGGATGGACGATTTCATGGTCATGTCATCCCCCTAGCTCCTATTCCAGATAGGACAAAGGTGTCTTTCCTTTTACTTGCCTCTATCTCTGCACTATGTCAGTACATCTTAAGCAGAAACGGAGACGTGCTGAGGATACGTCCATAGAGTAAAACACATTTTTCCTTTTTAAATTCCCAAAATAAGGTCAGGAAATTCTCTTTCTGTTCATGGACTTTCTGCAAGCTGGCAAAGAGGCTAAATTAACTGCATACATTATTCATTACAAATTATTCACTCTATGCAGCATATACTGATTGTATAGAAAATTCATTTTTTCTGTCCTAGAAATGTCACTGGCTGTAACTCATTACCTCATCATTGACAAATTCTGTTGATTGCTTGACTAGTTGCTTTAACTAATCCGGGATTATGGTTCGCAAGAATAATAATAGCCACTTCTCTAGCACTTTGCACAGGAGGATCTCAAAACATGATTTCGAAATGCTAATTAATCCCCAGAGCACCTGGGAGGTGAAGTATTCCTATCCTTATAGCAGATTTGTAGCTCTTGAACCTTGTCGGGAGGTGGAAAGTCATTCTGCTGACTCACCCAAGCTGCCAGGTCAGGTGGGTCTCATTAGCTCCAACCAGCCAAGATAAAAAGCTGAGCATTAAAAAGAAAGGGAAAAAAAAAAGGAAATCAAGTAAGAGGAGATGGGAAGGGTGAAAGAATACCTTGTTAGCTGCCTGAGGAAGCATTGATAGCCTGTTTGGTTTCAGAGTCTTGTTCTTGGTATAGTTGTGGAGGTAGCTGAACAAATGATAGAGAGTTAAATGGGAATGAACACTTCCAGTTGAACTCACTGACTAGGTTGAATCTTTCAGGCCTTTCTTTACTTATTTTGCAGGGTGTATTTCCAGACTTGCCTACACTAGCAGTCCAGAAATTGTATGAGATGAGTTTACTATGTACCTGTAGCTGATCTGTGTGGCTGCAAAAAGTTGGAGTTGCTCTGCGTGCTGTGCTAAGTATGCAGTGACTATTTGTCTTGGACATCTGCGTGTCTGGTAGCCTGGCAGTTTCTTGCTCAAAGATGAAGCTATTTGATGACTGGTAGAAGGAGCCGTCTATCACCCAAACTGGTGAATGTGGCAGGCTGGTAAACAAGCTAGATGGCTAAGGATTTCTTTTGCCTAGGATAACTTCTAGGTAGCAGAATGGCTACAGTGGAGTTTTAAAAGCTATATACCGGAGCCAGATGATCTTTGGCTGGTATAAGGACTAGTGGGAGAAGAGTTTTTGCTGTATATCTGCATCCCTTATGCTCTTTCATTCTCTCTTCTATTGGGAAACTGAGGTATACAAGGTATGAGGAACTTACTCACTGTCTGAAACACGGGGAGATGTGGGGATTTGGGTCTTATCTCAAAGTCTTTCATGATCAACATCACATCTTGTGGTGTTTTAATTTTTGCCTGCATTTGTTGGTCACTTAAGAGATCAAGCGGTATGACAGCTAAGCACTGCTATAAAGTGGAGCTCTGAAAGCGAAGCGTGTTGTGCTCTGCAGCAAAGGACCATCAAGCAAAAACACTAAGTAAATTGTGTTCGTTGTCAGTGGATGTTTCCTTTGAAAGTATAGAGCAGGGGCTTTGAGCAGAGGCACACAAACATGTGTTATTCCTTTAAAAATAAGCAGAACTGGAGATTTAGGTGAAACAAATGTTACCAGGGCTGGATAACATGTATGCTGAGGGGAGGGGAAAGAAATGGGGGAGTGGGTGTATGACTCTTAACACTGCCTTTGTCTAGGAGTGTGCAGTATGGCAGCTAGCGTTTGTGCTTTAAAAATGTAATTACCATCTGAAGAAGCGAATCCAGATAACCAGCAAACACAGACAGAATGGGAGGTAGGGGCCAGTTCATGGCTGTACGCTGCAGTGCATGGATGCTAATGTTGTTCTGGAACTAATGTATTTTTTTAAAAAGAGGAGGGGGAAAAAAATCAACAAAAAAAACCCTGAAAGCCATGAGCACTCATGGTTCAAGGGAAAAACAATAGTCTGTCTAGCAGGGGCATTTAGACAGAAAAAGTATGACAAACAAAAACTTACATACTGCTGCAGGTTATACTGCAGGGCTTTATGGTATTGATGTGAGTACTTGATTAAATAAGAGCAGTAGGGGTATAGAGAACTGCTGCTTAAATTTGCGGTAAAATATTCTTGCCAGCCTTCACTGATATCAAAAAAAGGACTGACTGGGTCCATATGACCTTATTCTACTCTTCCTTGCACCAGCAGATGAAGGAATCGCTTTCTGGAGGTTAATGGCTTTAGACTTGTATGTAAATGAGGGGAAAATCTGATCTTAAATCTCTAGGAAGCAAAAAGTAGTGACAGGATTTACTGCAGACCTCTTCCACAGAGGAAGTCTGCGGGGGCTGGCAGGGAGCGATTGTGCAATTAGAGGAGCCTTTAGCAGTGCCATTCATTCTGCACTTGTCCTCCCATTTCAGTGCTGGCGAGCGTGGGGATTTGAGGAGGAAGGAGGTGGCAGAATAGCTGTGAATGGGACTCTGCAAAGGGCTGTCCCAGATCCCACGAGGGTGTGTTTGTATTGTCCCTTCCCGACAATGTTTTTCAGGCCAAGTTCCTTGACTGTCTATGCTGACTCACCTTGGGGTGCATTTGGGGCATGTGAGCAGTGGCCCAGGTGGGGAGTCAGGCGGAACCTGGGCAGCAGTGAGCTCCTCAAGCCTTGGTGACAGTTCTGCATCTGTGGCTATCTGAGATCACAAACACACCCCAAAACATGGTGCAGCAGAGCAGGTGATAGTACCACCCCATTCCCCCATTGGCACTGCAGGACTCTTCAAAACCTTAGCAAGGTGGAAGGGGACCAGGATGCTGGACCAAGAGCCTGCTTCTCCCATGGACGAGTCCTGTGTTGGAGCAGCATGAATGTGGTCAGATTTAGTTTTGCCCCTGTGGTGATGAAGAAAGAGCAACCTGGGCGGACAGGACTGGCCACTCTGCCTATCCTCACCTTCAGTTCCCCAAAGCTACATGTCTCAGCCTGGCTTTGCTCTGGTTTCTCTTTTCCTTTCAAGGCCAGGCCCTGTACCTTGGAGGCTGTTGCCTGCTCAGGTCTGCCCATCTGCCCCTGGCTGGTGGTACTGTGCCATTTCTGAGTGGGTACCAAAGCTGCTTCCTACATGTGGAGCTCACAGATACGTGCAGGCAGAGAAGGGTCTGGTGTCCAGGAGATGCAAACCCTTCCTTGTGCTGACCTGTACCTTTCTGTGGCACCTTTATGTCACTGGTGTGACAGCGAGGAGGGCAGGGTGAGCCCAAATACAACCTGGAGAGGCTGAACAGCCGCTTTGTGCTAAAGAATGAGATTTCAAGTCAAGGCGAATTGCAGTAATTTTCCTGTTCAAAGGGCAGAGAAAACAATAGCATGTTTGCCATGGATATCAGATATCCGAAAAACCAAATGGATCCCTGGTGTAGCCCACAACAAAATTAGCTTGGGATCAATAGCAGGCAGGGACTTGAAAGTTTTCAGGTGAGAGCTATTAAGGGCACACCTCTTTGCCCCCTGTGGAATGGATAATGTGTTTCTGCTGTTTTGTCACCTGCAGGCTCAAAGACTGTGTGGGGTTGGTGTCCATTCATTCTTCTCTCAGAAAAGGTGTACGTGGCCTTGGGAGCCCAAGCTCCTGCAGTCTGTGTAGCTGGGGGGGCAGTACTAGTAATAGGGCAATGAGCCTGAACTGTTTCTTCTCTCTGAGTGAGAAGTGGGATGCCCAGGTGAGACAGGACAGAGAAGTATGTGCTACTAAACCCTATGCTGCTAGCTCTGCTATGTGGATTCAGGGCTGCTAGAATGGCATTTCCCATATATGCTTTCATTCATTCTTCAGGAGGGGAAAAATAATATATTCTGGCATTGCCTACATAATATAAGATTCTATGTACCTAATCTATTCCTTCATTTGCTCTCTGTTTGCTGCCTCTCACCCCTGTTGTATGTTTTCCTTCTTGCTTCATTTCTTAACAAAATGTGATTTCCCTAGTTTTCTGGTTCCCTTGAATCATCAACAAAAATCTGGTATGACTTTTTTTAAAGACTTACTACTAATATACTTATAAAATAACTTTAATCAATGCTACCTTTTGGGGAATTCCTAAGTAATTGCTAGAATACAACTAATTATTGTGCTGTTACTTTACCTTTCAGTCGTTATTCTTCTGTGTAGTTGTAAATTTTGCTAACTAAATATTAGCTCTCTGATGAGCACTCCCATTAGGCTATGTTTTTTTTTCCCTCAAGAAAATGTGTAATTTGCTTAATTACTTTCACTCATCTGTTTAACTCCTGTGGTACTGTGTTACTGCTTTTGAGAACACTTGGCATTTCTAACTTAAAAGTCTGAGAGGAACTTCTTAAGGAAGAGGTAGGTGGCTTCAGCTTTGAGAGAGCTTACTTACCATGGGGGGAATGTTCAGTAGTCTTTTCCAAAAGGATAAAAAGCCAAAATATCAAAAGCTTTTGTTTCTCAAGAGGTTCAGAAAAGGACGGGGGGAATATTATTTTCTGAATATTATTCAGAAAAGTTTGGGGGGTGCTGGGGTGGATATTTTATTCTTTTCAAGCTGAAGTTAAATATTCTGTGCAGGATGTAGTCAATGTTGGCAATTCAGTTTGAAATTAAGCATAATTTTTTTTTTCTCATACTTTAGACTCATAGAACCATAGAACAGCTCAGGTTGGAAGGAACCTTGAAAGATCATCTGGTCCAACCTTCCATGGGAAAGGGAGCCTAGGTGACATTATTTAGCACCCTGTCCAACTGCATCTTGAAAACCTCCAGTGATGGGGACTTTACCACATCCCTGGGGAGGTTGTTCCAGTGAATTATTGTTCTCACTGTAAAAAAATTTCTTTCTTATGTCACGATGAAACCTCTCCTGGTGCAACTTGTACCCGTTGCCCCTTGTCTGCTCCATGTGGCTCCCTGTGAAGAGAGAGCCTCCATCCTCCCCATAGCTGCCCTTTAAATACTGAAACACTGTGATGAGGTTCCCCTGAGCCTTCTCTTTTCCAGGGAGAAAAGACCTTACTCCTTTACTCTTTCCTTATAGAGAAGGTTCTCCAGCCCCTTAATTATCTTCATGGCCCTCCTTTGGACCCTCTCCAGTCTGTCCCCATCTTTCTTGAATTGTGGGGACCAGAACTGGACACAGTACTCCAGGTGTGGCCTGACAAGCACTGAGTACAGTGGGATGATCATGTCTCTATCTCTGCTAGTAATGCCCCTGCGGATGCAGCCCAGGATCTGATTTGCCTTTGTTGCTGCAGTGGCGCACTGCTGACTCATGTTCAGCTTGTCCACGAGGACCCTCAGGTCCCTTTCAGCAAGGCTGCTCCCCAGCCACACAGATCCTAGCCTGTACTGGGCTCTTTGGTTATGTTGTCCCAGATGCAGGAGTTTGCGCTTGTCTTTGTTAAACTTCATCCTGGTCTTGCTAGCCCACTCTTGCACCCTATCCAGGTCTCTCTGTAAGATGGCTCTCCCTTCTGTTGTGTCCACCTCACCACCCAGTTTGGTGTCATCAGCAAACTTGGTGAGGGTGCTTTCAATCCTATCATCCATGTCATTTATGAAGATGTGGAACAGCGTTGGACCCAGTATTGGTCCCTGGGGGACCCCACTTGTGACAGGCCGCCAGTGTGAGTAAAAAAACATTGATCACCACCCTCTGAGTGCAACCTGTTAGCCAGTTTCCTGCCCATCTTACAGACCACCCATCCAATCTGTATTTTGCCAGTTTGTCCAGGAGAAGGCCATGAGACAGTATCGAATGCTTTGCTGCAGTCCAGGTAAACAACATCCA
This sequence comes from Gymnogyps californianus, assembly GCF_018139145.2. Classification (NCBI taxonomy): domain Eukaryota; kingdom Metazoa; phylum Chordata; class Aves; order Accipitriformes; family Cathartidae; genus Gymnogyps; species Gymnogyps californianus. The sequence continues at coordinate 95,773,772 of NC_059471.1, forward strand.
CTGCTCTCCCCATGTTGACAGAAGATGTTATATTGTTGTAGAAAGTGATCGGGTTAGTATGGTATGATTTGCCCTTGGTAAATCTGTGCTGGCTTTTCCCAATCACCTGCTTCATTTGGTTAGTAATAGTTTCTAGGAGGACTTGTTCTATTACTTTTGCAGGGACTGAATTAAGACTAATGGGCCTATAGTTTTCTGGGTCCTCTTTTGGGCCCTTCTTGTACATGGGTATGGCATTTGCTCTCTTCTGGTCATCAGAGACAACCCCTGATCTCCACAACTTTTCAGATATTATAGACAATGGCCTTGCAACAATGTCAGCCACTTTTCTTAACACCCTGGGGTGGATTCCCTCTGGGTCCGTAGATTTATGTGGGTCGAGCCCTTGCAAGAGACCGCAGACCAGCCCTGCCTCCACTGCTGGTGGGTTGACACATGCTTTGTTGTAGCTACTTGATCTTGTGATCTAGGGTCCAGCTATACCAGTAAAGACGTTATTGAGAAGTTATTGAGAATTCTGCCTTGTCAGCATTATTAATGACTGGTTTCCCTGCCTTGTTTAACAATGGGCCTATGTCTTCCCTGTGCTTCTGCTTACTGCTCACATATCTGAAGATCCCTTTCTTGTTGTACTTGACATCCTTGGCCAATTTCAGTTCTAGCTGAGCCTTAGCCTTCCTGACTGGGAAACTATTGTAATTTTTAAAGCAGTTCCATTAAAAATGTATGTAGCTGTATCAATTGCACTGTGTTACTTTGTGTTTCCCATTTCCAGATATTCCGTAGAATACGCTTTTTTTCTCTTTGCAATAACCTTGGCTTCTGCTTGTTTGCGATGAGGTGGTACGTGCTTAGACACTGTCACAAAGAGTAGTCTGCGGTAGTTCATTATTGTTACTATTGTAATAAGTATATTAGTAAAGCGAAGCTATCGCTAAGATCTGCAATACCAGCAGAAGCTTCTCTCTTTGTCTTCCAATTTCTTTAACGCTAGATACTGACAGGTAATAATGACTTGACGGAGTGCTCATAAAAGGCACTTTTTCCCCTAACCTGGTTAGAAAGGTTCTTATGAAATTATTGCAAGCATTGGATCTTATTCAGATTCTGTTTAATAATAGATTCTTGTGTAATGTAAGAGTGTGTTTTTTCCTTTATCAAGTCTCTGCTGACCTTTTTAGGATTACTTCCACCTCTGTTCCAAGTTAACGCACCTGAACAATAGCACAAACCATGCAAACCCCACGACTGCCACAGCCTCGGTGTGTTTAGCAGTAGGGACCACGCCGGCTCGGCTGACCTCAGAGGTCCCCGCTCTCTTATTCCATGCAGCTTCTTACCTCGCTTTCATGTCCTGGTTCAGCGGTGCATGGCCATGGGCAAAGCGTGCAGACCCAAGGGGCAGGGTGACGTGGGAAGTGTGCTGGCTATCCCGTTTTCTTAGCACTTCTTTGCTCATTGATTCGCAGAATTATGTTAGGAGCAACGCTGACTGGCATAATCTCTCTGTGCTTATAGGCAAGGGGGAGAAAATTTCTACTGATTGTGTTTGCAGAACAAGGGGGAGGGGACATTTGTCCTCCTGTGGGGCCACATGGGGCCCAATCGCAAAAATAAGAGAAAATTGAAGTATTGATGGAATTCCTCTTGCCCCTGGCATTTTCTATAGTGCTACAGAAAACTCTAGGTGGCTTAGTTGTCATCTGTCTATGATCTATTGTAAAAAGTCCTCCTTTTATACATGCTCAATCTCTGCTTAATGAAGAGACAGGCATCGTGAGAGCAGTTTGTAACAAATTTATTAGCCAGTCATATGCATTTAATTAATGTATAGCTCTGTATTCTACTTACAGGCAAAATTAATAAAGAACAGAAACAGATGGACGTTTTTATCTTGCTGAAAATGAAGACACGCAATTCTCTCTGCTGATGATGTAATCCCAGACTGATCTGCTGCCAGAAGTTCTGGAGGTAAATTCGTCTGCTGAATTATTCAGGGTGTAAAGGGCATTCGGATCAAGTTTGCCAACTTAATGGCAAACAGCCTGTCTAGGAGGGGTGGCGCTTCATTCATTCCCTGGGTGAATTGCCAGCCTCACCTGCCCTCTCCTTTACCTCCTGCCAACAGTGTTGTTTAAAGTATTTTCTTAGTACGTGGAGAAACCTTACCCAGGAAGCCAAGGAGCCAGTCGGGGTGTTCGTGCCAGGAAAACGCAGGCTGTGTGTGACCTAAATGATCGTCTACCAAGGTCAGATGGAGGTTGGCAAATCAGTCCCATGCACAAGAGGCCCCACAGGGATGGCTCCTCTGTCGTGTTAGCAGCTGCAAACAGTAACTGCAGTAATACTCTCTCATGCCTTGCGTGGTGTTACCAGATAGTCATTTAGCATCCTAACAACAACTTTGATCTGATTAATGCAGCTCAGCAAGGGTTTCCGCAGGAATCAGTGGTGGGATGCTTTGGAGTGTGTGAATCTAACATTAAATAGTTACAGGTGGCCTTTTGGTATTAGAGGGCTAAAAAATGTAACTTCATATTGCTGAATCCTCCTGGAATTGCACACTGTGGGCAACATAATCCCTAAGAATGCATTTGTGTTTTCTTTAGTCTTGAACTCACTAATCATCCATGCTTTTCTCTGTGACCTATCTATTAAGATGTTAAAACAGAAGAGCCAAGGCTCTGCAGTTACATTAGTGTAAAGCCAGAACAAAACCCAGGGATGTCAGTGTTTTCTACAGTGTTTATCTAAGGCAAAAAGTGTTCCAAACTGCAGATGACATACCATACCAGCGTAACAAGTATGTCACTTTGAGAAGAGCTGAGCAGATGCTCTATTTCTTCCCTGCCCTCCCCTGGCACACCCCACCCTCCCACACCCCCCAAAAAAAAATTATGGACAAGTGCTAAGTAGTCAGGCCTGTCAAAGCATTTTCACTTGCATAAGAACCATTTTGTTCTAACTTCCCTCTTCCCCCCCCATCTTCTCATCCACAACTCAAAATTCATTTTAAACTGGAAGACTTAAAAAAGCTAGTTACTTACTTTTCATACAAAATATTTGTCATAGTTTGACAGTTTACAAAACATGTATGTTTGGATGAAATGCTTTTTCCTACAGAAAATTTCTGATGTTCAATTTTTAGTCAAATGGTTTCAGCATGTGAAACGATGTGCTATGTTCAGTTACTCTGTTGGGTACCACCCTTAATGAGGCGGTTCAGTGGGCTATTCAGTCATGAGCCTTAAGTGCTTTTCTTGAGACAATAAAAAAGGAAGGAAGCATCAAACAACTGGGATAGGGAAACTGAGATTTGAGTAAGGGGAAAGGGCAAAATCAGTGGACCTGGGAATACTGTTAGGCATACTGCCACCGTTAAAATACAAAAGAAAGCGTATGGTGAACTGTGACATGATACTCTGTATAATCAGATAATTTAGTGAGATTTAGTGGGTTGCTTTATGACTGAAGCATGGAACAGAGCAATAATTATTAATCTGTCACTTCCATTAACTTTGACTACATAGGACAATTGCCACTTGATCTACTCTACAAATCCAGACTGGTCACATTCTCACTTAAACTGTGCTAATTTATGTTGTCAGAAGCTCAAATTAATTGGTCCTAGGGATGCCCTGCCATGCCTGCTTTCCTCTGACAATGTCTCTTCTGCTTACAGCTGGGAGACAGGTATGGGAACTGCAATGATGCCTCAGCTCTGCTCTGGGAACCTACAAAGCAAAAGGAAACCAAAAACTTGACTAAACAAGTATAGCAGTCCCCTCACTGTGAGATGACCCAGATCTATCCTAATGCTTGAAAGGCCTTGACTATTGTGAGAAGATGAATGTTAACCTCCATTTTTTTTTTTTAAATGAGAGCAACATGTCCAGCATTATGTTGGTTGTTGGATATAACTTTGAATATCTCGCACATACCTCTGGTTATGTTCTGTGAAGAATGGTTGTCTGAGTTGTGTATAAAAAAGTTTTTGCTCTTTTTCTCTGTCATTTCCCAGGTTTTCCTAGAATCCTTTTGCAAATATTGCTGATTTCCACCACACGCTACCTACAAAAAACCAAGCTGACGGTCTTTCCCCACCCACCCCCTTCTTTCCCCCTTGCCCCTTCTTGCCTATTTTCTTCTCCCACTCTTTCTAGGAGCACATTGTATGCTGCATGGATTTAAAGCCCTGGTATGAGATGACATGCTTCAGTTTCATTACTGCTTGTTCATGAACACGCCAATGACTGAGTAATTCACCTTTACAGGGATCCTGACACCCAGGGGGAGCAAAAGACTGGGTTTGAGAACTGGCATTGCCATCAAGGTGGCTTCTGAGGCACCAGAGAGCTAACTCGGTTTTACTTGCTGCACCAAGAGCTATTGCAAACAGCTTTTTTTATGGAGGATTACTGATACAGCACCTACAGATTTTATCCTACGGTTTAAACAAAAGATGTTTGATATCAAGCAAAAAATGTTTCCTTAAACTCCCTGAGCCCTGCGCTTGCGGAAACACACAAACAAGTTGCTCTGAATGTATGGCCTGAGACAAAGGTGGAGTAATTCATCCAGCTGCCTCGTCTTCGGGGTGCACAACACATCTGCTTTTCTGTTGCCGGCCAGGCATATTTCTTGCTTGCTACTATCCCAGCCACTCAGATGAACATGTTTTTCTATCTAAAAATCTGAGAAGTAAACTGAAGGTGCTGAGAGGAGAAGCTGCAGGGTTTAGTGGCTGGGCTGCTAAGTCTGGCTTCTTTTCTTATTCCTTTATTGATTGTGTGTGTCTTCAGTAAGTCCCTCCTGCTCTCTGTATCTGTTTCACTTACCACTGTCCTAGTGCTCCGTCTCTGGCATATGAAATCTTTGTTTTTCTCTGTGTGCTTAGTGCAACAGGCTACACTGAGCCAAGAAAGAACAACGTATGTGAGGCACTTATAGAGGTGTGTTTGCCAAGAGGGCTTAACCTGGCATCTCTTTCTGTGCTTGCAGCCAGCTGTGAGGGTGGCCACTTGCAGGCGTGATGAAAAAATGTAGACCTCCATCAACAGCCATTTTCCCCAAGCATGGGGAATAGCAAATTGCCAGCTTCTCCTTGTGGTCTTTGGGATGCAGCAGCCCTCGGGTCTTGCTGCTCTGTCTGCCGCTTTGTGCCTCTCTGCACTCCTTCCCCTAGCAGCTCTCTGGTGCGGGGAGCCCTTCAGGAACCCTATATAATCTAGGAAAGTCTGATGGTAAGCAAGATTTCCCCATTCCTTCTCAACCTGGTGGTCTGACCTTGTTCTGGTGTTCTCCATGGTACTACAAACCATCCCACCATACTGCTGCTGGAGTACAGACCTGCTTGCACACTGATTTTTTTAATTTATATTTTTTTCAATAAGAAATGTTGTTCCTATCACTGCTGTTATTGATGAATTAGCTCCACTGCTGTCTTTCATTCAATTTATTGTTGTGATCCATGTATTAGCTATAAGTGCCTTTTCTTATTGTGGGTCCCACTTTTCAACACACACATCCCTTGTACTCTGGCTTCAGTCCCTTTGGTCCACGCTTCATCTCTTCTACCACATCCACATTGGGGATGTGCGCATCTCTGGCACAAATGACTTGATTCTTAAGAACAGCAAAAAATCTCCCTGTAAAATTGCTGAACCGTCTGCATGTAGCATAGCATATGACATGTAATCTTATTGCTGTATTTCTGAACATCCTGGCTCCCCCTCTCCCCTCAGCGCTTGCTGTGCTGCACATGTCAGCATGAAGATCATGCTCCTTAGGGGTGGTGCTCATTCTCTGTCTGGGCTATAAATCCCTGTGTACCGTGCAAATAACAAGGAATCGTCAGATAATCTCTCATGAAACTAACGGTGCTTCACAAGGTTGTACAGATTATAGTTCTTAGCAGTTCTGAGATTTTGCTGTCCTAAGTATCATCTGCTAATGGTCCCTCCCGTACACACACTGATGATCACGCAGTATGCTATTGTTTTTACCTGCAGAGTTGTAATTTAATGACATTAAAGCTGTGAGGAAAGCTTGGTGATATATGAAATGAATTAACATTTTCTGATTCTTTACTGTTCCTCTTCTTTCAAGAGGAGGTATGCAGTATAGACATGGGATAAATGATAACTTTGTCAGGTTGATTGTGTTTTTCCTTTCTGAGGAAGGATAGGCGGATTTACCCTCAGCAGTCCTCTCCCATTATGTACTCAATAACAGACTGAAATAGGTTTAATATCATTGACTTAGCATTGTGGGAGGATACTTTGCCAAGTAGTGGAAACTGGCTTGTGCCAGCTTAAAAGGTCATTGCTGTGTAAGAGTGCTCCTTCACGCATTATCTGCAAACACGGCTTCTGATCCAGTGTAATTGATTTTAAAGCCTGATAGTTTGCCAAATTGATTTATAATATGAATCACTGCTGGAATTGAAATTTTTGAATTCAAATGTAAGTGGCAAAACTTCATCAACCCAACCTGCCTTTGTTTGCAGCCTCTGCCTTCCTTATTGTGCTTAATTAATGCTTTCCGCAGGAACTGGTGGAAACCCTAGAAGGCAATTGTGGAAAAATAAAGGCACAAGCGGGCATTTTGCCTACTACCTCCCTTATAAGAGAAGGCAATGTGAATAGAAGCCAATTTAATTAGCAACAACTATGAGTCTGTTTCTGATCTCATACAGGTAATTCTTTTGTGTGACTTTATGGATTCACTAGATTTATTCCTGGATTACATCCTTTTCACTGCAGTCAAAATTATATCTAATGTCCTTGTGATACAGAGAATCTTCTGACTAGGAAACTGCCTAAAAGCATACAGTAATTTGAAAAAAAAAAAAACCAAACCAAAACCAAAAAACAAAGAAAACCCACCACAAAAAAGCAACTACTTGGAGACTAGAATACAAAGAAATGATAGAACTGCTGCCTGTATAATAGCATAATAATAATGAAGTCCAGGCCAATGCATAGGATTGGTTGGTGCTTGCAGAAGATGTCATCTGATTTATAAGAATCAAGTGAGGCTGGAAAAAAATCTTTAATAGTGGAGAGAATAATTTCATTTCCACATAGAGCAGCAAATACAAAAAGGGAAGATTTTATCTTATCTGAATTGTAATAAACCCTGATATGTGTAGAATGTGGTGCCCTGAGATAATTTTTCTGTGATGGAACAAATGCTTTTTTGTATGTTTGTCTCTGTGTGGTCAGGCTATTGGCCAACAGGGTGGCGAGCACATTTGCACTGTTTGTAGCTCTGCACATGAACTTTAAAGCTGAGAACGCTTCTGAATGCTTGTGAGACAGTGACAGGTAACTGCAGATGAACTCGTTCACAGAGTGAGAAAACAGAGCTGTAATAGTGGAGAGGGACTTCACTGGTCTGCTTTAAAGGTAGGTGCCCTGTCTGCATTGTTGTTCACTTTTTCCTTCCCATGAACGGCCATATGCTTACAGAAGCTTTCCAAAAAATGGGTCAGTTAGGATGGACACTGTTTGCTCATCAGTGTGAGTCGGTTATTCAATTCTGAAAGGCGTTAAGCAGCATGAAACTTTGAGAATGATAATGAAATGGAGCAATCGAGCAAAAACTTGGGCCCATTTACTTCTGTCATCTTGTATTAGTGTCCTTATTACTGGTGGGTGCTGCAAAAGTCTCTTACTGTCAAAGCCTGAAAGTGACCGTTTTGGGTCACTT